>NW_028093985.1:4390978-5135978 GCF_014824575.4 Sturnira hondurensis | reverse complement strand
TAAATTTTATGTGAACTAAACCCAAATAAAAATTATCAGAGTGCTTATTTTTGTTTTATATTTATTTGGAAAGATTAGGTTATCCTTTCTAATTCAGTTTTGAAAGAAATATACAACAAATATGGAGCTTAATGAAAAAGAGGTAAGTTGAAAACCAATGGCTTAACTATTCTAGGAATGATATCCTATTATACACATCTACAGAAGTAAACTTAGTTCATAAATTGTTTATATGATTGCTGCTGGAGATTGCTTTATATATACAAAGAAGCCCTAGATTTATTTTTATAATTTGAGAAAACAAGTTATACCTTGGTAAATTTATTACCTAATCTGAAAATGAAATTATTGGCCTTTTAAACCACACATGCAACTATTTTAGTTGTGGAAAATTTGTACTGCTTAAAATGGACGCATCATAAGTTACTTTTTATAATCATGATTAGTATTATCTAGTTTTGAATTTTGTGTGTTTATTCAGATTTTTAAGATCTTCAGAGTAGTTCCTTATTGCTATAGCATTTAAAATAAATGAGTGGTTTAAGTTGTACTTGCCACAGTAGCTAAGAACCTTACAGTGCCTGGAGAATAAAATTTCATATAAAATGATTACATGGTTTTTTTTTCCCCTAATGCCATTCCCAGTTTGCCTTTTGTGGGAATTACAGCTAGGAAGAAACAGTAATCTATTTAAAGTTAAATCAGATGGTTAGGAAATTAAAAGTCAATTTCTTACAGTATTAAGGCTGCATTATTTAGCCCATTTTACTGTAATAAAAATACAACCTCATCTCCCAACTGATTTGTGCTATTTTAGAAATTTAAATTACTGGGTATTTGTTAATGGTTGTTGGGAGGTCTGTTGATAATATTTTATGTAATAATTTATTCATAAATGGAAAGTTAAGGCATCAGTTTTAAAGTGTGTATGCAGATAATTTCTATGAAGTTATCTTCTTTAAAATGACACCTATTAAAAAAATTGTGCTCTTTTATAGAGTTTTGCCTAGAGACCACTGAGTATTTATTGCCATTAAGATACCATATCTAAAGCAGAAAAATAAACTTTATTAGGAAAAATTGGATTTGATTTTTAAAAATTTGTCATCTATAATTATGTTACTATATAATTTCTTAAGCTAAATATTTTGCTTGATAATATAAGACTGTATGACTTGTTACTTTCTACTAAAATGTGAATTCAGTAATCAGCAAATTAAAATTTTAAAAGTAATAGGATAGTTATAAAGTGAATTGTCATTTCTTTAATTATACTAATATACAGATATATATTAGTATTAATTAAACTGTTGCCACATTAAGATTTATTTTAAAAATTAATTGTAATTAAATTGACAATTAATATGACATTAACTTCTATAAATTGGTGTTTTGAATAGAATATTTTAATATTTCATATAAGGTAAAATATACTTTAGAAAGAGAAATGTATAAAATACTGTAGTCAGAATTTTGAATATTAACTGCCTCATTTTGGATTTCAAGTTTTGGTATTCTATAGAATATGGTTAACTAGATCTTAATAGGTAAGTTGAAAAAGTGTTCTGTGTTCAAGTTTATTTGGTAAGGGCTGAGTTAATCAAAGTTTATCCTGTTTTCTCATTGTAAGATTACTCAAAAACTCTCACTGTGGGAATCTCTAAGGGGAATAGACTTATGCAATATTTCCCATTTTATTTGTTCATAGAAACCTTTTTCTTTTCATCACATCTATTAACATTTCTTGAAAGAGTATTTCTCTTCTGTGAAAGAAAACAATTGCTACCACTTTGAAAAATGGCAATTTGGTTGTATTTATATAGTCGATTAAAGGACAAAAATTTCCCCCCACATGTAGGTAAGTCTGAATTATCTCCTGGGTCTTTCTTTAACCCTAATACTGTGGCTACTATTACTTGTGTTTCTTAGGTTGACTACAGAACAGGCTGTTATAGAAGTGTTTATATATAATCATGGTAGCCTATCCTCAGAGTCAGGATCCTAAAATTTTATAAAATAACTTACTTGAAATAGTCCAAGAAGACTGTTTACAACAACTTGCAGAAAGTTCTCATGCTCTTAAAATGCCAGAAAAATACATTATTTATATATTGTTCTGTTTTTGTGAGGTAAAATTAGAGGCTTTTCATGTTTTTACGTGCTAACATATGTTGTTCATGGGAGGAGAGCTAAAGGTGGTATGCCCCCAGTTATGAAAAAGCAAAATTTTTTAACAGTATTTACTGACAAATTCAGAAAGTCAAGCTTTAAATGACCATTTTACTCTGAATACACAATTACGGAATAAAAAGAGGGGATATTAGAGATAATGCCAACTTTTGACAACTACAGACTATAATATGACATAGATAACATTTGGAGGGCTTCAGAATCATTGGGGATCACTAATCTAATCTTAGAATAATTAAGAAAATTTTGCTGTATTGAATGTTCAAACCAGATTCATGAGCTATTAAATTTATGTCAAATATAGCTCTGAAGTACCATTACCAAATATTATTTAAAAGTAATATATAAGCAGTTAAACACTTAGGAAATAGGCTTAAGTTTTCAAAAATTCTTTATATGTGATAAAGTACAAAATAAATATACAATGAAAGAAGGCTATTTATCACACCAAATTGCTCTATAACTTTCAATAGGATTAGAGTGAAAATTAGTTTTGACTTGCATTTTTCTGAATGGAAATTACCACTAATGATTATTACTACTGATTATTAATATTCTGTCATTCTTCTATACATAGGGCTTAAACAGTACCTTGATGTCAGTAATATAAAAATACAAAAAAGTCTCTGTACATGTTTCTTCTTAAACTGTTTTGACCTGATGAACACACCTCAGTACAACAAGCTGAATAGACACGTTACATTTCAAAGTATCTTAACAATCCCAAAGTCATAAGTTCTCTGTATCCTAGAGCTCTACAACTAAAAACTCCCAGTTTCAGTGCTCAAATTTTCTCAGCAGTAATTTCAAAAATAACCTGAGTTAGTGGATTACTAAGGATAATTATTATGTAAAATAGTATTAAGTTGGGCTTATTTTATAATTTTATAAAATTCAAATATCCTAACTTAAGCTTTTTTTTATTTTCAAAAAATGAAAATCATCAGTTGAAGTTATGTGCATCAAATTATATTTTCTTTGCCCATTTTAGTTGTGATAATCTATATAAGTTTGGAGTCTACCATCTATCCGAATGTTTTAGCCAAACTCAACCATTTCACAAGATAGAATGATGGTGTTGCATATTCCTCTGCTAATACTCCAGTTTATAAAGGTGAGGGTGCAGGCGACTTGGCTCTTTTTCTTTGAACTTCTCACAAGTCAGGCCTACTTTATCCAGTACTTGTGTGATTCTGATGTTCACAGTTCAAGTCAGGGAAAGGGATTTTGTTTTAGAAAAGGATAATTATGAGCTCGCTTTTCAACCTATTTCAGTTAATTGCTGGTGGGGTGTCTAAATAGAGATGTTGTAAAGACAGAAATATGGATCTAGAGAGAAGATAGAAAGTCGAATGTACAGAGATTTGTGAATTTAAGTAGTGGTTAAAACTGTCAGCTAAGAAGCATATGATTTCACTTATGTGGGATATATAAGTGTCTGTATATCATAGACACAGATGAGAGTATGGTGGTTACCAGAGAAAAGGGGGTGGGGTTGTAAAAGGTAAAGGGGGGGCAAATATATGGTGACAGGAGATTTGACTTTGAGTGGTGGGCACACTGATCATGTACCTTAGAAAAGTACACTTGAAACCTATATAACCATATTATAACCAGTCACCTCAATAAATTTAGTGAAATTCAAAAAACTGAGAGTGTTTTGTATGGAGGTGAAGTAGCTGTGGGAGGTGCTATTGCTTTCTGATACAAACGCGAGCCAGAGCTATTCACAGTAGTGTCCTTAGCCCTTTAATAAGTACACACTTTTCAACTTCATTGACATTTCAAAACCTTTAAGGGACAATTTAGAGAATTAGTGAAATTAGTTTTACGTTTGTGTTGTGTTAATTATTAATTCCTGAGATTAATCAGTTTATTAATCTCTGAAATTCACAATACTGCAAAAACATAGTGGTGCTGATTTTGCATTTGGCATGCATCATTCTAGTTGTTTACAAAACAGGTTTTGTCTTATTTGTTAAAATTTGTTCATTTTACATAAGCAGTGAATATTACTTGAGCCATCTCCATCTTAGTAGATTAATTAATGGGTAGTGGGAGATATGGTAATAAATACCATCAAATTAAGCATTTAATTTCTTTCATTTAGAATAGACAAGAAATTGATAATATGTTGCTTCCAGTGGTGGGAACTGAGTGCCTGGAAACTTGGTTGTGGGTAATTGGTTGCCTTTTCACTTTGTATTATTTTATGCTCTTCAGATTTTGAACCATGGAATGCTTTTGCTTTTGCAACAGGTAAAATAAATGTTAAATTTGAAAATGGCTTTATTTACTTTAAACATGAGATAGTACAGTGTGTTAGAAAGTAATGACATTTGAAGTTAGAAGTCATGATGTCACCATTTTCAGGACTGCTGGCCGTAGGTGAGTCATTTCACCTCTTTGAATTGCAGTGTCCTATTTGAAAATGGGGATGATGATAGATAATTGCCCTGCTTACCTCTCAGGGTTAGTGTGAATCCTTTCAGTAAACATATCTGAGAGGCACACATTCTGATAGGTGCTGATAGGGGACACATTTCCAATACTCGGAGCATTCAGCTTCAAGTAAAGAAGTAGACAAAAATTTAACCCATTGTGACCATATCTGTGATGAAGATAAATATGCTATAAATATCCATAGTAAGCATCCACACTGGCAGTTTAGGAAGTGATAAAGATTAGAGTGATCCTTCTGGAAGACCAGGACATTTAAATTTTGAAGAATGAATGGAGTAGGGAAAGAAGATGAAGAGGGAGAGAAGGCATTCCACTCAGAGCAAACGTCATTTCCAGCCCCATTTCATTTTCTGTGTTTGTGTGTAGCACATTTTTATTTGTTAAGAAAAAAATTATACAACAAATTCTTCCTCAGTTTTGCTGGCTACCAAAATCTTAACTGGACTTTTTAGTGACTACAAAAGAATTAATAGAGAATGACTAAAACTCACTGAATTTTAACCACATGGCTTACTATATAGACCATAACCACTAAGTCATCAGATTCTGATATCAGTCTTTAGTTCTTCTCCACTAAGGAACTAGTGAGAATTTTTAATTGGGGTGGCTAAGCAGTTTGCTTCCAATTTGCAGTCCTTGGATTTTCTCAAATGAATTGATTTTTTCCCCTGCATCTTTATTGGTATTTTTGTCCTAACAATTTTTTTGTAAAGACATTATTTCTTCTGTTTCTGGAGTCATATTTACTAAAACCCCTAATGTTCAAAAACCTAAAATTCATTCTAAATACAGTCTTTTACTCTGATTTCTATAGAATGCTTTCTCTTGATATGTTTAGCAGAAAAATTGTTGCCTACTTTACTTGTCAAGTCAAATAGCCCCTTTTCCTAACTTTTAATACTTTGTTCCTCTTCATCAGGGAAGATAAATTTAAATCCACATGACAAAAAGTTACTGAGTTCCAAGTTGTATGTGGATACACTTTCCTGGTGCTATAGTGCTTCCTTTGTAATGCCAGTAAACACCTTACCCCCCATATAATTTATAGACATTATTATTTACTTAATGCCTACTTTCCTATAAGTTACCGTTTAAGGATATTGATATT
Source organism: Sturnira hondurensis (assembly GCF_014824575.4). Classification (NCBI taxonomy): domain Eukaryota; kingdom Metazoa; phylum Chordata; class Mammalia; order Chiroptera; family Phyllostomidae; genus Sturnira; species Sturnira hondurensis. The sequence goes on along the minus strand of NW_028093985.1, from coordinate 5,130,217 downwards.
TACTATTTAATAACTGATATCCTGTAAGTTATAGATGTACTTTATAAATTAAAAATATAATATGGATAAAAGGTAGCATGATTTACTATGACTCTTAGCTTCCTGTAAATACCATGGTTATTGCACCATGAAAAACCAACATTTTAAGTTTTACACTAATTTAAAGTTTGAAATAAAGATTCTTGCATAACATTTACAGGGACTACTTCTTAATAGAGTGGAAATATAAAATTAAGTATTGTATAGGAAATTTCCTCTGTTATCATGTTTATTTGTTGATGCTCTGTCTCAGTTTCTGAGTGATTTATTTACTTTACAGTGAATTAGCCCAAAGTAAGAAAGCATTTCTGTATCCGCAAAACAGCCTTCTGCTGTTAATGATCGCCAGTTCAGATGCTTGTAGCTTCAAAGTAATAGAAAGTCGCCCTTGAGAGAAAAGCCATGCTGTCCATTTTCCTCCACAGGACTCGGTAGTCCATGTGAATGTCTCATTTCATCCATAATGATGTGGACACTGCCAGCATCAGTAAGGATATGAGCTCCCTAACAGCACACACTTGGGTCATCGTCTCCTACACCCAAACCCTAGTATGGTGCTTTTCTAGTAACAGGCTCTAATAAGTCCTAGTGGGATGAATGAGAGACTTCCGCCAAGATGGAGGCATAGGTGGAAATACTGTGCCTTCTCCCACAACCAAGTTTGAATACAACAAAGGCTTAGAGAACAAAGACACAGCCAAAGAACAGAAAATTGAATTATACGGAAGTCCGGCAACAACGGAACCGTTCAACCCGGACGATAGGAGGGGTGGAGCCAGCAGTGGAGCAGGGTCGGGCAGGAAAGATCCCCCGACCTAGGCGCGCAGGCAGCCCAGACCCAGTCAGGGTGTGGGGCAGACTGACCGCGGTCACACATTCGCGCACAGTGAGATGGACTGCGCAGGCCCCAGCGGGCGAACCCAGTGGTGGAGGGCTGACTGCAGTGGCACACTCACGTGCAGTGGGACAAAACGCGCCGGCCCCGGTGACGGTGGCAGCTGCAGCACCTGTGGGGGCCGAGGCGGGAGGTGGCAGATGGGACGCCATTGCTCCTCATTGACCCCGCCCCCACATACAGCATCACAACCCAGCAACTGAGTTGCCCTGCTCTGGTGAACACCTAGGGCTCCTATCCTCATACTAACAGGCACGAACATCCCAAGAGATGGCCCAAGAAGAACTCAAAGCCCCAGAGCCAATAACTCTAAGCAACCAGGAAATAGCGAACCTCTCAGATGCACAGTTCAAAATACTGGTGATCAGGATGCTCACAGAACTGGTTGATTATAGTCACAAATTAGAGGAACATATGAAGGCTAAACTAATTGAAATGAAGGGAAATGCACAGGAAACCAATAGTGATGGAAAGGAAACTGGGACTCAGGTCAATGGAATGGACCAGAAGGAAGAACAAAACATCCAACCAGAAAGGAATGAAGAAATGAGAATTCAAAAAAATGAGGAGAGGCTTAGGAACCTCCAGGACATCTTTAAACGTTCCAACATCCGGATTATAGGGGTACCAGAAGGGGGAAAGAAACAGCCACAAGTGGAAAACTTATTTGAACAAATAATAAAAGAGAACTTCCCCAGTCTGGCAAAGGAAATAGACTTCCAGGAAATCCAGGAAGCTCAGAGAGTGCCAAAGAAGTTGGACCCAAGAAGGAACACACCAAGGCACATCATAATTACATTAGCCAAGACTAAAATGAAGGAGAGAATCCTAGAAGCAGCAAGAGATAAGGGGACAGTCACCTACAAAGGAGTACCTATCAGACTGTCAGGGGATTTCTCAAAAGAGACCTTATAGGCAAGAAGGGGCTGGAAAGAAGTATTCCAAGTCATGAATTCCAAAGACCTACAGCCAAGATTGCTCTACCCAGCAAAGCTTTCATTTAGAATGGAAGGACAGATAAAGTGCTTCTCAGATAAGGTCAAGTTGAAGGAGTTCATCATCACCAAGCCCTTATATGAAATGCTAAAGGGACTTATCTAAGAAAAAGAAGATGAAAAATATGAACAGTGAAAGGACAGCAAACTCACAGTTACTAACAACCACACCTAAAACAAAAGCAAACCAAGAGGACAGCTAGGTTAGAAGTGGAACCATAGAAATAAAGAGCACATGGAGGGTTAGCAACAGGGGAGTGGGAGGAGGAGAAGGGGGGAGAAGGTACAGAAAATAGCATAGACAGTAGGTAGAAAATAGATAGGGGGAAGGGCAAGAATAGTAGGGGAAATATAGAATCTAAAGAACTTGAGACACGTGGTTATAAACTAAGGCGGGAGAATGGTGGGTGAGGGAGTGTGCGGGTGGAGGGGAATGAAGGGGGGAATAGAACAACCGTAATGGTATAATCAGTAAAATATATTTTTTAAAAAGTAATAGAAAGTCAACTACGCAGATGTTTATCATCTCTGAGTAATCTGGAGATCATATGTTTTCAGGGTTGGTTATTTTAGTAGTTTAATACCATTATCAAAGATTCGAGTTCTCTGACATCCCAGATTGTCCTTTTAGGCTGGGTCTTTTCATGATCCCAAGGTGTCTGCCACAAGTGGCAGGTGTCACACCCAGGTGACAGTGTCCATGGGAGAAAAGGGAATTATATCTCCTTATATCGAATTTAGGAAGAATGACAACCTTCTCAGAAGCCCCAGCAGATGGCCCTTTTGTAGCTTTAGCCAGAATTGGGTCACTTAACACATGCCTAAACTATCACTTGGCAAAGGGACTAAGACCGTTATGATTGGCTTCTTCTTTTGGAGGACATGGTTTCTTGGATGATGGTAATCAACATTAGATTTTGTTGGCAAGTAAGAAGTGCCGCTGGTTAGGTAACCAACAGTGCCTCTCACATGTGAGTGCATTTTAACTTTTTTATGTGTTCAAATGCTGGAGATTTACTTTGAAAAATAAAAAGTTTATCACAGTGGCTAAGTATGACTTTGGAATAAAACAGTTCTTTGGCATTTAACAGCTATGAGAAATCGGAAAAGCTCCATGAATTTCAGCATAGTTACTACTAAAATGGGACTCATGATGGTACCTATTTTATAAGGTTGCTTTGAGAATTGAATGACAATGCAGGTAGCATGCTTTGATGAGAGTGTTTGGCTCATAGTAAATGGTTAGTATGTGCTAACTGCCTTAATTTTAGCTTATCTTGAATGGATCAAGATTTTTCCTAAGTCTATTGTGTTTCATGGGATACCAGTATTGTAACTATCAGTGGTAACTGTTGATTGAACTTCACCACAAGGCTAGTTTGTAAGGAGCAGATTCAATGATGACCATTGGAAATGCTAAAATATCAAAAATTATTTATCCAACCTGACTTCTTTCATCAGGATTGCTGTCTTCAACTTAATTTTCATTAGTATTATCATTTTTGACCAAAGTTTTATGAAATATGTGAAGTATATTAGCTTGTATTTTATTCATTTTGAAATATTGATAAATCCTGGTTCAGTTTTGCTTTGACTCTAAAGACTTTTAAAAACATTGTAGGGATGTATAATTAGATTGTAAAGTGGGAATGATGCTTAAGTAGGATCGTAAGTAGTCAATATTGAATGCAATAAAGTACACAAAAGTCTGTTTGTGTCTTAAATAAATTTACTTTCTTCATCTTTCATACAATAAAAATCTCAAAAATAATTGTTTATTTCTTCAGAGACAGGCAAATTTATCAGTTATGTCAGTAGAAGAGAATTGTATCAGTCAGGAGAAAGGAAATCAAACTAGGGATTTCAAACAGGAGTTTAAGATAAGAAATTGATTATGCAGGTGCTATAATTTTTATGAAATGCTGAGGTTTCATTGGTTGGACAGTCATCTCAAATTTTTTATGAGAAAAGATGTGTTAGACATTTCTTAGCTTTAAACAAATTTAAAAACAAGTGAATATTTCAAACAAGTGGGGAAAGATGTATTTTGCTCATAGGTCTATTTTAAAAGTTGAAAGTGAATAAAATAGATTGTAATTACATCATTTTAAATATGGTAAGTAGTATAGGGTTACATTTCTTTCTTAATAAATCCTATGCTGCCCAGAGAAGACTATTTTTATAAATCCAGATTAAAAGAATTTTCCTTTTTATCAGTTGCTTCACATTACAACCACAACTGTGTGTGTGTGGGTGGGGGGGTACTTTCCCTGGAGTTTCTAATTGTCTTTCAGTTTTTATTATTAAGAGAAAAAAAACCATGAATGACTTCTATCTTCTTACTCACTATAACTGTTCCTTAGAATTGGTTCTATTCCCCTTCTTAAAGATGTTCCTATAAGACTCCACACTAAGATTCTTTAGACTGAGTTCTGGCCAAGATGGGGAGGCATAGGTAGAAATGCTTCACTTCCTTGCACAACCAAAAGGAGGATAACAACCAATTTAAAATCAATAAATAACCAAAAGTGCCAGAAAATCAAACTGCATAGAACTATGACAACCAAGGAATTAAAGAAAAAATCAGCCAGAACAGCCAAACCAGTAAGGCAGCAGACCAGAAAAACCTTGGTGAGGCTGCAGACCAGGCGGGCAGGGCCGGCTGTGGCGAGGTGGTAGGCTGCCTAGGCAGGGCTGGCTGAAGGTGAAACTGAGACTCAGAGTTGACTGCAGGCTACAGCAGTTATTGCGGTGGGAAAAACTCCCAGTCTCACATGAGAGTTCATTGGAAAGTGCACTAGAGATAAGGAAGCAAGCAGCACTGTTCCCTCTCTGGACCCTCCCCAATAGGCAGCACCTCAGTGGTAAACAGTTGCCCTGCCAGGGTGAGTATCTAAGGCCCCACCCCCTTACAACCTATCACTGTGCCAAGAGAAAGAAATATGGCCAAAATGAAAGAACAGAGCAAAACCTTAAAAAGACTAAGCATGGGGGAGATCACCAACCTGTCTGATGGAGAATTTAAAACTCTGGTAATCAAAATGCTCACAGAACTGATTGAGCTTGGTTGAAAAATGAAAAAAAAAACAAATGTAAGACACCCAAAGAGACATAAAGCAAAATATTCAGGGAACCAACAGTGACAGGAAGGAAACCAGGAGTCAAAGTGACAATTTGGGTCCTGGCTGGTGTGGCTCAGTGGCTTGAGCACCGACCTGCAAAGCAAAGGGTCACAGATTCAATTCCCAGTCAGGGCACATGTCTGGGTTGTAGACCAAGTACCCAGTAGGGAGCTTGTGAGAGGCAACCACACATTGATGTTTCTCTTCCTCTCTTTGTCTAACAGTAAAATAAATAAAAAAATTTTAAAAAGCAACAACTTGGAACAAAAGGAAAAAATAAACATCCAACTGAAACAGAATGAAGAAACAAGAATTCAAAAAAGTGAACAGAGTCTTACACCTCTGGGACAACTTTACTTTAAATGCTCCAATACCCGAATTATAGGGGTGCCAGACATAGAACAACAACAGCAAGAAATTGAAAACTTATTTGAACAAATAATGAAGGAAAACTTCCTCAATCTGCTGAAGTAAATAGACTTCCAGGAAGTCCAGAGAGTCACAAAGAAGTTGGACCCAAAGAAGAACACACCAAGGCACATCATCATTAAGTCACCCAAGATTAAATATAAATAGAGAATCTTAAATGAATCAAGAGGAAAGGAGACAGTTACCTACAAAGGAGTTACCATAAGGCTGTCAGTTGATTTCTCAAAAGAAACCTTGCAGGCAAGAAGTGGTTGGAAAGAAGTGCTTGAAGTAATGAAATCCAAAGACCTACATTGAAGATTGCTCTATCCAGCAAAGCTTTCATTTAGGGCAGATAAAGTGCTTACCAGATAAGGTCAAGTTAAAGGAGTTCATCATCACCAAGTCATTATTATATGAAATGTTAAAGGGACTTAACTAAGAAAAAGGAAATCAAAACTGTGAACAGTGAAATGACAACAAACTCACAACTATCAACAAATGAACAACAACAACAAAAAAGAAAAACGACAGAAACAAAAACTAAGCAAACAACTAGAACAGGAACTGAATCAGAGGAAAGGATGTCACACTGAGGGATTTCAATGGGGAGGAGGAAGGCATAGGGTATAGAGAAAAAGGTATAGGGTATAGAGGGTATAGGGAAGAAGGAGCATAATTAGTAGGCATAAAATAGATGGGGAGAGATAAAAATGGTATAGAAGGTAGAAGACTCAAAAGAACTTGTATGTATGATCCATGGACATGAACTAAGGGGGGTTAATGCTGAAGTGTTGGGGGAGCAGGGTAGAAGGAGGATGAAGGAGGGGAAATTGGGAAAACTGTAATAGGATTATCAATTAAAAATACTTTTAAAAAGCTTCTTTAGATTGATTGTTTTCCTGGCTTACAGCAGTTTTAATCCTGGGATTTCTTTTTTCTCCTTATTAGACAATTGTATTATATTGATCATAGTTTCTTGATTTTCATCTTCAGTTTGCTGGAGTACATTCTTAAATAAATTTATCAGAAAGGGGACATAGTAAATAAACTTTCTGAATTTTTAAATAACTAAAAAAGCTCTCCTGACTTATGATTTCTTCATCTTTTATCCACATGACTAATTGCATTTTTTCAGATCTTAACTCACATATTCTCTTCTCAAAGTGGTCTTCCCTGATCATCCTATTTTAAATTGCAGATCCCCTAAATTACCCATTCTTCTTCACTGCTTTTTTTTGTTTATTTGTAGCACTTTATCATAGTCTCACCTGCTTATATTTTTTTACTTATTTATTGCCCTTATTTCTCATCCAAAATGTCATGGAGGAGAGATTACATGAAATCATTCTTGAGACATAGTGGCCATTTAGTGAATTTGTAGTGAGTGAGTTAGTGAATTTTCCCCTCACTGCTATAGTTACAAATCTAGGATATAAATATTTCTCTCAGACCTTTAAAGGAATTACTGTATCATCTTCTGATATCTAGTGTTTTAACGTGAAATATAAAGTCAGCCTGCTTTATTTTCCATCTGTGGGTGACCTGTTCCCTTTTTGAAAGCTTAAATTTTCTTGGATCTCTAGAAATTTTCAACAATGTACAAAAATGTGGGTTTTTTTTCCTTCACTAATTCTAGTAGGCATTTAGAAAGCCCTTTCAATTAAAATGGTTGTTTATTTCCAACTCTGAAAAATTTTATCTTTAGAAAATTCTTCCCTTGATTTTTCTCTGTACTGTTTACAGCTCTTCTTGGTTATTAGATTTATCTTCTTTCCCTCAATGTCCCATTTTTCTTATTTTTCCTTTACATCTCTTTAATGTAAATTTTGGTATGCATGTTAATATTTAAACAGTGAAATATGTTTAAAATATGTGGCATGCTGTTTTCTTTGACTGAAATAAAATATTAAATAGTAGGCCAGAATAGGATAGGTTGATTTAATATTTGTATATTTTGTATTACTAGTAATAATGAATGACAAAGGTGATTTATCACATCAGAAAAAAGGAAGTATTCATCAGTAAATGATCACTGATTTACTGGAAAAGGACTTAGTCTAATTGCTCATCAGGCACTATAAAGATTTTAAATATTACATAATAAGAAAATGTTACACATCCATAAAATTTATGAGTAGGGATATTCATCACAGTATTTATAATATGGAGATGGCATAAATGTCTGTGTTGTATTGATACTATAAAATATAGCAACTAAAAGTGATATTTTCAAAGAATGTTTAATGACATTATAAATGATACATTATCTTATGTATAAATAAGTATTTACATTTTTATATATTAATATAAATTTTTACACATGTGTAAAGAGAAAGATGAGTGAAAAATTTCAGTGTTAGTACAGGTCCGTGATTGCCTATATGAAAACCTTGGGTCTATGTGTATTTCTGAATTCCACATTTTTTAGGTTTTGGAACAGTTTTATATGCATTTACATAGTAGCACCTAGAGAAACACTCTTTAATCAAACACATTAGGATATATAAAGTCTGTAGTTTCATGTCATTCAAAGTTACATATTGCTGCTAAATAAGTGAACCAAACTTAATTTTTTTACCTTTTTAGATTTCAGAATTGTATGTATTTTGGATCAGTAATAATCAATTTGAGCAATAAGGTTTTGCATTATTTTTAAATATTTGTTTTTTTGTAATTTGTCATATTTCTGTAATTGTAGTAGCATATATATCACAATTTTTGGACTATAAGATGCACTCCCCTGCCCCAATTTGGGAGGAATAATGGTTGTTAATGCTGCTGTTGAGTTCTGTTTACATTTACATTGGTAAAATATTATGTTATTTATGTTTTACATATTTTACCACACTTTTTACTTCAGAAAATTTTTTTTCCTATTTTTCTCTAAAACCTAGATGCATCTTATGGTCCGAAAAATAGGTTATGTTTGTTACAAAAAATATTTTAGCAACAAATTTAAAAATTGTGACCATATATACTTAACTGATTTAAATCTCTTATTAAATCTTAGCCTTTTCTAGAGAAAGAAAGAACAGCCAAATTCAGCAGAAGGTATTTATTCATTACTTAGCAAATACTTATCTCGTAATTTTAGTAGGCAGTTAGACAGACATGAGAAGAGTAGGAACAATGAGCCAGGTACAAAAGGTCACTGGGTACAAAGCCCTGGGTACCCAGAAACCAGCAAAACTAGGAAAACAAGGGCTTCACCCCCCTAGGGTGACGTTTCCTCCCATAGCATCTCACTGGTCATGCAGGTCAGACTCCCAGACCTTTTATATTGATAATCATGCAGTTTGGACCTTCCCCTGACATGTTGCTAGTCATGTGGTAGACCTCCTTAGAGGAAAAGTAAGAGGGCCAGAGAATAACTTCATATGACTCCCTATGAGCTCCTGCACAACAGCCTCCATTAAGCATTCAACACAGTGAGGTCTGACTCATAAAATAATCTGAGGGAAAAAACCTTGAGTCTTTTGACCACAAAGACGGAATTTTGGTCAAACTACAGATAACATCAGTTATGTTTCAGCTCTAGGCCCAGAAACAGCAAGGTAGGAATGGGGGTGGGGGTTGACACCATAGCTGATACCAGGACTAGCTGTGCCAGACAATCAGTAGAGACCATGATCCTGAAAGGACACACCTGGAAAAGCTGATGAACATTCTATTGAGACACTCTCTTGGGACCTCCCCTAAGGTCCCCACCTTCAGAGACGAGATAAAAATCCTCAGGACAGAGGACTCATCTCTCTATCTCTGTCTCCATCTCTGCACCCATGCCTTTGTCCTTTAGGTGTGTCTCTTTGCTTTCTTCTTCCTAAGCTCCAAGCGCCCTTCTTTTGCCTCTGTAACTTGTTTCCTGAGCCCATGGAGCCCAGCTGGCTCACTTCTTCCACAGCTCACTTGTACTTCTATGACTTTCTAAATAAACTTTTGCTTGTATTTGAGTCTTGGCTCTGAATTCTTTTTTTAAAAATATTTTTATTTATTTATCTTTCGAGGGAAAGGAGAGAAGGAGAGAAATATGAAACCAGATGCATGTACAGTTGCCTCATGCATCCCCTGCTGGGAACTGGCCTGCAACCCAGGCATGTGCCCTGACTGGGAATCAAACCTTGATTCTCTGGTTCACAGGCCCAAGCTCAATCCACTGAGCTACACCAGCCAGGGCTTGGCTCTGAATTCTTTCTTAGCCAAAGACTCAAGTACCAAGGTTGCTGAACCAAAGTCCAGTCATCAGTACATTCTGGTGCCATTTCATTGCCAGAAGTTATTATTATTTTATTAAACATAGATAACCTGATAAATTATCAGGGAAATTAATATTTCACATCATGATATAATACCATTTCACACTGTTCTTATTGCCTGAGATTTAATACTTTTTTAGTGACCAAAAGACTTTCTTTTTAATGAATGCATAGCCAAATAGACATAGACCGTGACTATAGCAGACCTTACAGTATAGTATATACTTGATTAGAAATTTAATAATTTTGACAGTTCCAGTTGTTCACCAGGGTGCCAAGAAGAAATAGGAAATTTTATATACTGTAGGTTTAGGATCAATTGACCACCATTTTGGAAAGCAATTTGGTGATACCTAGTGAAACTGAAGTTGTGTATATGCTTTGTAAAACCTCTTTTACATGTCACTTGTCATCAGCACATTGATTTATGTTGTTCGAGAGTGGAACCATTTCACTTTCTCCTACCTCATCTTACCCTGTTTTATTCACTAATTTTATAGGCTGGGTTTTCCCTTTTGAGTGGGGAGAGCAGTACATTTGCTATTCAAAGTTTCCTTGCTGAGCCCTTTCACAAAATACACCAGTTTTTTTTAAAACAAAAAATTGACTTTATTTGTTTTGATATTCTAATAGCCATGCAAATATTCAGCAACTTTTCTTTTCAAATGTGATACGTAGTTAAGCATCTCTTCAGTTTTGCTGGGGCAATTGCTGCTATTTTCCATAGACAATCACATTGGACTAGCATGGCTTGGATTACCAACCAGGTGTCTGTGGGCCTTAGCATAGAATTTAATCCCTTTCATTGCAGACTTTCTTACAAATCACATTTTTCTATTTCTCAAGTTGTGAATCACTTTTGTTCCACTTCAGAATTATTTTTGTATGTCTCTTTAAATTGAAAATGTTGCAAGGCAATAGTGAAATTTTTAAATTCAGCAAATATTGAGTGCCCATTATGTAGAAAGAAAGTGAAGAGATTGGCCAAAGAACATAATATGCATGGCCATGGACACAGAGAACAGCGTGGAGATTGTCTGAGGGAAGGGGGCCTGGGTAGAGGCAGATAAAGGGGAATAGTGGGGATAATAGTACTAGCACAAACAATAAAATACATAATTTTAAAAATGTTTAAAGAATGCAGTATGGGACTTCCGGCCAAGATGGAGACGTAGGTAGACACACTGTGCTGTGTCACACAACTAAAAGGACAACAACAATTTAAAAACAAAAAACAACCAGAACTGGCAGAAAACCGAACTGTATAGAAGTCCGACAACCAAGGAATTAAGACACATTCATCCATACCGGTAGGAGGGGTGGAGACAGCCAGCCCAGTGGAGAGGACTCTCAGTGAAGTGGACTCAGCGAGGTGGTGGCTGGCAGACCCAGCAAAGTGGCAGATTGTAGAGCGGGCCATGCAAGGCTGCAGCTGGTAAGGTGGTAGATTGTGGACTGGGCATCTCATATTTGTGTGCAGATAAACCAGGAGAAACAACTGAGGAGCTGGATGTACACACAACCCAGGGCCCCACCACAGGGAAATAAACCTCAGACCACTGATTGAAAACATCTGTGGGGGTTGAGGCAGCAGGAGAAATTCCCTGCCTCACAGGAGAGTTTATTGGAGAAACCCGCAGGGTCCTAGAATGTACACAAGCCCACTCACTTGGGAATTAGCACCAGAAGGGCCCAGTTTGCTTGGGGAAAGCAGCAGAAGTGACTGAAATTCAGCAGAGAGCAGAGCAAGTGCCATTGTTCCCTCTTGGACCCCTTTCCCACATACAACATCACAATGCAGTGACAACCCACCTTAGTGAACACCTAAGGCTCTGCCCCTCACTATGTAACAGGTGTGTCAAGATGAAAAAAAATGGCCCAAACGAAAACAGATCAAAGCTCCAGAAAAAATTCAACTAAGCGATGAAGAGATAGCCAACCTATCAGATGCACAGTTCAAAACACTGATGATTAGGATGCTCACACAGTTGGTTGAATATGGTTGCAAATTAGATGAAAAAAATGAAGGCTACACTAAGTGAAATAAAGGAAAATATACAGGGAACCAATAGTGATGGGAAGAAAACGGACTAAAATCAGTGGAGTAGACCAGAAGGAAGAAAAAAACAACCAAACAGAAAAGAAGAAACAAGAATTCAAAAAAAATGAGGAGAGGCTTTAGAACCTCCAGGACATCTTTAAACGTTCCAATATCCGAATTACAGGGGTACCAGAGGGGAAAAGGAAGAGCAACGAGTGGAGAAGTCATTTGAACAAATAATAAAGGAGAACTTCCCCAATCTGGCAAAGGAAATAGACTTCCAGGAAATCCAGGAAGCTCAGAGAGTGCCAAAGAAGTTGGACCCAAGAAGGAACACACCAAGGCACATCATAATTACATTAGCCAAGATTAAAATGAAGGAGAGAATCCTAGAAGCAGCAAGAGATAAGGGGACAGTCACCTACAAAGGAGTTCCCATCAGACTGTCAGCCAGTTTCTCAAAAGAGACCTTACGGGCAAGAAGGGGCTGGAAAGAAGTATTCGAAGTCATGAAAGGCAAGACCTTACATCCAAGATTGCTCTATCCAGCAAAGCTTTCATTTAGAATGGAAGGGCAGATAAAGTGCTTCTCAGATAAGGTGAAGTTGAAGGAGTTCATCGTCACCAAGCCCTTATTATTTGAAATGTTAAAGGGACTTATCTGAGAATATGAAGATAAAAAACATGTCCCATAAAATGACAGCAAACTCACAATTATTAACAACCACACCTGAAACAAAAACAAATTAAGCAAACAGGTAGAACAGGAACAGAACCACGGAAATGGAGATCACATGGAAGGTTAGCAAGGGGAGTGGGAGGAGGAGAGATGGGGAAAAGGTACCGAGAATAAGTAGCATAGATAGTAGATAGAAAATAGATAGGAGGAGGATAAGAACAGTATGGGAAATGTAGAAGCTACAGAACTTGCAAGTATGACCCATGGATGTGAACTGAAGGTGGGGAATGTGGGTGGGAGAAGGTGTGCAGGGTGGGGGGAGTGAAAAAGAGAAAATGGGACAACTATAATAGCATAATCAATAAAATATATTTTGAAAAATCAAAATAATTAACCTAAAACTTCTATACCAAGATCTCTACATTCTTGATTTACTCAAAATTTTATTTTATTTAGAATTTTATGAATAGTATATTTAAATGTGATATTTGCAAATTTGTGTAAAGGTGTGTCTAACCTTTTGGCATTTCTGCACTATACTGGAAGAAAACTTGTTTTGGGCCATACATTAAATACCTTGTGACACATAATCACACCCAAAAAAGTCTCATGATGTTTTAAGTAAATTTATGATTTTATGTTGGGACACATTCACAGCCACCCTGGACTGCGTGTGGCCCTCAGGCCACAGGTTTGACACCCCCGAAGCCTTCAAACTCGTATAGAGGGGCAGCTGTTGTGAAAAAGTGCTGAAAGAGGAAAAACACTGTTTTGCCTCAAGTAAGCTTTTAATTGAATAAAGTTAAACTAACTCGCTCACTCTAAAAAACTTCTCAGCCCTGGCTGGTGTGGCTCATTGAGTTGAGCGCTGGCCTGTGAACCAAAAGGTCGTCAGTTTGATTCTTAGGGCACATGCCTGGGTTATGGGCCAGGTCCCTGGTTGGGCTTGCAAGAGCCAACTGATCAGTGTTTCTCTCACAAGTGGATGTTTCCCCCCCCCTCTCTCTCCCTCCATTCCCCTCTGTAAAAAAATAAATAAAATCTTGAAGAGAAAAAGAAAAAGACTTCTTAGATCTTAAGACCTGACCAGCATTAAGATTTAAGCTTATTTGACCACTAGTGCCCATGGAATAGTTTGGGAAACACTGGACTATATATTTAAATCACATTATGTCATATATTTACAGTTGAGTAGTTTTAAGGTATCATCTGATTATCATTACCCTGATCATTGTATTTTTTAACATTTCTCCTTCTGATGTCTCTCCTTTTCTATTGCTCTTATGTATTTTTTCTCTTATGTATTTATTTGCCTAACTACTAAAAGTTAGGAGATTCTGAAGTTGCTTTGTTTCTCTGTGAGGTGTGGGTTTGCAAAACTAATAGAAAACATTCCCAGTTAATATTTAAATATATAATACATAAAGGTAAATGCAGTTAACACTTGCCTTCAAAATATAATAAATTATGACTTCATTTATACTTGCTTTTATTTAAGTGAAAACATTTGCAAAATTTTCAGAGGAAAGTGATATATGGAGAATTACAACTATTAGATATATTGAGGTTTCTAATTGAATTTTGCTTTCTTTCATAGAATTTTAAAAACATAGATGAAAGAATAACTAGCAAACTTTAAAATCATTCAAAATCGTGCCACTCGGAGATAATCATTAGCATCTAACTTTTTTTTGATAAAAGTAATACATGGGGGGGAAAAAGCCCTCAAACTTTATTGAAAGGCATAAAATGAAAGCCTCCCTGTTAACCACTGAGTTAGCCTTCCCTACACCAGATCAATCCTTAGGGCTTTTCTCTTACCAAGTAACCGCGGTACTAGTTTCCCAGTTGCCCATTATTATGAATATCCTTTGTATATTCATGGCAACATAAAATTTATACCTATCTTGTAGTTTGGTTTTTTGCTTTGAGGTATTTTAAGGTGAGTGTTTGAAGGCCACACAATATTCTACAGTCAGTGCTGTTAACATCTTGCTGTAGTCCTTATATCTATGTCAATAACTCAAGATTATGAGGGACAGGATGGACCTTGCCTTGAATACCTCAAAATTCGGAACTAGAATATTTTAATATTTAGTTGTAGTTTGTGTGGTGATTTAAATCCAGATTTATAATCTGACTTTTTTGTCTTCCAGGTAGTATGATAAAAGTTTTTTTTAGATTTACAAACTTACATTAACTCCTATTAGAATATGAAAATTAAATCATGTTTTGATAAAATTTTCAATGTAAATGATTAGACAAAAGTCATGCTCTAAATATGATTTTTATTTTCCATCCTAGCAACATAGGCCAAGAGAAGTAAGCAAGCCAGATAGAGAAAGCTGCTTAACTTAATGTGTATGGACTATGAGAGCTGTTTTCCTGCTCTCTACATAATGTCAATATGGGAATGTTAGTGTTTTCTTAAACTATACTTTTCTTTTATATTACAGTTTATTTAACCAGAATTAAGAGAGAGAGAACTATTATGGTTAATTGAATTTTGATTATCTGAGGAATAATCAGTAGCACTTTGTATTGTTTTGTTCTTTATTGTTGAAAATCTTTCTGATCCATATCAGTACCTTTTTTTGCATTAGAAAATAAATACTTGTTTGTTTCTACCACTTGTCCATGAATGAACCATGTCTAAGCTATCCCAGCTCCCTACACACAGGGAATGTTGTGCATAAAATTACATGTTCAGTAAATGCTTGCCAAACGATGTTGTTGAAAATAATTGAATCTTTTTTCCCGCATTGGGTTTTTTTTAAATTTAATTGTTGTTCAAGTACAGTTTTCTGTCTTTACTCCCATCCCATCCCTCCTCCCCATAATCTACTCTTTCTTTGTTTTGGATTTGGCATGCGATATAGTGATTTTTTTGTTCCAGTAGGGAGAGCTTTTACATTAGATTGTTTCAAGTACATGTATAAAAGTTTGGAAAACATATCTCAAAAAAATAAATAAATAAAAAGGCAAGACAGTCCTGACTGGTTGGCTTAGTTGGCTGGAGCATCATCCTGTGCACCAAAAGGTTTCAGGTTTGATTCCTGGTCATTTTTCCAGATTGCAGGTTCGGTCTTCAGTGCGTATGGGAGACTGGGAGTCAGCCGATCTCTCTCTCTCTCTCTCTTACTCTCTTTTTCAAATCAATAAACATACTCTTGGGTGAGGATTACAAAAGAAAACAAGATAGAAATGTTACTACATAATAATTTTACATGTTTTTTACATTGTAATACAATTATAATGGCTATGTTTTTAATTAAAAATTTAAGAATTGCATGTTTTGATAGATTGCTCTTGCTTTAGGAAGGTATAGGATTTAAGGGCAAGATGATCATATATCAGTGACTAAAATATTTTTCTTCTCTTCTTCCCTACTCTCCATCTAGTACATATACTTTTTTATTTTAAGTATGTTTTGTATTTACATAGTTTATTTCTTGTGGTCTATTTCCTAGAGGGAGTTAATTCTGTAAAACATTTTTCATTTATTTAGATTGGCCAAAGAAAAAATGATGTATGAAAAAGAAGCAAAACAACAAGAAGAAAAGATTGAAAAAATGAAAGCTGAAGATGGTGAAAATTATGCCATTAAAAAGCAGGTAAAATTATATCTTAAAATAGCTAACATGTACAGAATACCATATTAACTAATTTATTAACAGCTCTCTGAGGAGGTCCAGTTACTCCTTTACTATTAAAAACCTCCATTTAAAAATGAAGAAACTGAAGCACAGGTTAAATAACTTGCCCAAGGTCATACAACTACTAAGTAGCATTTTGAACATAGACATTCTGGCTCTGGAGTTTGTACTCAACCATTAAGCTATGCTGCTTTTCCACTTTTAGGTATTAAATATAAAAATGACTTAATTTTACACTACACCCCAAACTGATGTGAAGACCATCAAAATAAAATTTATTTTATACTTTTCAGTAGGTACTTCTGATTATCTTTAAAAATTTTAGTCTCTTTAGCATTGCATACAGGGTTTTTCTTGATTTTGAGACCTGTTTATCTTTCCAACTTCATCTCTTGCTAGTCCCTACCTAGACTTCTTAGTTTCTGCCTCTCAGTTTCCTGAACATGCCGTTTGTCATTTGCCTTTGAGATGTTTGCACAAGTCTGGGTTGCTCTTCCTACTCCTTCTGTCTGCCCTCTTCTTATTCCTATTCATCCTTTAAAAACCTCCCTTTCACTCTGTGTTAGTGCTAAGTTAGGCACCTCTCCTCTGTGCTCTCATAACACTTTATTTACTCCCATCATAGCATTTACTGAATATCCATTCTCATCTGACACTTGTTTCATAATTCCTTCAGGGAAAAGAGGCCATCAGTGGTACTTCCTCACATTCCCACCACAAAATTTATCATCCTCCCTACATCTGTACCCATACCACCTTCCTTCATGTTAGAGTGGATTATGTGCCCTAGCCTTGTTACAACCACTAATGACATTGTTATCACTTCCTTCCCCTCATATAACTGCAGTAGCATTTGATAGAAGTAACCACTATCCTTGAAATACTCTTTTATGTTGACATCTTTGATAGATAGCTTCCTGGTTTTCCTTCTGTTACACTGTCATTATTCCTCAGTTGCCTTTACTGAAACTCCCATTCCCCTCTCCTTCCTCCACACCTGTGTGATTCCATTCCATGTTATATTACATTCTTGGAAAAGTGTTAATTATTTAGGATTTAGGTGAGGGAAGAAATAAAGAGGCAGCATAAGGTAGTCTTGTGATTGAATCGTACTCCATCTTAACTGTGGTGGTAGTTACACATGCTATACATGTGATAGAGCTGTACACCCCCCATATACACACATACACGCATATTTTTTTAAATCTTTAAAAGTTCTAAAATCCAGCCCTGGCTGGCGTAGCTCAGAGGATTGAGCGCGGGCCTGCGAACCAGATGATCGTGGTTCGATTCCCAGCCAGGGCACATGCCTGGGTTGCAGGCCGGTTCCTTGCAGGCTAACTCCCAGCAGGGGATGCTCAAAAGGCAACCATACATTGATGTTTCTCTTCCTCTCTCCTTCCCCTCTAAAGATATATAAATAAATAAAATCTTTAAAAAAAAAAAAGTTCTAAAATCCCTGCCATAGCTAATGCGGCTCAGTGGATTGAGTGCCAGCCTGTGCACCAGAGGGTCATTGGTTCCATTCACAGTCAGGGCACGTGCCTGGGTTATGGGCTGGGTCCTCAGTAGGGGGCTCATGAGAGGCAACCACACATCAATGTTTCTCTCCCTCTCTCTGCCCCTCCCTTTCCCTCTCTCTAAAAATAAATAAAATATTTTTAAAGAAAGTTCTGAGATCCCTCTCTGGGTAATCTCTTACCCCCCTTTAACTTTTAGTGCCATTTTAATGCCCCTTTATTTATTCATTCAATAGATATTTATTGACTGATACAGTTTCAGGTACTCTTTTAGTTGTAAAATTAAAACCACTAACAAAACAAACAAAACTACTCCAATTCGTGCTTATTTTGCATTCATTTCAGTGCCATATCTCCCAAATTTATATCTCTATGACTGACCACTTCAGATATGTACTTAGCTAATCACCTACTTCACATATCCTTGTGCGTGTCCAAAATAAAGATTCTGGTCTTCCCTCAACCCACTCCTCCCAGATAAAAAGCTGTTCCTTTTCTCATTTTCCTCCTCTCAGTATACAGTTATTTCCACCCATCCCCATATCCGAGCCAAAAATTTAGTGGGTCCCTTCTTGATACTTCTCTCTCTTTCTAATAACACCAAGCCCTATTCCTTATTCCCTCTATTTCTTTCTCTACTGCCACTGTTTTAGTCCAGTTCACTATCATCTCTTGCCTGTACTATTGCAAAAGCCTCCTAGTTAGCATATCTTTTGTCTCTTGACACCTTCCATTCCTTTCCTACCACAACACCTAGGTTGATCTCTTCAAAATGTACATTGGATCCCATCTCCTTTAAAATCCAATGTCCAGTGCATTCACCACAAAATCTAGATGATGTTAGGAAAAAGGAGAGTATGAACAAGCTTATGTAGATTAATCTCAAGACTTAGTTTTTAAAATCAGCTTTATGAACTCTCAGTGGTTTTCACCATGTAAATTATGTTACAAATTTATTAATCTAATCTGGCTGCCTGGCCTGGGGCTCACTGAAGCCAGCTGTTGCTTTTTGGAACGGATTTAGAAAGTTGTGAAGCCTGAATCAAGACCAGCCATTCATATGGAAAAGCAGCTTGGATGGGCCCATAAATTGGGTGGGGCAGAGTCTCTGGGGATCTCCTAGATGTGTCAAACAGTGTTAGGTTGATGGAGTCTCAGACATGACACCAATTTACCAACTCTGTAGGAAAGGTTTAGCAAAGGGACAATGGCCTCTGTTCATCTTGATACCAGCCACTTCAGTTTCTCCCTATATGGCCCTGGTGCCCTTCAAGCTTCTACTCCAGTGCTGGAGCTCAGAGGGAGTGAGTCTGAGTAGGTGAGTCTGTGTTTGGGTTCTTTAAGAGAAACTGATTGGGGCTTCAGAGAAGTTTCTTCCACCAACTCAGTCCCAACTGGTTTTTGCCGCCAGAAGCTATTCAGACTTATCTTCTTGGTACTGGAACCCTGGGCTGGGGAGCCTGGTGTGGGTCTGGGACTCCTCACTCCCAAGATATTCCTCCCGATTTTTATCCACCATATGTGGATGGGAGACCAGCCTGTTCTGCAATGAGCCCCTCCTGCCAGTCTTGATGGGTGTGGTTTCTTTAATTCTGTAGTTGTTAGACTTCCATTCAACTTGATTTGTGATGGTTCTGAGTGATGGTCATTCTGTATTTTAGTTGTAATTTTCATATGGTTGTGTGAAGAAGCAAGCCATGTCTGCCTGTGCCACCATCTTGACTGGAAGTCTGTCCAAATTGATTTTAGCTCTCTACTTATGATTTACTTGTTCACTCTCCTCATCCCTCATTTAGGGATGGATATAGACGATCTTGTCTTCATCCAGGGAAGATATTCAGGTCTTTTTTTTTTTTTTTTTTACCTACCCAGGAGCAGAAATGCAGGGGCCCAGTGCGGGCCACATGAGAGGGAACCACATATTGATGTTTCTCTTCCTCTGTTTCTCCACCCTTCCCCTCTCTCTACAGATTAATTAATTAATTGATTAGTTAATTTAAAGAAAAGACAAATTTGGTGGGCACCATTTTCCCACCAAGATTTCTCAAAAAATTTTTGCAATTATTACATACAGTTGAAGTGTTGTGAAATTTGTCTTTTTGAGATAGAAGCACACAAATTTTTTTGTGATTTACTTGAAACACGAGTTAATGTTCAGTTTGATATATGTTTTCCCATAAATGAAAGGGAAACTTTTTTTATTAAATAAATGGAAAATAATGGGAGGTTTTAGTCTACAAAGAGGAGTTTGCCTTAGGGTCTCTTACAAGGCTGATTCTGTAAGAAATACCAGATATAATAAAAATACTATGTAAAGTACTTTCAGTGGTGCAAGAAAATATTATTGTCTCTTAGTATATAAACTCAGGTGTATGAATGGTATTTCATTTGTATATTTACTTTTTTGATTTTTTGTTATAAATTCATGGGAAACTACAAAAAGTGTTTAGGGATGTCTCATACACCCTTCACTATTCCTCCCACAATGTTAGCATTTTGCATAATTATATTACAATATCCAAACCATAAAACTGACATTGGTACACCATAGAGCTTATTTACATTTCACTAGTTGTAATCATGTGTGTGTGTGTGTGGTTCTCTACAGCTCTATCACATGTATAGCATGTGTAACTACCACCACAGTTAAGAAGGAGAACGATTCCATCACAAGACTACCTTATACTGCCTCTTTATTTCTTCCTTTCCCTAAATCCTAAAAAATTAACACTTTTCCAAGATTGTAATATAACATGGAATGGAATCACACAGTATATAGCCTTTTGAAATTGGCTTTTTCCACTCAGCTTAATTCCTTTGAGATCTGTCAAAGTCATAGAGTGTTATCAATAGTCTGTTCTTTACTATTGCTGAGTAGTATTCCATGATATGCGTGTATCACAGATTAACTATCAAAGGACATTTGGATTGTTTCCATGTTTGGGTTGTATGGAAAAACCTACTGTGAACATTTGTGCACAATTTTGGTGTGAACATAAATTTTTATTTCTCTGAGATAATATGCCCAATCAATTGCTGGGTCATATTAGCACATTTTTGCTCTAAAATAAACTGCCAAGCTATTTTCCACGGTGGCTGCATCCTTTTAAATTTCCCCCCAATGCCTTGACTAAATGTGGCTCAGTTGTTTGGGCATCAGCCTGCAAAGCGAAAACAAGGTTGCTAGTTCGATTCCGTTTAGGGCACATGCTTGGATTGTGGGTTCAGTCCCTGCTTGGAGTGTGTGTGAGAGGCATTCGATCAGTGTATTGTATCTCTTTCTCATTGATGTTTATCTCCCTCTCTTTCTCCCTCCCTTGCCCTCTCTCTAAAAATAAAGGAATAAAATCTTTTGTTAAAACATTCCCACCTTTGATGTGTGAATGACTCTGTTTCTCCACATTCTTGCCAGCATTTGATGTTATGACTGTTTTTCATTTCTTTAAACAATTTTTTAAAGATTTTATTTATCTATCTTTGGAGGGGAAGGGAAGGAGAGAGGGAGAGAAATATCAATGAATGGTTGCCTCTCGTGAGTCCCCCGCTGGGAACTGGCCTGCAACCCAGGCATGTGCCCTGACTGGGAATTGAACCGAGATCCTTTGGTTCTCAGGCCCATGCTCAATCCACTGAGCTACACCAGTCAGGGCTGTTTTTCATTTTTATGCATTACTTAAATGATAGATGTGTAGTGATAGCTGATTGTTCTTTTAATTTGAATTATCCTCATGGCTAATAGTGTTGAACATCTTCTCATTTGTTTATTTGACGCCCATGTCCTCGTCAGTGAAATGTCTGTTCATGTTTCCTACCAATGTCTTTCTGCTTGAATGCTTTGTTTTTTTACTTTGAGTTTTGAGGGTATTTTATATATTTTAGATAAATGCCTCTTGTCACATATGTGGTTTGCATATATTTTCTCTAACTCTTTAATTTGTCTTTTTTATCTTCTTAACAGGGCTTTTCACTGAGGAACAGTTTTTTTTAATTTTGAGGACATCTAATGCATGGCTGTTTCCTTCCCTTTATGAATCATACTTTTGGTCTCAAATCTAGGCCCCTTTGACCAGTCCTAGATCCTGAAGACAATCTTTTCTTAAAGTTTTATGCTTTTTATGTCTTACATTTAAGGCATTGATTGATTTTGAGTTAATTTTTGTATAAGGTGGGATATTTAGTTAGATGCTCATCCTTTTACCTATAGGTGCCCAATTGCTTTTATACCTCTGTCAAAAAGCAGTTGGACATACTTGTGTGGGTCTCTCTCGGGGTTCTCTCTTCTGGTGTGTGTCCCCTACCAGTACTGCCCTGTCTTGACTGATGCAGCTATAGAGTGAGCCTTAACATAAGGAAGCGTGGGTCTTCTCACTCTTTTTTCCCACGTTATTTTAGCTATTCTAGTTCCTTTGCTTTCCATAAACTTTTTAAAGTAGTTTGTCTCTATCTATAAAACACCTTGCTGAGATTTAGATAGGAATTGCATTAAACTTATTGACAGTTTGAGACTTGACATCCTTACTATGTTGAGTTTTCTAATCAGTGAAAATTGTAAAGTCCAGTTTATTGAGATCTACCTTCTTTCATTAGCATTTATAATTTTCAGTGTATATAATCCTGCATGTTTTGTTAGATTTATACCTGAGTGTTTCATTTTCTTTGAAGCTATTGTAAGTGTGCTGTTCTTAGTTTCAGTTTCCACATAAACAGTACTTGTTAGGTAAAGAAATGCTATTAGTTTTTTGTGTGTTGATCTCATAACCTGCAACCAAACTGAACTCACTTATTCTAGGATTTTTAAAATAGATTCCTTCTGACAAAACATAGACAGTGTATAAACCACCATGGTCACATAACAATCATGTCATTTGCTGTTAGGGACAACTTTATTTCTTTTCAATCTGTATGTCTTTTCTTTCCCTTGCCTTATTGCTCTGGCTAGATCTTACAGTAGTACAGTGTTGAATAAGAGTGGTGACAGTTGCCATCGTTACTTTGTTCCAATATCAAGTAGGTGGCAGTTAGTCTTTTACAGTGAAGTATAATGTTAGCTGTGGGGTTTTTTGTAGGTGGTCTTTTTTAAGTTGAGGAAGTTTCCCTCTATCCCTAGTTTGCTGAGTGTTTTTCATGAATGGGTATTGAATTTTATTGAATGCTTTTTCTGTGTCATTTGATAAGATCCATATGGGTTTTTTTCTTAGGCTAGTAATATTGTAGATTACATAGACTTATTTTCAGATATCAAACCAGGCCTACATAATTTTTTAAAGATATTTTTATTTATTTATCTTTAGAGAGGAAGGGAAGGAGACAAGGAGAAAAATATCAGTGTATGGTTGCCTCTCATGAGTCCCCTGCTGGGAACTGGCCTGCAACCCAGGCATGTGCCCTGACTGGGAATCGAACCACGATCATGTGGTTCACAGTGTAATTTTTTTTTAATTTTTGAAATCTTTATTAAGAGTTCCTCACACACCTACAAACAAAACCCAGACTCCATAGTCTTTCTGGTAACACATTGCCTTTATGCTTAAGGAAAGTGTCAGGCAACAAAACTGGTCAGTGATTGCATCAAGACCCAACCTTTGTAGGTTTTTGCCAAATGGTCACCATCCATACATTCTTCCTTCCTAGTGGTGATACAAATCCCCAAGACTATTTTTGCTACAAGGCACAACATACGGAGTCTTCACTATCTAGGAGCAGAAGAAAGAAAGGTCTTGTCTTTTGAATATCTTCTTGATCACTTGATTGATGGCGTTTAATTCTTTCCATATGTTGCTGGATTCAATTTGCTAATTTTTTTTAGCATTTTTGGGTCTTAAGTTTATGGGACATAATGATCTATAGTTTTCATTTTAACACTGCCTTTGTCTGGTATGGACATTAAGTTAATACTAGTTTGTAAAATGAGTTGGGACAGTGTTCTCTCCTTTTTTCTTGAAGGATTTGTGTAAAATTGGTACTAATTTCTTTAAATATTTGATAAAATTGTTCGGTGGAACAATCTGGGCTTAGAGAGTTCTTTTTCAGGAACTTTTTAATTACACATTCAAGGTATTTGATTATTAAACTATTTAGATTATTAGTTGAGTTTTAGTGATTTGCTTTTTCAAGCACTTTTAAATTACAAATTTAATTTATTTAATGATTATAGAGCTATTAGGTTATCAGCTGAGTTTTAGTGATTTCCATTTCTTCTAAGTTGTTAAAATCAGGAGCATCAAGAAGAATATTATAAAATTGTTTGTAGTATTTTTTTCTCCTTTTAATGAAGATCTGTAGTGCTCCTTTTTATTACTGGTACTGGTAGTTTGTGCCTTCTTACTTTGTCTTTGTTGGTCTTACAAAGGTTTATCAATGTTTTTCAAATGGTCAGCATTTTGTTTCATTGCTTTTTCTCTGTTGTTTTTAATTTCATTGGTTTAGGGTCTTATTTCTATTGTTTTCTTCCTTCTGCTTGCTTTGGGATTATTTTGTTCTTCCTTTTCTAAGTTCCTGAACTAAGAACTTAGATTTTTAATTTGAGATCTTCTTTTTTAATGTAAGGATTTAGTGTTGTAAAATTCTCAGCATTGCTTTAGCTGAATCCTGCGAAACTTGATGTGTTATATTTTCATTTTCACTTATCCATATATTTCTGTTTCCATTGAGACTTTCTTGTGGACCCATGGGTTATTTAGAAATATATTGTTTAACTTCTAAGAGTTTAAAGATTTTCTGTTTGTCCTCCTGTTATTTTTGTTTTGATGTTGTTGTTGTTTGACCCAGAATGCAGTGTATTGCTGTGAATATTTCATGGGTGCTTGGAAAGTATTTGTACTTAACTTTCTTAGGTAGAATGTACTATAAATGTCAATTAGATCTTACTGGTTGATGGTGTTGTTTGGTTCTTTTATATCTTTGCTGATCTTTTTTGTCTGGTACTTCTATGGGATATTGAAATCCTCAAATATATTTGTGGATTAGACTGTTAGTTTTATAAGTTTTTGTTTTCTGTATTTTGAAACTATTTTGTTTAGTGCATACACATTTAGGATCACTATGACTTCTTGGGGGTGTTGATCATTTCATCATTGTGTAATAATGCTCTTTCTTCCTAAGTTTTTTTGCTCTGAAGTCTATCCAGTTATCCAACATTAATAGAGCCACTCCTTTTTTAATGTTTAATGCATGATATTTGTTTTTTCATCCTTTTATTTTTTATCTGTTTTGTTCTGTTTGAAGTGAGTTTCTTGAGGACTCCAAAAAGTTGGACCCAGTCCGTGAATGTCTGTCTTTTAGCTGGTGAATCCAGACCATTTGTATTTAAAATAATTATTCCTTAAAACCCAGGGTTTTAAGGGTTTAAAGAACCAGATTATTTTTGACCCATGAGATTCCTCTTACATCCCTAACTAATCAGCAATAACCTCAAACACAAGTCAGGTGAATTTCTTCTAGTTTGAGAGAAGGGTTCCCAAAAGTAAGCATTCCAAGAAGCCATGTGGAAACTGTAAGGCTTTTTAAAACCTAACCTCAGATCTTCAGTTTCAGAACCCCAAATGCACTATGTTCCATTGGTCACACAGGGCTAACCCAAATTCGGTATGGGAAGTGGCTGCCCAAGGGCAAGCATTCCAGGAGATGAGGATCATTGGGGGCCATCGTGGAGACTGGCTACCACTACCACTAATTCACATGCTAAGAGTTGAAATCAGAGTCATCAGCTGTAACTCAGGCCCTGTAAACCAGCTAATCACTCTGAGACTTGACTTTCTTATATCTAAAGTGAGACTGGACTAGATGACCACTCTGTCCTTTCTGACTCTGTGATTCTGTATCTGTTTTTCTGGCAAGAGTATCTTTATATCTTTTCCCACTCAGCTTTATTGAGGTATAGTTGACAGGAATTATAGTTGACTATGATTCCTGTGTTTAAGTCTGTGGTGTCTTCTGTAGGTTTCCAGATATAATATAGTTGAGGTATAGTTGAAAATTATACAGATTTAAGATGTGCATCCTGCTGATTTGACATATGTGTACATTGTGAACTATTCACTGTAGTCAGGCTACTCAACAAACCCATCACCTCATACAGCTGTCATTTT
Organism: Sturnira hondurensis; assembly: GCF_014824575.4. Taxonomy (NCBI): domain Eukaryota; kingdom Metazoa; phylum Chordata; class Mammalia; order Chiroptera; family Phyllostomidae; genus Sturnira; species Sturnira hondurensis. The sequence continues at coordinate 5,104,519 of NW_028093985.1, read as the reverse complement.
CATTCCTCTGTTGTCAAATGGATTTATCAACATGTTGATTAACACATTGCCATTTTGCCACAATATAAAAGAAAAGACATAACCATTGTTCAGTTATCTCTGGACTTCTCTGGAGCTCAGTTTAGCAGTTACCATTGGTTCCAGAAGCAGCCAGTATCCAGTGTTGGAGTGTCTGGAGATTATAGTTAGAGCCAGCCCTGTGTGAGTGATCTGGATCATTAAAGAAGCTGGAATCCTTATGTCAATCAAGCAGTAGCAGAACTTAACATTGGCCAGATTGTTTCACAGAACTCTTCTTCCTGGGGAGGGGGGGATGACAATCTGCCAATTTATAGTGTCTTTGGAGTGTCTTTCCTCCAATTTATATATGTTTGATTTTAAAGGAAATTGATCAGATATTAATTCAGTTGTTTATTCATTGTTATATCTGAGCCTTACTAAGCTTCCTCTAACTTCCATTTTACCTGAATAACATCCTCAAAAAAGCGTAATTTTTTAAAAACAATAAAACATTAGTAAGACTGCATCCTTTTGTGTTCCCCTAAGGTTCCTTGTACCTCCCAATCTGTGTCAAGATTCTGGCCTAACCTCAGTCTTGTCATATTCAGCATTAGAATAAACTGACAGTTTACTCAGATATTTTAAACAGAGACGCCATTCATTTGAGATACTTCCTCCCAAAGGAACACTTTGAAAGGTAATACTCATTTAGTGTAGTGAAAGTATTTTGAAGGGTGTCTTTACTGTATAATCGCACCTTATATACTGTCTTTTAAAATTATTTCTGACAGTTGTAATTCATTGTTACAAGGTAAAATATTATGATTTATGGCCTTGTAAGAGATGTGGTTTTGGATTCCAAATCATAGTCATCACTGTATTAGAAGCCTTCAGCTCCCTCTGGCATGGCCTTATAGAAGCAGTGTCAAATGTTTGGTTTTATGTTTATGCTTCTGTACTGGATTGGAAGATGGACACCTTCTTTTTTTCATCTTTGTATCTCCTGTACCTGGTGTCCTGCAGCTATATAGTAGGCTTATTGAATGAATCGGGGCTGGGTACAGGAAAGACTAATCTTTGGCCCCACATTAAGTCAGAGTCCCATTTTGATAAACTAAATGATGATTCTGGCTCTATAATAATAAAATAATAATGAACAGAAGTTCTTTTGGATAGCATTGTTTAAAGTTTATTTTGGTGACAACTTATTAAAGCTTTTTAAAAAGTTTACAAGTATACATTTGGCTTATCATGTGTTTGACCTATTCTTTCTTTCTTTCATCTTGTTAATTTCTATAAGCTATTCTCAAGGGAAATCCATGGGGGGGGGATATGAATTGCTTACCCAGTGAAATGTGCCTGCCACTCATTTTTCACATGACTAACCAGATACACAAAAATAATGTAGGAGTGGTGATTAAATATCTAGGCATAGTATGCATGGCTGTGAAGTCCAGTCATGATTCTACATTTGAAATTTTCAGCCTGTGCCTTATCAGTAAAAGAATTACAAGTTCAGCAGTAGATTTTCACCTGAGAAAACATGGACAGAGAGAGCATCATTGTGTATTAGAATTCTGATTTTGTTTGCAGTGTGAGCTATGATGAAACTGTTGGGGCTGGGACTTACTGAAGTTTCTGTTAAAATACATTATAGTTACCATTAAGTTATGCTTTTCTTCTTTTTATCTTATATGAGCTAGATAATTAACCTTAGTAAAAGTTCACATTTTTGTACTCATTTAACCAAAGGCATTTGATCACACATGAGCATTTGGAAATAAATGCTTAATTGATCTCTGTCTCTTTCTTTTTTTTTTATTTTGCTTTTAAAATTAAGTCATTTATTATTATTTTTATTTAATTCTTGTTCAAATACAGCTTTCTGTCTTATATTCCCAACCCTGCCCGCCCCCCGCCCCATGCTCCCCACCTCCCTCCCGTTTCCATCCCCCACCCTTAGTTATTGTCCATGTGTCCTTTATACTTGTTCATGTGAGTCCATCCCCTTTTCCCCTATGATTCTCTCCCCTCTCCCCTCTGGACCCTGTCAGCCTGTTCCGCATTTGAGTGTCATTGGTCATATTTTGCTTGCTTGCTTGTTTTGTTTAGATCCCTGTTAAAGGTGAGATCATATGGTATTTGTCTTTCACCGCCTGGCTTATTTCGCTCAGCATAATGCTTTTCAGTTCCATCCATGATGTTGCAAAGGGTAGTAGTTCCTTCTTCCTTTCTGCAGCATAGAATTCCATTGTGTAAATGGACCATAGTTTTTTGATCCAGTCATTGACCGATGGGCATCTAGGTTGCTTCCAACTCTTGGCTATCGTGAATTGTGCTGCTATGAACATTGGGGTGCATAGGTTCTTTTGGATTGGTGTTTCAGGGTTCTTAGGATATACTCCTAAGAGTGGAATTGCTGGGTCAAAAGGCACGTTCATTTTTAGTTTTCTTAGAAAATTCCATGCTATTTTCCATAGTGATTGTACCAGTCTGCAATCCCACCAACAGTGAACTAGGGTCCCCTTTTCCCCACAACCTCTCCTCTGTGTCTCTTTCTGAGAATAGTTGTAAGGAAAGAAAGCTTCCTACTTACCTTAGGAAAAAGACTTTTTTGAGTTCCGACATCTGAAACTAACTTATTTACCCTCTTATTGGTTGGGTCTCTGAGTCATTGATTTGATTTGTTTCTTCCATGATTTTATATGTTATAGTCCAGCTTTGAATATTTTTAAGTCCAGTAATATATGCTGGGATAAATATTCCTGTGTTTAATTCTGTGGGGTCTTCTGTAGGAAGAGGCAGAAGTTCAGATTCAGAGGGATGGTAGGTTAGTAATTTGGCTCAAACTACATGGGGAGAATAATCTGTCTCCTAAAATGAAGTACAAGGATAAGTAATAACTTTTTATGCATGATAAGCATCAAAAATATGAGCCTGCTGGTCTTTGCTTTTCATTTTCTTTACCTCTGTCTTTCAGTGAGAACCTCCTGCAGTGTGCACACGATGTGATCAATAACTCAATAACTTTTTTCATGCAGTAATTATCTCCATGTGATATTATCTGAACACTGTTTTTCTTTATTACTCAGAAAATGCAGGAGATGTTTATATAACCAGCTGATCCCATTTTGGATAAAGGTGCTTTGTGACAGCAGGAGAAATAGTTTATTTTAAATAGCCTTTTAAAGTAAATGCTCTATGGAAAGCTTTTCCACTTAACTTTCACTTATCACAAGAAGGTGATTACCAGAAAGATTTAGATCTAAAAGTTGTGCTTTGTGTATTTTACAATATGATAGTCATTCTGACTTTTAATAAACACAATTTAAATTAAAATATTGAGTCCTGGCCGGGTGGCTCAGTTGGTTGGAGTGTTGCTGGGATGTGCTGGGGTTGCACGTTCATCCCCCAGTTGGAGCACGTGTAGGAATCAGCTGGCGAATGTATGAATGAGTGAAACAACAAAAATAGATCTCTCCTTCTCTCTTTCAGAGCGGTCAATAAAAAAATCAAATGGAAAATATTGAGCTCTTTTACATATCTGTATTTTTCTCTGACTCCTCAGAATCACTTTAGATATTTATGGAGGTGTAAGCTAAATCCATCAGTTCTGTCATCTCTGCCTGTCTCACAGAGATTCTTGTTACAGGCAGAGATCCTGCAAGAGTCCCGGATGATGATCCCAGATTGCCAGCGCAGGTTGGAAGCGGCATACACCGATCTTCTGCACATATTAGTAAGTAAAGGCTTCTCTGTCTTGTTTCAATTTTTTCAGTCTGATATATAAAAGATCAAAATTTTAAAATATTTTACAATGAAAACTAATTGGTGACATTTTGTTCACTTACCCAGTAGTACCAATATATTCAGAATAATTAATGGAGTTTAAATTTTGTTTTAAATTATGCCTTCAGTAAAAGTACAATGTCCAGTATGTTTTTTCTGTTTATTTAAACTTAATTAAATATATTTGAGTTAACAGGGTAGGTATTCATGGTACTAACATTGTTCCCCAGTATCTTGAATTATTTGGTTTTTGTACATGAAGATCTTTTTTCACACATTGAAGGTAGGTAGATTGTTTGAAATTTTAGAAAATCTTAAGTGTGTCAGATGTATTTGGACCATAATAAAAAGGATCTGGAATTCTTTCAGATTCAAACCTGAATTAGTTTGAGAGAGAAAAACCCTGTGATCTAGGTAGTCCTCTTACATTAAATTGGAGCTAGATACACTGTTATTATACTTGCTTTATAAATGCTTTGTGACACAGTGGCAGAGTCATTTTATAAAGAATTCTGCGAATAATTAAGTCATCTTATTTCTTTCCTAATAGAGATAAAAAGTATAATACTATATACAAGCCAATTGGAATATATATGGATGGTAATTTGATGAATTCTAACATTTACTAATTTTATTTTATATTTCTGTTTCTTGAGCTAATATTAATTACTAGCTACATATCTGTCTCCTGATTCATAGTTGTTCCCTATATAACAAAAATAATATGAGGCTTTTTCAGTGTGATCATATATATTCTTTGAAGGAGAATGAGATTTGTTTTCCTACCACAATAGCATTGAGACTAAATCTGGAGAGAGAGAAACAGAGAGACAGAGAGAGAGAGAGAAATATTCACGTTTTACTGTAATTTTGACATAGAACCTCATATTTGTCAATAAGAACCTTTTAAAGGCAAGATTGCTTTCCTTAACAGCCCAAAATGAAGCTATGATTTTGAAATAAAGAGTAGATGAAAGCAAGAAATAATTACTCTATTAAAATACTACTTGAGACAGAAGCATCATCTGTATTTCCTGACAATTTAAATGATTTTTTTCTCTCATGAATCTAGTAGTAAAGAAATTAATAGAAATTGCTTGAAAAAAATAATACTGTCTTTGGATGTGTTTGAGAATGTATTCAGCAATATCTCTACCCTCAAACAGCTTATATTTACTGATAGAGAACAAAGACAAGTATAATGCAGAGGTTCAAGAAATTCTTACCTATAGTCTGAATAAGTAAATTGTTACTCCTTTTGCTGTAAGTTTTATATTACATAAACACACACATTTCATTCCCTCTGCTCTGTAACTGTTTGTGTATGGCTATCTTTTGTTGACCTGACCTGAATTACTGACCATAGCCTTGTTTATTTCTTAAATACCAAGTAAATTTGCTATGCATAATAACTTAGATGGTAATATTTCATTTATCTGTTGTCACTGTACTATATTAGTTAAATTTTTATATAAACTATGAAGGAAAATTTTAGTCTTTAAATATGAGGAAAGGAAAAATGTTGGTATTTTGTTTCCTTATGAGAGGATATATAATGTTTATTAATTGGCAGGAAGTTCATTTTTCTAATTCAAAGATTATACTTAAATCTGGCATGACCCCAGAGTTGTCTTTGTCACTGGGATTATTTTGGTCTAAATTTTATCATATATGTAACATGTTAAGAAGTCATCATTTTTTGCTTTTAGTCCATGATTAATAATAATCTCTTTTGTATTATGATGTGTTGACAAAATAGAAATACATTTGAAATTTTTTTTCTTAACTTCTTTTTCAATTACTTAATGTTAATAGCTTTATATGACCATGTTTTTCACTTATGATATGAGAATATACAGTGAGACCAAACCAAACCTATTCTCTTACCTGTAAAAAAAGAACTACAGGAAAACGAACCAGTGGAATTACACTATATTTAGATGAGGCTTGGAATCCTTTTTCTTTTAATCTTTGAGTTATTTACATTGATGGTTTGTAATACTTGAGCAAATAAATAATAAAGTACTAAAGTTTGAGAAGGATAAACTTAACTTTTTATATTTTATTTTAGGAGAGTGAAAAGGAGTTGGAAGAAGCTGAGGAATATAAGGAAGCACGTTTAGTACTGGATTCAGTGAAATTAGAAGCCTAAAGTTTTTCTGTACAGGGTGTTTTTTGCAATTAAACCTGGGGTTCATTCCACAATTCATTGTTTTTGACCACTGCTGTTTGTTCAAGTAGTATGAGAATGTGATCCTTTTTATGTAGTTGCATATATTTTTCTTTGCCTAATTTAATGTGTCAAATAAATGAATTCGTCTAATAAAATTGTTTTTATACTTTTTTACAAAATATTTTAATTAAACTTTCATTATTAAGTCATAGACATTTTTGACAGAGAATTAAAATTTGTTAGATTCTATTTGAAGTTCAAATATTTTGCTTTATAAGTGTGGTTTGAGTTAAAAACAGGATACCACCCTGGCTGGTGTAGCTCAGTGGATTAAGCACCAGCCTGCAAACCAAAGTTTTGCTGATTCAATTCCTAGTCAGGGCACATGCCTGGGTTGTGGGCCAGGTCCCCAGGAGGGGCCACACAAGAGGCAACCACACATTGATGTTTCACTCCCCCTCTTTCTCCCTCCCTTCCCCTCTCTCTAAAAATAAATAAAATATTTTTTAAAAAATCGGATACCATTTTATTTTTTAGATAAAAATCCAAATTTTGAGCAGTTTCTTCTGAATAGGGTACAACTCCCTGATTAGAATTGAAGAACCATATATTTATCACTTCACAGTGAAAGTCTATCATTTTCACTACTAATGAGAAACATTTACATTTTTTTCCAGAAAGATTTATACAGAAAACACCAATCATTTAATGTTCAAATAAAGATTCCTATGAACAATAAAGAATTGAGTTGTAGTTTGAAGGAATAACGTCTAATGCCACTGGTGTGTTGGGAAATGTTTAATGGCTCTTGAAGATGGGAAGGGAACCTCTGAGTTGCAGCTGTTGCTGATTTTTGTGGTGTAAATTCTACTACTGTGACCTATTTCAAGCTAGTAACGTGACATCACTGAACACAGAGTTGGGAAGGTAATGAGCCAGCTCCAAAATACACTGGCCATAGTCAAACCTGGATTATTGTTGATTAACTAGAAAAGAGCATTGCTTTATCACAGGTATTTTTTCAGTACAATTATAAACCTATTACCTAACCACTTGAGTCCATTCTCCAAAAATATGTAACAACTCATGTTCTCCTCTATTACTAGAAAATGTGTACGAGCCTTATATTGTCAGCCTAACATGAACAGTGACCTAATGAACCAAAATAGTTATAATAGCACTTAAACTTTAAACTCATAATTGAAGAAAATAATAAAACTTGAATTTTTACAGCTACAGACTCATAGTGTGGTTTGATTTTTGGAAGTTGCAAATGGTTGCTAGAAATCAAAACATTGAATATGTTAAGATTAGAGAAGTGGAGTATTCTTTCCTAATGTTATTTATAAAGGCTTCTCTTGTTTTAAAGCACAGAATGTATCGTTTATAAAATCTTTGTACATGCAGAAAATTACTTCGTCAGAGAATAACATACATCAGAAGCATTTCTAAATTGGAATGTCATCATCTTGAAACATATTGTATGCCATTTAATAAGTATTTTAGTAGGGGAGAAGAGTGTGAAAATAAAAACTATAATTACATTGTAAATTCTTATACTGAGGTTCAATATGAGGGCTTTGAGTACCAGGAGAGTTGAAAATATTTGTAGATGGAATTACTAAGCACCTGATAGTTTGGCCTTTTCTTTTCATATGAGAGATCATTTAAAGAAAGTATTTGACTATTTTTTAATGTAAAACATCTCATTTCAGTATTTTGCCAAATATTATATGTTTTCATAGCAAATGGTTTTCTGACCAATTAAAGCTTGAAGAGCGCACACCATTAAAAAAAAAAGTGCCCTCGCTGGATGGCCGAGTTGGTTGGAATGTCTTCCGTTCACCTTAATAAGGCTGTGGGTTTGATCCCTGGTCAGGGTGCATATAGGACACATCCAGTCAATGTTTCTCTCTCTCTCTCTCTCTCCCCCCCCAATCCCTTCCTTTCTCTCTCACAAATCATATGATCTGAATCTTGTTTATTGGAAAAAAATATTTTCTTGCCAAAAAGGTAGCTAAAAAAAACCATATCTTTAGACAATTTCTACCTCAACTATGTATTTTACATGCATCTCTCCAAGTACTGACGAGAAGCAGCAAAAAGCCCAGAATTCTATGAAAGCTTACTCCTGGGAATTTTTGTCACCTTCCACTTAATTTTTCATGACCAAGAGGCACATTAAATTTATAAGAACAGTTGTAAGTGATTCAGCATTAACTTGTTTTTAAGCTTTTATTTAAAGCCTTGTATCTGTGTAACAATAGGTAGAAATTTCCAAAAGAAATGTTGCCTTTTCTCTCTACTGCCAACACCTGACCCCCAACCAAAATATAGCAGTTGCTCATAAACATTTGTAGAATAAACGAAAAGCAAAACCATCTCTACCCTTTGGAGTGAGAGAATATTCTGAAGGGTCCATCACATCAAAAACACAACACAGAGCTTTTCAAACTGTTTTGGCCACAAATCACACAAACATTTTTCACTGTGACCCAGTACACAAAATAATAAGTATTCTTAATATGTACAATTCCTCAGATGTTTTTTATTGTTTCATTTTTTTAATAGTGATCATGACCACCTGCTAGTGGGTTGTGAGAAATACTACCCTAGTACAATACAATCAGACCATGGTTTAATTATAAAAGTTCTGTCATCTGTAATGCTTCTTAGGTCTCAGAGCAGTTGTGTAAGTGAATGTTACATATACTGCTGGTATAAAGTGTCACAATGGTCAAGTTTAATCATTTAACATTGGTTAGGTGTTCTTAGTCCTTGCACAGACTAATACAATGGCTTCCAGAGGACAGAGAGGCAAAACAAAGACATGAGTGACAGAATCAAGTAGTAAGCATAACTTTTTTGTATAGTTTTCTGTACAGCAAAGGGCACAGCATTTCTAAGTAAGAAAGTTCATAGGATAAAGAAATATAATGTGTGAAATGAGTAAAGGCACCAAATCTAGGCCAGTTTTAATGCTGTTGTTAACGGCATTACCAAATTCTAAAATTTCACTAGGACATTCTTGGCCCTCGGGGAGTCAGTCCTAGTAAATCCAAGTGCTTCCCGAAGTCTTGGACAGGGGCTTTCAGGCTGGGCTTTGGGGACATTTCCATTCTGGAGAAGTATTAACATCCTAAGAACCAAGTCATCTTTCCTTAATCCTGTACTGTACCAGGTGGGTAAGTCATGTAAACAGTTCCTTAGGAAGGAATGCAAAGAGTGATGAAAGCTGGTTAAGGCAATATATTGTGATGTTCATTTGACATTTCATGACTTTCCAGTCAAGAATATTCAAAGCCTAATATTTAAAAATTGTCTCTATGCCTGTACCTGAGCATTGAATCACTTCCAAATTGAGCAGTCAAACCTGGTTAATCTAAATTACTTTGCAAACTTCATTACATTAGTTGGCTTTTTAAAAATCCTATCAAATTTAATAAGGACACATTCTACAGCTGGTTATCACTTAAATCTTATTATTTGGTCATTTAGATAAACCAAGGACAGATTAATCCTTTCTTTGATGGCAAGTCAGGACCTTTAAATGTCAGTGTAAACCTGACATGCTGGTGAGCAAGAGCTGTTAAGCATTTGGTAAGAAAGGGTTAATCAGGTAATTTGGTCCTTGATACTCTTGAGTGCTTTAGCTGGGAAGAAATTGAATGGTTTAGAAATGGTGCACTATAAAACAAGTTATAAGTATCAGTGTACTTGAAATTTTCAAGGGTGCTTCATACAAATTTACATCGCACTCCACTATTAGTCTTACAGCTCTTGTAATATGAGAGGTATTTGTTCATGTATGGGACTTGCACAGAAAGGTAAAATTAATTTATGTTACAATAGATCTGTTTCTTTGTTTTGTGCTTTTGGTTGACTGTTGGCTAGTTGACAAAGTACATATATGTCACAAGAGATTAATATCTTTAATGCACAAAGAGCCCTTTCAAATTAATCAGAGAAAAATCCCCAGCATATAAAAAAATAGACATAGCATAGAAACACACAGTTCACAAATTAAGGAATGTGAATGGATAGCTTTTAAAAAATTATATTTTATTGATTATGCCATTACAGTTGTCCCATTTCTCCCCATCATTCCCCTCCACCCTGCACACCACCTCCCCCACCATTTCCCCCTTTAGTTTATGTCCATGTGTCACAAGTTCTTTAGATTCTATATTTCCCATAGTATTATTGCCCTCCCCTCTATTCTCTACCTACCACCTATGCCACTTATTCTCTGTACTTTCTCCCCCCTTCCCCTCCTCCCACTCCCCTGTCGCTAACCCTCCATGTGATCTTCATTTCTATGGTTCCACTCCTGATCTAGCTGTCCTCTTGGTTTGCTTTTGTTTCAGGTGTGGTTGTTAATAACTGAGTTGCTGTCATTTTACGGGACATGTTTTTTATCATCTTATTCTTAGATAAGTCCCTTTAACATTTCATATAATAAGGGCTTGGTGATGATGAACTCCTCACTTGACCTTACCCGAGAAGCACTTTATCTGTCCTTCCATTCTAAATGAAAGCTTTGCTGGATAGAGCAATCTTGGATGTAGGTCTTTGGATTTCATGACTTGGAATACTTTTTTACAGCCCCCTCTTGCCTGTAAGGTCTCTTTTGAGAAATCCGCTGACAGTCTGATGGGCACGCCTTTGTAGGTGACTGTCCTCTTATCCCTTACTGCTCCTAGGATTCTCTCCTTCATTTTAGTCTTGGGTAATGTAATGATAATGTGCCTTGGTGTGTTCCTTCTTGGGTCCAACTTCTTTGGGACTCTCTGAGTTTCCTGGATTTCCTGGAAGTCTTGCCTTTGCCAAACTGGGGAAGTTCTCCTTTATTATTTGTTCAAATAAGTTTTCCACTTGTGGCTGTTTCTTTTCCCCTTCTGGTACCCCTATAATTCGGATATTGGAACGTTTAAAGATGTCCTGGAGGTTCCTAAGCCTCTCCTCATTTTTTTGAATTCTTATTTCTTCATTCTTTTCTTTTTGGTCATTTTTTTCTTCCTTCTGGTCCACTCCCTTGACTTGAGTCCCAGTTTCCTTTCCATCACTACTGGTTCCCTGTGCATTTCCCTTCATTTCAATTAGTTTGGCCTTTATTTGTTCCCTTAATTTGTGACTAAAATCAACCAGTTCTGTGAGCATCCTGATCACCAGTATTTTGAACTGTGCATCTGATAGGTTGGCTATCTCTCGGTTGCTTAGAACTATAGGCTCTGGGGTTTTGAGCTGTCCTGCTTGAGCCACATTGTTTTGGTCGGTTCTCGCCTGTTAACAAATGAGGGGCAGAGCCTTAGGTGTTCACCAGGGCGGGGTGACCCAGTCACTGGGTTGTGACACTCTATGTGGGGGTGGGGTCAGCGAGGGGCAATGGCATTTGTTCCACTCTCGGATTTTGGTCCCTTCTGCTGCTTCCTGCAAGCAAACCAGGCCCCCCTGGTGCTGGCTCCCGGGTGTGTGGGCTTGTGCACCCTCCAGGACCCTGTGGGTCTCTCCAATGAACTCTCTCTGAGCCTGGGAGCTTCTCTTGGCACCTCAACCCCAAAAGTTTTTCCAGTTGGTGCTTTTAGGCTTTAATTCCCGTTGCTAGGGCCCTAGCCTGCGCCGTCTGTCTCACCGCTTGCTCCTTCGCCTGGTTTATCTGAGTGTGAATGTGTGACCACGGTCTGCCAGCCGCCTTGCGCCCCCACTGGGTCCGCCCATCACCACCTCATGCCTGGGATCTGCCAACCACCATCTGTGCTCCTGGGGCCATCCAGCTGCTATTTCCTTCCGGATCCTGCTCCGCAGGCTGCTGGCTCCGCCCCTCTTACCAGTCTGGCTGAATGGTTCATTGTTGGACTTCCATACAGTTCAATTTTCTGTGTTTTGGTTGCGTTTTTGTTACTAAAACTTTGTTGTCTTTAAACTTGGTTGTGCGAGGAGGCACAGTGTTTCCACCTACGCCTCCATCTTGGCTGGAAGTTGCAAATGGATAGCTTTTTAAATGTTTCAGTAGTAATCAAATTTAAAGTTTAAAAATAATGCAAAATTTTAAAAGATGAATGATGAATATGTGTTGCCTATGAGATAAAATACTAGCCAATGAGATTAGATAAAAAGGTAAAGTGAAAATATTGAAAAAGGCATTTTCATATGTAGTCAGTAAGTGTATCAGGAAAACACAAGTCAGTCATCCTTAAGATAATTAGAAACAATGAGGAAATTAAAGTGGGTAGTTACAAAATGAACATATAGAACTTTTATGGGTTGAATTACATCCCCCTAAAGAGATAAGTGGAAATCCTAACCCCTACAACCTCAGAATACGACCTCACTTGGAAATAGGGTCCTTGCAGATATCAGTTAAGATGAGGTCATACTACAGCAGGATAGGCTCTAATGTAATATGACTGACACACTAAGTAAGACAGTGGGACAAACAGACACATTGTGTGGCTGCAAGCCGAGGGATAACGGGTGACACTAGAAGCTAAGAGGAAGGCACAGAAAAGATTCTCCTTAAGTCTCTCAAGCGAGTATGGCTCAGCCGAGACCTTGATTTTGGAATTGTAGCCTCCCAGATGATGAGACAATTTCTGGTTTTTAAAGTCACTTAGTTTGTGTTACTTTGTTAAAGCAGTCATAGGTATTCGTAGAATCTAAAAGCTTTTCTGTATGCCAGCAATAACCAAATATAATTGAAAAACAGACCTCCTGAGTCATAGAAAACATTTTTAAAGATGACTTGTACTATGTACTATGTATGTATTGATAATAAATTTATGATTGTCGAAATGTGCTTTCTCCTTATGTCAATCTGTAGATTCAGTGAGATAGAATGTAACAGGGTTTGTAAAGAGAAGAGAGAATTTTAGAAAATTATTCTAAATTCCAAATTAAAAAAATTTTTAACAGGTTAGAATGTCTAGGAAGGGGATATGAAAGTCAGCAGTGATGCGGGGTAATTAGCTGTGCTCACTATTAAAATTTGTCAAGTTGCAATAATTAAACATATAAAAATAAGCGATCAGAGAGCATAGAGTCCAGCAGCAAACACAAATATGTGTATGGAAACTTAGTATGTGATAAAGGTTATTTTAGACCCTTAGTAGAGTATTTAATAAGTCATATTGGGATAACTGGCTAACCATTTGGGAGGGAAATAAAGCGGACTCTTTTGCCTCTCACATCAAAATAAATTTCAACTGAGTAAAAATATTCAATATAAAACAAAAAAGCTAGAAGAAAACATTGGTGAAACTAATCAACAAAGAATTTTGAATTGGTATTATGAAATGAGAGTGTAGGGAAATAGGACATCTAACACTTGGTGAGAGTATTTTAAAGCTGGTAATTCACACACACACACACACACACACACACACACACATATATATATATATATATATATATATATATACACACACAATGATCAAAATTCCAGAGATAGAGAAAAATAAATGTGCGACTATCTGAGAAAATCTTGAAAAGGGAGAATTAATAAAGAGGATGGGGGTAAATGTAGGAGGTAAAGCAATTGGAAATTGAAACTTACCAAATTGAAAACAGTGAAACCAGAATAAGATTGAACTTGGTAGAATAGATAGAAACCCAAAGCAGCCCGAGTATGTATCGATACGTAAGTATCTGAGAGAGGCAGCATCTCAAGTTAGTAGTAAAGGATGGATAATAAATGGAATTAGGAAAGTCAGTTCCCTATTGAGAAAAATCAAAAGAGATACCTCATTGAACACAACAAAATACACTTTAAATAGATTAGAGAATTGAATTTATGTAACAAATATTTCTGGAGCCTCTACTATTAGCCAGGCACTGTTTTGGAGCTGGGATACAATGGTGAGCAAGGCAAACAGCTCTGCTCTTGGGGTGCATACAACTCATGGAGATTGACAGTAGATAGTAAAATAGCAATAATATGTTCTGTGAAAAGAAATAACATAAAATGCTTTGATATAGAACAACTAGGTTATCAGGCAAGGGCTTCCTAAAGAGGTGACATTTAAGCTGGGCTCTGAAGCAGAAACTCAACGGGAGAAGTGCATTCCAAGCAAAAAGAATGGCTAGTCTGAAACTCACAGTGAAGAAGGTGCTAGGTGAATCCTAAGAACCTGTGCAGCAGAAGCCAAGCGAACGATGTACTGGGTGTTGTGAACTCTCATTCTAATGAGAGTCCACAAGAATTTTAAGCCAAGGAGTGACATGGTTTAATTATCATTGTTTAAAAATGGTGTTGCTCTGTAGAGACTGAGTCATAGGAAGCAAAAGTAAAACCTGAGATAGGCCACTGTACTTGTACAGAGTTAAATGTAAGAAACAAAATCATAAAAAAACTAAGAATATTTTAGTTAATATTTAATCTTGGAGGAGAAAATGGGTGTCTAAGCATAAAAAGAATAGATTTTGCTAAATAAAACATTTATAAATGTCTATTTCAATGCTAAATTACATGATGGACATCAAACTGGGATAGAAAATTAATGATTTTAATAGAAGTTTAATGTTTTATATATATATATGTTTTATATATATATATATATATGTATATATATATAGAATAGGGAGACTTCTAGTCTCCACTTCCATGTGTAAAGGGTCTTGGAGTCACCACTTCGTGCCCAAAGACAACTGGCAGAGTCTGAGCAAAAACAGTAAGCTTTGTGGCGTTTTAACTTGGCCCTGGTTCCAGCCTCTGCTCCCCAGCTCTGTGACTGTCTTATAAATAGCAGCGTGTATTCCTGGTACTGGTACCAGCAGCAGAGGAAAGAGGCTGAACTCAATTAACACAAATTTTTAATGATTTGTTTTGAACTGTCTGGTGGCTCCTTTCAAGACTGGCTCAGAAGGCTGTGTTCATCTTGCTCATCTCAGAACTCTCCCGGTGCTGAAGTAGCTGCAGGCACTTAAGATTACAAGAGGTGTGAGGAACTTTGGGGAGTGATGTGTAAGTTCACCTATTTCAATTGTGGCCATAGTTTCACAGGTTAATGCACAAGACAAAACAACAAATTTTACAGTTTAAAATATATGCTATTTATTGTACATCAATTATATAACCATAAAGCCAGGGGCATTAATCTTTTTCTATAAAAAAGAATATTGGGCATCTCACTAAATCATTGGGAGGACTGAAAGACGAGGCTCAGGGCTTTGCAGTTAAGAATATGCTACCTCCAGCCCTGGCTGGTGTGGCTTGATGGATTGAGTGCTGGCCTGTGAACCAAAAGGTCGCTGGTTTGATTCCCAGTCAGTCCACATGCCTGGGTTGTGGGCCAGGCCCCCAGTTGGGGGCACACAAGAGGCAACCAATCAATGTATCTCTCACACATTGATGTTTTTCTCCTTCTCTTTCTCCCTCTCTTCCCCTCTCTCTAAAAGTAAATAAAATCTTTAAAAACTATATAAACTTTAAAAGAAAAGAATCTGTTACCTCCCAAAATTCAGGTTCAAATACTCAATGCTCTAATAGGCTAAAACACTGAGACACTGGTGCTCAGAGATAGAAAAAAAACTTAATTGATTTGGCCAAAGCAAGAATCAGAGGGAAAGGTCTCAAATCTGTCTCTCCTAAAAAGGAAAAGTAGGTAGTTTTTAGGTAGCTAGTGGGTACAGCAGGGAGAGTTTCAGGGAACTGAGAAGCCTGTGTTTCTTTAGTCACAGAAAACACTTCCTGGCATCAGACTCCTGGACATCAGCAGCTAGTCACAGCTACCTGGAGGACATTCTTTCCTTCTGCAAAACAAACCCAAATTCTCCTAATGCACCTGAAGCGATCTCCTCCTCCTGCTTGACAAAGAGACACTACCTCGGCAACTTACGACCACATTCAGGAGAACACAAGGAGCTGAGCAAAAAGAGCAGTTAATGTGAACAAAGGCCTAATTCAGAATTAAATTATTTAATTCCAGCTGCCAAAAATCCTAGGGCCATTTAACTCACAGGACTCAGCTACAACAGTCCCCAAATTATGCTTCAGAATGGATCTTGAAAGGACACCAGGACATCAGTTCCATCTACACGGCTAACCCTGGACCCTGGACAAAGCCTGTCCTGCATGCTCCTCCCTCTACAGCACCAGCTCCCATTTCAAAGTCTAGGGTGAATCTTTCTGATTGGTGGAGCCAAGGTTATGGGCTCATGCCTTTCCTTTGGCAAGGGAGGCAGGGAAAGCAAGCATTGGACATTTTTTTAGCTTTTATCACGCCAGGCTCTGCCTCTGCACTACTTGTGGGTAGATGAGGGATGGTATTCTGATGCTGAAATAAACAACTGAAAATATGAATGATAAGAGGCTTAAGACAGGAATAGAGTTATCCCGTACAAAACTAAAGCCCTCCAAAGTGGAGGGTAAGCCCTGAAGGATGGAGGGATGTAAGTAGGGAGGGTGAGCAGTTCTGACAGTGCTTCTTAGTGCTGTGCATCTAAGAAGGGGTCGAGGGGAATAGCAAAGTTACTGGGCTGTGTGGAGTGGAGGGCTCACTGGATTTGACGAGTCATGGGGCAAAGCATGGACAGGTAGTCAGGCTAGGTTTTGAAGGTTCTTGGAACCCAAGCAGAAAGGTTGGGCTTTGTGACCCAGGACATGTGAAGACTGGAAGGTTTTTGAGCAGCAGAGTGACACCTTGTTCCTTGTGTCTAAGAGTGATCCATGCATGTATTCATTGTATGTTCATTGTGCAAGGTGACGGGAATGGGATGGCCAGCAAAAAGAGATACAGTCCCTTCTCCCAGCTACTTCCATGTGGCAGGAGAGACAACAGCAGACAAGCAAATATGACATAAAATGGGGGACAGAACAGATCCTTGGGGCTTTAGGAACCTAAGGATGGGGGCATTCAATGTCAACTAAGGTGATACAGGAGACTTCCTCAGGAAAATGAGCTGGAAATTGAGACCTGAAATAGTCTAGCCAGGGGAGACGGCAGCCCACCTGGATGCTCACACTTGGAGCTCACTCCCGAGATGTGGATTATCGTTGTTGGATATTTAAATACCTGCACTGTACAGAGAGTGACCCGGCCTTTGTCCTGAGCCCTGCTCTGTCATTCATGATCCATGTGAACTTGGACCAATGACTTAATCGGAGCTGTAATTCCCACAGAGGTAAAAATGGTGACAACCGCACCAGCCTCAGGTGACTACACAGTAACTTCACCCACAGGTGCTTTTCTCAGTTGGGGTTCCACCAGGGAAACGTAAACCAGGTGTTTCAAAGAGGCTTTAAGAGAAATCCTAAAGAAAGTTCAGTGCAGGGCTCTAGTTTTGTATGGGATAGAAGAGCTGAAACTCAAACAGGAGAAGGCGAAGCAACCAGAGACTGACAACCTCGGGTGCCGCTGGAGCCCGGGGCACAGGGCAACTCACAGAAGCTGGAAGTACAGCTGGTTCGCCTGCAGGGAGCGTCCCGTGGGCCCGTTTCAGCTGCAGTGGAAACAGGCATGGAGGCCTGTCAGGAAAGTGATCTGCTGAGCTGGAAAATGTGACACTGTCCAAAACTGACGTTTGTTAGGTTATCTCAGGAACAGAGGCAGCACTTGGCATCTCTTCTCCTTTGAAAGGCAAATGATTTTTTAATGAGTTATCCTGAGTCTGGAAGTAAAGTGGGCATAAGACAATACCAAGGAAAACAATCTGTCAGTATCTTTGCCAGCCCCAAACACTCCCTGTGGAAAGCTCTACACCCTTGGGCGCAGGGACTGTCTCCCTTCAACCCCAGCCAACGTCCTGAGAATGGCAGCCCTCAGCTCCATAGTCTCCTTGCTGACCAGAAAGCCCCAAGGAGAGTAAAGCAGAGCCTCCTCTAAGGACTCTGATAAGTGACCTTTTAAAAAGATTTGGGGTGTAAGGGTCCTACGCACTGTAACTTAGGCTTGGGTTTTCTGGATATGCCTTGCCCACTGAACAGAAACTTTACACAGCCTTGCAGGTCAGCTCATACCGTTGCCCTGGTTCTTCCCCTTGCCTTTCCCTCCAGCCCATCCCAAACTCTGTTCCCTTCAGAGTCCTGGTGCAGCATAGTTTAGTTTGCAGGTTAATTCCATTCAGGGGTTGCTCTCTTCTGAATCTCCACCTTTCACATCCACTCCCACCGAAGACAAAGGTATGGACCTCTCAGGGGCGATGGGAAAATTACGATTCAGAGCAAAAGCAGCATGTTTCTGTTAGGAGAAAGGCTACCTTGAAAATGAAATTATCAAACGATTTGTAAGTAGAACGGGGAAATTAGAAAAGTCTTGGGTGAAGAAACAGCTGGGTGTGTAGACCAAATAAAAGAGGAGCAGCAACCACACGCTGACCTGTAACATGAACAATGAGTTAGAACCTGTTCTCCATCCATTCGTGACACAGCCATTCATGCCGCACCCCGAGTGCCAGGCACCGTGCTAGACTCTGGGAATACAGAGCTGAGAAGTTCATGATCCAATAACTAATCCTTACAGTGCCGCTGACCAAGTGCTTTAATTAAAGTTTGTTGTGATGCTGTAATATATACGCAATAAGAAGTACACATTTGGCCTCCATATGCCTGCTCCTGGGATAGAGCTCCTAAGACCCTTGGAATTTTCTAAGTGAGAAGAGAATAAAAGTGTCTCAATGTTCTTAACAAAGCACACCTGAGTTTTGCAATTAAGCAACAATAAAAAATTAATAAAGTATTTAAATATAAAAAGAAATGAGGTGACTTTTGGAAAGCATGAAGGATGGGGACTGGTTGCCAGGGAAAACAGCAATGTGACTGGAGGGTTGGACCTTTCAGTCCCACTGCACTGACCTGCAGGGAGGAGGGAGGGCTCAAGTTGAAATCACTCACCAGTGGCCAATGATAATCACGCCCATGTAATTAAAGCTCCCGCAAAACCCCACAAGGACAGGGTTTGGAGATCTCCCCTGTTGGTGAGTCCATGGGGGTCCTGGGGGAGTGGCACACTCGCAGAGGACGTGGGAGCTGTGGGCTCTTTCCGGAGGTGTCCAACGTGTGGTCTGCGGGCCGCATGCAGCCGAGGACGGCTATGAATGTGGCCCAACACTAAATCGTAAATTTACTTAAAACATTATGAGATTTTTTTTTTGTTTTCATTAATGGTTGTTTATTTAACGTGTGGGCCAAGACAGCTCTTCTTGCAGTGTGGCCCAGAGACTCCAAAAGGTTGCACACCCCTATACCTACACCTTGTCTTATACATCTCTTCCCTCCGTGTGTTCCTATGTTATAAGCTGGTGACCTAGTAAGTAAAATGTTTTTCTGAGTTCTGCAAGCTATTCTACCAAATTAATCAAACCCAAGTCAGGGGGTCATTGGAATCTCCAGTCTATAGCTGTTCTATCAGAAGCACAGGTGGCAACCTGGGCTTGTGGCTGGCACCTGAAGTGGTGGGGAGTTGGAGCTGTTTTCTAAGACTGAGACCTTAACCTGTGGATCTGATGCCGTTTCCAGGTAGCATCAAAACTGAGTTGAATTGTAGGACACCCAGCTGGTGTTAGAATTGCTTGGTGGTGTAGGGGGGGAAAAAAGCCCACAAGTCAGAACTGGTGTTAGAATCAGTCATAGAAGGTCTTTGGGGAGACCGGAGGAAGGGGCCAACACAAATCTTTCACTTGGAGTTTTATATGATATGCTGCTACAGCTGTCCAAATCATCTCTAGTAGGAGATAAAATGAAAAAAGTTAGTTTTCAGAAGACCCCTGGATCACATAGAATGTGTTCAGCTGCAAGTAACAAAACACTTGCCCAATGCCGATTTATACAGTAGTGCCCCATACAACTAGAAGTCCAGGAGTAGATATTTCTGAACTCTGAACCATATGTTAATGATGTGTTTTAGACCTCAGGCTGTCTCCATCTTTCTGGCTACATTGTTTTCAGATTATTGGTACTGCCTTCACTCTGGTCCCAAAATGGCTCCTGTCACCCTGGCAGTCACATTGTTTAAATTTTCTGGGTCTCCATTTCTCTTCCTTAAAATGAAAGATGTAATTATGTGATGAGTAAAGTCCCTTTTGGATTTAGCTTTTTAAAAAAAATACCTAACTGCTACCCTGGGATGATAGTTTAACCCAATAGTTTTCAAACTTAAGTGGGCATCAGACTCATCTGGTGAGTTTATTAAATCACAGAATTTCTGGTTCAATAGGTCCATGTAGAGACTGAGAGGTCACAATGTCTACTATAACAAATTCTAACTGTTTAAAAATATAAATTTTTTATTGGCCCTGGATGGAGTGGTTCAGTAGATTGAGTGCTGGCCTGTGAACCAAAGGATCACTGGTTTGACTCCTCATCAGGGTGCCTGGGTTGTAGGCCAGGTCCCAAGTTGGGGGCACATGAGATGTTTCTCTCTCACATCCGTGTTTCTCTCCCTCTCTCCCTTTCTTCCCCTTTCCCTGAAAATAGATAAATAAAATTTTACATATATATGTATTTTTTATTGATTATGCTATTTTGTCCCAATTTTCCCCCTTTACCTACCTCTACTCAGTACTCCTCATTCCCTCCAGCAATCCCCCCACCCCTTAGTTCATGTCCATGAGTCATGCATATAAGTTCTTTGGCTATTCTGTTTCTTATACTGTTATTAACATCCCATTGTCTATTTTGTACCTACCAATTTGTACTTCTTAATCCCTGCACCTTTTCCCCCATTCTTCCCCTTATGCCTCCCATTGATAACCCTCCATGTGATTTCCATATCTATGATTTTTATTCTGTTCTGCTTGTTTCTTTAGTTTGTTTTTAATATTCAACTGTTCATAGTTGTGAGTTTATTGCCATTTTTATGTTCATAGTTTTGATCTTCTTCTTTTTCTTATGTAAGTCCCTATAACATTTCATGTAATAATGGCTTGGTGATGATGAACTCCTTTAACTTGACCATTTCTGGGAAGCACTTTATTCACTCTTCCATTCTAAATGATAGCTTTGCTGGGTAGAGTAATCTAGGTTGTAGGTCTTTGCTTTTCATCACTCTGAATACCTCTTGCCAGTTCCTTCTACTCTGCAAATTTGTTTTTGAAAAATCAGCTGACAGTCATATGGGAACTTCTTTGTAGGTAACTATCTGCTTTTCTCTTACTGCTTTTAAGATTCTCTCTTTATCTTTAACCTCTGGCATTTTCCTCATGATGTGTCTTGGTGTGGTTCTCTTTGGGTCCATCTTGTTTGGGACTCTATGTGCTTCCTGAACTTGTATGTCTATTTCTTTCACCAAATTAGGGAAGTTTTCTTTTATTATTTTTTCAAATAAGTTTTCAATTTCTTGCTCTTCCTCTTCTCCTTATTGCACCCCTGTGATTTGGATATTGGTGTGTTTGAAGATGTCCCAGATACTCCTTAGCCTGCTCTTGTTTTTTTTTTCCCCATCCTTTTTTCTCCTTGCTGTTCTGATTGAATGATTTTTATTCCTTATGTTCCAAAACATTGATTTGATTCTCAGCTTCATTCCCTCCATTGTTGGTTCCCTGTAAATTTTCTTTATTTCACTTAGTGCAACCTTCATGTTTGCCTGGGTCTTTTTTATGCTGTTGAAGTACCCAATGAGTACCTTGAACATCCTAATAACACATATTTTGAATTCTCCATTTGATAGATTGCTTATCTTCATTTCATTTCATTTAATTCTTTTTCTGGAGTTTTAATCTGTTCTCTCATTTGGATCATATTTCTCTGTCTCCTCATTTTTGAAGCGTCTCTGTGTTTGTTTCTGTATATTAGGTAGAACTGCTTTGACTTCATGTCTGAGTAGCATGATTTGTTGTAGGAAAGCACACCTATAAGTTGGATGGGGCAGAGCCTTAGGTAATCACCAGATCAGGGCAACCTGTGTCACTGCTCTGTGGCTCTGTGTGGGGCAGAGCTCAGATAGGGGACAAGGGTGCTACCTGGCCTCTAGGGTTTTGTCCAGGAGGAAGCTGCCTCCCAGCACTTGCCCTGATACCGGTCACTTCACTTTCTCCTTGTGTGCCACTGGTGCCCTTCCAGCTGTTGCCTTGATGCCAAATCCCAGAGAGGGTGGGTCTGCATGAGTCCTAAGTTCACTGAAGGCCCTTTAAGAGGATGTAGTTTCTTCTGCTGCCCCAACCCCCACTGGTTTTTACAGCTGGAAGTTGTGGGGACTTTTATTCCTGGCACTGGAACCCTGGGTATCCCTCCCAATGTTTATCTACCACACGTGGGTGTGGGACTGTCTGCTCCACATCTCCATGCTTCTCCGTGTCTCTGTGCCTCCTACCCTTCTCAATGAACGTGGCTTCTTTAATTCCTTGGTTGCCAGACTTCCATGCAGCTTTATCTTCTGATGATTCTGGGTAATATTTGTTTTGTAGTCCAGTTGTAATTTTTGCTGTGGTTGTGGGAGGAGGCAAGCTGTGTTTACCTACACCTCCATCTTGCCAAGTTGTAACTTTTAACAAGTTTCCAGATATTGCTGAAGGTGCTGGTCCACAGACTGTACTTTGAGAACCACTGGTTATAACCTCTCGGTAGTTCAGTTTCCCTAACCGATGGATTTATTTACTTACTTAAACACCTTCTCACTCCTAGGGACGAAAAGAAGGTAGTATCACCATACTAGACTCTGTAACAATCTTTCAAAGGAGCAGTGAAAAATCCCAGCCTCTCTAAGAAGCCTTCTAGAGGTATGTACTGTCCTCTCAGCTATCTTTGTACTTTATCTATAGTAACATTATTATTTACATATGTTTGTAATTATTTATTTTAATAAGATATGAACAGAGTTTTAAAAAATTAAATAATATTAAAATGCTCCAAAACACAACAGACTCCCACCTTTTCCCTGTCACACTCCCCAGAAATAGTTTTAGCTGATTCTTCTGCTTCCTCAGCTCTTTGCCTCTCCATTTCTAAGCAGTAGGTTTATATGGCTTGATTCTTAGTTTCTCACAGGAGTGCCTATTGACTAATGATAGCTGATGATATATTGCTCTTAAGCCATTAATATACTTTGGTTATATATTTAATTTCCCCCCACAATTATTTATTTTTCTTGTAGTTAGTAATAGCCTCACTATTTTTTGTTTCGTTTTTATAAATCCATCACTAACTTTTTTCAGATGCTTTGATAACTCTCTCAAACAACTGATGAGTGGATTTTTTCAAACTTGTAAATGTGTTACATTTGCTTCTTCACATGGGCCCTTCCCTCCTGGAGCCTCCATCCTCCAGCCCCTGGGACCACAGCTCCCTGCCACACACCTGTCCTCCTGGTGCTGTCCTCCCGGTGCTGTCCTCCGGCCTTGCTCTTGTGCTGAGGCCCCTGTTGCTAGAGTCCTCTGACTTCCTTCCTCTTTTTTGTTCTTTCTGGAACTCTCATTCTTCAGATGTGGGATGTTCTGGATTGGTCTTCTGTATCTGTGTTGTTCAGTGTGGACTGTCCAAATTGAGGTGTGCTATAAGACTGAGTGTGGATACAAGATTGTAAACTATTTCTTAATATTTTATGTTCATTACATGTTGAAATACTAGTATGTTGGATTTATTGGGTTAAGTAGACTACATTACTGAAATTAATTTTGCCTGTTTATTCTTACTTTCTAAATGTGGCTACCAGAAAAACTAAAATCGCAAATGTGGCTTATATTATATTCCTATAGGATAGCATTGCTCTAATATGTGTTGTCTCCTCTGTTCTATTTTTTCTTTTTTTTCCAATTTTTTTATTTAATTATTTTTCAAGTACAGTTTTCTGTCTATTACTCCCATCCCATCCCACCCCTGTTTTTAATATCTTTATTTGTTTGATTTTCTGGGATGTTTCACCAATTGCACCTCTCAATCCTTCTACTAATTTTTAAAAAAATTTTCAGCTGTCATCTTTTTATTTCCCAAGAGCATTTTGTTGATCTCTTGGTCTTTCTTTTTTTAATTTAAATATTTTATTTGTTTATTTTTAGAGAGAGGGGAAGGGAAAGAGAAAGACTGGGAGAGAAACATCAATGTGCGGTTGCCTTTTATGTGTCCCTTACTGGGGACCTGGCCCGCAACCCAGGCATGTGCCCTGACTGGGAATCAAACCAATGACCCTTTGCTTCACAAGCCAGTGCTCAGTCCACTGAGCTACACCAGTCAGGGCTTTTTTTTTTTAAATCTTTCTTTTATATAGCATATTTCACTTGCTTTAGGAATGCAATAGTTTCTCATTGGTTTGAAATTGTTCTCTTGGCAACTCTGCTACCTGCACTGTTCCAGTTCCCTAAAACCTTTATTCTCTTTGTTTGGTCTCTATCTTCCATCCGGGAGGCTGTACTCAAGCATCTAATTCTTCTTGGCTATCCATTTCTATTCAAGAGGCACCAAAAAAACTGCCTAGAAAGTCTGTATGTGTTGGCTTATTGGCTGGCAGTCTCTACTGTGGGTTGATAAGGTAGAAAGCTGAACTTTTTTTTAAATCCTCACCCAAGGATTGTTTATTGTTTGAGAGAGAGAGAGAGAAACATTGATGTGAGAGAGATTGGTTTCCTCTGGTACACACCCCAATCGGGGATCCAACTTGCAACCTAGGTATATGTCCTGACTGGGAATTGAACCTACAGCCTTTTGGTGTATGGGACAGTGGTGTATGGGAAAACTGAGCCACCCAGCCAGGACCGAACTTTCTTTGAGAGACATACCCATCACTACCCCCACCACCAAGTATTAATTTGTGGAGGCTTTTTCTCCAATACTTTTTTATTGGTATTTGTCCAGAGAAGAATCCTAAATGTTCACATTTCACTAATTCCACTATTTTTTTAAAGTGCCTATTCATCCCAGGCCTCTCTGATATGTTTCCAAATCCAGTCATCTCAGGTTCAGTTTTCTAGAGAATAAACCTTCTCTGTCTTGATAAAGGAGGGGTTGTGACCCCACTGAGGGTTGGGTTGAGAAAGAGGATGTAGTACATCGCACCCTGAGCTGCTCTCTCGTGCTGTAGGGCAAAGGTCCTCACTTCTCCTCTTGGTGGTGCAATAATGTCCTCTGTTCCAGTAAGTCAGTTACTAGTGTTCTTTCTACTTTTCTATTTAGAAACTGTCTAAATCTTTCATCTACTGTTATCGCCCATCCTGTTCTTGTTGTCCTTGTATGTTAATTCACTTGTATGTTAATTATGTAGCATTTTCTTAAAGGGGTTTTGGTAGAAACAGGAGATCAACACATGTAGTCAATTTTCTCATCTCTGCCTGGAAACCCTGTCTGTACCCTGAGCTCTAGGTACTGACTGCCTTTTACGTTTTCCTCCTGGAGAGGGCAGGACCAAGGTCAGATTTATCTTTTGGTCCACCTCACTCCCTCCTCTTCCTAGTATATGCATGTGATTTTCTTTGTACTAAGTACGCAACAGAGAAAAAAGTCAATCATGTAAATTAGCTATACTTTTGAATCTTATTGGCTCCCTGTGTGCCTAGAGAAAGTCACTTTACCTTTCTGGGTCATAGGAGATCTTAAACTAGAAGAAGGTCTGATCTCTAGATGATTCCTGAAGGCCCCATTCAGTTTTGTTTTTTATTTTATTTCTTTTTTTTATTTTTAGAGAGAGAGGAAAGGAAGGAGAAAGAGAGGGAGAGAAACATCCATGTGTGGTTGCCTTTCACATGGCCTCCACTGGGGACCAGGCCCACAACCCAGGCATATGCCTTGACTGGGAATCAAACCACGACCCTTTGGTTCGAAGCCCACACTCAATCCACTGAGCCAGACCAGCCAGGGCAAGGCCCCATTCAGTTTTAACAATCAAAGAAATCATGCGCCCAGTTTACCAGTTTTCACTGATTGCTACTGCGTATTAAAACATCACTAGCTGTGTAACATTGTAGAGACTTGAGGAGACCTTTTGCAAAGGAAAAAGTTTATATGCCTTTTTTTATCCTCACCAGAGGACATGCTGATTGATTTTTGAGAGTGAGAAAGGGAGGGAGAAAGAGAAGGATAGAAACATTGATGTTTCTCTCAATGAAACAAAGGGAGAAAGAGAGAAACATCAATTGGTTACCTCTTGTAAGTACCCCATCTGGAGATGAAACTGCAACCTTGGCACGTGTTCCGACAGAGAATCCAACCCACGACCTCTCAGTTTGCAGGAAGATACTCCAACCAAGACAGACTGGCCAGGGCAAAGGAAAAACTTAAAATCTGTCAAGAGAGGCAATAATTACTCCCAGTTAAAGGGCTTACAGTCCATGTCAAAATGGTGACCAAGGGCAGTATTGAAGATAGAGGAAGAATAGCAAGGGCAGCACGAACAGCACCTTTCGCCTGTCTTAGCTATGCATGTCTTGACATGTGGTGAGGGAGGATGCACCAAGAAGGTCAACCTGAAAGTTATTTAAATGTACCTGGTATTTTGGTTCTATTTGGGTATGGTGAGGCCAACAGGTCAGGAGACAATTGCCATTGATGAGATAGTTTGCTACTCACAATTCTGAGGAAGGAACATGTCACAGCATGTAGGGCCATATAGGAAAGTACCAGGGTCACTCAGGAGACAGAAGGAATGAGGGGAAAACATGAGTACCAGCCTGTATTGTGGGTTTTGCGGGAAGGATGGGTGAGGCGGGGTAAGCCGCTGCATAGGCTTAGGGTTGAATAATTACAAATACTTCTGAGGGTTCTGGGCTATAGGAGTGGTCCACAGTTGTCCTGTATCTAAGTCTGGGGTAATGAGGGTAGAGGAATATTGCTTCCTAGACTATAAAAGCTAGACTAAGGAGGTAGCTCTGTATCCGTGACTTTGCACTTGAGAGGCATGCCTCCTGGTGAGTTGTGTGCTGTTTCTAAGAACTGGCCAGCCCTGGGAGGAGCAGTCTCTCTAGGCATGGATACCCCAGATACTGTAGCATCAAAAATAAGAAAATATAGTTGGTAAAGAGGTGGTCAAACAAAAGCAGAGGTAGAGTCATGAAGAAGCAGGCAGTGAGGCTGGAGTGTCATGGCTCTCAGTAGAAGGAGGATAAGTAGGCTAGAGCTTATAAAGACCAAGGCCAGGCATACTCCATTTTCAGAAAATGTCCATTGTAGTGTCATCAAGGATGGGGTGTAGGCAACTGAGAGTTTATTAGATTAGCTTCCTTCTATAAACAGGAGTCTGGAGGCTCAGCATAGGGCTGGGGTGGCCACTGAAGAAAGCCACCAAGGGTCCAGGCTCCCACATCACTTCCCTTTGTACCAGCCTTCACCTGTGGCTTTGCCACAGGATAACAAGACAACTGCTCCACCTGCCTGTAGGCATTGAGTCCAAGTCAGGAAGCAAGGGAAAGTGAAACGACAACAAACAACACATTTTAACTGGCATTTCCCCTTTTTATCTGGGACAGAAAAGCTTTCCTGGAAGTTCTACCCAATCAATTTCTATTTACATTTCACTGACCAGGAGTGGGTCACATGGTTTACCCCAAGAAGCAAAGGTATCTGGGGAAGGTAACTGTTTTCTAACAGTTACATTGCTGCCCCAAGCAAAACTGAGGTTCTACTGATAAGCACAAAGTCACATGTGAATGGGTTATATTTAGTGGTGGTTGCCACAGGAGGTGAAAGGAAATATGAGCATGTCTCCTTCAATTAAATGAGACAAACCTCATGAAGTATTGCTATTTAGCACAATGTCTAGCTTATAGTATGTCTCAAAAATAAAGTTTGCTGCTTCTACTACTATTTTTCTTGTTAATAAAATGTAGTACCCCACAGTCTCGATGTTGACAGTCCCATTGATTCAACAAATTACATGCTGCACTTTTACAACATTCAGTCTTTAGGTACCAAGGGTCAAGAGAGGGAATCAAATCTGCTTCCTGCCTTCTAAGAGCTGTCCATCTGTAGATCAGGATGGGATGCATTGAATGTGACAAAAAGCTCCAGCAGTGGCAGCCTTGGAAGTTACGGGAGGTGGAAGGAACCGGAGAGCACGCATACAAGTGATTCCTTATTTCACAGATGAGGGAAGTAAAGGTGACTATTCCACAGTCACCTAGTTCTCTGTGTAGAGAGTCAGGCCCACAGCACAAGCCTCCTGATGTCCAAGCTGATGACCTTCTGATTACCATACCCTGTCTGAAGTGACTTGAAAATGCAAAGATGGATGGAGGGACCAGAATAATAAGCCCTGGCCTTTGGGGGAGGTGGGCAGGCCATCTCACCGAAGCGTGGCCCTTGGCCCGGGGGAAATGGGAGCAGCAGGAGAAGAGCTGAACTCCCAGGACTGTGATGATGTGTGTGTGTGCCAGCTCTGAGTGGCAGATCGGAGAATTCCTCTGGGTCAAGACTTTTATTCACTCTGTGGTTTTTAATTAGCAACCCTGCTTTTTTAAAGGATTGCCTTAAATCAGCAATGCTTCTTGCATATCTTCCCACCCACTGACCCACTATTGGACAGCATGGGTCACTAAAATGTGGAAAAAGAATGGAAATTTGTAATCCTGGTGCATGACCCAAGATTAGATGAAGGAAAGAGCCATAAAATGTCATTCAGAAATATTTTAAGGATATTAAATGCAGTCTGTTCATTACAATGACCACTGTATCTTTTTATTCAAGAATACTTTGTTCTGCTTGGCATGAAGTACAGCTTTGGCTTTTGTGGGATTTGTTGTTGGTATTGTTTTTTTTCAATGATGAAGTTAATGAAAATTGCAAACTGGCTGACTGGCAGAAACAAAATAAAGTCACATCTGGAAACAGCTGCGCTGGCAATTAAATGGCATTTAATGTGACTAATATCAAAAGGGTGGATTTTTCTCCCTCTAGTATTAGAGATGCAAAATTTAGGCTTCTGAGCTGCTATANTCAATTTGTTATTTATAAAGAACCCCGCCCCGCCCCCCCCCCCCCCCCCGCAGTGAGCCATAGAAGGGGATTTGAGTCAGAAAAAAAAAATGAACAAGAGCTGCACAGTTTGAGTTTTGAGACTTGGTATAAATTTTACCATTGTTTTTCCCCTAAGCATTAACTGTTCTGTGTTTCAGTTCAGTGAAATAAAGGCCTCTTGTTTCCCATACCAATCAACCGACCTCCCGCCTCGCAGTCATTAGTGGTAAACTTCAATATGCAAACGAAAGACCACCCAATTAAAAAGTGTAATTAATTTACATAGATCACTCAAAATGGCTAGATTAGATAGCTTATGGAGATAATGCAAAATTCTTTGAGCTGCTTTTATTGGCTTCTTTCCCTGCTGTTCCTCAGGTTCTGAGTATTTTCACGGGGATGAGTTTATCAAAGTGGGAAGGGCTTTGAGGTGATGGTTTTAGCTAATCACTGCTAAACATTTAAAGCTTTGCAACTATTTTTTTTATCAATTACCCAAGTATAAAACAACAACAAAAAAAGTGGCCTTATCTTCCTGCTTGGTGCTGAGTGGCCTAATGTTATTAGTGAATATTTATTAAGTGCCCGTTGAGTGCTAGATGCCACTCAAAACACACAGTTATTTTAGAGCTTGCCATGATTAGCAATGACTCCTCCTCTGGCTGGATGGCACTTTGATTCTTCTGATCACAAGGAGATGGTTGCAGGACCCAAAAGAAAGGCACCAGCCAAAGGGTTTCTCTCTCCCTTTACTCATAATTCCCAATGTCAGGTTATAAGCCATATTCTTTACTCTTCAGTGTAAATGGTATTGGACTCCAGCGGCTGGCCAAGCCCCTGTGTAACCACCAAGTGGCTGTTCCAATGGTGAGGAAGGAGAATTCTGATGTCTTACCTTCCCTGGTGTCCAAAGTGTGACCGTATGGTGACATCCACTCATATAAATGTTTGTCCCTTTACCTGAGTTACAAAAGGAGAAGTTTCTCCCCAGTTTGTATATGGAGGCAATACCTCAGAAGGTCAATCAAACAGGGCTCCTAAACAAAGAAGCTTCAGGCAAGGGATTCATTAGTATAGCCTGTCTCTGAGGGAAGAGCCCAGGGACCCTGGCAGCACCTCGCCAGAGAACAATAGGTAAGTCATCACCCTGTTCTAATTTTATTTACTAGTCCTAAGAAAGAAAAGGATAATGGTACTCCAGATGGTCTGGGGCTAATGCTACAGGGTTTTCCTGAGAGTATTTAATAGTAACAGGAACACTCTTCCCGAAAGCGACCAAAGGAGACCTCTGAAGATGGTTCGCTATTCACTTGACCCGGAGAAACCCACAAAATCATGCAAATCAAGAGGTTCAAATCTTTGTGTTCATTTTAAGAACATTTGTGAAACTGCCCAGGCCATCAAGGGTATGCATATTCGAAAAGCCACCAAGTATCTGAAAGATGTCACTTTAAAGAAGGAGTGTGTCCCATTCTGCCAATACAATGGTGGAGTGGGTAGGTGTGCCCAGGCCAAACAGTGGGGCTGGACACAGGGTCGGTGGCCCAAAAAGAGTGCTGAGTTTTTGCCGCACATGCTGAACTTAAGGGTTTAGATGTGGATTCTCTGGTCATTGAGCACATCCAGGTGAACAAAGCTCCCAAGATGTGGTGCAGAACCTGCAGAGCTCACGGGAGAATCAACCCGTGCATGAGCTCTCCCTGCCACACTGCGATGATCCTCACCGAGAAAGAGCAGATTGTTCCCAACCCAGAGGAGGAGGCTGCACAGAAGAAAAAGATATCCCAGAAGAAGCTGAAGAAGCAAAATTTATGGCCTGGGCGTAAATTCAGCATAAAATAAATACCTAATAAAAGTAAAAACAGAAAAAAAAATAACAGGAACAAATGCCAATTTCCTCCTCGATATATTTGACAAGGTACATCATTGCGACATGACCTGTCTATGAGTCCTTAATATTTTGGAGCTTTCAGTCACTTGACAAGGAGTCCTTCCCTCTCCATGAGATAAAACACGGTATTATTATTTGACTGGAACCTGAATTCTACAGTGTAACTGCTTATGTTGATTAAATTCCAGTGTAGTTACAACAAAATTTTCACCTTTTTGTTCTTGGTAAATATAATCTAAGTTCCACTTTACTTTCCAAATCCCTGGTTTCCCAGTTATTGTGCTTCAGGAAACAGCATCATAACCACACAACTCGGCACTCTGATATAATCTGTTAGAATATTACGAACATTGCTGCGCATAGGGAACTCACACCCACACACACACGAGAAAATCCAGGTGCCCAGGTTGCAACCCAGACCTATTAACTCAGAATCTCTTGGAGGAAAAGTCCATATATCAGGGTTATTACTGTGTGATTGAGCAACAGAAGCTTCTTGTTACTTGCCTGTGAGTTTCGAGGTGGTTTCTCATGATGTGTTATTATGACTGTAGCTCGATGACACACCCACTTACTCCCTGAATACTTGTTGAGCATCTACTATGTCCCCAAAATTTGCCAGGAATACAGTGAAAACAAAAATGGACAAGGTCCTTGCCCTACTGCAATTGCTGATCTTGTGATAAATAAAAACCAAGTGAACACACACCTATGTAATATCAATTCAGGTTTCATTTAGGGCTATAGAGATAAAGAATTCCATGACAATGTAGCGATTAAAAAAAAACAAAGTTGTATTCATACTCATATCTTACTAAGGAGCAATTCCAAATAAATTCAAGACTTCAATTTTTAAAATGAAGAAACTATGGGAGACTCAGAAGCCATAGGAAAAAAATGACTGATAAATTAGACTACATAGTATCATAAATTCAAAAGACAAAGATAAAACTGAAAAAAAAGATATTTGTATCTCATGTACAAAGTGTTATTTCCTAATGTATATGTGAAGATATCAAGCAATCTGACATGAGAAATAGACATTTATTGAAGAGAATACAAGATACATAGGACAATGACATCTCAGTCCCCTCCAAAATAGGCACCTTGGGACCTCACACATTTCTTCTAATTGCCATCTGCTGCCCTGTCATATTTTCCTGAATCTCACTGATGGTCTGAAATCTCTTCCCTTTCAAAGGTGATTTTAGTTTTGGGAAAAGCCAGAAGTCACAGGGCGCCAAATCTAAGCTGTAGGGGGACTGAGTCACCTGGGTGATTTGATGTATTGCCAAAAAACTCTTCATGAGACACGATACATGAGCAGGTGTATTGTCATAATGAAGCTGCCAATCACCAGTTGCCCATGGCTGTGGCCTTCTGAATCATCTGAACAGTTTCCACAGAGAAATGGTAAAGCTTAACACAATATTTGATGCAGATTCATTGGTCCACTCGCTCGGTCATTTCGAATGTGATGACCACACAATACACATGCTCCCTCAATGGCATCTACCACCCCCACTGACTAGTACAGTCAGGTTGTCATTGTTCAACCATGCACATTCCAGTCCACTCTTCTTGGCTGCCAGGTTACATCAATGTCACCCAAGCCATTCTCGTTGTATTAACAATGGTTGAGCTTTTTCCAGACAGATCTCATAGATTTTAGAAAATCAATAATATCCACAACCAAACAGAAAAAAACAAAAAAGGGAAATACTAGTAGTTCTTAAACATAAGGAAAAATACTCTAAATACACAGGTAATAATGGAAGTGCATACTAAAACTACACTGAGACCCAGGAGTTCTGTAACACACAGGGTGTGGGGAAACAAGCATTGTTACAGATTGTATACATTGGCACAACTTCAGTGGATGACAATTTGCCGCAAACACTGTCCCAGTGCTGCCTTCCACTTCTAAGAATTTGGTCTATAGGACAGGAATATTTGCATATGTGTAAAATGATGCAGCATCATTTTTAATGGCAAACGTTTGGAAATAATCTAAATGTTCACCAATAGAGGATGAATTAAGTAAACTATGAGACATCCATGCAAGTGAATACTATGTGGCCACAGAACATACTGAGAATACTCTTTATATACTGATACAAAAAGCTATCTAAATTACGCTGTTAAGTGAAAAACAAGAAGAAAAAACAAGGCATGAGGTAGTAGTGTATGTAAGTGTGCTACTGTTTGATTAAAAAGCGTATCAAAGACAGATGATACACACCCATACATACATACACAGTGAACAAGTATAAAAAGGTTCAAAAAAGATAAGCCTAAAGAGACAGATACATATGAATATTTGTATGCTTAAACTTTAGCAAGGAGCATGCACAAAAAACAGTCATTTTTGTCATCGGTGGGAGAGGAGCTTTGGGACAGAAGCAAAAGGGAGACTCTTCTGCTTTCTGTCTCATTTTAGAATTCTGAACTACATCATTATTTATTCACCAAGTTAAATCTTAAAAATACCAAAAATACAGTACAAATGTACTTATAATTTATTTGTATCATTTAGAGATGCACTCTAAGACATTTAACACACTTAGAATTAAAAAGAATGTCTTTTTGGAAGTAGTCTGTGGCCCCACGGGCAGGATTCCGTGTGTGTCAGGCTGTGTCAGGAAGGGGAAAGAGCTGCAGGAAGCGAGGTGTGCTGTGGGGACACGGGGGAAAGAGCATTGCCAACAGGAAGAAAAGCCAGTGTGAGGGCCCTGAAGGGGACGCCTGGGATCTGGAGCAGCGGGAAGGAGGCCAGTGTGTCTGGAACAAAGTGGGAGGAGGAGAGTGCTTGGAGTTGTGGTCAGAAAGGGCACAGACACCTGGTCACGCGGGCCTCGTGAGTCCAGGGAAGACATCGATTTAGGGCAGAAGTGTGACCTAAGTGGCCTTTCATTCTGACTGCTACTGAAGAGTAGCTGGGAGGCGGCAGGGGCAGAGGTCAGGGAGGAGCAGGTAGGACATTATTTAAGGTGTCAGACGGTGGAGGTTGGACATGTGGCAGTGAGGGTGACGAGATATGTGCATATTTGGAGTTATATTTGAAAGTAGAGCCAAGAACGTTTGCTGTTGCATTGGATGTGGTGGGAATAAAAAGGGATGACTTGAAGATGGCTTCAATTTTTTTGACTTGAGCAACTTGGCAACACTTATTGAGCACCTATTGTGTTCTGAGCACAAAACAGAGATGTCTCTGCCCTTAAGGAGCTCACTTTGTAATGGGAGAGACATACAATAAACAAGCACTTGCTTAATAAACTCAATTATTAGCACTGAGAGAGAGCCACGGTGGCATGAGCAGGGTGCTGGGTTGGAAGGTAAGCACAGGGCAGGTAAGCACTGGGTTGGAAGGGTAGGGACAATCTTGACTAGGAGATGAGATTTAAACTGAGATCTGGAGAGCTTAGGAGAAGCCAGCTATGTGAAGAATGAAAAACATTCTGGGGTAAGGGAACAGCATGTGTAAAGGCCTTGAGTTGTAGTGTGTGTGCGGGGCGGGGGGGAGGTGCGGGTAGGTATTTCTTTCATGAATTTGCATGAGGCCAAGGTGGCTGGTATGTAGAACACCAAAGTGGGGTAGGGAGATTAGCAATGATGCCTATAGGCCAGAGTGAGGAGGAGTTTTGTGTGCATGTACTTGTTTCTGAAAAGCAATGGGGATTAAAGTTTTGTGACTTTTTTTTAATGGTGCATTTCACATTTTTTAAGAGATTTCATTTATTTATTTTCAAAGAGGGGAAGGGAGAGAGAAAAGAGGGAGAGAAACATCAATGTATGGTTGCCTCTTGCATGCCCCACTACTGGGTACCTGGCCCACAACCCAGGCATGTGCCTTAGGCTGGGAATAGAACCAGCAATCCTTTGGTTCACTGGCCGGGACTCAATCCACTGAGCCACACTAGCCAGGGCAGTTTTCTGACTTTTTGACACCTGGCTCAGAATTCTGTAAACAAGGGGGCAGACATAGTGCTCTGCCAAGACGTGGCCTAACAGGTTTAGCGCTGGTTACTCCATTATTCTACCATTACTCTTGTTCTTTCTCTTCTAAAATTAGGTCGCCGGTCTTTTCTTGAAAAGAAAAGTCCTTGGCTCCCCAGGAAGATAGAGAACTTGGAGCTTTGATCCCCAGATCATATAGGACTCATGGGACCCCTTTCACAAGTCAGTCCTCTTTGCACCGTCCCTTCATACAAAGAAGCAAAATGCGGTGACCTTGCATAGGTGATAAGGAACACTGACAATATATTCAAATCAAGAGTGCCCAGCCTGGAGCTGACTAGATGGTAACCTGAAAGTGGTTTGTGTGCCCATGTGCAATTAATAAATATGTGGGGTGGCTGTTCCTCAACCCGTCACAAGCCCTACACCAAATTTCAGAAAGAGAAAAGGGAGAACTTAATGGTGAGTGGATGAGCTTATCAATATTCTCAATTCACTTCTTTATCTACATTGCCCAAGTTGAAAATGGAACCATGAGAATCTCAAAGGGCTGCCTACCAGGCATGCACCTGCCACATGAGGAGCAAGTGGCTCTGCAAAGGTTTGGGGCCCCTGCCTGGCACAGCAAGGGCCTCCTACTGCTCAGACACTTATGGATCTAGGGGCCACCTACGATGGGTCTGGTCAGAGCTTCACTCCCATGTGGACACCCCCAAATCTCCACCCTGGATTAGAACAGAGAGCCAATCCTGTTGTTTCCAGAATCACTATGGTCAGCAGTACAACTTCTTAGCAAGAATATGGGACATTTGTACATGAACGAATGGGAATTAAAAGTGCAAACAGCAAGCATTGCCGAAGCTCCCACTGAAATGGCACTTTCTGTTTCTACTCTGCATAAAGCTCACTAAGTCTCACCTCAACCTCATGAGGGGGGCACTCTGATTACCCCCATTTTGCAGATCATTGTAGGGACTCTCTGCAAGTAGGGATTCTTTTAATAAGAGTTACTATACCTAATCCTTGAAGGGAATTTCCCCCCAATTCTGGAGGTTTCTATGAAATTAGGCAAGTTTATTTAGAAGAGTGGATGTAGACCTGGGGGATGGGGTGGGGTGGGAACTTGAGTCCCAGCCCTAATTCTCCACTAGCCTCTATAGGGCCCTGGCTCCAGTGGGCCTTGGTTTGTCATCTTTAACAAGACTTTTTTTGAAAAGGGAAATGTTAGGCACTAAACCTTAAGGAAATGTCTGATTCTGATGGCATAGGACCCTTCGCAACAGCATCCTCTGTTTTGTCTACATCAAATTTTAGTCCAGTCCCCTGTCCAAACACTGAGTCCCTCGCCAGCAAATGATCATGTGGCAATCCCCACCCTGGGCTCACTTTCCAGAGCTGAAACCTGAGTGCAGAGCTGGAGAGGCAGAGCCCAGGTTGCAAAGGCCACACTGGGCTCCTCAACAACAGGGCCGTCTTCACACCTCACCATCAGGCCACCATGTACTCTAAGTCTGGACTGCCCGACACAAAGCTGACCAGGTCAGCTCCATCCTGAATGGGAGGCATACATTCCAATAGTTACAAACTACTTCATAGTTCAGATTGCTTAACAAGCATAATTTCAATGGGGAAATCTGATTCCCAACTGCTGTTGAACACCTAGGCCATTCACTCTTTCTTCCTTCCATTCATTCAACAAAAACTTTTTTGAACATTGTTTTGTATCAAGCACTGGTTCAGGGCTCTAGGGATACTGAAGTAAGAAGAGAAATTTTCAGTCTTCATAGAGCTGGTATTCTCCTCAGGTAATAAAGAGGTAATAAACAAATATGCCTGTATCACACTTTCATGGCATCATAGGTGCTATGCTGAAAAAATAAAGCAGGGTAAGGGATAAAGGTTAAAAATGATGGACATAGTTGACTCTTCGGGGAACATTTTTTAGGTTTGGGGAAGGACTTAGAGAGGGACTCTCTTTAGAGATAACGTTTTTTTAAAGATTTTCTTTTTTATTTATTTATCTTTAGAGGGGAAGGGAAGGAGAGAAGGAGAGAAATATCAATGTATGGTTGCCTCTGATGAGTCCCCTGCTGGGAACTGGTCTGTAACCCAGGCATGTGCCCTGACTGGGAATCGAACTGCAATCGTGTGGTTCGAAGGCCTGTGCTCAATCCACTGAGCTATACCAGCCAGGGCTAGAGATAACATTTGAGCAGACCTGAATGAAGCGAGAGATCTAACCAGATAGAAGGTCCAGAAGAGTGTGTTTCAAGGAAGAAGAAACAGACAGCAAGGTAAATGGGCCTGAGCTGGAATGAGGATGGCAAATCTGAAGAACAGCAAGAGGTTAGCACTCGAGTGGCCTTGGTAATGGCCTTCCACAAGTTGGAAATTAGAAAGGTAAGCTGCAGGAAAGGAATCTCATGCAGGGTGACTTTAAAGATGACAAAATATGGGGCAAGACAGCCAGGCCTTCCCCTAACATTTGCAGGACCTAGACCTTGAGTACGAATAGAAGACTATATACTATATGTCTAAATGTTTTAAAATTATAAATCAAGCTAGCAAGTTTTTATATAAAATAGGATCTATCTTTTTACCTTGACAAATATATCTTCATAACAACTTGAAAGTTCAAGTTCAAATTTATAGTTTTTGGAGTCCTAGCCCTCAAGCTCTTGACTTGTCCTTTCTTCTCTTCCTACCAACCAGCTGCATCCAGTGTACCTAGGGGCATCCCCCACACACAAGTGGTCGCCCTAGGCCACTTGTCCAAACTTCACAACACCCATCACCAACAACTGCCCCTCAGGCTTATGGGTGTGCATACTGCAGATAGACGAATGTGGGAAGAGGCCCATACAAGCCCTGGAAGCAGAGGCAGGACTGTTAGACCAAGACTTCTGGAGCACCAAGTGGTCTAGAAGGGTGGGGAGTGGGCTCTGGGTGGGCTGAGGCCAGAGAAGGTCCAAATGGGACCATCTGAAGGTCCAAGGCAGAGGACAGACACCTGCTTGTCCAAGTGTAAGGGGTGCAAGGTAGGTAGCTCCTGAATAATAAATATTAAAACAAGCATCCTTCACACAAAGACAAGCTTGGAACCAGGGAGTGAGGGCTGTGTTCAAGGTGCCAGAGAAGTTGCACTAAACCACTGGGACAAGAGCCAGAAAGTCAATGGGTATCCTGGACTTTGTAACCTAAGAAGTTTATACATTTCTCATATTTTCTGTGTTGATTTCTTCCTTGTTCTCTTGACATCTATCATAAACTCTTTAAAAGCTCTTAGCTAAGGGAACCCAGGGAGAGGTTTTGATCTTTGCTTGATCCAGAATATTTGAGGGGGTAGCACCACCTATGGCATAGTAGGAACTCAAGGGAGAGGACTCAAAAAAGGTGAGACTGTGGTTCAGAGGCATCTCCCACTCCCTCCTCCTCCACACACACTCCTGAAAATTCTCTTTCCAATGCTAACCTTGGAAGTTCTGAGTAAGAAAAGGAAGCCTTTAGTACAACAAGACTCCTAGAGGCTCCTAGTGTCTGTTCTTCCTTCTGGCTCTCAGTAACAAAACCCCCTCCGTTACTACCTGGAACATGACAGTCCAGTATAAGGACACTGTTTTCCACCCTTCCTTGTCAGTAGGCGTGATCATCTGGCCGGGTTCTAGCCAATGGAACTGAGTAGGAGTGATGGGTACGACTTCTGGTTTGTTCATTTAGAGAAAGAAGGAAACCCTCCTCTTCTTGCTTCTCCCTGCTGGGTAGAATAGAATGGTGGTGAGCCATCCTAACAAATGGGCAGCGGGGACACTGTAGCAGGCAGAATAAGATGGAGGGGCTGGGTTCCTGATGCCATGGACCTACCGTAACCGTCCTGGCTTCCTTACATCTTACATGACACAAACTTCTATCTTGTCAAAATCACCATTTGCTGCTGCTGTTGTTTGTGTTTTTATGGCCCCTGAATCCTCCTCCTAGTAAATAGAGAACTTTTACCACCTCTTGGAGGTAGTTTAATTTTCCTGTATAAGAGACTTCCTTTTGTTTGCCTTGAAGATTGTGGATTGTCTCCTCATCTGTTTTACTGTCTTGTAACCTTACTGAATTATATAGATTTTGATCACATCACACCTCAGTGCCTGCCTTTCTAGGTTGAAATCCTTTGAGGTTTAGTCTGACCTTATAGAGAATGCCTCTGCATTTCCTAAAATTCAACAACTTCAATTTTATTATCTGTTCTCAGTTAAATGGTGCCAGGGGCTGTTGTCTTTGGGCTGGGAACCTGGCCCACAACCTACAAATGTTGATTGAGTTGAATTAACTTGAAATGAATTTCAAAAAGCATTTTCTCTTTAAAGAGCCAGCATGAACTAAGTTGAAGTTTTCAGACTTCATAGCCCAGGCTTCCACGTGCTATCCCAAGTAGGCAACGTGAAGCCATGCAAGGAATTTGGACCTGGAGAGTATTTCTTTACAGGAACATCTTCCTCTTCTGCCCCCAACTCACCTCGGTTTCCTGGCCAAGTCCTGTGTGCCCTTCACATCTCAGCTTAGACATCATTTCCCAGACCCCTAGACTAGGTTAGTTTTCTCTGGGTTGCTATTTTTAGCCTCTGGCATTTGCTTTTCATTATACAATCATGTTTATATTTACTTCTCTGCTGTCTATATTTTTTCGTCAACTCTGAAAGAACGACTATACCCAT
Source organism: Sturnira hondurensis (assembly GCF_014824575.4). Lineage (NCBI taxonomy): Eukaryota > Metazoa > Chordata > Mammalia > Chiroptera > Phyllostomidae > Sturnira > Sturnira hondurensis. The sequence continues at coordinate 5,065,202 of NW_028093985.1, read as the reverse complement.
TGTATCCACAGGTTCCAGCCTAGTGCTTGGCTCACAGTCGCTGCTCAATAACAATCTGATAAATGAATGAATGAATGAATGAATGAACAGTCAATGCATGTATAGATGAACAATGAATGCTGTCATCCTTGACTCTTGTCTCTCGTACCCCACATCTAGAAACAAATCCCAGGCTCTTCCTAAGAAATACTTCTAGATTCTGACCACTCATTACTCCCTCACTGCTCTCACTCTGGTCCAAGCAACCATCGTCTCTCCCTTGAATTACTGTGTGACACTTCTAAATGGCCATTCTGCTTCCAACGCTTTTCCCTCCTCCCCTCACAACAGATGAAGCTTTCCATATAGATGCAGGGGAAGTGTGAGGATGAGGCCTGGGCCACAAGTGAGGGCTGTGTTAAAGACAGCAGTGATGCCCCTCCCAGAACAGGAAAGCCGTGGAGCCTCTTTCCTGTTTTTTTAACTAGTTCAGGTAAAGACTGCAATCCTCAGTCTCCTTAGAGACTTAAGTCTCCACTGAGCTAGGTATGGCCATGTGACAAAATTTTAGTCAGTGCATTTAAGAAGTGATAGATGCATTTTTGAGCCATGTCCTTAAAAGAAAAGAGTAAGCCTCCTCTTCATCTCCCTTTCCAGATGCCTAAAATACAGAGGCAATGGCAGGCGCTGGGGCAGCCGTTGCAGACCACAGGGTGGAAGCTGAATATTGAGGAAGACAGATCAACAGCAAAGAAGGCTGGAATCTTGACCTTGTGGAGCTGCTGCATCAGCCTTAGAATGTGAAGAAGAAATTAAATTCCATCTTTTCTAAGTTACTCTGTTTGGGAACTGTGTTACAGCAGCCAAATACAGGGTAGGGGAAAAGTAGGTTTACAGTTTTGTTCATATGGAAAATAATACAATAATGACAAATAATGCAAGAATAAATTCTGTGTTTCATGTACTCACAACTGTGCATTCTAACTAATAAATACTCCCTTCCAAATATAGCTGATTTATGGGAGTGAAAAAAAAAGATTATGCCAGAAAAACTATGTATATGGGAAAGTCAATATCCCTCCTAATGGGTGGCTTGGGGGCCTCTCAAAAATTAAGAAAGACAGAGAGACTACATCCTGTTTTGAAGCAGCCAGGAAAAAACTATCTTCTGCCTCGAAAAGACTCTGCTTCCATATGTTGCCATCTTGAGAAAGCATCAGAGGGCAGGGGAGAAGGCAGCTCTGCCGCGTGATTTCGGGCTCCACTGCGTGAAATGCCTTTGGGAAGTGAATAGAGAATTAGCTTAAGCTCTGGATTGGGGGGCTTTAGTGGGCTTAAGACAGACTTTAATCACTCTTCACTCCCAGTGGTGCCAGTGCGTGAATTTTAATCACATTCACTTGCACCTCCGTCCAGGGCAAGGTCTGCCATATGCCTATGTATGACACGCCATTGTGAGAGGCTGCCCCTCTCCCTCGACCCACCCCCACCCCAGCCAGAGGGCCAAGCTGCCCAGGGCCTGTGTCTGGGGCAAGAGCTGCCCACGGAAAAAAGTAGGTGTCTTGACAACTCTTTGAAACACAGACATTTTAATGTAGGTTTGGCTTAATCTTAACATATATTTGGGTCGGTAAACATATGTTAAGGCAAACAAAAGGCAAACATATATTTGCCTTAATCTTAACATATATTTGAAAAATATGAATTTGTTATAAATTTGTTAGACTGCATACATCTTTTAACCATCTTTTAAGCTTTCTTTGAACTTTAAGGTTGGACAGTTTATTTTCTGATTCTTGAAAAGAATCAGCTGAATCTAAAAAAACCAGCTGTCTTTTAGATTCAGATTCATTGGTAGAGAACACTTCTGGAGATTTGCATTATTTCTTCTCTGAAAGTCTTAATCACAAATATTAAAGTCTTGCCTAAATACCACTCTTTCATAAACTAAGGCTTGTGGTGGTCCTGAACCCCCAAAGTTGTTTGCAAATATGTGCATTTTAATGGAAGGAGGTCCATATCTTTCATCAGATTCTCTAAGGCATCTGTGTCTCTCCGAGATAAATTTTTCTTTTAAATGCAAGAGTTTCCACCAGAGCTGTACGGCTGATTAGAAAGTCTGGATGGTAGTGATTTAACCTCAAATTCTCCTCTCTTAAGTCTCACACTACCACCAGAAAGATATGGAAAAATCATTTATCTAGGCGACATGCCCCTCCTTGCTGTCCTCTTCTAAAATGAGAACAGCGCCCTGACCAGTCCCGCTCAGTTGGTTAGCAAATCTTGGGCTGCACCCCATCCCTGTCTGAGCTGGGGGTGTGGAAGAGGCAACCATGTTTCTCTCTCACATTAATATTTCTCTTCCTCCCTTCCCCTATTTCTAAAGATAAATAAATGAAATCTTTAAAAGAATGGCAACGTCCTATAAACTGTATTAATATTAACTCCTAACCTCCAGGAAAGCTGATTTTTCAAATTACTTTCTTCATAAAGCTGGTGTGGCTCGGTTGGTGGGAGCAGCATACTGAAAGGTCACTGGCTCCACTCAGGTCAGGGCACACCCCTAGGCTGCAGATCTGGTTCTACTTGGGATGCCTGCAGGACACAAGCAATCAACGTTTCTCTCACATCCATGTTCCTCTCTCTCTGGAAAAATATATATATATATACCCACAAAAAAATTTAAATTACTTTCTTCCTCAGTATCTCATATTCCTTGCTGGGAAAAGATTCTGAAGGTGGGAGAATCAGCACACTGAATAAACTGAGCTACTTTCCAGATTTACCCCTGCCTCCCACTGGCTGCAAAAGCCTGATGGCCAACGGTCCCCCATGGCACAAAGTTCAAGGCAGGATATGGTTGACTCTAAGTTCCACTAGGCCAAGGATCTGTCCCTCTGTTAACCACTCCCTCCCTGGTGTCCAACACAGCACACAGTGCACAGTAGATGCTCAGTAAGTATTGGTTGGATGAGAAAGGGAAATATTTGCGTCAGCTGTCCTATTCGTCACACTGTGTGGATAATGCGTTTCCTGGTCCAACTAAGAAAGGTTCCAAATGATGAACTGCATCGAGAAGAGGGTTAATGTAGTTAGAAATAAATTAGGTATCCCCACATCTGGACGTTAGAAACCTTGATATCAGAAGGAATTCACAGGCTATCCTAAACCTAATAACCCAGAAAGGCCTGCGCTACCCATTAAAAAAAAATCTTTGGAATAATTTACCCAAGATTCTTTTTGTGGGAGACCGTTAAACAGTTTTTGCCTTTTGGGTACTTCCATGAAGTTTGCAAATAATGTGGAGAGAATGAGGACCCTCGAGGCCCTCCACGGCAGGACTCGAAGCCGGTGTGAAGACACAGCGTTTTCCACCCGCGAACGCCTCTCGAGGTGATGTCCCTGCCCATGAACACCTGTTTGTAGCGACACTCTCTTTCCCAGGCCAACTCTCAGCCACCCGTGGGGGCTTCCACCTGCGCCCTGAGGTTCCCTGGACAGCCCCTCAGCGCCCGCCGGGGTCAGGGGCTGTTGGCTCCGACCGGCTCCTCCAGAGACCGATGTCCTAAAAGTTGTACAAACTCAGCTCCGGACGCCGAGCAGTCGGGGCGCGGCCGCAGGGCTGTGGAGCAGCCCACCGCCCACTCGGAGCTCGGCTGCCTAGGTCCGCTCTGCCGGGCCGGGTGGCGAGGCCGGCCCGAGGGAAGAGGCCCGGCGGCTGGCGCTGCGCCCCCTGGGGGCCCTGGCGGACAGGCCGGGGTGCCCCTCCAGGACCGCGGGACGGCCCAACTGCGGGACGGCTTGGCGCGGCCCCTTCAGGCGGGCGGGCCGGGCCTGCGAAGGAGTCGGGCTATTTTGTAACTGCACCATCCACCCAAGCCTCATTACCACCTCTTAATGAGACCCCTTTACTCCGTGACGTGCAACCGCTCCATCTCATTAAGGAAATCGCTCTTCAATGCTGATTATTTTATTTGCAGCCATAATTATATTTCTTTCGGCTAAATCACGGTTTAATCGAGCCCACATGGAGGGCAGCAGCACTAATTACGGCGGGGGATGCAGCGGTGGCGGGCGCGGGCGCCGGCCGGCGCGGGGGGGGGGGGGGGGNGGGGGGGGGGGGGCTGCGGTAGGGGGTGCCCGGGCGGCGGGCGCGGCCGGGGGTTCCGCGGGCGGGGAGGGGCGCGCGCGGGTGGCGGGGGCCCGGGCTCAAACACAACAACTTATTACTTCTAATTCCCCAACTGTCACCAAATCACCTGCACGAAACAAGAATCTAATTTGTTAAGCTGGCATGTCTGCAGATGGAAGATCGATCTTCTCTGTAGATTTCTCTAATTGAGTGAATATAGACGCCCGGAATTAGCTGCACTCGGGCTGCAGGGAGGGGCAAAGCAAGGGTGGGGGAAGAAGTGAGGTGGGGGAGGGAGGGAGAAGAAAGAAGAGAGGAAGGGGGATCGAGTTAAGGAGAGAAAGAAAGGGGAAGAAAAAGCGAAAGAGAGCAGAGGAAAGGACAGAGGCAGAGAGAGGGAGGACAGAAGGAGAATAAGAGGAAAGAGGGGGAAAATGGAAAGGCAGAAAAGAGAAGAAGAAGAAGGGAAAGGGAGAAGAGAGAGTAAGGAGAAGAGAAAAAAGAGTGAAAGCAAAGAGCAAAAAGGAAGCAAAACAAAGAGCAAGGGCAGGGCGATTAAGAAAGGAGGGAAAGAGTGGGGAAGAGGAAATTCTGGTCAGGAAGGCTCGCTGCCTTTATAACCCCAGCGCGCCCCAGGTGTAAAGCAGCCGGAGAAACCCTGCCCCAGAGTCCGTCCTAAACTGGGACCAACTGCTCAAGAAAAGAAAAGGCTGGAGCGAGGAGCCGGGCGGAGAGCGAGGGGGGGGAGGAGGTGGGCGCCGTCGGCTCCAAGAAATGGCTTACAGAATTACATTAGTTTTTCTTGTGATTTTATTAAAAGTCACTCCTCATCTCCAGATTGCGTGAAAATATCTACTTTCCACTCAGATACACCACATTAACTTGTTGGAGACGAATTTGTTTGTTTGTCTGTTTTATTTATTTGCTAGATAAGATTGATGCAGGCTTATTAGCGCTATATCTAGTTATAGAAAGAGATAAGGATGAGATGTTTTTCTTTTTATTCCAATTACTAGCCTTGTCACCTAACTGAATAACTGATATATGATTATTTATCCTGAGTAAATAGAAATCAGAAAAGCAGCGAACTTAACACATACAAACAAAATCTCCATGTCACTTATTATATTCCGTGTGGCTAATTGGGGCCATTAAAATCGCAGGGCTAGAGGCAAAGAGTAGATGTGCAGTCGGGGAGTGGGTGGGGGCGGGTACCGACCTGTCATTGTTTTGCGTCGAGCTCTCTGCGTTGAGGGCCGCGGAGGCTAGTTGTTAGAAAGCAAAGACTAAAAAATAAGCAAGCCCCAGCGCCCACGAAGAGCCATGTAAGTGGACTACATGGTTGTAGTTTCCAAACTCGGATGTATGGGAAACTGTTTATTGCAGAAAAAAAAAGTGTGTGTTGAGCTCCTGTGCATCGACACAGGCTTCCCGGAAGGATAGGAAATTACATTGTTTGGGGGCAAGTTTTGTACGCCACCGCCGCCCGGGCACATCCCCGCGGTCTGGGTGAGCAGGCAATGGATACACACGGCTCACACAAGCGTGCACGCCAGGTACACACGTCACTCACACGCAGTCCCCGCTCCCTGCGCTTTAAAAAAATGCCTCGAGAGTGGGCCCTTAGCTTTAGCTGCCAGGTTGGGGAGCTGGGGTCCTGTAGGCGCGCGAGGGGTTGATGCGGCCACACGCTCCCGCGGCGACATCAACGGGACAGCCCTGGCTGAGAGCAGCCCGCAGTCCCTGCGCTCCCGGTCCAGGGAGGCCTGGAGAGGATGCAGGTTTTAGCTGAGCGCAGTCTTTTGGCTGGAGATGAAAGGCGCTCACTTAGCCCCAGAGAACCACCGCGGGAAAGCGAGCGGAAGGGGGCTTTCTCTGTGGCTGGGCGGGGGCACTCAGCCCAAAGCCTCTTTGACTATAGTCTCTTTTGCTGGGAACCTCGAAAGATTTTTTTTTTTTATGCGGAGTAGTGTGGAAGCGCCTGTCACCCTTGCCTTGGAGACTTACTTAGCTGCACTCAAAGATCTCCTTCCTTCCACTCATCTCACCCCCAAATCGACTTCCTCAAATGAACCGTACATTAAACGGTCTCAAACTTTAAAGTGGACCACTGACACTCGTCTGGTACAGGGGTAAGGCGGTGAGAGTGGGGAGTGAGAGAGCGTCGGTTCTGGCACCTGAGGCAAGAGATGGGCAAAAGTAGTCACCATTGTTTCAAAAGCAGTAAACTTGAGAGCTTCCCGTTTTTTCCCCTTCTAGTATTTGCCCCCCCCCCCCCATTCTTTCGGAGGTTCTAAAGTAGGCCTAAGGAACAAGATCTGGTTTACCATTGCGTTTGGGTTATTGCATATCTGGGAAAGTAAACAGGAGTGTTCAAGTCACCTGATTTGTTTTCTGTAAGCAAATAATACCCAAAAGCATGGCTGTAATTTACCTCGAATTAAAATTGATTCTTTTCATCAGGCAAGAAAATAGGAAAATGTGAGATCGTTAATTATTGAGGGAGGCGCTGCTCATTAGAGGGAACAATGTTACAATTCAGCACTTAATAGCGGGAATGTGAATAATAACGCGCCATATTTCAGCCCACTGTCTGCAAAGATAAGAGAGCAGTTTACAAACAACCCAGGCAGCCCAAAGTTACATTTAATAAACACCCAAGGTCTCTGTGAGTGGAAAAAGCAATTAGGGTGCTGGGCACAGTATCCAATTCTTCAAGAACAGCGGGTGTATATTTTTATTCTATCTGTCTTTCTCACTGTACATAGGATTCACAATAAATGCATAAATAAAATTGGGAGGTATCAGAAGTACCAACCTAATCAGTATATATCTGTCATTAAGACACTTGCTGGCCAGATCTCCCCTCTCACCCACCTACTCAACCAGTCACACCATATTTCTAAGTCTTGCTCTGGACCAGGATGGCAAAGCAGGAGAAAAGACACCGATTTTGTAGTTGCCCATTCTTGTATCCATCAAGTGTTTTGAATATATATACCTAAATATATATTTACATATATTTAAAGCTATATCTCCGAGAAAGCCGACTTCTCTCAAAACTACACAGTTATTTTGGCTGGGTCTGGGCACAGGGCAGAGAGAGTGGCAGCGAGATCCTTGGCCTTTAAATGCTCTTTGTGCTTCGTTAAAAGGGAGAAGGGGAGAAAAGAAGAAAGAAAAAAATGATTTCCCTGTGCATCGCCCCTTGGTAGGCTCTTGTACAAAATTCAATCTCTATTTTTTATGAGAAGTAAACTGTCTAAATAAATTTTATTAGGGGCAACCAATATATTTTCTGGTAGTTCCCTTTGTTCCACTTCTACGTGTGTGTAACAATCTAAAACCTATTTATTGAGGAAAAATCACTGGATCCGTCATAGAAAATCCTTTTACTTTGCTTTGAAGTGATTTCTGAAGACATTATTGTCATTCTGAAGATTCGGGGGTCATTGCGCTAAAATCTCGCCTTGTTAGGGACTTCAGTTCCCATGATCATGTGGGAAATGCCTTACATTATCAACAGCAATGGGCCTGACCGGCACTTTCCCGGCTGCCCCGGGAACGTGGGGAGATGACGGGGAATAAAACTCTGGTAAATACATCTCAGGCCCTGCCCAGGTGGATTCAGACGTTGTCCAAAAGGAGCTCCGAAGGGGAAGAAGGTCGACGCAGAGGCGAGCATCTTCCGTCCAGACTATTGTCATTTTCCTTGCTACGCCTGCTGCCAGAATGCTCCGGACTCCCGGCTGCAGCTGGTGCCCTCCCCACCTTGACGCCCCCGCACCACCATCCGTACCCCCTCCCACTCTAAGATTTCCTTCTTTTTCCCTCCTTTCCTTTATTTAACCCCCCACCCCATGCTTATGCTCCGAAGTCTTGGAAGAAATGATTTAGTTTGTTTATACTGCTATAAAAATCAAGACCAATAGAAAAGTCATAAAATGAAGCGGGCTATCAATCACGCCGCAACATTGTTATTCAGCGGTTACTAACAGAGATGGATAATCCTTTGATTTCGTCCCATTGTTATTACTCTGATGTGTCTTCGCATTAACTATTACACATTTATTTATCGACCTGAAAAACACAACCAAACGGGATATACGAGCGGTGCCTGTGGGAGGAGGATGCGGCTGTGGAATGAGGACACGAACGCCTGTGTGCGTGATGGTGCGGACTGGGAGCCTTCTCTTCCCTGGTCTCGGCGTCTCCTCCCTCCCTCCAGACCAGATGCGGATCCCCCGCAGTGCGGGCCGCCGCAGAACTGCCTGTTTGAAAAAGCGGGGTGCCTCTGACCGGGCGCGTCTTTTCCTCCTACACTTGTCCGCACCTCCTCCCCTGCATTCCGGTCTTGGATACCCCTGAAGCCCCACCCAGGCTGGGCGTAAATCCCCTAGGGTCCGGGGGAACGTGCAGCCAGGTGCACACTAGAAAGCCATTTCCCGGGCGCTCGCCGCTCTGCCCCGGGCCTTCATCCCGCCTCTTGCCCGTTGTGCCCAGCGCCGTATCATCTAGATTTGGGGTTTTGTTTGGGGAAGGGGAAGCTTTTATTGTAGGAACTTTATTTGCTTAGGTTCTAGATACTTTCCTTTCAAGCAAACCCTTTCTCGAAAGTACGCGAGGCGCTAGCCGCACATCCTCGCGGCTGCCAAACACACCGCCGCCTCCCAGACTCCACAAAGCTGGAGGCCCGCGGCTCCGGCACTTCAGTACCACAGAGGCCGCCTTGGCAGCAGCTGCAGCGGCTGCTAAAGTTCGGCTAGGCCCGGAGCTTCGGGGAAAATGGTTTTCTCAGCTCGGAAGGAACCAATGTGGCTGATGTCCGGCACTCACACGTGTGTGTGCTCACGTGTGCAGGAGCGCATGTGTGTGTGCATGGGAGGAGGGAAACGGGCTGCAGGAGAGAAGGAGGTGGAAGCAAATCTGCCCCAGAGTTCTTACTGCCTGCTCCTTTGTCTCCTTGTTCCGTCCCTGTCACACACCCAGCTAAGGGCGCGCGCGCACGCACACACACGCACACAATTCCTCTAGCATCTGCTCTCAGGCAGCATTTCCAATGTTTTGTGTAAGTCAATTGGACAGCGAACAAAAAAAGCCATTTGCTCGGTATTATTTAAAACAGACTTCATAGGGCCACCCTTTTGTGGAAGCTTTATTTGCACTAAATGAATAATCTTAATTGCATCACTCTCGAATTAAAAATCAATGCTAATCAAGTTGAGAGTAGTAAATATCAGTTTTCATTGTGCCTGGATAGAGGGCATTTTTCTTGTATTGCAAATAAAAATACAAGTCAAATAACTTTAAAAGGGCATTATGTTCTGCTACAAATACAATTGAAACGGATTGTTTAGGAGCAGATCAGAAATGGTACAGAATTTTGCACTTAATTTCCTCAGTTATCATTTACAATAAGAACCTCTGGGTTTGACAGCCAAGTCTAAACAGTAGTAAATTAGTACAAATTTATACTGATTTTACTCTAATAATCGTAATAAAAGCTTATAGATTTGGCACTAATTACATAAATGCCTAATGATCTTGAAAATTACTCTGGTTAGAAATATATTACTAATCTAAACTTTGTTGTTGGCTGGCTCTGAAAAATCAGAACATTAGAAATGGTTCGCTTCACTTGTGCAAAGCACTTTAAATTGTTCTAGTAGTTTAACATATTCGAGAGGAAAATAAAGAGCATTTAACTTTATTTACAGTCATAAGAAGAGCTGAGAGCCCTGCAGAACTTAGAAACTTTGACCAAAAGATCGGGTTGTGGGCAAGGAAGCAAGCCTGCTCGCTGCAGAGCATCGGGAGCCGGGGTGGGAAGGGTGTGGAGCCTGAATCCACAACGTGCTGGGGCCCTGGAAGCTCTTGGGAAGTCGACTCCTTTTTTGCGCTCTAGGCCTGCGGAGGGGCTGGGACTGGAAAGGCCCAGGGTCCCAGCTAGGGATTCTGGACCTTAGGCCCAGGCCTGCTGGTTGGCAACCAAGTCTAAGCTGGTCTGGAGGCCGCGGTGTGCCCTTGTGTTCCAGACTGGCAGGGCAGAGCCGCGGGAGGCTGGCAGGTGTCACCCAGAGCGCGCGGGCGGGGGAGACTCTCGGGTCACACGGTTGTCATGTCCTGCTCGGTCCCCAGTCTTGCCTTTGCCTCAGGAAGATCCTAGCTCAAGGAGACAGAGCTGCGCCTTTGGAGCGAGCAGGGCGGGACAAGGAGAAGGAAAGGCGTTCGGAGAAAAATCGCAGGGAAACACTAACAGAGGCCGGGCCTGGAAGCCCAGGGCAACGCCGAGGCTGCCGCCGCTGCTTTAGCAGCTGCTCGGAGCTGGAGCCACCAGGGCTGCCACTGCCGCCTCCTCCGGGCGGGCGCGGGCGGGCGGGCGGAGTGGGGGACTCTCCGGGCTCTGACATTTGCAGGCTGCCCTCCTGATTGGTCCCCTCACCGAGCTGCTCACGGGTTCATTCAACTGTTAAGCACCTCCCCGTCTCTCTAAAGGACATTATAATGCAAGAAGCCCCCTTTTTAACCACAAACCGAATTTTCTTTCATTTAGGTGATCTATATATATCTATATCGTATAGCTTATAGCTTATATCTATTTTAAATAACTTAAAGCAGCTAAAATTTTGGGGGGAACAGCTTTCGCCCTGGAGCGGTGCGCGATGCTGTCTCACGCCGACCTCCTGGACGCCAGACTAGGTGAGTGCGCGCCTCTCGCCGGGGCAGCCAGGAGAAGTCGGGGCAGGAAATTGTCAATTTGTTCCTTATTTTACCTTAATGTGCCCTAAATGGACTAATTTCTTTAAAAGTAATTGTGCTGCATTAAAGTTTAATTTGATTTAACAACGTCCTTTAAAAAAATCTATGGAATATGTAGATCCAAAAGAGGAGTTGGGAAATGTTACTTTTTGTTTTTCCTATTTTTTTCTCTTACCCTCTCCCTCTTATTATTATTATTTTTTTGAAAGGCGATCTACCCCGTGATAATTTCTTTGGAGGTGTTTTTCTCTTTTTTCTTCCTGTTTCCTTGGATTTGGGATTTCTTTCTCCTCTTTTCTCTCTCTTTTTCTCTCTCCCCACTGCCTTTTTCTCCCCTCCTCGTCTAAGTGTGGTTGAATTTGTAAAAATCTGGCATGAAGAAGAAGCCGCTACAATTGAAGCGATTTGCTAAGTGTGCTTATTGAGAAAAGAGAAAAGCCAAATTCATCCTCACAGGCATCGTTGCCTGCAAAAGACTTGGCATTGCCAATGGCTGAGAGGAATGCGCCTTTTATTTTTCCGGAAAGAGAAGCTGGATTCCCTAAAGTTTGATTCGCTGCTATGTCTATAGAGTTTACTTGAGTTTCTTTAATGTTGACTGGGTTTCCGGTTTGGGAATCTTTGGTGATGGATGTGACTCCATTTTCCAAACACTTTCTCTGATTTGAGGGGGAGGCGGAGCTGATTTGGGTTGATTTCGGGGGGTGGAAGGCTTGGGGACTTATTCATCTTCCGAAAGTGAGAGGGAATCGGCTCAGGGCCGGAGGTAGAGTTTGTCACCCTGCCTAAGCTCACGCAGGTGGGGCAGCAACCGAGGAATTGTTTGATTTTCGTTCTTTTCCTTTCCTTCCATTTTCCCTCTCGGATATGCTCTCAGGTTCCTGGGGCGCCAGGTTATAGTTCATGAAAGGGACTCCGAGGCATGTTTCATTGAGGAGACTGGGAGTGTTTCGTTGTGGGCCAGATAAGAGCATGTGCTGCCTTCTGGAGCCGGCTGCGGAAAGAGGGGAAAGGGCCGGGAAATGGGATCCCTGCCCCGCTGTCCAAATCCGGGGGAGCACAGCCGAGCATCTTGGGAGTTTCCTCCGTAGGGCGAACGCGGGCGCGGAGGGAGCCGAGGATGGGGCCGAAGGAGGACCGCGCGGGGAAGATAATTTCCTCTGGCATCGCTAGGAAGGTAGTGACCACGGTCTCCTTGCCTTCTCAGGTATGAAAGATGCCGCCGAGCTTCTGGGCCACCGGGAAGCGGTGAAGTGTAGGCTGGGCGTGGGGGGCTCCGACCCCGGGGGCCATCCGGGGGAACTAGCGCCCAACTCCGACCCAGTCGAGGGAGCCACTCTGCTGCCTGGGGAGGACATCACCACTGTGGGCTCCACGCCGGCATCGCTGGCGGTGAGTGCAAAGGACCCGGACAAGCAGCCGGGGCCACAGGGCGGCCCGAACCCCAGCCAAGCCGGCCAGCAGCAGGGGCAGCAGAAGCAGAAGCGCCACCGGACGCGCTTCACTCCCGCGCAGCTCAACGAATTGGAGCGGAGCTTCGCCAAGACTCACTACCCCGATATCTTCATGCGCGAGGAGCTGGCGCTGCGTATCGGGCTCACGGAGTCCCGAGTGCAGGTACGTGGGGTGTGGGCGCCGGGGCAGAACGCAGGGAGCGGGCTGGAGGATTTGGGCAAAGGACGCGGGGTCTTTCCTTCCTCTTCCGGGATCCTGGGCTTCGTTTCGGAAACCTTTGCTCTTCTGCCGGGAAACTGGGCCGGATCGCCACCCCCCAAAGGACAGGCAGGGCCTCAGTATCCCACCAGTATAACCACACCCCAGCAGAAACTCCTCAAAAGCGAAGCGGGCATTGTTCGACTGCTCGGTCTCCGCCTTCCTCCTGAGAAGGGGACCTCCGCCTGACTCTCCCACTCTCTGCGTCTCCCAGGCGGCTAAGCCGAGAGAGCACGCGCTCCACTCCAGTTTGCGTTATTGACAAGTATTTCATTACCTTCTAATGAGTTTGTGTTACGGCCTGGATAAATGGGGGAATGCAACAATTGTATAGAAAACATGAAAGGGGGGATAAATCGTAAAGGGCATCTTTTAAAAAAGATTCACACCTGGTTTTCACGGTGCATTATTCTCTTGAATATCACCATCCCGCCGCTCTCAGGCAAAATACCCCTAGTTTTGATGCTTTCAAAGGATTTGGACTTTGGTGGTCAACGAATGTGCAGCGGGCAGCCACAGCGATGCTCCACGGCCTGTGAGCCTTGGTTAAACCCTAAGAAAACAGAAGAGAAAATGAAGGCTTTCAGTTGTGGATATCGGGTTTGAAGACAGAACATTTAGGGCAGGAAAGATTGACAGAAATACTAGACAAAACAATTACTGACCCTTGTTCTTGTCCAACCATCCTCCAAGTTTAAATTACATATTAACAGCAAGCCACATCTACAACTTTTCTGACAATTGGCAATAAAAGCACAAGCCGAATGAATCTCATCTCCCCCACCCCGCTTTTAAAAAATGACAACAATGTATGAAACATTTTATGGGCAGGTGCTGGAGACGAATTTCCAAGACGGGCACTTGATCCTGAGCTATCCAGGGTGCTGAAAACTTCCTTTCCGGTCTTGAAGGTGGTGTTTTGTGGCCGTTAATCCTGGGCGTGGACCTACCTCAGCTCTAGATTCTTCTACAAATTAAGTTTCAAGATCTCAGTCACTTTCCACTTGATCAGAGAGGGGACAAGGATGTCCATAATCACAGTGTTGAGTATTTCAGTCTCCACTGGGCATATAGTCTAAACTGCGAAAGTACTGTGGGCTTGTGTACTATATAGTCAGCAAATGGATGTCATTAGGTACTTAAAGTGGTCAAATTAATAAAGTTATATTTAGGTATAACATAGATCAACATTTTTACTCAGTATAAACCTGGGTGGTTTCCTTAGTGAACTCTGGACCACGGGCTATTGATACTAAGCTAAAGGAATGTTAATTGCATTGTGCAGATACATATTACTAATGCCCTTAAAAATTGTTTTTACCTCGCATCTCTTTTTAAATCTGAAGTTGAGTTCAAACCTTAAAGGAAACATACAATTTCAACATTTTCATTACTGGTAATGATAACAACAGCTTGTTAAAATCTTGTAGGTTCAAAATAATAAATTTGCTTTTTATTCCTCAAGAGAAATACTACCTAATAATTTTTTTAAAGAGTAAAATGCTGTTGCTTACCATAGGCATATTGGTAATTAGTTTAAATTAAAATAGAACTTAAAATCACAAATAAAATATAATTGGACAACTGATTTTATGAAAAAAGAAAATGAGATCTATTAAACTTTATTAGAACTCCCAAAGGTTAATGGCAGCAAATCTTTTAATAGAAAAAGTTGTAAATGAAATAAAATATAAACTATGTAATAGAAACAGTTATTTTCAAAAAGTACACAAAAGAATAATCAAGAAGAAAAAGACAAAGTACTTTAATTGTGGTAGCATAATGTTCAACCAAAGATAATAGCTTGAAGCTGCTGATAGGGACAATTTAATAGAATGGCAATTCCAATATTTTAAAAAATAATGTCCCATAGTTTAAAAAGTAATCAGATCAACATAACCTTTTTAATTAACATTTCAAAATGATTAACATTATGTAATGTAATGCAAAAATAATTTATGAAAAATGTATTTACTTCACAATTCACTGTACCATTGCTCCTTGACCAAATTCAAATTAAATAGTAATTGGTTTATGTTCTTATATGATGAGTACTTCATAGTTTTCTTTATAGTTAACAGATTGTCACCCATTCTTTTCAGTATGTGGGCCACTGCACTGATTAAAAATGATCTAAACATTTATTGCAGTGGTATGTTTTTAAGCACACTTTCTAGTTCTAGACTAAATGATCCAGCATACTTATTTTTATCTATAACTGGTATATATCATATTTTTAAGTATTTATTAAAGCACCTCTACTCACTTGGAGGCCAATTCCATGTCTGATATCGCTCCCCTTTTCTGGCTAGTATAATAAAACCATTCCTTTTATAGCATGCCATTATTAGAAACCAATTTCAGAATTATTTATAACCTGGAATGGCTTATTAAGCAGCAATGCGAGAATCATGCAAATTACGCGATCAAATGCAATATAATAAGCATAATCATTAGTCTCTAGCACGGATTAATTAACTTTCAATATTTTATTTACATAAAAACCAAATCAGTGAAATAACTTCTGCACAGTCAGGCTTGCCTTTCAATATTTTATAGGAACAAAAATAATGTGCTGTAATTCCATTGACCGTGTCCCCCAGAATGGCCCTGTCACCTGCCACATCTTAATAGGGGGACAAGCTGAGAGTATTTTCTAGTTTTCTAATGGAATGAGAAATTGCATTTTCTTCCTCTCCCAGCACTATTAAAGTGTAATGAATTCGGCCCAGAGTTCACGGCTGGCTGATCGAAATGAACCTGAGATCTAGGCTTTAATACAGCTCCCCAGATTTCCTCCCAAATCTTCACATTAATCATTTACTGGATTCCAATGAGATCTTCATAAAGCATTTGCTTCAAAGGGGGAAAAAGTAATATTCTCTCCTCCCTCTCTTTCTTTATTTCTGAGCCATTTATAAGCGGGGAATTAAACGGGCTATATATTTTAAAATACATTTACAGTATGTCTGTATTACTGTAACAGCAGATACCACAAAAGTGGATTTTTAAATTCCAACCTTCATTAGATCCTCACTGTTGTATCAAGCATTTTCTGAGAAGAGCTGCGTTTCAAACTGAGTACAAAGTTGGCCCGTCGCTGGGGTTAATATATTTTCTGGAGTTGTCATCTGTGCATTCTCAAACTCTCCCTTAGGTTTTGCCTGCATTTTAATCTGCCATGCTCTAGTTTTCAAGTGGAAACATTCACATTTTAAAAACATATGCATCATAGCTTGGAACGGAGGTGCTCAGACCCCATGAAGATTTTGTTCCCCAACCCCAGTAAGCCATGAAACATAAAAAATTTTGTAGCCGTCATTTGACTACTAACCCTCAAACATAATTGAGCACGATTTTTCGATTATTCCTGTAATAGTTAGTTCTTTAACAGATGTTCTTTTCCGCTTGTGCCTGAGATTCAGAAGCCTTGCTGGCGGGTGTGTTTTCTGCTGAGATTCTACCGAGCCATTCCTCCCCCTTCTTTCTTCTGTTCTCCCCACTCCTCACACAAGTCGGCCGTCCTCATCCTCTGCTGTGTGCCCGAAACTCTGAAACATTTTGGGAGTCACTGACACTTACTAGGTGTTGGAAACCGGGTTTCAATGTACAGATATCTTTCAAAATACACCTGTGTGTGCAGTGTGAGGTGCGGGAACAGTTTCCACACAGACCCGGTCCCTCTCCAGGGCCCCAGCTGATTTACCAACCCCCATCCTGCCTTGGATGGGTAACACAAAGCAATCTGTGACCGCCGAAATTTCCTTGGCTCCTGCAGGTTACCCTCTGCCCAGGGCTTCTAACCACAGCTCAATTCCAGGGGCCGCACCCGATCCCAGCCACTGCCCTGGCCCTGCTGCCCTATTAATTCATTGCACCACCAGCTCAAGGGGCTTTAGCAGAGAAGGGACCAAGGGTCTTTACCCAATCCGGACACTGCTGTAAACAGAAAAGTGGGAAATGGGGTAGAAACCAGTGAAATATAAAATGGTGGCATGGATACAGTGTTTAATAGGTAATGGCCCGGACAAATGCGGGCAGAATTGTAGATTGCAAAATGCCGTTCACACTGGTAAGTGGAGAGTGTGTCTCCACTTGGCAGGTATGAAGGTACTTCTGTGCATAGCTGTCTTACCGGAAAGGGGGTCAGGTACATCCAGACTTGTGATACTTTAGCTTGCAGGATAAACACTAAAGAGCTTGGATTGATGGATGAATACCCTTGTGGCCAAAAATACGGTGGTCAAATTGCATGGGCCAAATTCTAAGAGGAAACTCCATCGGTATCGGAGCTGTGTTCCACATTTGTATTTATGGACAGTAAGCCTCCAATGGACTGGATATTAAACTGCAAGCCTGCCAAGTAGGCATGCTGGCTATTTTTTAAAAAGAAGATCAAATTAAAAATACGGGGTATGAGAGGTTACTTTGGTCAGGCAGTTTACCTGATATCTTTCATGAAGAAAGGCTCCTTTCCCTGTGGTCGTGCGCTTGACATTCATAGGCAGATTTGTCTGGTAAGGTCTGAAATTCCAGGGTCACAGTTAAGAAAGAATAGTAAAAGGCTTATTTTCATGTGGAGTTTATTTTATTTTATCAAACACATCTCCTTAGAAAGACATATGGGTTTGTACAGCAAAATTAAATTAGACTTATAAGTAGTGTGAGCTTTAAACTTGACTTCCTTTCATTTGTAGTGGTCAGAAAATTTGCTTTTGGTTTATAGGTGAGGGTGTGGTGTGAGGGAACTGGAGGCCTTGTTATTTGGGATCCTCAGTAAATTCCTGAAAAGAACAGACTTGAAGGCCGTGGGTCTCAGGGCTCTGGCAGCAAGTTCTAGCACACCTGCACAGCCCACATAAAGGGACCTTTAGAGGGGTCCTGAATGAAGCACAGAGACTTGTGTCAGTAGTACGTGAAAGTCACGATGGCAACCCAAACAACGCCCTCACTCGGTGCGGCTCGCTTTCCCACACGAATCACTATATTAACCCCTCCGCTCTGTCATCCGTGGCGTTAGGGGTTTTCCTTTGTCTTTTGATTTTGAAACTGGCTATGTCATGTAGGGCCCTTCATCAATTTCCAAATTTCCAGCGTTTCTGAAAATTCTATACCCCATCAGTGTTATAAGGCACGCTATTAAGCCACATGGGTACACATGTTTATCTTCATTTGTACACCTGTGGATCCAGCCTTGACACATGCCTGCCTGCAGACCTGTGCGTCTAAGCCATGCATCGAATGCGCCACAAGCAGGGGCGTGGTGAACACGGCACACGGTTTATGTTTGCACTGTGCGTATGGGATCCCTGTACGATCATATAGGACTAAGGGAATAGGTACTCGGTGGGTGCAAGGGGCGCTGGATGACTGGAGCTGCTGGAAAACCAGGGTCTCTAGCTGGAGTTGGGATCCATGGCACTCGTTCTGCCTGGGGCCGAATGGGTGTAACTTACGCGGATTTCTCGGACTTAAGCCCCCATCCCTGTGGCTGCCGGCTCCCTAATAGTGCCCTGTCTGTCTCCCTCCTTGTCCGCTCCAGGTCTGGTTCCAGAACCGGCGCGCTAAGTGGAAGAAGCGCAAGAAGACCACCAATGTGTTCCGCGCGCCCGGAACGCTGCTGCCCACCCCAGGCTTGCCTCAGTTTCCCTCAGCCGCTGCCGCTGCTGCGGCCGCCATGGGCGACAGCCTTTGCTCATTCCACGCCAACGACACCCGCTGGGCGGCTGCAGCCATGCCGGGTGTGTCACAGCTGCCGCTGCCGCCGGCGCTGGGCAGGCAGCAAGCCATGGCGCAGTCGCTGTCCCAGTGCAGCCTGGCGGCGGGGCCGCCGCCCAACTCCATGGGCCTGTCCAACAGTCTGGCCGGCTCCAACGGCGCGGGGCTGCAGTCGCATCTCTACCAGCCGGCCTTCCCCGGCATGGTGCCCGCCTCCCTCCCTGGCCCCAGCAACGTCTCTGGCTCGCCCCAGCTCTGCAGCTCCCCGGACAGCAGCGACGTGTGGCGGGGCACGAGTATCGCCTCCCTTCGCCGTAAGGCGCTAGAGCACACAGTCTCCATGAGCTTCACTTAATGCAGCCGCGCCCGGCCTGCTCCGTCCCCGGCACCGACCCCAGGACCCTCGGGCGCGCGCCCGGGGCCCCCTAGCTTCTTGGGCCCCTGCCTGCGTGCCCTGCCCCGTCCCGACCCCCGCCTCCGCCACTTCTTGTTTGGTCCTCTCCTCCTCCACTCTCTCGGTCTCACCCCAAGCTCCAGCACACTAAGCCTCTCCTCCGCCAGATTTCGCTCGCTCCAGTCTCCCATGCCCCATCCCCCCAACGCCCGCCAGCCCTTCTAACTTTGTCACCCAATTCCTCCCGCCGCCCCACCTCTAGCGCCTGATCCCACCCTTTCCTGCTACACCCGCCTCCCCGCTTGCACTAGTCGTGCTTGCGCCCTTTCCCGGCCTTCTGACGGGCGCCGTTTCCACCCGCACCTTCGACACGACGCCTACGACGCCTACGACCCCCTCGCCAGCAGCCTTTCCTCCGGTCCCTTCTTTCCCTGTGTCACGTGTCCCTCCTCCCGCGCCCAGCAAAAAAGCATCCTTCCCACCATTTTACTTACCAGGGAGTCGACTCAGGATCTGAAATCAAACACCAATGGACTGGTTTGTGGGCAGAAACACACACACTCGCACTCTCGCTCACTCTCAGACACTACACGCACACGCGTGCGTGCACACACACACACAGTACACCTAAGTCACACACAGACGTGTTCAAGGGACTGCACAATGTTAGGAATTTTTGTCTTAAAGGAGGACAAGCATCTGCTACCAACAGCCTCATCTGAGGGCCCAACTGATACAATTTGATTTATCCTTGCATTCTTTCTCCAAACTCCTCTTTGTTTACTCTTCCACCATCCTACCCTTGCCTCATCCACCCAGTCACATCCATGCAATCCTCTATTGGCTTACAAAAAAAAAAGTTGTAATTTTATCCTACTTTTATTTTCTTAAGCACAACTGTGTGAGGGTATTGAAGAAGGGAAAGCTTCTCAGGAAGAACATGCCAGTGGATTGGGTGGCTGGAGTAGACTAAAGCAGTCATGTGATGAAGAGGCGATCTTATCCATTTTGATAAGTCTTTATAAGAAATAATAAACATGTAAGAAAATTTTCCTTTTGTAAACGCAAAAGCCACATCTTTTCTCTGGATCCTTCCGGACTGGGGTTTGCTTTTCTGTTTCTCCTCGCTGCTCTGTGCCCTTGGTTGTTTTGTGGTCGTCCTGTCGTCCCTTGTGCCCCTCGGCCACTGCCCTGGCCCCTGCCGGCCACCTGTGGGTGCACTTGGACATCTACAACCCTGCAACTTTGTACAGAGAAACACAATCAGCTCTTTCTGCATGTGCTGGTCAAATCCAAACCCAGAGAACAGAAGCGCTTTCGAAGAATGAACAAACATGTGAAATAGGATGTTTTGTGTAGATAAAGCATTCTTGTTACATACTGGTCAATTTGTGATATGTTTTAACTTATTGTCTGTGCTTATTTATGGAATTTGGTTTTCTTAATAAATGTTTGAGCTAATACAAAGCATATTGACTTTTCCGGATGAGTTTATATCAAGTTAAATGTAAATGGATCAAATAAAATCGTTTTCAGTATGTGATATGGAGAATGATGGGTTTTGGTGTGACTTTGAATGGGGAAACGGGAAGCGAGCTAGGCCTGGAGGTTCTCCATTCGCGCTCCAGCTGCAGGACCTCGGCGTTCGGGACGCGTCCGCCCTTCAGTGGGCTTGGCTTCAGCCTCCGCGGCGCCCCGCCGCCCGGCCCGCGGCGCCGGGACTCAGCCGACCGGAAATGAGGAGGCCGCGCCACGAGCGCCTCGTGCGAGCTCCCGGCCTCGCGAGGCTTCGGGCCGGCCCGGGGCTTTCGAATCCGCGACGGGCCCGGGTTGCAGCTGCACGCACTAATCGGCCGGCCCGAGAGTTGATAAGCGTTTCAGGTGACCGGTTTCTCTCGGACAAAGTAGTGGAGGGAGCCCCTTGCATGGCTGGTGGCGTGTGATGGGAAGGCTGTGGGCCAAAGCGAGGACCACCTTGAAGGGAGACGGCGACTTGGCCCTGTGCCCGCCGCCGTCGCCCAGAGCGTCAGGCCTCAGGTAGGCAGTGGCACCGAAAGACACACCGCTCTTTCTTCCGCCAGGGCCTAGGCGGCAGGCGGTCGGAAAGAGGCCCCCGGGACCTCCCTAGTGAGGGCAAAGGGCAAGTCGCCGGAAGAAGAGTGTCCAGGACGACCAGGCGGCGGGTCTGTGCGCCTCTGGCTTTTCCTCCGCGGGGTGCACTGGGCCCAGACTAGGTTTGAGCTGAACTCGCATTCAGGCACGCGATCGGGGGACTTCCCCAGACTGACTAGTGGTGAAAATCGCTGGGTCTTCGGTAGTTCGAGGGGGAAGGTCGCGTGTGTGTGTGTGTGTTTAAATCTAATTGACAGTTGACGTACAATACCATACTCGTTTCAGGTGTGCAACATAGTGATTAGACATTTATGTGACGGATAAAGTGATCATCCCTTAAGTCTAGTATGTGGGTGTGTTTTAAACTTGAAGGCGAGTGGATATCCCAAGCTTCCCTTGGAAGACTAACCAAACTCAATCTTGTGGTTTGAAATTTAATTGTAATTATAGGCTTTGAGAGTGCACCCTTTTCCGTGGGAAGATTTCTGATTTGGTTGCCACAGAGTGTAAACCCTAAAAACACCCTTGTCCTAGAATACAGTTTTGTACCACTGAGCTGCAAGTGAATTTTAGGAACTGTTGTAGTTGTTACTCCACTAAGAGAACACAATGGAATCTTCTCGGAGGTGAGGACAAAGGGCATGGTTTTCTGTGATAAAGAAAAATAATGTATTCATGTTACCTTAGGAATTTTAATATAGGTAAAATTTGTTGGGTTCACAGAATATTTAAACTCTACATTTGCTAAAGATTATTTTTGATATAATGTTAAAATGGGATTTCATATGAAAATGGAACATTTCTATGTTTTGTAATTCACCCTAAAATTCAGCAGCATAACAACCAAATTTCTAAAATGTCTGTAGGTGAAAGAAAAATTCATTTCCTTGTTTCCACATTTGTCATAGTCTTCTTTTTCTTAGGCTAATACTCTTTGAAAAATATTCAAATCATGGATACTGTACTCTCAAGTCACATTTAAGAGATGAGTACAAATCACAGATTGCTTCACCAGTAAGCATGGAAGTTGTTTACAAGGATGCTAATTTTACAGCTTTTTTATGCTGCTATAAAGCATAACTTTATGATGTAGGAATGCAATAAAGGATGCTAAATGGAATCTTTAAAAATTGTGTTTCTCAAAGGCAAGGGAAATGGGGTCTTTCATTTGAAAAAATGAGCCAACTTAGAACACTGATGAGAAGTTACAAATCAAGTGAAGTGATAGATGCTTTCAAAGATACTTATATTTCATAATATCATGGTTATTTATCAATATTATAATGAAAGCATACAGAGTTTTTCACTTGACCTGACTGTGGAATAATATTTGTTTCTATGGCAATAGATTTTTGTATTAAGAATGCTGAGCATTTTAGTGTCATGTATACCATTAGCATAAGAGAAGACAACCTGGCCTAAATTGCTAAAGTTGATAATTTAGCAATGATAAAAAGCAGAGAATGAGAATCTCAATCACATGCCTGAACAATTTCTGCAGTTTGAGAGAGAACAAAAGACCTAACAACAATTATAATGCTTCATATTATTTTTTATTCCTTATCAGCCGCAATTTGGACCCAGAACTGTTCAAGTTATAATAATAATAATTACATTCAATAAAGGAATAAAGACGGTAAAGATGAATACTATCTGAATACAAGGTAGATAAGTCCAACACAGTAGATGTCCTGCCTCTAATGAATTGTACTCTTTGCTGAATAGCCTATTTGGCATTGAATACTGTCACCAATGATAACTGGAAAAAGTCAAAGTCTATTATGATGTAACTATATGATTGATTGATTTGAATACACATATTTATCCTTGCGTCTTTATTTTCTCCTCAATATTGGTGCTAAATATCATTTGTACATGGCATTAATGGTGGCATAGTAATGGTGTTGCACTTAGTTTACCTTTTGTTGGTAGTGAAAGAAATAGGATATAGGAATTCAGCCTACTAAAGATGATATTAGGTATTGAATACAAACTAGGGCACAGAGCAGTTTGAGTAAATCAAGGTAAATATGAATGGGGAACACAGAAGAAACTAACTTTGGGACATTTTATGTTTGCCGCCCTCAATGACTGCTATCCCTGAAAATGAAAATGTTTTTAATTTGTGTTATGTAGTTTACATTTTAATTTTTAAGGGAAACAAAAAACTTAGCCCACAAAGATGTCTTCTAGTAAGGGCAGTAGTTAACCTGTCAGTTGAAAGAATGTAATCTTCCCTTTCCCCTTTTCCTGACATAAAGGTAATCTCATCTGAGGGCATTTGTGTGAAGAAATAACAGCATGGTGAAACTACTGGCTCATTAATCCTGGCATCTACTTCCTACGGGGTCCCTTGATTAGTTAGATTCATTCATTGGGCATTTCGGAGTTTTTGATTTGTCATCATTGGATAGGTTCACTGAGTTCAGGCTAAATTGAGCCAGAAGCAATGTGTATTAGTAATTTTGTAGTACAGGCTATCCTAATAATTCAGCCCAAATATCTCATTTGAAAAATATCCATTTGCCCTCACTTCTAATGTGAGTTGCAGCTGTGTTCATAGGGAATTGAAAGAACACAAGTGATTGGGCATGTATTTTCTAAATTATTAATATGATGGCTAATAGCTGTAAACCCATCCTCGTATCCAATGCAGAAATTATGATTCATTTAAAAAATGAAAGCAGCAACAAAGGGGGGCATACCCTGCCTGGCTGTCTGCTAACTCTCATCAGTGCAAAGCTTTTGGTACAGGAGCCATGGTCTGTTTAGCATGTGGCCATTGCAGAGAGAAACAGAACAATGCCTTTCGCTCTTCCTTATGCCTGCTCTACCAAAACATGGCATGGATTTTATCAGACTTACTAGAAAATGCTTTTAAGGAATTTCAGACATGAGCTACACAAGAGAGAGCTCTCTCTTGATTTTGACACTGTCATAATAATAATGTAGGCAGGCATAATTATTTGTGCAGTTAAACTGCATCTTCCATCCACATGATCAAATACCTCATATATTGAAGCTAAAAGCCACACTGGATTTGAGATACACTTGTTGCAGGTGCTTGTGCTGCCACAATCCCTTTCAGTTCTGAGTTGAAGTAATTCAAAAGTGCCAGGAAATATATAATTAACCCACATAACACATACAGTATATGTTCTTTACATCATTTATTGAAATGTCACAGAGTTTTGTATACTTTTCCTCACAGTCCTTATTGAAACTAAGATAAATCCAAACAAGGTGAGATTAAGAACTCTAGAAGCCCCTAACACAGAACAGATTATATGTGATTCTTAGGAAATTAAAAATTTCTAAAGTGTAAAATATAAGTATACTGAAATTAAAATAAGTTCTCTCTAGATTTTTAAATTACAAAATTCTAAATAAGTTTAGTGAAGCTGAACTGGTCTCTCCTTGTTGTACTTGCTTTATTAAATATCACATGCTTAGTCTATTAGGTACTCTTACACTGATTTCAGAAATAACATTTTCCGAAGGTGTTTATTACATCCTCCAGTGCATTACATTTGAACTCCATTTTAAGTTTAGAGTACATTATCTCATTTAAATCATAGCACCTTTGTGAAGTTGGTATTAAAATCCGCATTTTACAGATAAAGAAATTGAGACTCATAGAGGCTAGGTAACTTAAACAAGATCACATAAATGGTAAATAGCAGAGATTTTTTCTTTGATATAATCTTAAAGATCTTCATATCTTTCTGCAATACTATTGTATATGACATGTAGACATTGCTCTTAGTCTTAAAATATTTTCTGGGACAAAACTAAAAAACTTCTCTTAGAAATTTAACAATCCACTCTTGTAATTTAAACAGGACAGATGCTTTTTGATGGAACATGATGGCTGCATTAAAATTAAATATAGTTTCAAGTCTAGAACCACTCCTTACTTCCTGAACTTTATCCTTTCTCTGGAGGTTAATCTAAGGTAGTTCTAGTTAGCCACTGAGAAGGCTCTTTATTGTGTGAGGAACCTTTATCAATGCAGTTGTCTCCTTGTCACCCAAACTTTGGGCTGAGGTGGCAAGAATCTTGGGAGCTAGCCTGGAGAGTGATTTGAAGGGGGTGTCATTGTACATTGAGAGGGGATGGTTTGACTCTCCACAGGGAGAGAATCCTTGAGTTCTTTAATACTTCACATGTATTTCTTGTCTGTCACTGCAAGATTTTATTGCAGAATCTCTTGATGTTGCTTCTGTATAGTACTAAATAGTCACAAGTCAGGACAAGCTATTTCTCATTTTTAGGTCCTCTAAATATTAGAAACCCACTCTGTCAATCATAGAATCATGAAACGTTAGCATTTGAAAGGATATTTTAAATCACCTAGCTTAAATTCCAGGACCATAGTTGTCTCTTTTTCTTTTCTTGCCAGGTGAACTTGAAGATCCTGGTTGAATACAAGACAGATCTTTATTATTGGCCCAACTGCCAGAAGTCCTTCCTTTTATTGAGCCTGATCTGTCTTCTGCTTTTCCTTCTATAGTCTTGCCTCATTAGAGGCTTTTAATCACACCTGTTAGTACTGAAATGATTTTCTTTTTAGTCTTTGTAGCAGTCATTATTATACTAGATCATGATACGATATCAGATACTATATTTTTTCGGACCATAAGACACACCCAGGTTTTAGAGGAGGAAAATAGGAAAATTTTTTGAAGCAAAAAAAGTGGTAAAATATTTAATAACATAATATTTCACCAATGTAAATGTAAACAGAACTCAACAGCAGCATTAACAACCATTATTCCTCCCAAAATGGTGGGGGGAAGTGCATCTTATAGTCTGAAAAATTGGTAAATCTTGTATCTCTGGCTTAAAACAATCAAAGTTTATTTCTTACTCACAGAAACTCCACTGTGAGGGAAGTGATTCTCTAGTACAGCCTCCCTTCATACAGTCACTCAGTGATCTGAACTGTTTATGTTCTGTGGCTTGACCAGCTTCTTATGAGATTTCCATTGTCTTTGGGGAAGGAAAAGGAAGATCTAGGTGGTTGTGAATTGGCTCTAATGCTTTGTCCCAGAAACTTCTGTTAATGGTCCAATTAAGCAAAAACTAAGCTTCCCCCAATTATGAGAGAGGGATGGCAAATGTAGGGGAGCACATGGATGTTCATTCAGTAGAAAATATTTCTGTTATGTCCTTATTTTTCTGCGACAAATAGTTTCCTTATTTAACATGTCTTTTATACTTACAAGTCAAGACCTTTTTTTTTTTTTGGTGGTGGTTATCTGCATGGCACAGAGGTGGAGTTCCAGAGAAACAGATTACATCCAAGCTCTCAGGGAGCCTACCATGTAATTGGGGAGACAAGGCAAATATATTTTTAAAAGGAAAACAATACAAGGAAGTTTTTAATGGTTTTCTCAAGTGCTGAGGATTTTGAACCATATCATAAATGCAGTGGGAATTCAAAGAAACAGATCATTGGAGATAGAATTCCTGCGCAAGGCTTCCTGAAGGAACTAGGCCTTACAAGATAGCAATGTCACTCTAGGATTTTCTTCTCCACTTTGTTAGAATTCTTTTGACCTTTGCTTATGGGGCTTATTTTGAGCTTAATACAGTATATTTGGTATGTTTACCTATAGCATTATCAAATTATTTACGATCCTCTTACATTTGGAGCCATTGATCAAATTCAGGTCTGTAATGAACAGGACATGCCCTTGTGGACCATCTGCCATACTCACATTAAGTCTTTCGTAATCTGGCCTAGTGTTATAGGATCACTGACACTTCCCAAGTGGATAAATTGTAGCAGCATAATTCTCCAATATCTAGCATGGACTCTGGCATATAGTAGGTGCTCAATACATGTTTATTAAGTTGAATTTAGGTCAGATGTGTGGTGATAAATGCTCCTAGCTGACTGCACTTTCTGCTAGTCTGTTATCATCTATTATCGTATCTAGGGGAGTAGTAACCAATTTAAAAGTATCATATATTAAAGGGCTCACATGATTAATAAGATGAAAAATAAACAAATCACTCCAAATGGGCAAAATATTTTCATAACCATAAAAAGAGACCATCCTCACCCAAGGTGAGCATAGTACTTACTTGGAGTAAACTTGTCACCCAAGGGAGACTAATTACCTTTCCCAAAGAACTGGGGAACCATGTAGTGTCTTCAGAAAGGTAATTTAGTAAATTATACCCTGGTACCCTGGGAGAGTTAATGTGCTGCTCTTAGAAACTCCACTGACTGGATTGTTTCCCACAATAGAGGGAGGAGCACATGCTTGTTGGGAAGCCAGCTATTTAGATTTCCCTATTGGTAGACATAAGAGTGTCGTTTTCATTTAAACCTAGTGGTTTCTTTGAGAAATGATTGTGTGCCATGAGACAGTTCAGATTTGAAGACTTGTGATGAGAATTTTCTCCTTAGGCAGAACTTTAAAACAGGACCTTAAGGTTCTAGTAGGGGTTGCCTTGGGCACAGATTAGTGGGCGAGAAAGGTTTTCCCCCCATTTTATTATAGAAGAACATTACTTGTCCCTATTGTGCTATAGTTGGGGACCCTGAAGAGGTGCAGCATGATTTGGAAAACAGTAGTACCGTAATCCTTTGTCAGCCATTATCTGGCTATATGATCTTGATCTAGTCACTTAGCAGCTGTGAGCTTCTACTTCCTTCTGTAATATCGATGTTTTTTTCCCAGTGCTAACCATTTCTGATTATGCTAAAATTTTATAAGGCTGACTAGTGTGGGACAAGTCAATTTAAAAATACCTGTTAATCAGTGGCCTGGGCTTGTCCTTGCCTAATCTGTTCCTTTTAAAGATGTTCTTATATCTGGAGGAAGAGGATCTGATTCTGAGTCAAGTCAGCATTGTATTAAGGTGTTGAAGAGGTAAGCACGTAACACTGTTGCTCTGCTGAACAGTTGCTGCCACTGACAATTACAACTTTCTTATAAAAGGACCCAGGGAAGGACCACAGTTGGGGCTGCGTTGGGCTTATTTTCCAGAATAGGAAAGAAAGATTTGAACATGCAAGAATTTAACTCTCTATAGACAAATATAGCTATGCAAAGGAATCCTTACTCACTCCTTAAATCATTAGTGCCATGGAGTTTATGTATCACCAAATAAAGTATTGTCTTATGGATTTATTTGACTAAAAGGGAGAAATTAGAAAATAGACAATCTAGACATACTCTTTTGTAGGAAAAACTCAGCAAAGTTTGGTTGGATTCAAATAGCACTAATTCCTTGTATAAAGTTAGTAAGGTAACTGGAAAACTACTTAGAAGCTAGTGTGGGGCAGTGTTAATAAGTTTATTCAGTTGCCAAGGCAATGCTGGGTGTTTATGACCACATTAGAGAGTGAAGGTTGGGTAGCCTACTGTGTATTCAGGTGAGCTTATGTACACAGGTCAGGAAGTATCTCTGCTCATAAGTTCTTTTTTATGTATGAATGGAGGCAAATAGTTCAAGTCCAGAGGAAACTGGTAAAGTATGTGAAGTTTTTTGGGAGTTTTCAGCTTTCTTCCCTCCCCCGACATTTTAAAAATATTTTTTTTATTTATTTGTAGAGAGTAGGGAAGGAAGGGAGAAAGAGATGGAGAGAAACATTGATGTGTGAGAGGTACTAGATAGATCGGTTGTCCCTCATACCCCATCCCCCTACTGGGGACCTGACCCACAACCCAGCCATGTGCCATGACTGGGAATCAAACCAGCAACCTTTTGGTTCACAGGCCTGGCACTCAGTCCACTGAGCCACACCAGCCAGGGCTCCCCTGACGTTTTTGGAGTCAGGACCTTTTCTTTCAAATCCTTTCCCCCAACCAAAATAGGAAATTAGCTGGTATCATTTACAATTTGACTGAAAAGATTTAAAGCAGTATGCTAACTTACCCATTTTAAACACTTTAATTTTACTATAGAGACTATATCTTAATCTTCTTAAAAAATTTCAAGTATTAGGAGCCAGGTAAGAATGATTTTGGATATAGAATGATTTTGGATATATAATGATTTTGGATATATTTCAAAGGGGCACTCTGAAATATAAGGAAATTATAACACCCCCGAGACCAGCCTCCCAGATTAAACTACTTTAGCTGTTTAGAGATGCTCTAGGAGTTGGAGGAAGTGGAGTAAAGAAAATATTATTAATTTGGGAGGTGGGAACACAGGCACTTTTTATTATTCTTCAAATGAGTATATGCTTGTATACTCTTTCATTTGTTGGACATATTTCATAATAAGGAAAAAACCCAAATGTACCATTTGTAATTTCCTCCCTCACCTAAGCTTTTCCAGAATAACCAAGGTTTTAGATTTTCCATTGGAGACTGAATGCCTAAATGTGTCCAAGTACACAGAGGCACCTTCTGGGTTGTTGGCTTTGTTGGCTTTGTTGGCTTCTGCATTGTTGGTGAAACCCTGGGTTCCACAGTCACTTTGGCTGTGAACTACCTCCTGGCTTTATAGTAATCCTTTCTTCCCATTCCAACCCCACCTCTTTTTCTTCCCTGTCTCTCTTCCTTTGCTTTGAAGTCCCAGAGCCTTGTCTTTTATTTTAAAGATTTTATTTATTTATTTTTAGGGAGAAGGGAAGGGAGGGAGAGAAAGATCAATGTGTGGTTGCCTCTAATGTGCCCCCTACTGGGGACCTGGCCTACAACTCAGGCATGTGCCCTGACTGGGAGTCGAATCAGTAACCCTTTGGTTCGGAGGCCAACACTCAATCCCCTGAGCCACATCAGCTGCTAGAGTCTTTTTAAATTAAAAAAAAAAAAATTATTGTGTAATATCCTGCTCCATTTCATTTTTCTTTCCTTATGGTAATCTTGTCATTCCCCCTAGATAGTCAATCCTTATTTTCCTGGCCCCAAATTTCTACTGCCTCAGCAACACTTGGAGTTGGGGTCAGGGCTGGGGAGAAGCAACAGCTGGACATGTTGCCCATGCATCTCTCAGGTAATTGGGGAGGATGGTAGAAAATAACAAAGAATGGAGGCTTATTTGTGTATTATACAAGAAATGGGTATTGACCTGGAGCATAGGAATAAGGTGAGACAAACCTGGGTTTGGGAAGAATGAGATCAAGGATTTTTGTCTCCTGTGTGAATTGAGGATTAGTTTAGCTATTTCCTAGCCTGGATGCGTGAACCTGACATTTATTAGATAGCCAAAAAAAAAAAAAAACCCCAAAAACCTGTTGCTTGAACTAGTATAGTTCTTAGTATAAGACAGTAATGAGGAAAAAAATATAACACTGACATTGATTTTAGGTACCAGAAGTGAGAGAAGTGAATATTTGCAGTGTAAAAGTAAAAGAAAACCATATTGATGTGAGCTGCTTATCTAATTGTCATGAAGCACTGAAGAAATTTTATGTAAAATAAAATACCTTCAAATGAATTTTGAGTTCTTTTTTAACAGTAGTAAATTCTACTAGATGGTAGGTAGGATGTATTAAGGTAGGAAGGAAGGTCATTGGTCACCTGATCTTGTTATTGCTGTTAAACTATTCACACAAATTATAGACCAGAGGGTCATTTACCATCAGCTTAGACATCTCCAAGAGATAGGAAGCTCACCACCTTATAAAGTATTCATTTCTTTTAAAACATTATTGTATCAAACTGAAACTTTCCTTTCTCTGGCTTATCCTTGATGCCCCACAAAACAAGTTTGCATCCTTTATTACTGGACAGGTCTTTACATGTTTAAACATAGCTTTTCTCTCCTACTTCCTTTCCTAAAGCCTATGAAAAGATAAGAGGCTACGGTCAGAGGCTCTAGGGTTCCTCAAGTTATCAAAAAACACGTTTAATTATCTTTATTAAACAGACAGATTTTATTTGTAAAGAGCATCGGGGAGTCTTTACTCTTTCTCTTACTCTAGACATTTAAAGCATGTTATTGGAAAAAATCAATATTCCTCTCTAAGGATAGGTTTTAGGAGTCTCATTTTGGAGTTTGAGAACCACCGTTTTAGTCTCTGAAGCTGTCCAGGTGAATTAGGTGTAATTGATGCAAATCTCAGGAATGCATTGCACATAGAAAGCAATGTTGAGGCTTTCTAGCCTTTCAGCTAATAGCCTTGGAACAATCTTAAGTAGTTTACTGACTATTAACATCGACACCCATTGGCTCTCTTATTCTCATTTACAAGTTCTTCCCCCCCTTTCCTCGTAGTCATGGATTTCTCAAGTCTAGTTATACTTTCCTTCCATTCATACAACTTGAGTTCTTTTTAGTCTCCTTGTCCTTATCCCTCTAGGATGGTGCTGATATAGGATAGTGATCTTCCAACATTCAGGTTTTACGAGATTATTCCTATGCTCTCTCATTTAGATCTTGTTGCTGTCCAAACTTATTTTTCTAAAGCTTTATTTGTACACAAACATTAATGCAACTCAACTTCAATAAAATCTACTTATAATTCCTTCCTTTGATTATTTTCATTCATTTATGGTTCTTTCCAATCCTTATACATGTTCCTATTTAACTTTTAAGTATTTGTGACCAAAATAGATGATATTTTTTGTTTTGCTTCTGTATATTTTCCATATTGGGGTATATCTTCATATGTAGAGTTCTAATGACTAAAGCGTTAGTTTATAGCTTTTTCTGATTGTAAATTATACCTGTTATAAAAAATTGTTAAATACAAACATATTCATTCAAAATAGATTTGATGAGTGTGTGTTGTATGTGTGTGTAGATGAGAGAGAGAGAAATATTTTAAAGAAACTTTTGTGTTTAACAATTGTCCTGAGTGAAGACACAACAAAAGGAAGTCTTTCACTTGGAGCTATGCAGTCCAATATGGTAACCACTAGCTATTTAAGTTAAATAAAAGAATAGTTCCTCAGTCGCAATAGCCATGTTTTTAAGTGCTCAAAAAACCACGTGACTAGTGGCTACTATATTGGGTCTCATTATAGAAGTTTTATTGGGTGGTTGTGACTTTTAGCATTCTAGGCTAAGGAGATACAGAATCTAGTTGATCTGCTTCTTGCTGAGTTCCATGGCACTTCTCTCTGTGCTGTAGCTGTGGAATTGAACAACGAAAGTGGACAGTGAGTACCCCTGAGGGCCTTTGAAGAAATTCATGTAAGTCAGAAGTTATTTACTCATGGGATTTCTGTATAGATTTCAAAGTAAAAAAAAATTAGATTGGAGTAAGGGGGCCATGAGGAAGAAGGTTTCAACTACCAAGGCTATAAAATGAGAGGGACGTGCAGTTTGGGCCTAATAATTCTGTATTTGCTGTATATCACTGCTTGAATCCATGCTTCAGTGGTTTTCTCTGTCAATGGTAGCCAAAGAATGCTTTTTATTGGGTTGGCCAAAATGTTCATTTGGTTTTTAAGTAAAAATAAAAGACACATTTTCACCAATAACTGTAGTGAACAACATTCACTGTTTTGTCCCACTACCTTCTGACATCTTTCAAGCAACTTCATAATTCCGTCTTCCCTGAACTTTTCTTTTTGAGCAAAGAATTGTTCTAGGTGCCTTTTGCAGTCTTCTAGGCATTGAAACTTTTTCCATTAAGAGGATTTTATAAAAACCAAAATAAATGAAAATCAAAAGGTGCAATGTCTGGTAAGTATGGTGGATGAACCAGAACTTCCCATCTAAGCTGTAATAGTTTAGCTTGGTCACCAAAGAAACATGCATTTTTGCTTTATCCTGATAGAAGATGATGCATTTTCTGTTGACTAATTTTGGGTGCTTTTTGTTGAGTGTTGCTTTCAGTTGGTCTAATAGGGAGCAGTATTTCTTGGAATTAATTGTTTGGTTTTCCGGAAGGAGCTTATAATAGAGAAATCCCTTCCAATCCCACCATGTACATAAGATCACGTTCTTTGGGTGAAGACTAGCCTTTGATGTAATTAGTGGTGGTTTATTTTGCTTCCCTCATGCTCTCTTCCATCCCACATTATTGTCAGGTATCTACTTCTCATAGCCTATCACAATTTGTTATAAAAATGATACATTTTCACTATGTTTCAGTAGAGAATCTCATACGGAAATACAGTCAAGGTTTTTTGCTTAACTTACATGGAATACAAACATCAAAGCAATTAACTTAACCAAGCTGGTGGAAATGATTTTCAATGTTCGATTAGGATATTTTGAGTTATGTTGGCTATCTCCCATGTGGTATAATGTTGATTGTTCTCAATTAATGTGTTGATTTTATCATTATAAACTTCAACTGGTCTACCCAACCGTGGAGCATCATCTAGTGAGAAATCTCTAGCAAGAAACTTCACAAACCACTTTGACACGTTCGATCAGTCACAGCACTTCCTGCATTACACTGCGCAAATCTTTTTTTTTTGCATTTCAGTTGTATTTTGACCTTTTTTGAAATAATAAAGCATAATGTGCTGAAAATGTTGCTTATTTTCTTTCGTCTTCAGTTAAAATGGGTACACAGAAATTCACCAGTTTTGATGAGTTTTTTTAAGTGCATGCTGATATGACAGCTGTCACAATACAATCTAACAAAATTGTTTCAAATGAAGTTAAAGACACTAAGTGCTTCTAGAGCCAGCTTATGGAAAAAGCAGAATGAACTTTTTGGCCAACCCGATATATGAGATTTTAAAATTGGATCCATATGTATGTTTGTGTTTGTACCTTGGTCATATAGAGTGGGTAGATGAGGTATGAGGTGATGAGTGCAGGAGGAGAGCAACTATGATTTGAAGGAGGTGTGTGTGTGTGTTACACACTAAAATTTTCTTTCAGCTATGTCATAGCTGTTTCAGAAAAACAAGTGTCTTACCACATTTAGCTTGTCCAGTGCCTCATCTGAAATTAGCTGTACTTTCTCTCTAGGGCATCCTGAGTTCCCTGCAGACCTCAAAAATTGTTATATATCAAAACCCTGTGACTGGGTTAGATGTTCTGTTACAGTAATTACAATTCAGATCATGGCAGTTGATTCTGTGTGCAGATGTGCATAGAGTTTGCACATGTACACAAAGAAAAGCTGTTGAAAGTCCTAAATACATTGCATTGGTGTTAGGCATATTTACCACAGGATAGTTACTATAATGCTTGCTGGTGGATTTATTTCCTGTCAAGTATGACTACAATAAAAACTCAATTGAGCTAGTAGAAAAAAAGTACATATATCCTTCCATCCCCTGCCCCTGCCCCTGCCAACAGAGTGAGTTTATAATTTTTTTTGAAGTTTCACTGGTGACTTAAAAGTAACCAATTAGTTTTTACTGTGGGTACTTTAAAAAATTTACCAAACTGAAATTAAATTAAAATGATGTCCTGGAATCTTAGTTGCTGGCAATATTGGGAAATCACAAATTTACTATTAACTTGGTTTATATCATTCACTGTGAGAGAGTGTGATTGTGGCCATAAGGTTTTTTAATTATAAAACATTTAAAACGATAAAGTGTAGAGGAAATGGTACAATGAACTCCCCATATATCCATCACCCAGATTTAATAATTATTAGGATTTTTATTCCATTTGTTTCATTCTTTTTTTCCACCTTTTTCTCTGTTTTAGTTTAGTAAAACCTGCCTCAGACATTGCACATGTTTCAATATGCATCTCTAAGAATATGAACAGATATGCCATTTATATCCCTAAGAATCTAAATAATTTTTTGGTGTCATCTAGTTTACAATAAAATTTCTTTTGACTATCTTGAAGTGTCTTATTCAAGGTTGTTTTTAAAACCAGGTCCTAACAAAGTCCATATATTACAGCTGTCTCTTATGACTTATAAAAATAATCCAAAATGTTCAGTAAACTTACAGAGTTGGGCAAGCATCAACACAATCAGTTTAGAGCATTCTCCCCACCCCAAATTTCTCCCAAACCATCTGGGCTTGAAATTAGCGATACATGGTCCATACAGTTTTACCTTTTCCAGAATAGCAAGCAAATGGAATCATCTAGTATGTAGCCTTTGCATTTGGCTTCTTTCACTCAGCACAAAGGTTTTGAGATTCACCTGTATTGTGGTATATGTCACTATTTTTTTGCTAGGTAGTATTCCATTGCATGGCTGTACCCAAGGTCATTATTTGTAGTGAATTATTCTGAAGAGTAATTTGAACAGATTGGTAAAGTTTTAGTACATAAACCTGTGTACTAAACCCTGTGTTTTGGAAGATTTTAGCTGTTATATAGCATATATTAAATAGATAATTTTCTCATTTGGAAAATCAGTCAAGGATATTTATGTAGCTAGTTATGTATCTTTACAGGGAAAGAGCTTCTGATTAGCGAGAGAGAACCACTACTAATTGCATGGAGTAGACATAATTTCTGCCAAGAGCAAATAAATTTATGTTTTAGTTGACCTCATTAAGGGAACATGTGCAACTCATTTTAGTGTTTTTAGAAATATTAGTAATAGCTTGAGGTCACTCATTACTATATTTACACATCCCTAAAGGTCTCCGGACTGTAGATTTGGAATTACTATGTGATTTCTTTTTCATCAATGCCTGATCTTAAATATTAACCAAATGCTTTGGGAACTTGGATTTGTGGTTCATTTAGGCCATAGGAGTCCCAAAGACCTAAAGACAGACTTCAGCCCTTATCAGTAACATTAGTGTGGAACGATAATTATGTGACTGGGTTAGATGTTAAATCTAGGTTGAGCCTTATGGAAAAGAAAATAATACAACAGACTGGATTCTTCCTATTGTTAAAGTAGGAAATTCAACCAAAACTAACAGGAGAAAAAGGATATTTTATTTTAGTTTTTGTTTTGATTATATAATTTTATTTTTAGTTATATTTAGAATTACCCAAGTCAATAAATACCCTGTTAAAATTGGGACAACTGTAGTAGGATGTTTATTAATTTACATAATTCCAATGGTCAGGTTGACTTCAGGCATTACATGGTTGGAGCTCAATCATTGTTTGCAAAACCTAGTTTTCCCTTTTGTGTTTCGTAGCTCTGACACTGCTGTTGGGGTTATGTTCTCATGCAGGTCCTTCCCTGTGGTTCTAGGTTGTCTGTAGCAGTTCCTGTCTGCATCTTTCCAGGTTCAAGTCCTGTGGAAAAGAAAGGCTCTTCCAGGATTGCCAGCAAGAGTTTGAGTCTCTTTGGTTCTGACTGAAATATGTGGTCATGTTGTATAAGTGACTTTTCTCAGAGAAATGATGCACTGATTGTTTAGGCTTAGGCCAGTAAATCTAGGTCTGAAACTTCATCCATACCTGTGGACTGAGAACTGGGGAGGGTATTCTACAGAGGCAATTTGGGATACAGTTAGCAAAGAAGGAGGAATAGATGTATGGTAGCCCAATACCAAATGTCTGTACACTAGCATTTAACATATGCTTGCCATTTCCTATGCTCGGTGCTGAGCTAGACACTTTCACAAATGTAGTTTTACTTAATTTCATTCTCATGATGTCTCTGTGAAATAGTTAATACTCTGTTTTACCATTAGGGAGATAATCTCAGAGAGGTTAAGTCATTGCCCAGTTTCATATTAGTGGTAATTGCTGGAACCAGGATTCTTGCCAAACTCAGATCAAGGCCAGAAGCAAGGTAGAGAACTGAATTAGGTAACTATCTAAAATCGTTCAAGCTGTAAGAAAAGCCAAGTGAATTAAACATTTATATTAAAAATTCCTTTTCATTAATTTTCTGGATTGTTTTTTAGGGTTTGTCCCTTTCCCCTCATTACTACCTTCCCTTCATACACACAGAACTGTAGCTTTATTAGAGCAGTAATTTTCAAAAGGTAGTCTGTAGCTATCTGGGGTTCCCTTTTACTAGGTCTGGGAGTTTAAAATGATATTCATCATAAGACCAAGATGTGATTTACCTTTTCACTGTGTCAATATTTGGTCTGATAGTGAAAAAAGCAATGGTGGATAAAACCATTCTTGTTTTAGAGTAAATCACTAGAATAACACCAAACTGTACCTGGTGGTTTTACAGCAAAAGAAAAAAACAAAGAAAGAAAAAAATTTAAGAACATTTTGATCAATTAAAGACAATTTTATTAAATCTTAACTCTTTGAGTAAATGTCTTTTTAATATTCTGGGTGATGAAATGGGAATCATGCATACAGCACTTCTGCCTGCATTCCAAATTACAGTGGCGCTTGCAGGATTGTTAAGAGCTGTGAGCTGACCTAGCTTCCTTTTTCATGGCATACTATTCTCCCTTGCGAGAACAATTGAGAAACTCTGTCTATTCAGAGTTGGGTATATATTTGGTAGACATTTTCTCAGAAGTGAACAAAATGATCTTTCAGGGAAAGTTCAGGGAAAACAATCGATAATATTTATTGCCAATTATAAGTATTTGACCTCTCAATTGAAAACTGAACTTTGGAAAATCTGTATTAGTCACTATGAGCTCAATACTTTCCTAGTAATTTAAAGACTTTTCTGGTGAGATTGGTGATGAATTGATGAATGTGATTTTTAAATATTGTATAATGAAGTATCAACATTTAAAAGATCTGCATAAGTCAGTGAAATAATATTTCCCAAGTGACTAATACATGGTGGTACAAAATTATGCACATTAAAAATACCCATCCAAAGTACACTAAAAACTAATATATTTTTAATATAAGAGTGTATGAAGATTTCATTGATATGGTTTCAGATTCCATATTACAACTAACTTTTAAGAATCTCTTGATTAAAAAAAAAAATCAAAGCACCCAGTCAGGGCAAATGCCTGGGTTACAGGCCAATTCCCAGCAGGGGACACATGGGAGGCAACCATACATTGATATTTCTATTTCTCTCCCTCTCTCCTTCCCTTTCCCTCTAAAGATAAATAAATAAAATCTTTAAAAAAAATCAAAGCAGAATGTCCACAACTATCCAAAATGACTGTTAACCTGTTTTCAACTACTTACTTGTCTAGAGTCAGGTTTTTTTCATGTACTTCAGTCAAAGCAACGTATTATGACAGATTGAAGACAGATTTATTTATGAGAATTCAGCTGTCTTCTATTAAGTGAGTCTTCTCACTAAGTTTTTTGGGGGGTAAATGCATTTATTTTTAATAAACTATGTTATTTATGTTAACATCTAAAAGATTTTGTTTGAAAATAAACTAATAAGTAAATAATTTTAAAATTTCAATTTTAATTTCTAATAGCACAGTTATTGATGTAACCTATTAACAAAAGCTCTTTGAGGTCCTCAGTAATTTTTAAGGGACCAAGAAAGTTTGAGGATGCAAATGTCAAAAGCTGCTGCTTTAAAAGCCTGTTTTTCTCTTCCAAGGATCAAAAGATGTTTCTGTCTCAGTTTTCTACTTTTTGTCCATAGTGAACTGAGGTGAAAATTTACCAGGAAACTCTTAAATTAGGTAGTAGAATTTATAGATCTCTCCCTGACTGTCAGTCTGGTTTTTTAAAATATTTTATTTTTATTTATTTTTAGAGAGAGGGGAAGAGAGGGCAAAAGAGAGGGAGCAAAACATTGATGTGCAAAAGAAACATTGATTTGTTGCCTCTCTTGCACACCTCCAACTGGGGACCTGGCCTACAATCCAGGCATGTGCCCTGCTGGGGAATCAATCCAGTGAGCCTTTGGTCTGCAGGGTGACGTCCACAGCGTGACGTCCAACTCACACCAGTCAGGTCACAGTCTAATTTTCCTCTTTCTCTCTCTCTTTTTTTTTTAGTGTGGTTCAAGTACAGTTGTCTCTATTTTCCTCCCACCACTCCTACCCCTGGACCCTAGCCATCCTCACCTCCCACCCTTGATCATACTCCCTTAGGCTTTGTCCATTTGTCCTTTATACCTGTTCCTTGACAGCTCTGTTCACCCCTCCCCCCCCTTCCCCTCTATTAGTGTCAGTTTGTTCTTTCTTTCAATGTCTGATTATTATTTTACTTGCTTGTGTGTTTTGTTGATTAGGTTCCACTTATAGGTGAGATCATATGCTTTTTGTCTTTCACCACAGCCTTAATTGAAACCTTGGAATGCAATTCTCTGGAACTTTTTATCAAAATTAAGGGATTTATTTTTAGAATTAGGCTTAGGTCTGTCTGGATAGGGAGCAAACATAGGGCCAAGAAATATCCGTGGTATGTACTCTAACAAATCACTCCTACTGTTAGGGCTCCTTACCCTTTCCCATGTGAAATCACTGTTTTACCTCAAGCTCACCCCTTTAAGACCCTTTCCCCAGGCTGTTGGTACCTGAGTTGAGTACCTTAAAGTAGGAGACTCTCCAGACTCCCTGGCCGCTGGCAGGAGAGTGGCGAGCCATATTTGAGAAACACATGTTCTTAGTTTAAACTCTGAATGCTCTTTTCCATAGAAGTATGGTACCCATTGTGGATAGCTCTTATCACAAAGTTCCATGTGGATGGGGTAGGTTTCTGTGGGGTTGCCTGGGAGTCCTAGGTGCCCAAAGTTGCAGATAAAATTTTAGGATTTAACTTTTTTTCTAAGTTGGGAACCGCTTTTATATTTAAAGAAATTCTACATTTTAAATCAGGATAAATAGTATATGGATAAGTAAAATTAAGAATAGTCTTAACAGTGGTAAAATGGGGTTAATTTGCTCTTTGAGTCTGAATGATGACATTTGACCTGTAGGCTATGAAATTAAGTCTATAGGCAGTACTTAAAAATACAGCAAAGGTAGAGATCAAGAAGGGCTCGAATTCCCAATTTTTATAAAATAGAATTATATTTCTCAGGGCTGTTGGCATTCAAAGAAAAAACAAACATTTCAAAAATTGTCTATTTTCTAGTTAAACCGATGTTCTATAACTGTATCTGAAAAACTGAGTTGCGATTTTGAGGACACCATGGATGAAAGAGAAAAAAATTACTACCCCTAGTAACAGATGTGAAATTACATTAGATAAATATAATCATTAGTTTCAGTCTCACCCTGGTTAATTTGTTTGTGGAAATGTGCAACCTATTATTCATTAGATAATTTTTCACACATTGATTAGAAAGCCATGTCGAATTGTGACCCTGCACATTTGGGCTTACCTATCTTGCAATGAAGTATACCACTTAACAGTAGTGGAAATGGGGGACAAAATGTTTATCTCAAGCTGATTTTGTGCCAATAAATAAAGTAAATCAATAGCCAGTGAAGTGTGAACAACATTTCTCTGCTGTATAATATGGTTTTGGGGGCAATTTGATATGCTACAAGGGGAAACATGGGTCTTGAACAGAAAGGTAATAAAAGCAAATCATGCTGGTAACTGTTATTGAAGTCCTGTGTTTTTCTATACTCGGGCAACTTTAAGATGTGAAAAATAATGTAAATACAATTATAAAAATATTGAGGCAACTTTCCTACATATTTATAAAAACTCTCTCTTACAGATTTTATTGGTCATACACTCTGTACCTGTGTCAAATACTTTCTGTTTTCTACTTGACCTAATTTAGTATACAAATTCAGATTACTTTAATGTCTTTACAGCAAATACCACACAATAACCTTAAATTTCAAATAGACATTATTGACATTCAGTAAGACCTCCTCTGAAATTTAATTTTCAATATTTAGGTAACCACTTTCAATAATCAAAATTCTCTCAAGAACTATTTTCCCTCTCTTGCAAAAAGCTTACAGGAAAAAGCCCTATTTTCTCATTTTCTTGCCATTCTAAGCCCAGCAGAACCATAGGAAAATGAATCTTTTTTCTAATTCTCAGAAGGAGAATAATGATATAAATGCATTTATAAAATGTATCTTCTTACCAATTTGGACCTCAGATGTTGTCTTTTAAATTAAGGTGAAAATGATACATTTTTCCACATAATGCAGGCTGCATTCAAGTAATTAATGGTTCATTAAAAGGAGTTTTTTTTTTCCTGTAGGTCAGACAGTGAAGGGCTATGCTATGTTACTATAGAAAGGAGGAAGTTAGGCTGTTTGGATTCCAGAAGGAGCTGTCTGGTATCTTGGTCTAAAACAATCATAGCCAGGGCAACCTGCATATTCAAAGAAGAAATGGCTATTGGTATCACAGAAACAATGTTTTGCTGCCTAAGAATGTTATTTCCTTGACCATTCTATAGTCATTGTTAGAATTTAAAAAAATCAGTGGCCACAGCTGTTTTAATAATGTGTGCTGATTTGTATTTATTCATAGTCCATGACTTGCTGCATGTGAAGAGTCCTGCAAGAAAATGTGTATATATTTTATTTTCAGATTACTCCCTCCTACCTACCTTTTTTATTTGGACAGGGCTTTGGTTTACTGTAGATCAATTTAAAAATCTAGCCTTAGCACATTTATAATATGCTATTAATAAAATAAAGGACCCTGCTAGGTACTTTTAATTTCCCATTCAGATGCCCAACCAGCAGGAGAATAAGTACTTGTGAGAGCCAAGATAATATTAAAGATACCATGGGCGAGATAATGAGCATGTTAGGTTGAGAATCAGATTTATGTACTAGTCCTTCTTGTCAGTTAAGCCCTGTAGCTTTTCTCGTTTTAGTAGACTATGTGCACTCTATGTCTTTTCAGCTTTAATATTTCATGCATGTAATGTTTTTGAAAAATAGTATCATACTGTACATAGAAATAAGCTTTATCTACTCAGATAATAGTCTATTATAACTTTCTCAGTTTACATTTAATATAAACATTTCTCTCTCTATATATATTTTCCTTTACATCATTTATAAAGACTGTATCATTTCATTATATGGTTTTACTGCAATTCATTTAACCATCTCCCTGTTACTGGATACAATCAAAGATATCATATCTTTCTTATAATGCTGCCATAGTTTATGAATTTGTCTTCCTTTTCCTGCTGTTGTCTCTTACAGTGTATTGTTTCTAACCAGATAAGTCTTTTTCTTTTAATTGGCAATTAGATATAACATTGCCCTGCTCAGAACAATTCAACTATTTTTAGAATAAAACCCAACAATATTACATTGCCTACAGAGCACTGTGTAATCTAGCACCTGCTCACCTCTGAAACCTTATTTCTATACTCTACCTCACTTAATGCACTCCACTGTTCTCTTGGTGGTTGTCCAATTCTCTAAACATGTCTCATCTTCAGAGCTTTTGCCTTTGCTTTTTCAGTGTTTCCTCTGCGGTGAGCCTCCTCTTTCTAATACCTTCGTGATTTTTTTCACTTCCTTCAGAATTCTGCTTAAAGGATTCTCCTCAGGCAGTTCTTTCCTAAAAATTCTATCTCAAATAGCATTCCTCTACCATTCTATATCTTCTTACTGTTTTTTCTTCATTGCATTTATTACTACCTGACATTGTTATGTATTTCTTTCCTTTTTTAAGTCTCTGTGATCAGTACATAACCTCCCTGAGGGTAGGACTGCCTCTATTTTGTTCAATGTTAAACCCCCAACACTAAGAACTATGCTTGCCTTATAGAAAGCACTTGAAAAATCTTTCAGATGACTCAAGGTTTGGTTCAGTATTTTTCTGTTACAAATATAGTAGGATGAGGACAATTATTGTTTTGTCAATTGTCTTTATTTAGAAAAACATCTTTTTTAAATTTCTTTTTTATTGTTGTTCAAGTATAGTTGTCTCCATTTCCCCGCCCACCACTCTCCCCTGCCCCACCAACCCCCATATCCCATCCTCAATCCTCTCTGCCTTGGTTTGTCCATGTTTATACATGTTCCTTGATGACCCTTCCCCTTCTTTCCCCTGTTATCCCCCTCCCCCCCCTCTGGTTACTATCAGTTTGTTCTTTATTTCAATGTCACTGGTTCTATTTTGCTCGCTTGTTTGTTTTGTTGATTAGGTAATACATACATGTGAGATCAGATGGTATTTGTCTTTCACTGTATGGCTTATTTCACTTAGCACAATACTTTCCAGCTCCATCCATGCTGTCGCAAGGGTAGGAGCTCCTTCTTTCTTTCTGCTGAATAGTATTCCATTGTGTAAATGTACCATAGTTTCTTGATCCACTTATTTACCGATGGGCACTTAGGTTGCCTCCAGTACTTGGCTATTGTAGATTGTGCTTCTATGAACATTGGGTACATAGGTTTTTTGAATTGGTATTTCAGGATTTGGGGGATATAATGCCAGCAGTGGAATTGCTGAATCAAAAGGCAGTTCCAGACTTCCGCCAAGATGGAGGCATAGGGGGAAACACTGTGCCTTCTCCCACAACCAAGTTTGAATACAACAAAGGTTTGGAGAACAAAGACACAGCCAAAGAACAGAAAATTGAATTATACGGAAGTCCGACTACAACTAACCCTTCATCCAGGATGGTAAGAGGGGCGGAGCCAGCAGTGGAGCAGGGTCGGGCAGGACAGATCCCCTGACCGAGGCACACAAGTGGCCCAGACCCAGTCAGGGTCTGGGGCAGACTGACCGGGGTCGCACATTCGAGCACAGTGAGATGGACCTCGCAGGCCCCAGGGGGCGAGGGCTGTCAGCGGTGGCACACTCGCATGCAGTGTGACAAAACTCGCGGGCCCCGGTGACGATGGCAGCTGCCGCACCTGTGGGGGCTGCAGCGGGAGGCAGCAGACGGGACGCCATTGCTCCTCTTTGACCTCGCCCCCACATACAGCATCACAACCCAGCAACTGAGTTGCCCTGCTCTGGTGAACACCTAGGGCTCCGATCCTGCTATGGAACAGGCACGAACAGCCCAAAACATGGCGCAAGGAGAACTCAAAGTCCCAGAGCCGATAACTCTCAGCGACCGAGAAATTGCCATCCTCTCAGAAGCACAATTCAAGACACTGTTTACCAGGATGCTCACAGAACTGGTTGATTATAGTCACAAATTAGAAGAACATATGAAGGCTAAACTAATTGAAATGAAGGGAGATGTCCAGGAAACCAATAGCGATGGAAAGGAAACTGGGACTCAAATCAATGGAATGGACCAGAAGGAAGAACAAAACATCCAACCAGAAAGGAATGAAGAAATGAGAATTCAAAAAAATGAGGAGAGGCTTAGGAACCTCCAGGACATCTTTAAACGTTCCAACATCCGGATTATAGGGGTACCAGAAGGGGGAAAGAAACAGCCACGAGTGGAAAACTTATTTGAACAAATAATAAAGGAGAACTTCCCCAGTCTGGCAAAGGAAATAGACTTCCAGGAAATCCAGGAAGCTCAGAGAGTCCCAAAGAAGTTGGACCCAAGAAGGAACACACCAAGGCACATCATAATTACATTAGCCAAGACTAAAATGAAGGAGAGAATCCTAGAAGCAGCAAGAGATAAGGGGACAGTCACCTACAAAGGAGTACCCATAAGACTGTCAGTGGATTTCTCAAAATAGACCTTACAGGCAAGAAGGGGCTGGAAAGAAGTATTCCAAATCATGAAATCCAAAGACCTACAGCCAAGATTGCTTTATCCAGCAAAGCTTTCATTTAGAATGGAAGGACAGATAAAGTGCTTCTCAGATAAGGTCAAGTTGAAGGAGTTCATCATCACCAAGCCCTTATTATATGAAATGCTAAAGGGACTTATCTAAGAAAAAGAAGATGAAAAATATGAACAGTGAAAGGACAGCAAACTCACAGTTATTAACAACCACACCTAAAACAAAAGC
This sequence comes from Sturnira hondurensis, assembly GCF_014824575.4. Classification (NCBI taxonomy): domain Eukaryota; kingdom Metazoa; phylum Chordata; class Mammalia; order Chiroptera; family Phyllostomidae; genus Sturnira; species Sturnira hondurensis. The sequence continues at coordinate 5,020,849 of NW_028093985.1, read as the reverse complement.
TAACCAAAAGGACAGCTAGGAGTGGAACCACAGAAATGGAGATCACATGGAGGGTTAGCAACAGGGGAGTGGGAAGAGGAAAGCGGGGAGAAGGTACAGAGAATAAGTAGCATAGACGGTAGGTAGAAAATGGGGGGGGGGCAAGAGTAGTGTGGGAAATGTAGAAGCTAAAGAATTTATGACACATGGACATGAACTAAAGGTGGGGAAGGTGAGTAGAAGTGGGTGTGCAGGATGGAGGGGAGTGAAGGAGGGGGAAATGGGACAACCATAATGGTATAATCAATAAAATATATATTTTTTAAAAAAGAACAACCTGACAGTAACCAGAGGGGAGGTGGGAGGGGATAATGGAGGGAAAGGGGGAAGGGTTTTCAGGAACATGTAAAAATGACTCATGGACAAAACCAAAGGGGTGTAAGGGGAGTGTTGGAGAAAATTGTACTTGAACGATAAAAGAATGTGAAAAACATTAAGTGTGACAGTTTGTCTTATATATTTAGCCCAGTTACATTTAGTGTAGTTATGATATCTGTGTCTAAATCTGCCAGCTTAATTTATATTTTCTATTTGTCTTGTATTATTTTCTCCTTGCTCTTCTTTCTTGCCTCATTTTAAATTAATCAAGAATTATTATCATTCCATTTTCCCCATCATTCTGGTTTATTAGTTGTGTCAGCATACCCAAGACCACCCTCAGTCTCAATGATGCCCTAGAAAGAACTAAGAACTCAGAAAAGCTGTATACTTACCATTATGGTTTAACACAAAAATACATAGTTTAAAATCAGCAAAGAAAAAATTGCATAGAGGAGTCCCGGAGACACCAGGCTCAACCTTCCAGTAGACTTCTCCCAGTAAAGTTGCATTCTCCTAGCAATGATATATAACATGTGAAAAGTACTACCAATAAGGGAAAGACCAGGAAGCTCACCCACACCTTGGTGTCCAGGGGATTTTCCCTCCCACATCTCTTCTGAGATATTATTGAAATACACAGTTAGTTTTTTAAATTTTTTATTGGAGGTAGGAGTCAGTCACCTACCCCATCTGGAGGCAGGTGGAGAAGGTACTGGCAATCCTCTTGGGTTATTAAATGAACTACTCCTGGGCCCTGAGCTGATGAAAAGTCAGCAAGGCAGAACAGTAGGGACCAGACAAATCTAAAGGAGACAGCCACAGACTGTGGATCGCTTATAGTCTCAAACAGCCTGCCTAGGGCAAGACTAGGACAGCATCTGATATTACCAGGGGTAGATCCAGAAAGAGAAGACAGTGGTAAACACTGGATTCTACTGAGATGAAGTCCACCATGATCTTCATGATTTGCATTATTTCCTCTCCTGCAGAGCTTTGTAACATTCATTTCTTTTCCTTCAAGTTTGTACCTATTGTTTTACTAGTTTTTATATTTTAGTTTACTTCAAATCTTTTATTTTGCTCCTCCCTTCTCTTATTCTATTTTACCTTGTTCCTTCATCTTCTTATATTTGTTTTAAATTTTATTTTTTCTCTTGCTACTTGTTTCTATTCCACTATTTCTACCCTCTCCAGCCTCTCAAAACCATTTTTCTTGTCATTAGTCTTCTCTCATTCTTTCTCCCATTCTTAAAATACCCTTATTCTCTCTACACTTTATTAACCTTTGCTCGTTGTTGTTAATACAGTGGTTGTTTTGCATTTCTTCCATTTTATTTCTAGATTTTCACTATTTTTGTATTTCAAATCTCAAATTTTACCATCCCCCTCTCCTACTCAATTTAAGTTCCTCCTATACTTTCTTCTCTTTTTTTTTGCTTTCAATTTTAATTTTTCCCTGTCTTACCTGGTTTTCATTCCTCACTCTTAATATTCCTTCTCCTACTATCCTCTCAAAATAACTTTTCTTTCTTCTAGGCATCTCATAAGCTTTCCTTTCTTTCTTTTTTTCCTCCTGATTCTCATTCCACCTATATAAATCTTGCTCACTTGTTGTTGATATTTCTGTGGTGAATCTTTTTTCACAATTTTGTTCCTATTTTGTTCACTATATTTTTAAAAAATTTTGTTTAAACCCAATTCTATACTCTTCTCATTTCCTACTCCATTCTGCCTTCTTCACTCCTTTTATTTATGATGTAAATTCTCTCTTCTTTCTTCACCTTGTTTCAATTCCCTACTCTTAATATTTTTCCTCCCATGACCCTCTCAAAATAATTTTCTTTTAGCCACCTCATATTCATTTTTCCTTTCCTATAATCGTCTTAATCTCTTTATACCTTTATTAATATTTGCTCATTTGCTATTAACAAGAATGGTTGTGGGTGGGAGTTATTTGGGGGGATGTGGGTTTCTTTCCTGGGTTGTTTGGTTTTGTTGTGACCACACCTGTACAACAGCATACAAGATGTACTGGGCAGTGTGACTCTCACTCAGCAAGCTGGAGGGAAGGAACCATCAGAGAGCAACCCAACAACAACAAAAATCCAATTACAACTAAGAGCCCTCATAAGTGGCATAAAGGGCATCCCAAGAGCATCCAGCTCAGGAGATCAAGGAGAGGGCAACACAGAGTCCTACAAGTCTCCTACCACAGAAGGTCATATCAAAAGACAGGGAGTCAAAGCAGATCAATCTATTATGAAGAAACAAACAAAAAGAGTTGCCTAAAATGAGGAGACAAAGAAACAACCCTGAATTGAAAGAAAAGGAAGAACCCTCAGAAACAGTGCTTAATGAAATAGAGGCAACTACCAGACATTGACTTCAAAGTAATGGTTATAAGGATGCTCAAGCCGCTCAGTGAAAATGATAAGAAACTCCATGGGAGCTATAAGGAACTTACTGCACACTACGCCAGCATGAAAAAGGACATAGAAACTATCAATAAGACCCAGGAAGAAATGAAGAATACAATTTATGAAATGAGAATACATTAGAAGGAATTAAAAGTAGGCTAGATGAAACAGAGGATCAAATCAGTGAGCTGGAGGACAAGGGAGGAAAACAGAACAACAAAACAAAAAAAGACTAAAAAATAATGAAGAGGGTTTAAGGGAGCTGCAGGACAACATGAAACATAATAATATTTGTATCATAGGAATATCAGAAGGAATATAATATCAGGAGGAGAAGAAGAGGAGCAAGGAATAGAAAACCTGTTTGAAAAAGTAATGATGTACAACTTCTCTAACTTGATTAGGAAAAGGTCACACAAGTCCAGGAAGCACAGAGGGTTCTAATCAAGATGAACCCAAAGAGGCCCACTCCAAGACACATCATAATTAAAATGGCAAAATTCAAAGACAAGGAGAGAATCTTACAGGCAGCAAGAGAGAAACAGGAAGTAACATACAAGGGAGCCCCAATAAGGCTAGCAGCTGACTTCTCAACAGAAATACTACAAGCCAGAAGGGAATGACAAGAAATATTCCAAGCAATCAAAAAAGCAAAGGACTGTGACCAAGACTACTCTACCCAGAAAGGCTCTCATTTAAAATGGAAGATGAAAGAGTTTCCAAGACAAAAAAAAATAGGCTAAAAGAATTCATCTTGCTCTGGCTAATGTGGCTCAGTGGATTGAGTGCCAGCCTATGAACCAAAGGGTTGTTGGTTTAATTTTGAGTCAGGCAATATGCCTGGGTTGTGGGCCAGGTCCCCAGCAGGGGGCACACAAGAGGCAGCCACACACTGATATTTCTCTCCCTCTCATTCTCTCTCCTTTCCTCTCTCTGTAAAAATGAATAAATACAATTTTTAAAGTAAAAAATAAAATAAAAGAATATATCTTCACCAACCAGCAATGCTAAAGAGACTGCTTTAAAAACAGGAAGTAAGAGAGAGAGAGAGAGAGGAACACAGGTACAAAGGTGGGAGAGGAATGCCAATGAATAAGTACCTATCAATAAAAACCTTAAATGTTATTTGATCAAAAAGCCCCCAGTAGCTGAATGGGTAAGAAATCATGACACACGTATATACTATCCACAAGAAACCCAACTCAGAACCAAAGATACACACACTGAAAGTGATGGGATGGAAAAAATATTCCTAGCAAATGGACATGAAAAAAAAAAACCTGGGTTAGCAATACTCATAACAGACAAAACAGATTTCAAAGCAAAGGCCATAAAAAAAAAACAAAGAAGGACACTGCATAATACACAAAGGAGTAATCCATCAAGAAGATATAACCCTTGTAAACATATATGTACCTAACACAGAAGCACCCAAATATATAAAGAAATCTTGGAGGACTTTCAAGAAAGATATCAATGGCAAGATACTCATCATAGGGGTTTTTAACACCCCAATGTCAACAATGGATAGATCTTCCAAGAAAAGAATCAACAAACAGATTGTGACATTGAACAACACTCGATCAAATGTACTTAATTGATATATACAGAACCTTTCACCCCAAAGCAGAATAATAAACATTCTTTTCAAATGCACATGGAACATTTTCAAAGACCACATGGTAGGACCCAAAACACAACCCAACAAATTCAAGAAAACTGAAATCATATCAAGCATCTTCTCGGATCACAATGGCTTTAAACTAGAAACCAACCTCAAGAAAAACAATCAAGCACACTCAGCCAGCCAAGATGGAGGTGTAAGTTTCCATCAAAAGAGACCTCACAGGCAACAAGGGGCTGGAAACAAGTACTCTAAGTTACGAAAGGCAAAGACCTACATCCAAGATTGCTCTATCCACCAAAGTTTTCATTTAGAATGGAAGGGCAGATAAAGTGCTTCTCAGATAGGGTCAAGTTCAAGGAGTTCATCATCACCAAGCCCTCATTATAGGAAATGTCAAAGGGACTTATCTAAGAAAATAAAAAAATATGAACACTAAAATGACAACAAACTCACAGCTATTAACAACTGAACCCAAAACTAAAACAAAAACAAACTAAGCAAACAATAGAACAGGAAGAGAAACACAGAAATGGAGATCACATGGAGGGTTAACAACAGAGGAGTGGGAGGGGGAGAGAGGGGGGAAAGATACAAAGAATAAACAGCATAGATGTTAGGTAGAAAATAGAAAGGGGGAAGGTAAGAATAGTACAGGAAATGTAGAAGCCAAAAAACTTATATGTATGACCCACGGACATGAACTAAAAGGGGGAATGTGGGTGGGAGGGCGTGTGTAAGGTGGAGGGGAGTGAAGGGGGAAATGGAACAACTGTAACACCATAATCAATAAAACATATTTTAAACAATTGAGCACATTCAAATATATGGAGACTGAATAACATGCTATTAAACAATATGAATAGGTTAACAATGAGATCAAGGAAAAAATCAAAAAGTTTCCGGAAACAAATGAAAATAAACACAGAACAGCCCAAAACCTGTGGGACACAGGACACAGTACTGTGGGACCTGCGGTACTGAGAGGGCATTTCATAGCAATACAGGCTTACCTAAAAAAGATTTAAAATCTTAAATAAACCTAACTCCCCCTGCACAATAACTAGAGGGATGACAACAAGCAAAGCCCAGAGTAAGTAGAAAGATGGAAATAATCAACATCAAAGCAGAAATAAATGACATAGAGACTTAAAAATTCAAAACATTAATAAATGCAGGGGCTGTTTCTTAGAAAAGATAAACAAAACTGACAAACCTTTAACCAGACTCATCAAGAAAAAAAGAGAGAAGACCCAAATAAGTAATATCAAAAATGAAAGAGGAAATGTTACAACTGGTACCACAAAAACACAAATAATGTAAAAAAATTACTATGAACAACTATGTGCCAAGAAATTGGACAACCTGGGCAAAATGGACATATTTGAAAAACACACAACCTTCCAAAACTGACTAAAGAAGCAGAAAGCCTGAAGAGACTAATAACAACTAGTGAAACTGAACAGTAATAAAAAAGCTACCCCCCCCACAAAAGTCCTACACCAGATAGCTTCACAGGTAAATTTTACCAGACATTTAAAGAAGAAGTAACTCTTATCCTTCTCAAACTATTCCAAAAAATTGAAGAAGAGGGAAGACTTCCAAACTCTTTCTACAAGGCCAGTATTACCCTAATTCCAAAACCAGGTAAAGGCACAACAAAGAAAGAAAACTACAGGCTGATATCACTGATGAACATAAATGCTAAAATCATCAACAAAATATTGGCCATCCAAATCCAGCAATACATTAAAAAGATCATACATCATGATCAAGTGGGATTCATCCCAGGAATGCAAGGATGGTACAATACTTACAAATCAATACACATGATACACCACATAAAAAAGTGAAAGACAAAAATCACATGATCATATTAACAGATGCAGAAAAAGCATTTGATAAGGTACAGCACCCATTTATGATTAAAAAAACCACTCAGCTAAGTGGGAATAGAGGGAGCATTCCTCAACATAATAAAGGCCATATACAAGAAACCTAGAGCCAACATCATACTCAACAGACAAAAACTAAAAGCTTTCCCCATAAGTTCCGGAACAAGACAAGTGTGTCTGCTTTCACCACTTTTACTCAACATAATTTTGTAAGCTCTAGCCACAGTGATCAGACAAAAAAAAAAAAGAAGAAATATAAGGCATCCAAATTGGAGAGGAAGTAAAACTGTTATTATTTGCAGATGACACGATAGTGTGCACAGGAAATCCTATAGTCTCCACCAGAAAACTACTTGATTTAATAATAAGTGATTTTGGCAAAACAGTGGGATACAAAGTCAATATTCAGGAATCGAAGGCATTTTTGTACACTAACAATAAACTATCAGAAATACAAACTAGGGGAAAAAAATCCCATTTACTATAGCAACAAGAAAAATAAACTTAACCAAGGAGGTAAAAGACCTGTACTCAGAGAACTACAGAATACTGAAGAAAGAAATTAAGGAAAATACAAATAAATGGAAGCATACACTATGTTCATGGACTGGAAGAATTAATATTATCACAATGTTCATACTGCCCAAAGTAATCTATAGATTCAATGTAATCCCTATTAAAATACCAATGGCATATTTCTCAGATATAGAACAAACATTTCAAAAGTTTATATGGAACTATAAACAACCCCGAATAGCCACAGTAATTTTTGAGAAAGAAGAAAAAAGTAGGAGGAATCATCATACCTGACATCAAACTATATTACACAGTAATCAAAACAGTCTGGTACTGGCATAAGAACAGAAACATAGATCAATGGAACAGAACAGAGAGTCCAGAAATAAACACAAGTTTCTATGGTCAATTAATATTCAATAAAGAGGGCAGAATAAAATGGAGTAAAAATAGCCTCTTCAACAAATGGTATTGGGAGTTTTGAACAGGTACATGCAAAAAAATTAAACTAGACCACCAACTTACACCATACACAAAAATAAACTCAAGATGCATAAAAGACTTAAATAAAAGTCCTAGAGGAGAACATAGGCAGAAAAATCTCAGATATTCCACATAGTAATATTTTCACCAGTATATCCCCTAAGGCAAAGGATATAAAAGAAAGAATAAACAAATGGGACTTCTCCAAAATAAAAAGCTTCTTCATGGCTAAAGAAAACATCAGCAAAATTAAAAGGGAACCAACTGTATGAAAAAACATATTTGCCAATGATATCTCGGACAAGGGTTCAATCGCCAAAATACATAAAGAACTAACAAGACTCCACTCCAGAAAAACAAACAATCCAATTAAGAAATGGGCAAAGAACCTGAATAGACACTACTTCATGGAGGATGCACAGAGGGCCCAGAGACATTATGAAAGGATGCTCAGAATCACTAACCATCAGAGAGATGCAAATTAAAACCACAATAAGATACCACTTCACACTGGTCAGAATGGCCATCACTAAGAAATCAATAAACAGCAAGTGCTGGCAAGGTTGTGGAGAAAAGGGAACCCTAGTACATTGTTGGTGGGAATGCAGACTGGTGAAGCTTCTGTGGAAAACAGTATGGAAGTTCCTCAAAAAAGCTAAAAATGAAACTGCCGTTTGACCCAATAATTCCACTGCTGGAATTATACCCTAAGAATCCTGAAACACTACTTCAAAAGAACCTATGCACCCTAACGTTCATAGCAGCACAATTTACAATAACCAAGTATTGGAAGCAGCCCAGGTGCCCATCAGTAAATGAGTGGATCAAAAAAAATGGTACATTTAGGGGAAGGAAGATGGCGATGGAGTAGGATGGAGCGATTCCAGTTCCCGTACCCCTGGGAGAAAATCCTGGCAGATCTACTGAGGAACAGTGCAATCCACCAACAGTTCCCCAGCATTTATGAAAATAAGAGACCAGAGATTGTGACAGACGGACCAGACAGCTACGGGGTCTCGGGGACATGAGTAAAGACAAAAGTGTGGTGGCGATGGCCAGTGCCCTTGGCCAGCACCTAATGGCCTCAGTGCCGCTGCCACAGTCGGGGTCCAGAGGCTTTGGTCTGTGACCAGCACCGGGGCCATCTGCCACAGAGAAGTCTTCAGAAGCCCAGCACCTGGCAGGTCTACAGCAGACTCTTTGGGAGCCTTGGGCCTGCTGCAGGGTCCTTGAGAGACAGCTAGCTCCCTCCCTCCCTTTCTTAAAAGGCTGGGCAACACCGGGCAGAGACCTGTCAGCTTAAGTTTACAGACAGGGTAACAAGGACAAAGGGCCGTGTTCAACTGCAGACTCTGTGGTCACCAGCCTGCTAGCCCGCCAGTCCGGGAGAATTGAGAGGAGCATTGTTGTCACCGGTCTGGCTGGGGATTGGGCTGGGCTGGGCTGAGAGGCAGGCTTTCTGGAGAAGTTTTTATTGGAAAGCAGACTGAGGTGTTCTCCTGCGATGGCAGCTTGCCTTGCTTCCCACCCAGCCTGGCAGCCATCCAGGGGAGGGGTGGAAGCACTTGAATCCCGCCACAGAACTGGGAAGGACCGTGCTAGGTCCCGTGGGACCCAGGCAGCCTGTCAGGTGTGTGGGTGTCCGCACCCCAGTCTGGTAGCCTGGTTGGCGCACATACGCCTGCACCCCAGCCCACAGAGAGGTCCTGCTGCAACCAGAAAAACCGGTTTGGACAGTTTGAAACCAAGGGAAGGTTTTTGTTTGGTTGGGGTTTTTTTTACGTAACTTTTTTTTTAATAATCGTCTATATATATTTAATTTATTATTGCTTTATCTTTCAATACTTTGTTCCTCTCTTTTCTTTTTTCCTGTTTTAGTCCTTCCTTTCTTCCCAAACTTTTCACTTATTCCTCCTTTCTCCTGCCTTTTTTTGTGTGTTTGTTTGTTTGTTGCTTTATTTTCTTTTACCCGCAAGAGACACAAACAACTGGGAACTTCGAAGGACCAGAGTGGGATCCAAAGAGGGGGCATCTCAACAATAGGGACAGAGAGAAAAATTTCACTTTGCTGTAGCATGGAAGCCTCAAGTTGCCACTTAGTTGTATTATTTTTTCATTATTCTCACTTCTTTTATATTTTAATAGTGTCTTTTTATTCCTCTTCTTTCTGTATAGGCTTCTTAGTCTTGGCTGGCTCTATTGTATTATTTGATAGGTTTCCCCTGTTCTTTCCTCCACAGTGTATTGCTAATTTTCTATACTTCACACCACTTGTTTTCCTTTGGCACACTACCCAAAGCTCTATACCCCCTATTCAGACAGATCACATAGAGTCTATCATATGATTTTTGCTCTAATATTACTGTAAATAATAGCTGTTATATATACCTGTAAAACTTCACAACACATCTCTCAGATTTTAGCCCACTTTACAGGTTCCTGAATTCTATTACTGTAGTGATTAACTCTATTTGCTCACATGCTACACCTAGTTACTATTCTTTACTCTCACCTTATCTCAAAATCTGACTGCCCGCAACCTCGCTGCTTTCTAGATCCAACTCACAAGCCTTCCCTCCCCAACAAACAGACAAGAAAAAAAAGCCCGGGTAGCAATTCTTATATCAGACAAAATAGACTTCAAAAAAAGGGCTATAAAAAGAGACCCAGAAGGTCACTTCATAATACTCAAAGGAAGAATACACCAAGAAGACATTAACATTGTAAATATATATGCACCCAACATAGGACCACCCAAATATATAAAGAAAATCCTAGAGGACTTCAAGAAAGATATTGACAGCAACACAATTATAGTTAGGGATTTTAACACCCCACTGTCAAAAATGGACAGATCTTCCAAACAAAATATCAACAAAGAGATAGCAGCATTAAACAACACCCGAGATGAAATAGACCTAACTGATATATACAGAGCCCTTCATCCCAAAGCAGCTAAATACACATTCATTTGAAATGCACATGGAACATTTTCAAAGATAGACCACATGATAGGACACAAAACGAGCCTCAAAAAATTCAAGAAAATTGAAATCATACCAAGCATTTTCTCTGACCACAAGGGACTGAAATTGGAAACCAACCCCAAAGGAAAAAACCCCAAACACCCCAAATCATGGAGACTGAATGGTGTGCTATTAAACAACAAATGGGTCAAGATTGAAATTAGGGAAGAAATCAAAAAACTTCTCGAAACTAATGAAAATGAACTCACAACAACCCAAAACTTATGGGACACAGCAAAGGCAGCCCTGAGAGGGAAGTTCATAGTAATACAGGCTTACCTAATGAAGATAGAAACACTGCAAACAAACAACCTAACCCGACGCCTCCAAGAACTTGAGGAACAACAACAAAGACAGCCCAGAGCAAGTAGAAGGAAGGAAACAACCAAGATCAGAGCAGACCTAAATGACATAGAGACTAAAAGCACAATTCTAAGGATCAATGAATCTAGGAGTTGGTTTTTTGAAAAGATAAACAAAACAGACAAGCCTTTAAGTAGGCTCATCAAGAAAAGAAGAGAGAGGACCCAAATAAACACAATCAGAAATGAAAGAGGAGAGACTACAACTGATACCACAGAAATAGAAGAGATTGTAAGAAATTACTATGAAGAACTGTATGCCAAGAAATTTGAAAACCTAGGTGGAATGGACAAATTTCTAGAAAAATATAATCTTCCAAAACTCAATGAAAAAGAAACAGAAAACTTGAACAGGCCAGTAAGAGCAGATGAAATTGAAGAAGTAATCAAAAAACTCCCATCACACAAAAGCCCTGGACCAGACAGTTTCACGGGAGAATTCTACAAAGCTTTTAAGGAAGAGCTAACACCTATTCTTCACAGACTATTCCAAAAAATCCAAAAGGAAGGAAAACTCCCAAACTCTTTTTATGAAGCCAGCATCATCCTAATTCCAAAGCCAGATAGAGACACAACAAAGAAAGGAAACTTCAGGCCAATATCGCTGATGAACATAGACGCTAAAATCCTCAATAAAAAATCGGCAAATCGCATCCAACAATACATCAAAAAGACCATATACCACGACCAAGTGGGATTCATCCCAGGGATGCAAGGATGGTTCAATATTCACAAATCAGTAAATGTAATACATCACATAAACAAAAGCAAAGACAAAAACTACATGATCATATCAATAGCCACGGAAAAGCTTTTGATAATGTATAGCACCCATTTATGATAAAGGCACTCAGCAAAGTGGGAACAGAGGGAGCATTCCTCAATATAATAAAGGCCATATATGAGAGACCTACAGCCAACATCATACTCAATGGGCAAAAACTAAAAGCTTTTCCACTAAGATCAGGAACAAGACAAGGTTGCCCACTATCACCACTTCTATTCAATATAGTACTGGAAGTTCTAGCCACAGCAATCAGACAAGAAAAGGAAATAAAAGGCATCCAAATCAGAAAGGAGGAAACAAAACTGGCATTGTTTGCAGATGACATGATAGTGTACATGGAAAAGCCTATAGCCTCTACCAAAAAACTGCTCAAACTAATAAATGAATTTGGCAAAACAGCAGGTTACAAAGTCGATATCCAGAAATCAAAGTCATTTTTGTATACCAGGAAAAAATCCCATTCAATATAGCAAAAACAAAAATAAAATATCTGGGAATAAACCTAACCAAGGAGGTCAAAGACCTGTATGCAGAAAACTATCAAACACTGAAGAAAGAAATCAAGGAAGACACAAACAAATAGAAACATACACCATGCTCATGGATTTGAAGAATTGACATCATCAAAATGGCCATACTACCCAATGCAATTTATAGATTCAATGCAATACCTATTAAAGTTCCAATGACATATTTCACAGACATAGAACAAACACTTCAAAAATTTATATGGAACCATAAAAGACTCCAAATAGCAGCCACAATTTTGAGAAAGAAGAACAAAGTAGGAGGGATCACAATGCCTGATATCAAACTGTATTACAAGGCCACTGTAGTCAAATCAGCCTGGTACTGGCATAAAAACAGGCACATAGACCAATGGAATAGAACAGAGAGCCCAGAAATAAACCCAACTCTCTACAGTCAATTAATATTTGACAAAGGGGGCAGTAACATAAAATGGAGTAAAGATAGCCTCTTCAACAAATGGTGTTGGGAGAACTGGACAGCTACATGCAAAAAAATGAAACCCGAACACCAACTTACACCATACACCAAAATTAATTCAAGGTGGATAAAAGACTTAAATATAAGCCACGAAACCATTAAAGCCCTAGAGGAGAACACTGGCAGGAAAATCTCAGATATTCCACGCAGCAAGATTTTAACTGATACATCCCCTAGAGCAAGGGACATAAAGGAAAGAATAAACAAATGGGATCTCATCAAAGTTAAAAGCTTCTGCATGGTTAAGGAAAACAGTATCAAGATTAAAAGAGAAGCAACTGCTTGGGGAAACATATTTGCCAATGATACTTCAGACAAAGTTTTAATCTCCAAAATATACAAAGAACTCACATGACTCCACTCAAAGAAGACGAGCAACCCAATTAAAAAATGGGCAAAGGACTTGAACAGACATTTCTCCAAGGAGGACATACAGAGGATCCAGAGACACATGAAAAGATGCTCGATATCGCTAGCTATCAGACAGATGCAAATTAAAACAACAATGAGATACCACTTTACACCAGTCAGAATGGCTATCATAAACAAAGAAATAAACAACAAGTGCTGGAGAGGTTGTGGGGAAAAGGGGACCTTAGTTCACTGTTGGTGGGATTGCAGACTGGTACAACCACTATGGAAAACAGTATGGAACTTTCTAAGAAAACTAAAAATGAATGTACCTTTTGACCCAGCAATTCCACTATTAGGAGTATATCCTAAGAACTCTGAAACACCAATTCAAAAGAACCTATGCACCTTGATGTTCATAGCAGCACAATTCACGATAGCCAAGAGTTGGAAGCAACCTAGATGCCCATCAGTAAATGACTGGATCAAAAATCTGTGGTACATTTACACAATGGAATTCTATGCTGCAGAAAGAAAGAAGGAGCTCCTACCTTTTGCAACATGGATGGAACTGGAGAACATTATGTTGAGCGAAATAAGCCAGGTGGTGAAAGACAAATACCATATGATCTCACCTTTAACAGGAATCTAAACAACAAAACAAACAAGCAAGCAAAATATGACCAATGACACTCTAATACGGAATAGGCTGACAGGGTCCAGAGAAGAGAGGAGAGAGAATCATAGGGGAAAAGGGGAGGGACTCACATGAATAAGTATAAAGGACACATGGACAATAATTAAGGTGTGGGGTGGAAATGGGAGGGAGGTGGGGAGCACTGGAGGGGGCAGGGAAGGTAATATAATACAGAAAACTGTACTTGAATAAGAATTAAATTTTTTAAAAAAAGAATTCACATGACTCCACTCCAGAAAGACAAACAACCCAATTAAAAAATTGGCGAAGGACCTGAACATACACTTCTCTAATGAGGATATACACAGGGTCCAGAGACATATGAAAGGATGTTCAGCATTAGTAGCCATCAGAGACATGCAAATTAAAACTACAATGTCAGCCCTGGCTAGTGTAGCTCAATGGATTGAGCGCAGGCCTGCAAACCAAAGGATTGGGGTTCATTTCCCAGTCAGGGCACATGCCTGGGTTGAAGGCTAGTTCCCAGCAGGAAATGCATGAAAGGCAACCATACATTGATATTTCTCTCACTCTCTCCTTCCTTTCCCCCTCTAAAGATAAATAAATAAAATCTTTAAAAAAACCACTACAATGTCACACCACTTTCCACAGGTCAGAATGGCCATCACAAACAAATCAACAAGCAACAAGTTTTGGCGAGGATATAGAGAAAAGGGAACCCTAGTGCACTGTTGGTGGAGGTACAGCCACTGTGGACAACAGTATGGAATTTCCTAAAAAAAACTAAAAATGGAACTGACCTTTTTTTTTTAAACACTCATTTAATATTAAATGACAGTGGACACAGGCAATGTTAAAAATACCAAATGATCCCAGTTGACACTTTTTAAAAATGTTCCCACAGAAAAAAAGCCCACAAATGTTATCTAGGTTGTGTGATTCAGATAATTTATTTGTCCATACCTTTTATTTTCTAAATCGGAAAAAAAGAATGTGAAAAAGTAAGCTTGGCATGAGTGCATTTTGGTAAAAGTAGTTAGGCATCCTGTGGGTGCATTCTTTTTTTTAAATATATTTTATTGATTATACCATTACAGTTGTTCTAGTCCTCCCCCTTCATTCCCCTCCACCCTGCACACTCCCTCCCCCACCATTCTCCCCCCCCTTAGTTTATAACCACATGTCTCAAGTTCTTTAGATTCTATATTTCCCCCACTATTCTTGCCCTCCCCCCTATCTATTTTCTACCTACCATCTATGCTATTTTCTGTACCTTCTCCCCCATTCTCCTCCTCCCACTCCCCTGTTGCTAACCCTCCATGTGATCTCCATTTCTATGGTTCCACTCCTGATCTAGCTGTCCTCTTGGTTTGCTTTTGTTTTAGGTGTGGTTGTTAATAACTGTGAGTTTGCTGTCCTTTCACTGTTCATATTTTTCATCTTCTTTTTCTTAGATAAGTCCCTTTAGCATTTCATATAATAAGGGCTTGGTGATGATGAACTCCTTGAACTTGACCTTATCTGAGAAGCACTTTATCTGTCCTTCCATTCTAAATGAAAGTTTTGCTGGATAAAGCAATCTTGGCTGTAGGTCTTTGGATTTCATGACTTGGAATACTTCTTTCCAGCCCCTTCTTGCCTGTAAGGTCTCTTTTGAGAAATCCGCTGACAGTCTGATGGGTACTCCTTTGTAGGTGACTGTCCCCTTATCCCTTGCTGCTTCTAGGATTCTCTCCTTCATTTTAGTCTTGGCTAATGTAATTATGATGTGCCTTGGTGTGTTCCTTCTTGGGTCCAACTTCTTTGGCACTCTCTGAGCTTCCTGGATTTCCTGGAAGTCTATTTCCTTTGCCAGACTGGGGAAGTTCTCCTTTATTATTTGTTCAAATAAGTTTTCCACTCGTGGCTGTTTCTTTCCCCCTTCTGGTACCCCTATAATCCGGATGTTGGAACGTTTAAAGATGTCCTGGAGGTTCCTAAGCCTCTCCTCATTTTTTTGAATTCTCATTTCTTCATTCCTTTCTGGTTGGATGTTTTGTTCTTCCTTCTGGTCCATTCCATTGATTTGAGTCCCAGTTTCCTTTCCATCGCTATTGGTTTCCTGGACATCTCCCTTCATTTCAATTAGTTTAGCCTTCATATGTTCTTCTAATTTGTGACTATAATCAACCAGTTCTGTGAGCATCCTGGTAAACAGTGTCTTGAATTGTGCTTCTGAGAGGCTGGCAATTTCTCGGTCGCTGAGAGTTATCGGCTCTGGGACTTTGAGTTCTCCTTGCGCCATGTTTTGGGCTGTTCGTGCCTGTTCCATAGCAGGATCGGAGCCCTAGGTGTTCACCAGAGCAGGGCAACTCAGTTGCTGGGTTGTGATGCTGTATGTGGGGGCGAGGTCAAAGAGGAGCAATGGCGTCCCGTCTGCTGCCTCCCGCTGCAGCCCCCACAGGTGCGGCAGCTGCCATCGTCACCGGGGCCCGCGAGTTTTGTCACACTGCATGCGAGTGTGCCACCGCTGACAGCCCTCGCCCCCTGGGGCCTGCGAGGTCCATCTCACTGTGCTCGAATGTGCGACCCCGGTCAGTCTGCCCCAGACCCTGACTGGGTCTGGGCCACTTGTGTGCCTCGGTCAGGGGATCTGTCCTGCCCGACCCTGCTCCACTGCTGGCTCCGCCCCTCTTACCATCCTGGATGAAGGGTTAGTTGTAGTCGGACTTCCGTATAATTCAATTTTCTGTTCTTTGGCTGTGTCTTTGTTCTCCAAACCTTTGTTGTATTCAAACTTGGTTGTGGGAGAAGGCACAGTGTTTCCCCCTATGCCTCCATCTTGGTGGAAGTCCTCTGATTTGTTCTTATGATTGAGCCATTTTTGGTCAGGTCACACCTGTTATGTATGAGGGGCAGAGCCTTAGGTGTTCACCAGGGCGGGGCAACCCCAGTTGCTGGGTTGTGATGCTGTATGTGGGGGTGGGATCAGAGAAGGAACAATGGCACTTGTTCCCCCCTCTCAGATTTCAGTCCCTTCTGCTGCCTCCCACAAGCAAATTGGGCCCTTCTAGTGCTGGTTCCTGGGTGGGTGGACTTGTGTATGTCCTGGGACCCTGTGGGTCTCTCCACCGAACTCTCTTGTGAGTCTGGAAGCATCTCCTGGCACCTCGACCCCTGAAAGTTTTCCCAATCAGTGCTTTTAGGCTTGATTTCCTTTCACTGGTGCCCTGGGTGCGTGGTCTGTCACTGCCCATTTTTTGCCTGGTTTATCTGTGCATGAATGTATGTCCATGGTCAGCCAACTGCCTTGTGCGTCTCACTGGGTTTGCTTTATTGCTTCCCGCACCCGGTTCTGCTAACCATTGCCTCTTCCTGCCAGTACCCCCCTCCCCCGGCCGCCTACTCTGCCCCTCTTACCAGTTTGATTGAATGGTTCATTGTTGTCAGACTTCAGTACAGTTCAATTTTCTGTCTGTTCTTGTTGTGTCTTGTTTCTAAATCTTTGTTGTCCTTAAATTTGGTTATGTGAGGCGATAGTGTTTCCACTTACGCCTCCATCTTGGCTGGTTGCTTACATCTGTCAGTTTGTTCTTAATTTCAATGTCTCTGATTATATTTTTCTTGCTTGTTTGTTTTGTTGACTAGGTTTTACTTATTGGTAAGATCATATGGTATTTGTTTTTCACTGCCTGGCTTATTTCACTTAGCGTAATGCTGTGCAGTTCCATCCATGCTGTTGTGAAGGGTAGGAGTTCTTTCTTTCTGCTGCAGAGTATTCCGTTATGTAAATGTACCATAGTTTTTTTATCCATTTATTTACTGGTGGGCATGTAGATTGCTTTCAATACTTGGCTATTGTAAATTGTGCTGCTATGAACATTGGGGTGCATAAGTTCTCTTGAATTGGTGTTTCAGGACTCTTAAGGTATAATCCCAGCAGTGGTATTGCTGGGTCAAAAGGTAGTTCTATTTTTAGTTTTATGAGGAAATTCCAAACTGTTTTCTACAGTGGGTGTATGATGTGGACCCTGGCCTTCTGGGTCCATGTGTTGTGGATGCAAGGAACAAATTCACATGGACTGCAGAAGTCATGTGGATAAAAAGGGACAGCATGGCCACTCAGTGAAAGAGAGGGCCTTGTTCCCTGCCTGGATAGGCTTTTATCACTTTTCTGAGCACATTACAACAAGGATGGTCCTCATTTACTATGCACAGTTCCTTATTTACTATGCATAGGTTCACTTTAAGTGGTTACCTTTTACAGAAGACAAAAGAGAGGATGTTGCTAATTACATCAAAGAAGAAGGATATTTGCAACTGCAAAGGGAAAAGTGGTTGAACTGGTTACACTCATTCTTGGGAGGTTTAGCATAGATTTTAGGAAGTTACTTTAAAGATATTCAGTAAGACATTTTGTGCCTCAATTCAGGGTGAGGGAGTTTTAGCAAAAGCAAGTCTAGCAGCCTAGGTACAGTGCAGGCCTGATTCTCCACAGGAAAATTTATTCATGAGCGTGGGTCTTGTGTGCCAACCTAGCTCCCTCTCAGTTTTCCAAAATTGGGCTGGGCTATGTTTCCCATGCCATGTGGAATGGTCCTGTATAGCTGTACCAGTCTGCATTCCCACTAACAGTGCACTAGGGTTCCCTTTTCTCTACAACCTCTCTGGCGCTTATTGTTTGCTGATTTGTTTATGATGGCCATTCTCACTGATGTGAAGTATCTCAGTGTGGTTTTAATTTGCATCTCTCTGATGGCCCATTTTAATTGGATTTTTTGGTGTTAAGTTGCATGAGTTTCTTCTATATTTTGGGTATTAATCCCTTATTGGATGTATCATTGGTGAATATCTTCTCTCATTCAGTAGGTTGTCTTACGTTTTGTTGATGGTTTTCTTCACCATGCAAATGTTTTAGTTTCAGTCAAACCATGTGACAATTTGCAGTATTAATAAAAGCTTTAAAATCCTTTTAAAAACCTCTTAGTTTGATGTGGTCTGATTTGCTTATTTATTTTTGTTTCCCTTGCTTGAGGAGATATATCCAAAAATATTACTAAGAGCGTTGCAAGAGTTTAGTGCCTATGTTTTCTTTAGTGTCTTGTGGTTTCAGGTCTTACATTTAAGTATTTTATCCATTTTGAGTTTATTCTTGTATATGGTTTTAGAAAGTGTGATCCAGTTTTATTCTTTTTCATGCATCTGTCCAATTTTTTCAACACCATTTATCAAAGAGACTGTCTTTACCCGGTTGTATATTCTTGCCTCCTATGTCATATTTCTGGGCTCTTTACTCTGTTCCATTGATCTGTGTCTGTTTTTATACCAATACAATGCAGTTGTGATTACTATAGCCTTGTAGTATGATACTTCCCACTTTGTTTTTGTTTTTCAGGATCGCTTTAGCTGTTTGGGGTCTTTTATGGTCATGTACATTTTAGGGTCATTTGTTCTAGTTTCTAGAAAATGCCATTGCTGTTTTGAATGGGATTGCATTCAATTTGTAGATTGCTTTAGACAGTGTGAACATCTTAACTTTATTAATTGTTTTTATCCATGAGCATGAAATATGCTCCAGTTTATTTGTATCTTCAGTTTCTTTTTTCAGTATCTTATAATTTTTGGGTACAGGTCTTTTACCCTCTTGGTTAAATTTATTCCTGGATATTTTCTGATGCAATTGTAAGGAGGATTGTTTTCTTAATTTCTCTTTCTGTTTGTTACTGATGTATAAAAATAAAACCAATTTCTGAATATTAATGTTCTATTATACTTTAATGCATTTATTTATTAGTTCTAATAGTTTAAAAAACGTATTTTATTGCCCTGATGAGCATGGCTCAGATTGCTGGGTGTCATACCACAAACTGAAGAAAGGTTTCCAGTTTGATTTCCTGGTCAGGGCACATGCCTGGGGTGTGGGCCAGGTCCGAGTTAGGCACCTGTGAAAGGCAATAGATGTTTCTCTCACACATCGATGTTTCTCTTCCTATCTTTGTCACCCCCCTTCCTCACTCTCTATAAATAAATAAATGAAATCTATCTATCTATCTATATGTATATATCTATATCTATATCTTTATCTATCTATCTATATTATGCTCTTACAGTTGTCCCAAATTTACCCCTTTTGCCCCTATCCATCTGGTATCCCCTTTCCCTCCGGTTACCTCTCCCCCTTAGTTCATGTCCATGGGTCATGCATATAAGTACTTTGGCTACTTCATTTTCTATACTGTTCTTAACATCTCCCTTCCTATTTTGTACCTACCAATTTGTGCTTCTTACTCCCTGTACCTTTTTTTCCATTCTCCCTCTTTCCCCTCCCAACTGATAACACTGCAAATGATATCCATATCTATGCTTCTGTTTCCATTCTTATTGTTTGCTTAGTTTGTTTTTCAGATTCAATTTGATTATTGTAACTTTATTGCCATTTAATGTTCATCATTTTAAAAAGATTTTGTTGATTTATTTTTAGAGGGAAGGGAGAAAGAGAGAGAGAAACATTTATGCGCGAGATATACATCTATTGGTTGCCTCTTGCATGCCCCCACCTGGGGACCTGGCTGGCAAACCCAGGCATGTGTCCTGACCAGGTATTGAACTGGTGACTTTTTGGTTCGCAGGCCAGCACTCAGTCCAGTGAGCCACACTAGCCAGGGCCCTTTGTTTTTATTTTATTCTTTTACCTATGTAATTTCCTTTAGCATTTATATAATAATGGTTTGGTGATGATGAATTCCTTTAGTTTTACCTTGTCTGGGATTTGCCCTTCCATTCTAAATGATAGCTTTGCTGGATAGAGTAGTCTAGGTTGTAGGTCCTTGGTTTTCATCACTCTGAATACTTGGTGCCAGTCCTTTTTTGCCTGCAAAGTTTCTTTTAAGAAATCAGCCAACAGTTTTATGGGAACTCCTTCATAGGTAATTATCTGCTTTTTTCTTGCTGCTTTTAAGATTCTCTCTTTATCTTTAATCTTTGGCATTTTAATTATGGTGTGTCTTGGTGTGGTCCTCTTTAGGTCTGTCTTGTTGGGACTCTGTGCTTCCTAGGCTTTTATGTCTATTTCCTTCACCAATTAGGGAAGTTTTCTTTTTTTTTTCCAAATAAGTTTTCAATTTCTTGCTCTTTCTCTTCTCCTTCTGACACCACTATGATTTGTATAATTTAGTTGTTGGTATGTTTAGAGATGTCCCAGAGGCTCCTATTTTTATAGGGAGGAGAATGGAGGGAGGAAGAGAGGGAGAGAAACATCAATGTGTGATTGCCTCTTCCATGCCCCCAAATGGGGACCCGGTCAGCAACCCAGGTATGTACCCTGACTGGAAGTTGAACAGGCAACCCTTTGGTTCTCAGACCAGCACTCAATCCATTGAGCCACATCAGCCAGGACTCTTCTTGCTGTTCTGATTGAATGCTTTTTAATTCCTTGTATTCCAAATCATTGATTTGTTCTTGGCTACCTCCCCTTCACTGTTGGTTCCCCATAGGTATTTCTTTATTTCACTTAATGTAACCTTCATTTCTGCCTGGATCTTTTTTTTATGCTGCCGAAGTACACAGTGAGACCCTGGATCATCCTGATAACTAGTGTTTTGAACTCTGCATCTGATAGGTTGCTTATCTCCATTTCATTTAGTTCCTTTCTGGGGATTTGTGCTGTTCTTTCATTTGGGTTATATTTATTTATATTCTCAATATGGCAGCATCCCTGTGCTTTTGTTTCTGTGTATTAGGTAGAGCTGCTTTGAATCCCTGTTTTAGTAGTGTGGCCTATTGTAGAAAAGTGCTCCTGTAAGTTTTTGGGGGTAGAGCCATAGGGAATCAATAGGGTGAAGCAACCTGTGTCACTCTTCTGTTGCTCTATGTTGGGGAGGGTTTGGAGAGGAAACATAGCCACTTCCTGCTCTCTGGAGTTTTCCAGGAGGAAGCCATCTCCTGGCACTCATCCTGTTGCCAGTCACTTCACCTTCTCCCTGTATGCCACTGGTGCCCTTACAGCTTTTTGTCTGGTGCTGAGTCCCAGAGGGGGCCAGTTTTTTTGTGATTCCTAAGACCATTTGAGGTCCCTTTAAGAGGAGTATCTTGAGAATCCCACAGTTTCTTCCACTGCCCCAATCCCTACTGGTTTTTACAGCCAGAAGTTATGGGGATTTATCTTCTGGTGCTGGAAGTCTGGACTGAGTTGTCTGGTCTAGGGCTGGGATCTCTCACTCTGGAGATAATCCTCCTGATCTGTATCCATCACACATGGATTTGGGATGGCTCATTCTGCATCACCATGCCTCTCTGAGCTCTCTGTGCTACCCCACATCCCTGTGCTTTCCCACCTCTGTGTGCAACTCTCTTTCCCTCTTACCCCTCTTACCCATTTGGATGAATGTGGCGACTCTAAATCCTTGGTTGTCAGACTTCCATACAACTCAATTTTCTGACAATTCTGGGTGATACTTGTTTTGTAGTTGAGTTGTAATTTTTGCTATAGCTGTACAAGGAAGTGAGGTGTGTTTACCTGTTCCTCTGTCTTGACCAGAATTAGTTCTAATAGTTTTTTGGTGGACTCTTTAAGAGTTCTCCCTATATACAATATCATGTCATGTACAAATAATGAGTTTTCCTTTTTGCTTTCCAATTTGGATGTCTTTTATTTCTTCTTGTTGTCTGATTGCTGTGGGTAGGACTTCTTATATTGTGTTAAATAAAAGTCATGAAAGTGGACACTCTTGTCTTATTCCTGATATTAAAGAAAAAGCTGTCAGCTTTTCATTGTTGAGTACAGTGTTAGCTGTTGGATTGTCATATATGGCCTTTATTATGTTGAGGTATGTTGCCCATACTCCCACTTTGCTGAGAGTTTCCATCATAACTGGATGTTGGATTTTGTCAAGTGATTTTTCTGTAGCTATTAATATGATCATAAGATTTTTATCCTTCATTTTGTCTCTGTGGTATATCATCTTGATTTGTTGATAGTTCCTACCTTGCATCCCAGGAATACATCCCACTTTATCATGGTATATGATCTTTTTAATGTATTGCTGAATTTGGTTTGCTAATATTTTGTTGAAGATTTTTGCACTTATGTTCATCAGGAATATTGACCTCTAATTTCTTTTTTTATACTGTCTTTGTCAGGTTTTGAAATAAAAATAATAACTTATAAAATGAGTTTTAGAACCTTTTCTCTTCAGTGTTTTTGAATAGTTTGTGAAGGATAGGAATTAGGTTGGCCCAAAGTCCATATGGTTTTTTTCCATAAAATAAAATACACATTTTTCATTTTCACTCATAACTTTATTGATTTGGATATTTTGAGTATGTTGACTACCTTCGGCTATTGGCTTCTAGTGGGTAGAGGCCAGGGGTGCTACTAAACGTCTTCCAATGTATAAGGCGACCTCACAGCAAAGAATTATTTGGCCAAAATGTCAGTTGCACCAAAAAACTTTGCAAACCACTTTTGACATGTTTGATCAGTCATAGCACCTTTTCCATACACTGTGCAAATCTTTGTGTATGTGTGTGTTTCAGTTGTGTTTTTACCTTTCTTGAAATAATAAAGCGTAATACGCCAAAAATGTTGCATATATTCTTCCATTTTCAATATTAAAATGGCTGCACAAAATTCACCAATTTAGATAACTTTTTTCTCAAGCTGATATTACAGCTGTCACAATATAATCTAACAAAAAATTTTTGAATGGAGTGGGGACAACTAAGCACTGGTAGAGCCACGGTAAAGAAGAAAAACAAATGAACTTCTTGTTTATTTGAACTCCTACCAATGTCGTTATAGCTTCTTCTGTATGTCCTTAGTTATAGGACTTCTGTTCAGCTAGTCTTCAGGTAGTTCTAAATAATGATTGCTCTATAAATTATATTTTTGATGTGGTAATGGGGGGAGGTGAACACAATACAAAGTATTTAACTTTGCCATCTTGATGAGAAACCCTCTTTCCCTTGTTTTTGTGCTAAAATTTTTGAACATATTGTATCTGCACATGTTATAAACACAATAATACATTTTTTTTTGGTTAATACTCACTCAAGGATATGTTTGTTGATTTTTTTTTTTTTTAGAGAGAGAGGAATGGGTGGGGAGATAGAGGGAAAGAAACATCAATGTGAGAGAGAAACATTGGTCTGTTGCCTTCTGTGCACACCCTGACTGGGAATTGAACTTGCAACCCAGGTATGTGTCCTGACTGGGGATTGAACCCCCAGCCTTTTAGTGTATGGGATGATGCTCCAACCAATTTAGCAACTGATCAAGTTCATTTTGATCTACAACTGGCTGACTGCATGTTTGTGTAACCTGAGTAACTAGGTAAGCACATACTGGAGCTTTGTTACTTCATAGTCCTGAGGATCAAGGATTTTGTAGATTTGATGCATCTTTTACCCTCTTCTTTCTCACCTATATTAAAATATGGTTGTTGATACACAAAATAAGTCTTGCTAACCTTATACTTTTTCTGTATTTTTGTACACACATTGCATGAGGAAAGTCTCTCAGTTCTTCAGCGGGGTTACCCTATGAATCAAAGTTCTCTTGTAGTGCCCCCCAATATTTTTCTACTCCATGACATATACAAAGAAATTATAGTATTTATTCTATACACTGAGATAACCAGACTTCTCACAACAGGGCTCCTGCCTTACTGCCCTAAGGGCTTCAATATCTTGAGTGCACCGTAACACACCTGTAAGTGATTTGGTGTGCCATGACATTACAGTTGAGGTCTCTGCTCTAAGATGCATTCTTTCACATTTTAAGTTTTTAAAAAGATTTTATTTATTTATTTTTTAGAGGAAAAGGGGAGGGAGAAATAGAGGGAGAGAAACATCGGTCAGCTGCCTCCTGCATGCCTCCAACCAGGATCTGGCCTGCAACCCAGGCGTGTGCCCTGACCAGGAACCAAACTGGTGACATTTAGGTTTTCAGGCCAGTGCTTAATCCACTGAGGCATACCAGCTAGGGCTAATACTTTTTTTTTCAGTCTCTGCTATATGGTAAAGGACTTTTTCCTCCTATCATTAAAATCTTTACCAAAACTATTCAACATGTGAAATGGCAGGATGCTTAAATACTAAAAGTGGACGGTTTGCTCTTCTCTTAAACATCTCCTTCATAAATGTGTATGTTACCTTACAGAACCATCTATATTCAAATTTATTTTGTATGTCTCTAAATTACCTCATTGTGAAGTTTTTGATTTTCAGTATAGCAAATCTGGTATAGGTGTCATAGCATATTCTTTGACTTTTTCAGAAACTGCAGATATTTCTGTCACAAGTTAGAGTGGTATAATGCTGGAAGAAAATATGTTTGTTACACCAGATATTCTGTTGCAGTATATACTTAATATATTGATAAGTAAGGTTCAGTATGTAAAAAAAAATCTTTCATATAACCTGGTAGGAAATAAGTTATATTCATTTTTTTATTTTTTTACATTCATTTTAGGCCATTTTCCCATAGAGGCTTTTGTGAAATGTGATTTCTGTGATTTTTAAACAAAAGTCTTCATTTCCAGTTGTGCATAATTTTATATTCGATCTCTGGAGGTTAAGAAGTATCAGTAACTGTTTATGCCCTTTATATTTAGAGAAGTTATAGGAAGAACTTGGCCTTTCTCATTTAAATTGTAACAAGAAGAAAAATATAGGAATGTATTATGCAATAAGTGTTGAGTTGAATGGGAAATTGTGTTTTAAGACCTACCGTAGATCTATGCTGGTGTCTGTGAAAGAGAGGATAATTAGTGCCTGCACTCTCAGTCATATCAGACTAAAGGTAATGGGGTGTAAGAAATGGTTCATTAGGTTTTCTCAAGTACTTTTACTGTGTCCATACTATTTATACCAGCAGAAAAAATTCAGTCTGTAAAATCAAGCTGAAGCATTAGTCTTAGATCTTCAGTACAAGAAATAACATTGAATAATGATCCCTTAAAGTTAGGTAAAAAATGTACATAAAAACCTTACACAGTGTTTATTGGCTTATATGTCACACACTGAATATTTACAATGTCTGATCTCCCTTCTTGACTGTGGGCTTCACATCTGATATGCCTCCAAATATTTTGGGGTAGAGGAAGAGGTGAAACCAGAAACCATAGAAACCATTTTGCTAAATACAATCACTGTCCACATGCATTTTAATTGGAAAAGAACTTTGTTGCAAAATGTCTTTTTACCTGGGTGGAATAGGGAGTAGATGGAGGAAGCAAACAATAATGAGGCCTTCTCGCTCCTAGAATAATTACCTGTGGTGATAGGAAAATTGGGTCAATTAACAGAGGTCATAGTGTCTTCCCACAAATTTGCTCAAATATTGCTCAGAGAGGTGTTGAGGCAGAGGTATTGGAAAAGAGAGGGGTAGTGTGTTTGATGCTGCTGGACCACATCTAGTTCTGATAAAAATTTCTGAAGTCAGTCTCTTAGTCCTTTCCTCCCGCTGGTCCCTCCTGATTTCTATACGCTGCTCCAATGCAATTCTGAACTTTGGAGTCAATGCTGGGGAGGCGTTAGGAGCTATAGTTGGAAAGTCTGTGCCTGCATGCACAGTACTACCAATTTCTCAGCCAATAGAAAGAACAAGGAGGCATTACGAAGAATTGGTAGGGGAAAATCTACCACAGCAAGCAACTTGGGACAAGTTGCATATTTGATTTTTTTCGTGAGTTCCTTATGCAAGTTTAAAGAACAGGGTAAAAATGGAATAACCTGTAATTTCTATATTGAATGTGGTCTGTGAGTGTTCTGGTTATGTTCTGAAAAACTCATCAGATTTGGAGAATCTTGTAGTACTGATGTACTAAAGTCCTAGACAAGGATAGGTCTAGTACTTTATTTGTTTCTCATTTATTGAGATACCATTAGTTTGTTTATCTCCTTTCTAAGACTTTAAGCTACCTGGGCAACAGTAGTGGAAACCACTCTATCCCGCATAGGAAGGGAACTTTAACAGTAAGTCCTCTGAGGGCAGTGCAAGTGAATAGTGGCTCTGTCACACCATGTGCAAATGTGAGCAAGTGATTTTCTGATTTGGTTGGTATGAAAAGAGAAAAAAAACATAGGAAATGCTCATTCCTTTCTACACAAAAAAAGACCCTATTTTTACATCACTTTTGAGGCTTGACTGATTTAATGAAGGAGATACAAAATGCAAATCGAATACTTATGGTTACTAAAATACTCAACTTTGAGTAGATATTTTGGTCAAATAAATGCCAGGTAACTATCTTGAGGAACTTGTAAGTGAAAAATTGGTTACATTGAGAAACATTGCCTTATGTCAAATATTTCTGAGATGGTAAAATTTGAGAATAGTGGGAAAGATGTTTTTTAAACATTAATTTTTTGTTTTTCAATTACAGTTGATAAACAGTATTATATTAGTTTCAGGTATACATCCAGTGAGTAGACATTTATATAACTAATGCAGTGATCACCCCACTAAATCTGGTGCCCATCTGACACCATACATAGTACAATACTATTGACTATATTCCCCATGCAGTGTTTTACATCCCCATGACTATTCTGTAACTACCAATTTGTACTTTTTAAAAAATTTTTAAAAAATTGTTCTTGTTTATTCTACCAATTTGTACTTCTTAATCCCCTCACCCTTTCCATCCAGTTTCCCAGGCCCCTTACCCCCACCCAAATATGGCAACTGTCAAAATGTTCTCTGTTTATCTATGAGTCTGTTTCTGTTCTGCTTGTTCTTTTTGTTTTTTAGATTCCACACACAAATGAAATCATATGACATCTGTATGACTTATATCAGTCAGCATGGGCCTACTAGGTCCATCTGTGTTGTTGCTGATGGCAAGATTTCATTCTTTTTTAAGGATGAGTCACATTCCATAGTATGTATCCGTTAGTTCTTTATCTATTCATCTATTGATGGACACTTAGGTTGTTTCCATATCTTAACTATTGTAAATAATTCCACAGTGAACATTTGGATGTATATGTATTTTCCATTTAGTGTTTTGGGGTTTTTGGATAAATAACCAGAAGTGGCGTTGCTGGGCTCTTCATTGTCTCTTGTTATAGCCTTTGTTTTAAAGTCTGTTTTGTTTGGTGTAACTATTGCCACCTCAGCTTTTTTTCTTTTGTTTCAATTTTCCTGAAATATCTATTCCACTCCTTTGCTTTTAGTCACTGTGTGTCTTTCAATTTGAAGTGAGTCCTTTGTAGACAGCATATGTAAAGGTCTTGTTCTGTTACCCATTCAGCTACCACAGGTCTTTGCTTGGAGCAGTTGGTCTACTTGCATTTAAACTAATTGTTGATAGCTATGCATTTATTGTCATTTTATTATTCATATTTTTAATTATTTTTTTCTTTTTCAAGAAGACCCTTTAACATGTCTTATGGTACTGGGTTAGTGGTGATGAACTTTTTTAGCTTTTTCTTGTCTGGGAAGCTCTTTATCTGTCATTTGATTTTAAGTGAGTTTTGCTGGGTAGAGTAATCTTGGTTGTAGGTCCTTATCTTCATTACTTTGAATATTTCATGCCAGTTCCTACAGGCATGCAAAATTTCTGTTGAGAAATCAACTGACAATGTTTTTTAAAGATTTTATTTTTTTTTAGAAAAAGAAAAGGAGGGAGAAAAAGAGGAAGAGAAACATCAGTGTGCAAGAGAAACATCTGTCAGTTGCATGCCCTCAACTGGAGACCTGGCCCACAATGCAGGCATGTGCCCTGACTGGGAATTGAACTGGTGACCTTTCAGTTAGCAGGCCAGCACTCAACTCACTGAGCCACACCACCCAGGGCTCAGCTGACAATCTTATGGTAGCTCCATTGTGGGTAACTAACTGCATTTCTCTTGGTGATTATAAGATTTTCTCTTTGTCTTTAACCTTTTGCATTTTATATCATGCGTCTTTGTGTGGGCCTCTTTGGGTTCATCTTGTTTCAGGCTCTCTCTGCTTACTGGACTTGTATATCTACTTCCTTCACCAGGTTTTGGAAGTTTTCAGCAGCCCTTCATGTCCCTCAGCCACAATCCCTAGTGATTTTCACAGCCAGAAGTTATGGGTACTTTTCTTCCTGGCACTGGAACCCTGGGCTGGGGGGACAGGTGTGGGGCTGGGACGCCTCCCTCCTCAGGGGGAACCTCCACAGCTGTGCCATCCTTCCCGATTTTTAACTGCCACACATGGCTGTGGGACCAATCCATTCTGCATCTCTGCACCTCCGCACCTCCTAACATTCTCAGTGTAGCTTCTATTGTATTTCCTTAGTTATAGGACTTCGGTGCAGGGAGATTTCAGGCAGTTCTGTAGTTTAGTTATAATTTTGAAGTGGTCATGGGAGGAGGTAAGGATACTGTTTATCTATTCTGCATCTTAAGCAGAAAGCTGCGTTTCTTAATCAATTGTGTATAAAAGCTCTCTTTCTAATTTTGTTGCAATGCTTCTAAGCTGCAAGAATGGGCACAATTAATGCAATAGATAAACATATGGATATATTACATAAAAATTAATTTGAGAACATGAATACATTTTGGTTGTTTTGTAGTTTGGTTGTAATTTTGATGTGTGGTTGTGGTGGAATGTGAGTACTGCGTTTGCCTACTCTGTCATCTTGCTTGGCAAAAATGTCAGTGTGTATGTGCCTGTGTATATGTGTACATATATATGTATTTAATAGCCATTTATTACTTCACTTAAGGCTGACCTTGTCTTCATTTATTCTCAAACTATGTCAGGAAATTAGGACATAAATGGTTAGGTAAAAACATCATTGGGGAATGTCTGTAATTACTCAGTGCCTTTTATTAGTTATTAGGAGCTCCAAATTGTACTAAAAGTCCACAACATAAAACAGAAAAATAAACCCCCTTGAACTAAGATTTTTAATTGTAAAAGCTCAAGTATTACTACTCTTTTTTAAAAATATGTATTTTATTGATTATGCTATTACAGTTGTCCCATTTTTTCACCTCTGTTCCCCTTCTCCCTGCACACCCTCTCTCACCCCCATTCCCCGCCTTTAGTTCATGTCCATGGGTCATACATATAAGTTCTTTGGCTTCTACCTTTCCTATACTATTCTTAACCTCCCTCTATCTATTTTCTACCTACATTTATGCTACTTATTCTCTGTACCTTTTCCCCCTTTCTCCCCCTCCCACTCACCCACTGATAACCCTCCATGTGATCTCCATTTCTGTGATTCTGTTCCTGTTCTAGTTGTTTACTTAGTTTGTTTTTGTTTTTGTTTTAGGTTTGGTGGTTAATAGCTCTGAGTTTGTTGTCATTTTAGTGTTCATATTTTTGATCTTCTTTTTCTTAGATAAGTCCCTTTAACATTTCATATAATGAGGGTTTGGTGATGATGAACTCCTTTAACTTGACCTTATCTGAGAAGCACTTTATCTGCCCTTCCATTCTAAATGAAAGCTTTGCTGGATAGAACAATCTTGGATGTAGGTCCTTGCCTTTCATGACTTGGAATACTTCTTTTCAGCCCCTTCTTGCCTATAAGGTTTCTTTTGAGAAATCAGCTGACAGTCTGATGGGAACCCCTTTATAGGTAACTGTCTCCTTTTCTCGCTGCTTTTAAGATTCTCACCTTACCTTTAATCTTGGCTAATGTAATTATGATGTGCTTTGGTGTGTTCCTTCTTGGGTCTAACTTCTTGGGACTCTCTGAGCTTCCTGGACATCCTGAAAGTCTATTTTCTTTGCCGGATTGGGGAAGTTCTCCTTCATTATTTGTTCAAATAAGTTTTCAATTTCTTGGTCTTCCTCTTCCCCTTCTGGCACCCTTATGATTCGAATGTTGGAACATTTAACGTTGTCCTGCAGGTTCCTAAGCCTCTAGGATTTTTATGAACTCTTGTTTCTTCATTCTGTTCTGGTTGAATGTTTCTTTCTTCCTTCTGCTCCAAATCATTGGTTTAGTCCTGGTTTTCTTTTGTTTCTTCCCTGTGGGTGTTTCTTTATTTCACATAATGCAACCTTCATTGCTGCCTAGGCCTTTTTTTATGCTGTTGAAATACCCAGTGAGTTTCTGGAGCAACCTGATAACCAGTGTTTTGAACTGTGCATCTGATAGGTTGGCTATCTCTTCGTTGCTTAGTTGTATTTTTTCTGGAGCTTTGATCTGTTCTTTAATTTGGGCCATTTTTTTTGTCTTGGCACTCATGTTATGTAGTAGGGGAGGAGCCTTAGGTGTTCATCAGGGCAGGCAACCCACATTGCTGCATTGTGACGGCGTATGTGGCACAGGGGTCTGAAAGGGAACAATGGCATTTGCTCTGCTCTCTGTTGGTTTTCAGTCACTTCCCTTGCTACCCATAATCAAATTGGGCCCTTCTGGTGCTGATTCCTGGGTGGGTGGGTTTTGCATATGTTCTAGGACCCTGTGGGTCTCTCCAATGAACTCTCCTGTGAGGCTGGGAGTTTCTCCTGCTGTCTCCTCAACCCCCACAGGTGTGTTTTCAGTCAGAGGCTTTGAGGCTTTATTTCTCTGCTCTGAAACTCTGGGTTGTGCAGTCTCTCTCCCTCCCTAGTTGTTCTTTCCGGTTTATCTGCATGGGAATGTGTGGCTGCCCAGTCTGCAAGCCACCGCCTCCAGCTGCTGCCTTGCTGCGAGTCCTGTCCACCTGTCTGCCCATCTCTGCCCCTCTTACTGGTCTGGATGAATGTTTCTTCTTTAACTCTTTGGTTGTTGGACTTCCATACATTTCGATTTTCTGTCAGTTCTGGTAGTTTTTTGTTTTTAAATTTGTTGTTGTCCTTGTTTTGGTTGTGCGAGGAGGCATAGTATGTCTGCCTATGCCTCCATCTTGGCCAGAAGTCCAGCTTAAACACTGTCTTTTATATAATTTTCCCCAGTTTTATTGAGATATAATTGACATAAAAGTGTGTAAGTTTAAGGTGTACACTATGTTGATTTGATTGACATAGATGTTGAGAAATGATTACTGCAATAAGGTTAGGTAATACATTTATCTCCTCACATAATTAGCATTTTTGTTCTGTGCTAAGAAATTTTAAGATTTACTTTGTAAGCAGTTTTGAAGTATATAATGTGGTACTATTAACTGTAGTAACTATGTTGCACATTACATCCTCAGAACTTATGCATCTTATAACTGGAAGTTTGTATGTACCTTTTGCCCACCTTTATCCATTTTGCTCATTCACCTGACCCTTGCAACTATCAATCTACTCTCTGTATGAGTTTTACTCTTTCAAATTCCACAAACAATATAAGCAAGATCATAAAGTATTTGTCTTTCTCTGTCTGGCTTATTTTATTTTGCATAATGTCTTAAAGTAACATCTGTCATAGCAAATGGCAGGATTTCCTTTTTTATGGCTGAATAATATTCCATTGTATGTATATACCACATTTTCTTTATTCAGTCATTGGTTGACCAGTGACAACTGCTTAGGTTGTTTCCATAGCCTGGCTATTATGAATAATGCTGCAACGAACATAGAGGTGTAGATATCTTTTCAAGATAGTGACTTAATTTTCTTCGGATATATACCTAGAAGTGGAATTGCTGAAACATATGGTAATTTTATTTTTAATTTTCTGAAGGAATTTTCATACTGTTTTCCATAGTGGCTGAATCAGTTTATATTCCCAGCAACACTGTTCCCTTTTGTCCACATCCTTCTTAGCATTTATCTCATCTTTTTGATAACTGCCATTCTAACATGCATGAGGAGGTATCTTCTGTGGATTTGATTGCATTTCCCTGATGGCTAGTGATGTTGAGCATCTTTTCATTTGCCTGGTGATCATTTAACTGCTAAATACTCTTAAGAGCTTTTAAAATTACAATTAATTCATGGAGCTAGAATAGATATAAGAAAAAAAATTTAACACAAGGTTTGCAGTCAGAAGACTTGGAAATAATATGCCTCACAATGGAAGTTCAAATAGAAATAGAAATAGTGGTTGCTATTATTGTTATTATTATTAAGATAGTTTTTTAAAATAAATGTTCTCATCTTCTTTTCAGCCTGTCTCCCTTCACTGTTGTTTCTCATATTTTTGAAGTTTCAAGATTCATTACATCCCAAATATATTAACCCAATAAGCCTACAGAAACTTGGTAGTTCATCCTTCCACAGTTGCTTGCAGAATTGTGTGGCCCAGAAGCCTTGCATTTTTCTTGCTTATTCAAGCACTAAGAATGCAAATATTAACCTAGTTTTTTTCCATTGGAAAACACTTTCCCCCCTTTCACTGAGAATTGGGACTTAAACACATTAACAGCAATTAGTACTTGAGCCAAGAATTCAGGTTTTGATAAAAACTATGGTTGACATTTGCTCCTGGAAGAGAGAGTGAAAAATGGTCCATAAAGTTTCTATTAACTTCAAAAGCAGCAACATCTGCTCCAATCCACAAAGCTTCAGGGCCTACCATGGAGGAAATGAGTGCTCTCAGCAAGCTAAGAGTCCAGCCAACAGCTGAGTCCACAGTCTTTCTAGCTTGGCATTAAAATATTGAAGGAGGAGAGTATCATTTCCAGCAGAAACTTGGAGAAGTCTTTTAAAGCAAGATGTGAAACCAGTGTTAAGCTGAGGAAACTGGAAGTGCAGCCACCCGAAAACAGGTGCTGCCAAATGCATTTAGTTCACAGATATTGTTCCAATTTCACCTCTTCCTCCTCCTCTTTTGGGAATCTCTCATCAAGGATATTTGCATAATTCAATGTAGAAGTTTATATCCTATACCTTTTATAGGGCTATTTGCTGATAGAGTGAGTCACTGACTTAAAAAAAATAAACCTCCTTTTCAAACAGTGCCTCTCAGTTACATAAGTTTCCCCCACAAAAATTCAGGGGAATTCCAGACCATTTTGCAATTAGTTAAGGATTATATTTCCTTATTTTTATTAATTTTATGTGAAGTGGGGTTTATCAGTGAAGCATTCATTGACACTGACTTCAATTTATTCTGATGAAACTGACTGACATCTGTGTGTGCTGTTCATCAGTCATAATTTAAACCATTCTTAATTGCATTAAATGTAAATTAAGACATTCAATTTCAGCCATTATTTTTCATAAAACACTGTGAACTGAGTTTTAGTGGGTCATGAGATCTTACATTCAAGATAAATAGGGTAAATTCAAAACTTACCATTGATGTTCATATTTCACCCTTTGTCAGCTGTTTCTTTTGTTGCTTACTAGATTGGAACACTAAATTCGCTCTTTGAAGAGATGATGGCTAAGGAAGATCTAACTGAAGTTTTTAACAAAAGATTTTATCATTTTTGAGCTTGTTTATGGTTTTTCACATAAAAATATGTGATTTTTTTAAAATTCTTAATTTTCAAAGCCAAGTGATAGTTTGAATTGAAAGTGCCAAACTAAGTTCTCTGATCTGGGACTCATACCTTTTAATCCTTGGATTTTAAGAATTTAGCATTATATTTCCTTTTTAAAACTACTTTGTTATGCTTATATGAAATTTTAGCATTATAGATTAGACAAACTAATATAAAATTAGCAACATCTGTGATATATTACATTTTATACGGCATAAAACAGTAAAGTATAATTGCCCTCCTTCCCCATCCTAAGTGTTGCTTTTTTCAAATAATTTCTTCTGGTTTCATTTGTAAGCAGCTGTTCCCTATGCGTACAATTCTCCCCACTGAATGAGAACTAACATCTTTTAGTCATATAATGAAGAGATTGACAAAAATAATCATTAATAGTAAATCGTAATAGGCACTTGAATATCTTTCATGAGAAAATATGTAAATCTCTTGTTAAGATTCATTCCCAAAGAAACATTCAAATAGTACAGCCATGATGGAAAACCTGAGAGAAATCAGGCCCAAGTGAAAATTATGGAGTTAGCAAGTATTAATTTTCAACAGAATATAGTTATCAAATAGCCATGGCTCAGAGAGTAAGTTTGGCTAGTTTCTTTTTGTTTATTTTAATCTAGGGAGATATGGGAACACAGTTATGGGTAGAGTTTTTTTTGTTTTTGTCTCTACTTACATGACTATACACTGATTATTCTGAGACAGAAAACAAGTTTCCAAGATTTTCTGGATCTGCCCGTATGCTGAGTCTGTATTGCACTGTGCAGTGCCTCCCAGGTTAAGAGAACACTTCTAAGACGCTTACCCCAGTCAATGTGAAGGATTTCCTATGATAAAAAAACTAGCTAGAACTTTGCCATGTCATTAAACCCCTTTGCTTTCCAAATAAAAGTTGGTCAACGAGAAGGAAACTGTCACAGTTGCCTTAGTCATGTAGTAAAATTTTATATGACTATTATATACGACATTTATATTCCCATGTCAGTTCAACTGATGGAGGATGAAGTGTTGCAATAAGTTTTGAGATGGGTAGTGGTGCAATCATCCTACCATTTTTTTGCTATTAATATATGTCTCTTACTCATTTTTAGAGATAGCATAAATGAGAGTACTGAATATAAATGGCTTTTGCAAGTCATTCAGATCAGTGAAGCATGTCATTGTTTGCAACTCGAGTTTCATGAGAGCCCTGGCTGGTTGATAGGCATACCATATATTTTTCTCGTAAATGAAAAACACAAACAATATTCACAATGTTTAATGAATATTGTAAAATAATACAATATAAATTTCCATAGAAAAAATGAGTTTCATGTACTTAATAGTGACCTTAATATATCATTTTTAGACTGTATAAAACTCATATAGAAAGGCATTATATAATTTATTTCTCCAGATGTAACATTAACAAACATATTATTATGATTTATTTTGGGGGTCCTTGAAAGATGAAGTAAGTTCTTTAGTATTAGCATTGCTAATGATTTTAATGAGGCATTAAAATGTTGCAGTATTGTAGGAACATTTTTCTTTTTTTAACATTATTTCATTAACATTTCACAGGAATTTTAATGTTAAATTGATGAAGTAACCTGAGCGCATCATCCACAATGTGTCAAAGTGCTCAAACAGTGGGAAAGAACCTGAGAAGGGCAGGGCACAGTGAAGTGGGGAGGTCAGTCGATAAGCCCCTGTATGGAAACACTCTGACATTACTGTCTGTTATTGCTGAAATGAAGGCAAAACAATTTTATTTTCTTGTTGAGGCTTTTCCTGCCACAGTCCACAGAAATCTAGCACACTTAACGCATACTGTTTGTATTCCCAGATTAGGCCTTGGGAAGCCAAACCACATGTAGTTTTCTAGAGGAGGGCATCTTCTGTGTATTACAGAAGCCATTCTCATTGGATATGTACAGTTCAGATCCTTTCTGCTACACACTGTTTAATAATTTCTAGTGTTTTCATGGAGAATAAAGAATGCTTTCATGGGCATTATATTGTTTAATTCTCACAAAGACCCTTGTGAACTATGGGAACTTTAGAGGAAATTATTTTCTCTCCCAAATCACAGTACCTGTGCAAGGAATTGCTATTTGGATAACTTATAGTTGCTGGAGTGACCGCTTTTCAAAGTATAGGGACTAGAGGAAATAGGGACAAGAGGTTTCATCCCCAGCTAGCAGAGTTCTCCTATGAGTTCATAATTCCAGGAAGAATGACCAGCTTTATTTTAGATATTTGAGAAAGTTTAAATAACAAGTGAGCCAAGGACTAAGTAACCTTTGCAGTTGTACAGAGGAAGTCCTGGCACAAAGGGGAACTGTTGTGGAATAAATTCTCCAATGTCACAGGCAAAATAGCCTTTGTCATGGTTTGGTCTCAGCAGCTGCTTGTTCTGCTTGGGTTGGAGCATGGTAGAATCATTCTGGCTGGGACAGTATCACTACCTTGTCCATTTCATTATCTGTAAGCCTGATCCTGTCCATAAGCAGCCCAGTAAGTGGACACTTTCATCACCTCTTGCTTTAGAGGAAATTTGTATTGCATCTTAAACATGGTCTCTAAGTCAGCAAAGCTGATATAGCATCAGCTTACTGGAGGGTTGCGGGACCAGAAAAACAGAGAAAGATCTCTTGCTTATGGAATCAACTACAGGGATATCCAACTTCTTTTTCATGCTCTAGAAAGTGATTTTCAAAGTGTGGAGCATGGGTTCTTCATACCTGAATTACTGGGATGGGGTAGGGAGTAAATAAAGGGGGGAGGATTATTAAAATGCAGATTTTAGGTCCCAAACCTATTGACTGTCCAGAGGGAAATTTTGAGAATCTTTATTTTGAACAGGATTCTTAGATGATTCAGAATAGCAGTAGTTTCTACTCTTAATTTTTTATACGATTTAGGGTTTTT
The DNA here is from genome assembly GCF_014824575.4 of Sturnira hondurensis. Taxonomy (NCBI): domain Eukaryota; kingdom Metazoa; phylum Chordata; class Mammalia; order Chiroptera; family Phyllostomidae; genus Sturnira; species Sturnira hondurensis. The sequence continues at coordinate 4,984,127 of NW_028093985.1, read as the reverse complement.
GTATCACATTTACTTTAACATAGTCTGTAAAGATGCCTCTTACAATACAAGTGATTAAAGATACTTCATTCATCAAATATCTGTACTGCTTTGAGTGAGGAGTTTGCACTGACTCTGTAATCTTGCCATGTATATGGGTCAAGTAGCTCTGCCGGAACAAGAAGTGGTGGTCCTGCTTTAACCACAGCATCAGTCAGCCATCTTGCAAATGCATAGATGGTAGTTGGTCATAGTGAACAAGTCCTCTAACCAACTGAGTTACTTGGTTAGGACCTGCAAACCTCTTTTTTTCCCCCTCATTGCTTAATAACACTTATTCCAGAATACTAGAGGATGTACAGAAAAAATCTGAAAGCTTAAATGTAAGCTAGTCAGTTATGCTGTATTTTTTTTAGCTAATATAAAAGCTTCATTGAGGAGGAGAGGGTTTAATACCTTGACTAAAATTAGATTTTGGCATTATCTGTGGATTTAAATTATTTATGCTATTTCAAAGCCCTAAAGCATGAAAAATATTGAGCTGCTTATTACCTGTTCTAGTAGAACTACTGATAAGTATGTGGAGTCCAATATGGGTGTAAATAGAGCAGTAGACTCTGTTTTTCTACCTCATTTGCTTTTAACATTTTAATAGGGATTAAATTTTCTAAGGGTCCAGCCCAAGATATGAAATCTAGTTCATGTACTACCATATTGAACTGTCCTTTGAATGTTGGAACTTATTTTTTCCTGTTGACATGAGCTAACAGAAGTGTCTTATTCCATCACATGGAGTGCCATTTAACTCTGTGACTTCTGGTGCCCTTAGATCATGCTGACTGTCAGGAAAACCGGACCCCCAGGCATAACTTTGTGCATGGACTTTGACTGCAGTCAATTTACTCACCCTGAGGTATAGTAAATCTGTGTGTCAGAAGTGTACAACATACAAATAGGGTAGAAAACAAGCTACTTTTACCCTGACATAAACAAATTTTGATGTCTACTCTACTTTCAGAAGCATATTCTTTTAGCCCCTATGTCTTCTCTTCCCACTGCCAACTAAACACATACATATGGCAACTCATTGTATTAACACATTTCTTTCTTTAAAAAATGGAAGCAAACACCCAGAAATGCTGAAAAGGAAACCCTCTAATGAAATATACATCCTGATCTGATTTAATGCCTTTCAAAATGGACAGTTTGGTTCAGGAGGTAATTTTAACTTACATCTTTTTTTGTCAGAGTACTTCTATTTAAGTACTTATGATCACTGTAACTTATATGCAGACATTTAGAGTTATTTAAAGAGTTATGTAGTATCAATATAAAGAGAACCAAAGAGACCTAAAAGACATATAGGAAAGTGAATAGAGAACAGTTGTCTTAAATAAACAAACTCATAATGATTAATAAATAGGAATGTGGATTCTTAGTACTAAGCAGATGAGCTAGATGGCCCCTAAAACTTGTTCTGGTGCTAACATTGTATGATTCTGTGGTACATTGGGTAAGAACGTAAGGTTTAGAAAGACAGCCATGGTTTGAATTTCAGCCTTGCACTTGTGAACTGTGTAAACCTGGTAAGTTATTTAACCCCTCTGTGTTTATTTCCTCATCTTAAATTGAGTTTTATTTCAAAACCTTTATAGCATTTTTGTGAGGATTAAATGAGTTAATACATATATGTTATATAGTAAACATTCAATTAACTGTTAATTATAGTAATCTGTTCAGCATCCATAATGTGCCTTGAGGTATTATGAAGAGAAACACAAAGAAAAGTCTGACATAGTTCTTTTATTCATGTCATTTACAATCTGTTTGTAGAAAGATTTCTAAGAGTATAATTTAAGAAAAATTATAAATACCATGGTACTGGCATAAATTATAATAAGAGAGAAGGGAGAAAGGGTAGAGCAATAGTATGACCAGAGGACACTTGATGAGAAGGTTGGATGGAGCTCATCTTGGAAGGATGTTAGCGTTCAGATTCATGGGAGGATGGAAAAGGAATGATTTGAAGCAATGAACCAAGGAACTGAGATGGGCTTAAGATTGAGGATACTGCAGTTGTCAGAGTTAAGTCTTCTTAAGAAGAATTCAGTCAAAAAGTAGGGTGGGCTAGATAATGGAACCTTGGAAATTGTCAGAGGCATTTCAGCTTAATGTGCCTGGAAGTAGAAAACCATTAGAAAGTTCTTAAACACTGATATGCCATGGTGATATTGTTGTTTAAACACACCTAGTCTGTTGAAATTGGAGAGACTGGAGATGTGGAACCAATTGTAACATTGGTTCCAAATCTAGTTGTTCCAAGAGAACCAACTGGAGAGCTTTAGCCTAGCCGCCAGGGTCTTTGATTCAGTAAGCTTAACGGGGCTTGAAAATCTGTATTCACAAAGTTCTTCCAAAGTATTTTAATCTGCATCCAGGATCTGCGAAGCACTGAGCTAGGAGGTTATTGAACCTCTCTAGGCATGAGGCCCTGGACTAGAGTCATGTCACTAGAAATGGAAAGCACTATTTAGATATGAATGATGTCTTAGAGAAATTGGTAATAGAGGGACTCTAGGGGATTAAAAAGGGAAAAAAGACTAAGATTATTTCTAAGTTTCTACTCTAGTAGAGAAAAGGTAATTGAAGGGAGGCGTGCTGAGAGAAGTGGTGAATGAGTTGAGTTAGTATAGATAATTGAACAGAGCAGTTAATTTAACAGGGTATATTCTACAGGCAAGTAGAACCTGAAGACTGGAGCACAAATTAAGGTCAGGACTAGAGACAAAGATTTTGGGGTTATTGGGGTATACTTGGGTATACTGGGGTATACTTGAAGCCATTAAGTGCATATACTCACCAATGCTAGTGAGTCTAGAGAAAGAGTTGAGTGCTAAGAGCAGAACCTTGGCATGATAGCTGTTCACTGGGAAAAGAGGCGGTAAAAAGATTTCATCCAGCAAAGACAAAGAAGTTAGGTCATTTAGAATGTGAGGTGATTGAACAAGAGACTTTGGAAAGTTTTAAGAGTAGTGAGAAAACTGTGTAGATATACAAATGGTATACATGAAGTCTTTTAAAAAAATATGTTTTATTGATTATGCTATTACAATTGTCCCATTTTTTTCCCTCCCATTTATTCTCTTCTGCCCTGCACCATCCCTCCCACCAGCATTGCCCCACCTTAGTTCATGTCCATGGGTCATACATATAAGTTCTTTGGCTTCTCCATTTCCTGTACTATTCTTAACCTACCCTGTCTGTTTTGTACCTACCATTTATGCTTCTTGTTGCCTGTACCTTTTCCACCATTCTCCCCCCTCCCCCTTTCTGCTGATAACCCTCCATGTGATCTCCAGTTCTGTGACTCTGTTCCTGTTTTAGTTGTTTGCTTAGTTTTTTTTTTAGGTTCAGTTGTTGATAGTTGTGAGTTTGTTGTCATTTTATTGTTCATAGTTTTTGATCTTCTATTGCTTAGATAAGTCCCTTTAACATTTCATATAATAAAGACTTAGTGATAATGAACTCTTTTAACTTGACCTTATTGGGAAGCACTTTATCTGCCCTTCAATTCTAAATGATAGCTTTGCTGGATAGAGTAATCTTGGGTGTAGGTCCTTGCCTTTCATGACCAAAAAAGTCCAGAATTATCATTGGGAGGGCAGGCCCCTTGTAGCCCAGGTATCTCCTCTAGGAGAGTGTTCCAGGAAACCATCTGTATCAGTATACCAGTGGGCATTTTGAGAGGCTGTGTTTGGCTTCAGTGAATTTTCTTTTGAAGACTTTCGGCAAGTTTGCCCATTTCGTAATGGATGATTTATGAGCACACCTGCCCGTACTGCACTTGAGTTTTCAGCACTTTTTGACCCAAAACAGCATAATCCCCATAACCCTACCCTCCTTATTCACCCAATCTCACCCTTGATGATTTTTTGTTTCCCTGGATTAAAAAAAAAAAAAGCCTCAAAGGGAAACGTTTTGCTGATACAGAAGAAGTGAAACAAAAAACAGCAAAAGCACTGAAAGGCATTAAAATTGACAAGTTCAAAAACTATTTTGAACAGTGGAAAAAAGTCTCGATAGATGTATTGCATCAAATGGAGGCTACTTTGAAGGTTACTGAAGTTTAAATATGTAAGAGTAAATACACATTTTTTTATAAATAAATTTCGTTGGGGGGGGTACCTCCTCAATTTATCACTCATTCAGCAAACATGTATTGAGCACTTATAAAGTGTCAGGCACAGGGCTGGATAAGATGGTGGTTACAAAGTTAAAAATAGATGTGATTCTTACTCTTAAGGAGGTTATAATCTATTGCAGAAAGTGAGAGAATATCTGCAAGGTAAAAAATAGTAACAGTAGGAAAATCATAAACCACATATCAGTAAGAAGCTTAAGGAAGGAGAGATTACTTCTTTTAGAGAATCAAATTACTCTTGAAGGTGATAACATTTGAACTGAGTCTTGAAGGATGAATATGATTTTGTTACTTTTAAATGTACTACTACTATGTTTTCTTGCTTCTTGGCATAAATTACTCTCACCTAAGCCAGAAGGGAAAGTCACTTTTTTAAAGAAAACTGAATGTCTGGGACATTCTTCAGTGGTCAAGATGCCTAGGCAAAATGATACATAGGCCAAGATTTTATATTTTGTCTCTAAATTTATCTCTTTCTATAACAATTATCATACCATTTTGTGTTTTCTTAGAAGGAAAAAAATTTGGACATATGCAATTTTCTGTTGAAGACATCATTACAGAATTTATTAAAAAGTATAGTTGAACCAAGGACACATCAACTGATTGTTAGTTTCCTGCCACCAAATGAAGATCTGATTGTTAGTTTCCTGCCACCAAATGAAGATATATTATCAGTATTTGTGTTAAATATTCCATTTTAACAGTGCAGATACATACTCATTAGCAGGCAGAATAACCTTAGAGTTTGCACTTTGCAAATGCTTGTTGTTTTCATGAAGTCTGACCAGGTTTTAAAAGTTTGCATTGCCTCCTGCATGTAATCTCAGAGTCTGTCATTCACATGTGGAAAACTCAGCTCTTTATTTAGCTCATGGTTGGTGAGAGATAGACATTTACAGGGCCCTCTGCCCTTGAGCTGTTCCATTAGTGCATGGAAAGCACCTTGCAGCCTGTGACAAGCGCAGCAGATCGGCCCTAAATCAAAAATCAGTGCCAGCCAGGGATCTAAGCCACCATGAAGGTCACAGCCATCAACTGCATGCCATCTCAATCCAAACAAAACACATTGGATACAGGGGGATTTTCACAACTCACAATAGGTGACAAACGCTTCATGTTAGAGTAATCCATAGCAGTGACGCTGGGAACTGACCTTTTAAGTACTTTTGATTATTTAATCAAACTTTAAAAAAGCTGGAGGCAATTTTTGTCAATATCTTACATGTAAAAGCAAAACAAAAGCTCCATAGCATGGTGTTACTGTAATCAGGATTTTGATGAAAAATATTTTTTCTGTTTTTGCTATTCATGTGTGCTTTTATGGAACAAAATCATCAGAAACTATATAAAAATATATCCTTTGCTTTCTTGAAATATGTAACATTGATCCATTTTGAAGTGAACAATTTGTTCTTAAATTGTCTAGTTTTGCTTATTCTGAGAGTTTATAATTAGCATTTGTATTAAATAGTTGACTTTAGTACAGCTTTACCTTCAACAACCCAATTCAACCCTAATTTGGTGAATTTGAGTCTAGAGAATAGGATTTCTGTAGTGTCTGTCCAATAAAGATTTTGAATAATACAAACCTTATTTAGATGTTATGGATCCAGTTCTGTTTTCACCTTTAACTAAAAAAAAAAGAAGAAGAAGAAAACAGGAGGAAAAACATGTCAAAATTAAGTTATAAATCCTCTACCTACTTGATGGGTTTTCTTCTATGGCATTCTGAGAATTAATTACCTAGGTTCATAAGAATTCGATAGCCATGCAAACTAGCCAGATTTTGCTAAATTAACTTGTAAAATGCCTATCCTTTACAAATGAATAGCTTATATGCAGAATTTTTTTCATAATGGAACTAGCATATTAACGTGATCTGACTGAATTATATCATACTGTTATGGAGGTCAGATGAGGGGAAAGCTTAGTTATCTGCCTTTGATGAAATAAGTGACAGTGTTAACATAGAGATATATACATTATTCTTACAAATTAGCTTTTGTAAATGATATTCAACAAAGCTATGGATACAAAGAGCAGAGAAGAAAATAAAATGATCTTTACAAACTAATCAGATTCAAAGTTACCAAGACCATTTTGAGAATGTACCATTCAGAAACAAATATGTGGACCCAACTATCTCTACCATTCAGTGAATTCTTGGTTAATACACACCCATAGGTGAAGTTTCATGAAACTGTAAAATCAAAGCAGTCTAACGGGAGTGTATGTAATGGAAGAATGCCATCTGCTGGTGAACCTTATCAAATTGATACCTAATTGGGAAAACAAGAGGACACATGCTCTGCAGACCAGGAAGATTCAGTTTGTGGAAGCATTTTTTCTTCTGAGAAATCTGCTTTCATTAAGTTGATGCATACCTTTGATATACATTTTTCATTTTAAATTAACCTGATTACTAATTTCATGGAGTCACTAGTCAGGAAAACCTTGAAAGGAAATGTGCACGGTGCAAAGACCTTCTTTTTTTCTTTTTGCCAATTTACAAAGTTTTTGTACTCATCATTCATCAGTAGTCAGCCAGTGAATCTGTTCTATTTAAAAGCTCTGGCTTTTCACTTAATGCATCCCATCTGTTTCTGAAATAAATTGCAATAATCCGTGTTTAATTTTAATCAATGTATTACTAAATATGCAAATTATATTAAAAGCCATGGTTTGAAAAAGCTTTCATTTGTAAATATGGTAGCTTAAAACAGGAAGCATATCTAAAAGCCATTTAGCTACAGTAGCCTAACTCTAACACTGTAGCTGATTTATAAAGCAGATCACAAGTTGATCTTTTTCCCACAAGGGGATATGTAAAACTGTTGCATATCAGATTTTGTTAACATCTGATGGGCTAGTGCTAACAGTGTAAGAGACTCATACTTCAGCAACCATGTCTTTTACATTTAAATTAAGGTAATCTTATTCCATTCTACATCTTTCTAATTTTTTTTACACAACCTAACATATGAATTTGCGTGATTGGTTTATGAATCACAGTTAAAGCAATTTGAGCAAGCCTTTCAATCAATCTTAAATTTTTAGTGTCTAATTTACTTGTGATTTGCATAATTAATTGTGGAAGGGATCCTTTGGGAGTCTCTCTCTTTCCCCCTTTCCCTTTCCTACCTTGTGTCTCATTCACTGACTAGACAGAATGGGAATGATACTAGAGTTCTTTCAGGCTTGATAGATGACTTTGTTAGGATTCCAGGAATTATGTGTTACATTGCTGTGTCTTATCTAGCTAGACTAACGGGTAAATTTTGAAAATTAAGTCCATTATTTGCAAAACAGCCCATTAACATGGCTGTCACTGAATTATGTATGTATTACCAAGCAATTATAAGACAGTTTTGGAATTCTTTCCTGTATATAGGTCATGAGTGTATGGGGATATATATATAATCATGTTCATGTACTGAATTCTGTCATTTACTAATTGTACTGTTTTGGAGACATTACCTAGGGTGTAATCTAATCAATAGCTAGTATATAACAAAGTTTCAGGAATTTTGCCAGCCTGTTGTTAAACAAGTCATTATTTAAAAAATTATATAAATTACATTAAAGTAAATTATTCTAAAAACAAAGGTAATAAATGCTCAAATATCACATCCTAATTATTATGCTATATTTTACTATTGTCTATGCTCTTAAGGTTATTTATTTCTATCCATTGTATCTGTGTGGTGAAAATACTGGATAATGATGTAATATTGTACATTTCTTCCCAACTCCACATTTAGTAACATCACACTGTTAAATTGAAATTAGCCACAATGGGCATATTTATACTGTAGAAATTGGCGAATGCTACAAATCAAGGCATACCACTCACTGTCTTTAATTATAGTACAAAACAAATATAGCAGCTCAATATGTGTTCTCTGTTATTTATTCCTGGGTTCTTTTAAGAGAGTAACAGCAGTTCTCACAGATCCTTTTACGAAAAGCAGTGTGTACATTTGACTCCTTAGGGAAACTTGACACCAATTTTCTGTGCCCCACCCCAAGCTTTCTGTACTTTAAAAATTAAGGGTTTTTAGAAAAAATACATAAACTATTTTTTAGTGACTCCATTATTTTGAAAGGAGGAACGCCATCACATATTCATAATTTACTAAGGAATTTGTGTCTTGCATTTTAGTACACCAAGCAATTTATTGACTGAGTTTAAGGGTCTGCCAAGCAATCCTGAAACCAAAACGTGTTCGAGAACTAGTTTGTTGAATAAACTGTGACAGTATAAATAGTAGAATCATGTCAAGGACCATCTTTGCTAAAAATAAGCTTACTTCTCTATGCAACAGATTTATTAATGATACCTCAGGATTCCTAATAATCATTGTAAAAAAATGTAAAGCCTCAGTTTGTGATCCAAGGTCATTTTAAAATTGGAAGCCAACTTCAGCCCATCCTAAGAATGCTAATGATGTAAAAATAAGTAAGGCCTAGTCTTCTGGGGAACATAGTGGAGGTCAGAGAGGCTCTTCTGGTGAGTGCGGCAATCTGTTCTGCTTTCATAGGCCCTCTGTGTAGCCAAGCTCCCTGGGAAAGGTGGGCTGTCTGCTGTTGCCTAGCAGTTGTGTAAGATTTTTTTTCTATTTTCAAGTTTCTTCTTCTTTTATTTATTTTTTATTTTACACTCACTGGTAAGTAACTCATAGTCCACTAAAAATGTAACCATGGTAAAATTTCCTCTCCTAAACTCTGATTTTTTGTGTATAAAAAGTTTTTTAAGGTTAAATATTAATTAAAGATATGTTGAGGTCTGAAGAATAAATTTTGATGATTACCTGTATACCTACTCCTGCGTTTTTTTTTTAAATAAAAGGACAATTGAAGTACCCTGTGTACCTATCCCTTTCCTCTTTACTTAGAGGTAACCATTATAATGAGTTTTCATTTGCTTGCTTTTACTCACCATTTTAACATACTTTTTTCTAAACAATATTTTAGTTATGTATGTTTTTGGTTTTTCTATAAAGAAAATTATAATGTGTATATTCTTTTGTGACTTTATTGCTTCTACTATGTCATTACTTTTCACTGTCATAAGTACTCCATTATATGAATGTGCCACAATTTGTTCATTTTACTGTTAGTAAACATTGGGCTATTTGCTCTTTTCCCCTATTAGGAATAGTACCACTATACTATGAATGTTCTTATACATGCATTTTGGAGCACGTGTGGAAGAGTTTCTTTAGCTTTATCCTTAGGACTGGAATTGCACATGCCTTCAACTCTATTTGGTAATGTCAAGTTGTTTTCCAGGTTGATTATACTAATTTATACCACTATAAGCAGTGTACCCTAGTGCCTGCTATTAACACTAAATATTGTCAGATGTAAAGTTTTTGCAGACTTGGCAGATGTGAAATGTTATTGTGAGCATCATTCATCTTTTTATGCTTTTGGCTACTTGTACTGCTTCTTCATGAAATGCTTGTTCAAGTTTTCTATTTTCTATTGGTTCATATGTCTTTTTCTTATTGATTTATAGTAGTTCTTTATTCTGGGTACAACATTTTCTTGGCCACTTAGAGGGTGTTACAAATGACTTCCCCCAGTGTGTGGTTTATCTACTTAACTCTTTTTATGGTATCATTGGATAAACAGTTCTTAACTTTTTCTTGTTGTGTGCAATGCAGCTTCTATAAAAAATCAAGTCTGTTTCTGGGCTAAATTATTATGCTGGTTATTTTGTCTATTTGTTTGCCAACACCACTGTCTTAATTATTCTAGCTTTATACTTTACCATCTGGTCTCTGAGAAAATAAATCTCATTATTGATTTTTCTTTCTTAAAAATGTCTAGGCTGTTCTTGGCCCTTTTGATATAAATTTCAGCATCAGCCTATTTTTACGAAGAAATCATGTTATGGTTTCAATTAGCATTGAATCTTTACATTTTTATGAATTTAAGTCTTCCAATTCATGCATGTAGATATAAATAAGTATGTATCAACATACCTATTTATGTAGTTCTTTAGTCTCAACAAAATTTTATAATTTCTTTGTAAGGATCTTAAACATTGTTATAGTTTTTTCTTAGGCACTATGTGTTTTTTATGGTATTGTAGTTAATGTCTTTTTTAAAAAAGATAATTGTACATTCACATGCAGTTTTAAGAAATAATAGAGGTCCCTTGAACACTTTCCCCTAATGGTAACCCTTTTGCAAAACTACAGTATACTATTACTATTAAAAAATCAATGTAAGCTGCTGTTCTTTTCATTTGCACCCAGCTTTAATTGTACCTGTGTATGTGTGTTAAGTTCTCCACATTTTTATCACTTATGTAAGTTCATGTATCCATTGCCATTTTTCAAGATCCTGAACATTTCCAACACCACACAAATCCCTCCTGTTGTCTTTTATAACTATATCACCTTCCTCCCTTTTCTCACTATATTTTCCCATCCAACCATTAGTCGTCTGTCCTCCATTTCTAAAATTTTGTCATTTAAAACATTTTATATAAATGTAACCCTATGATACGAATTTGGGTTCGGGGGACTGTTTTGTTTTTCCTCATCATAATTCCCTGGAGACTCATCCAAGCTGTGTGTATCAGTAGTCTATCCATTTTGATTGCCTAGTAGTATTCCATTTTGGTGACATATACATACTGAATTTCTTTAATCAGTCACCTGCTGGTTCCAGTTTTTTAGCAATTACACATAAAGTTACTATAAACATTCATGTTAGTCTTTTTGTGTGAAAATAGTGTTCATTTTCCTGGCATAAATGCCCAAGAAGGCAGTTAGTGGGTTATATGATATTTGCATGCTTAGCTTTTTAAAAAACTGTCAAACTGTTTTCTAGAGTGGTTTTACCATTTCACATTCCCACTAGTAATGCATAAGTGAGTCAGTTTCTCTGCATCCTTGCCAACATTTAATGTTATTTTTACTTCAGTCATTTTGATATGTTTGTAGTAACACCTCATTTTGCTTTTAGTTTAAATTTCCCTAATAGTTAATGATATTGAACATCTTCCCATGGGCTTATTTTTCATGTGTATATCCTTTTCAGTAAAATGTTTTTCTTTTGCTTATTTTCTAATTGAATTGTTTGTTTTTATAATTGAGATTTGAGAGTGCTTTATATATTCTGCATACTAGTCCTTTAAGAAGTGTGTTTTGCAAATATTTTTCATGGTCTGTAGTTTGTCTTATCATTCTTTTCCTGTGGACTTTCACAGAACAAAAATTTTAAATTTAAATGATGTCCAATTTATCAATTTTTTCTCTTATCATATATTTTATGTTTTAGTCTATAATTCATTTTGACCTAATTTTTGTATAAGATGTTAAGCTTAGGTTGAAGTTATTTCCTCTTTTCTTTTGCCTAGGGATGTGCAGTTGTTCTGGTATAATTTATTGAAAGGGCTATTCTTTCTTCATTGAATTGGCTTTGCACCTTTGTCAAAAATCAGGGTAGCACATTAGTGTGGATCTATTTCTGGGTCTTCTATTCTGTTTCATTGATTTATCTGTCTGCACCTCTGCCTGTACCACACTGTCTTGATTACTGTAGCTATATAGTAAGCTTTAACAGAGAAAGAGTAATTTCTCTCACTAATTCTTTCTCTTTCTCTCACTAATCACTTATCATGATTGATTTATCTACTCTAGGCCTTTTTATATAGAATTTAGACTAATCTTGTTTAAGAAAAATACCTTGCTCTGGCCAAGATGGAGGTGTAGGTAGAAATACTGTACCTCCTTGTACAACCAATTTTACGGACAACAAAGATTTAGAAACAAACACAAAACCAAACAGACAGAATATTGGACTGTACTGAAGTCCGACAACAACAAACGATTCATCTGGACCGGTAAGAGGGGTGGAGTTGGCAGCGGGCAGAGAGGGATTGGCAGGAAAAAAGCGGTGGCTGCTGGTCTGACCCAGGAGCGCAGGCCCTGGTTGGCAGATCCTAGGTGTGGGGTGGCAACGGGCAGACCCAGTGAAGATGCAAGTCAGCTGACCACGGACACATATTCATGCGCAGATAAAGCAGGCAGAGGAGCGAGCAGTGAGACAGACCGCAGAAACCAAGGCCCCAGCAATGGGAAATAAAGCCTAAAAGCACAAATTGGAAAAACTTTCCGGGGTTGAGGTGCTGGGAGAGGCTCTCAGCCTCACAGGAGAGTTCTCTGGAGAGACCCACAGGACCCTAGGACATACACAAGCCCACACACCTGGGAACCAGCACCAGAAAGACCCAACATGCTGTGGGAAGCGGCAGAGGTGACTGAAATCTGAGAGAGTAGAACAAACACCATTGCTCCCTCTCTGATCCAGCCCCCAGTCACAACCCAGTGACTGGGTTGACCCGCCCTGGTGAACACCTCACACATAACAGGCGCGAACAGACCAAAATATTATGGCTCAAGCAGAAAAACAGCTCCACAGCCAATACTTCTAAGTGACCAAGAGATAGCCAACCTATCAGAGGCACAGTTCAAAACACTGGTGATCAGGATGCTCACAGAACTGGTTGATTTTGGTCACAAATTAGATGAAAAAGTAAAGGTTACACTAAGTGAAATGAAGGGAAATGCACAGGGAACCAGTAGTGGTGGGAAGGAAACAAGGACTGAAATCAATGGAGTGGACCAGAAGGAAGAAAGAAACAACCAAACAGAAAAGAATGAAGAAACAAGAATTCAAAAAAATGAGGAGAGGCTTAGGAACCTCCAGGACATCTTTAAACATTCCAACATCTGAATTATAGGGGTACCAGAAGGGGAAGAGGAAGAGCAACAAGTGGAAAACTTATTTGAACAAATAATAAAGGAGAACTCCCCCAATCTGGCAAAGGAAATAGACTTCCAGGAAATCCAGGAAACTCAGAGAGTCTCAAAGAAGTTGGACCCAAGAAGGAACACACCAAGGCACATTATAATTACATTAGCCAAGATTAAAATGAAGGAGAGAATTCTAGAAGCAGCAAGAAATAAGGGGACAGTCACCTACAAAGGAGTACCCATCAGACTGTCAGCAGATTTCTCAAAAGAGACCTTATAGGCAAGAAGGGGCTGGAAAGAAGTATTCCAAGTCATGAAAGGCAAAGACCTACATCCAAGATTGCTCTATCTAGCAAAGCTCTCATTTAGAATGGAAGGACAGATAAAGTGCTTCTCAGATAAGGTCAAGTTCAAGGAGTTCATCATCACCAAGCCCTTATTAAATGAAATGTTAAAGGGACTTATCTAAGAAAAAGAAGATAAAAATATGGACAGTGAAAGGACAGCAAAGTTACAGTTATTAACAATCACACCTAAAACAAAAGCAAACTAAGCAGACAGCTAGATCAGGAGTGGAACCATAGAAATGGAGATCACATGGAGGGTTATCAGTGGGGGAGTGGGAGGGAGAGAAAGGGGGAAAAGGTACAGAGAATAATTAGCATAGAAGGTAGGTAGAAAATAGATTAGGGGGGACAAGAATAGTATGGGAAATGTAGAAGCTAAAGAACTTGTGACACATGGACATGAACTAAAGGGGGGGAAGGTGGGTGGGAGGGGGTATGCAGGGTGGAGGGGAATGAAGGGGGGAAATGGGACAACCATAATGGCATAATCAATAAAATATATTTTAAAAAAAGAAAAATACCTTGCTAGTGTTTTGATAAAATTACATTGAACTGTAGACCATTTGGGGAGAATTGACATTTTTACTATAATGAAACTTCTAATTCATGAACACTGTATAGCTCTTCATTTATTTAAGCTTCCTTGAGTTTTTAAAATTAGCATTTTTATAATTTTTAGCATGTAGATCCTATACACATTAAGTGTATACATAAATATTTCATTTTCCTTTGAGTGATTATAAGTTATATTGTATTTTAATTTTAGTTTTGCCATATTCATTGTAAATAGAATTGATTCTGATGTGTCCTTTTATATTTAGTTAAATTACTAATGTATTTAGATTTATTTTTACAGTTCTGTATAGTGATATCTATTTGTTTTACTTTTTTGATGTTTGTTTCTTTTTCTCCTCTGAATCAGTTGCATATATTTTTCTCATTTAGTTTCTCCTCCTGTAGGAAATTTTATCTTTTATTACTGTCATTTTGGTGATCACTCTAGAATTAGCTTTCGAATTCTAACTTATCAAAATCTAATGTTCATTAATATCTTATCTCCTCCTTATATAAAAAATAAAGTATTTAAAATATAAAAAATGATCTAGGGTCTTCATATGACTGAATACTGAATACTCTTCATATGACTTCATGTGAAGTCCCTAGATAATTTTATTTTAAATACTTTATTTTTTATATGTGCAATTTTTTTTTTAGATATTTTTCTTTTTTTTATTGTTCAGTTACAGTTGTCCCACCTTTTCACCCATTGCTCTCCTCTACCCCACACCCCCACAGTCAATTCCACCCCATTGTCTGTGCCCATCACTTCTCTATTCATGTTCCTTGACTTGCCCATTCCCCTTCTTCCTCCATTATCCCTCTTCCCCCTCCTCTCTGATCACTGTCAATTTGTTCTTTATTTCCATGCCTTTGCTTCTATTATGCTCATTTGTTTGTTTTGTTGATTAGGTTCCTGTTAAAGGTAAAATCATATGGTATTTGTCTTTCACCGCCTGGCTTATTTCAGTTAGCATAATACTCTCCAGTTCCATCCATGCTGTCATGAAGGGTAGGAGTTCCTTCTTTCTTTCTGCGGTGTAATATTCCATTGTGTAAATGAATTACAGTTTTTGATCCACTCATTTACTGATGGGCACTTAAGATGTTTCCAGTGCTTGGCTATTGTAAATTGTGCTGCTGTGAACATTGAGGTACATAGGTCCTTTGGAATTCGTGTGTTACAGCTCTTAGGGTATAAGCCCAGGTCTGGGATCACTGGATCAAAAGGCAGTTCCATCTTTAGTTTTTTGAGGAACTTCCTAATGTTTTCCACAGTGACTGCACCAGTCTGCATTTCCAAGATCTGGAAATGGTACTAGGGTCCCCAACAAAAGGGAACCCTAGTACCATTTCCAGTGTACTAGGGTTCCCTTTTCTTCACAGTCTTGCTAGCACTTGTTGTTTGTCAATTTCCTAATGATGGCCATTCCGTCCAGTTTGAAGTAGTATCTCACTGTGGTTTTAATTTGCATCTCTCTGATGGCTAGTGGTGCTGAGCATCCTTTCATATGTCTCTGGGCCCTCTGTAGTCCTCCTTGAAGTAGTGTTTTTTCAGGTCTTTTGCCCATTTTTTAATTGGTTTTAATCCTAATCCTAATTTATTGATTGCAAATATGTACCAGCCTTGCGTCCCAGGAATACATCCCATGTGATCATAATGTGTGGTCTTTTTAATGTATTGCTGGATCTGGTTTGCTAATATTTTGTTGAGGATTTTAAAGTCTATGTTCATTGGAGATATTGCCTATAATTGTCTTTCTTTGTAGTATCTTTATCCTAATTTGCAATTAGGATAATGCTGGCCTAGTAAAAAGAGCTTGGAAGTCTTCCTTCCTCTTGATTTTTTTGGAATACTTTGAGAAGGAGAGGAGTTACTTCCTCTTTGAGTGTTGGTAAAATTTGTCTAGGAAACCATCTGGTCCAAGATTTTTGTTTGTTGGGAGTTTTTTTTATTACTGCTTCAGCTTCATTTTTTGTTATCAGTCTGTTCAGGTTTTCTAATTCTTCATGATTCAGTTTTGGAAGATTGTATGTTTCTAGGAATTTATCCTTTTCACCCAGGTTATCCAATTTGTTGACACATACTTGTTCATAATATTTTCTTATAATCTTTTGTATTTCTTTGGTGTGAGTTGCTATATCTTCCATTTCTGATTTTATTTATTTGGGTCTTCTCTCTTCTTTTCCTTGATGAGTCTGGTTAATGACTTGTCAATCTTGCTTATCTTTTCACAGAATCAGCTTTTGGTTTCATTGATCTTCATTGTGTGTGTGTATGTGTGTGTTTTGTCTCTATCCCATTTATGTCCACTCTGATCTTTATTATTTCCTTTCTTCTACTTATTCTGGGCTTTGTTTGTTGTTATTTTTCTATTTCTTTAAGGTATAGGGTTAGATTATTTATTTGGATATTTCTTGTTTCTTGAGGTGGGCCTGTAACAATGTGATCTTCTTTCCCAGGACTTCTTTTGCCATACCCATAGATTTTGGATTGTTGTGTGTTCATTTTCATTTGTTTTCAGATAACTTGATTTCTTCCTTGGTGTCATTGTTAACCCATTCATTGGGCTAACCCTCCATGTATTTTAATGTTTTTGAGGGTTTTTTCTTAATTATAATTGGTTTTTAGTTTCAATGGTTAGAGAAGATGCTTGATAGGATTTCAATTTTCTTGAATTTGTTAAGGCTTGTTTTCTGTCCTAGCATGTGGTCTATCTTTGAGAATATTCCATGTGCATTTGAGAAGAATGTATATTTTGCTGCTTTGGGATGAAATGTTTTGTAAATATCAATTAAATTAAGCTGATCCAATGCGTCATTTAAGGTCACTGTTGTCCTGTTGATTTTCTATCTGTAAGATCAATTCACTGATGACAGTGGAGTGTTGACATCCCCTACTCTGACTCTTTTGCTATTGATCTCTCCGTTAATGTTCACTAAAGTTTTCTGTATATTTAGGTGCTCCTGTATTGGGCACATATTTGTTTAACAGAGGTTTTATTCTCTCACTGGACCAATCCTTTTAGTATTATATAGTGACCTTGTTTGTCTCTTGTTATGGCTTTTGTTTTGAAGTCTATTTTGTCAGATGCAACCTCAGCATTTCTTTCCATTGCTATTTGCATGGAATATTTTTTACATCCCTTCACTTGCAGTTTGTACCTTTCTTTTCTGAGGTTGGTCTCTTACAGAGAGCATATATATGGATTATATTTTCTTATTCAGCTACCTGTGTCTTTTGATTGGAGCATTTAATCTGTTTATATTTAAAGTTATTATTGATACATACTTATTTGTTGCCATTTTATTCTTTATACCTATGTTTTGCTCTAGATTTCTTTTTTTCTTTTTAAAGCAGGCCATTTAACACATCTTGCAATACTCAGTTGGTGGTAATGAACTCCTTTAGCTTCTCTTTCTTTCTCTCTTTTTTTTTTGGTCTGGAAGCTCTTTATGTCACCTTTAATTTTAAGTGATAGCCTTGCTGGACAGAGTAGTCTCAGCTCTAGATCCTTGCTTTTCATTACTTTGAATATTCCATGGCAATCCCTTACGCTCTGCAATGTTTGTTGAGAAATCAGTGGACAGCCTTATGGAAGCTCCCTTGTAGGTAACTTTCTCTTTAAGATTTAACTAACTGTCTTTCTCTTTCGCTTTTAAGACTCTTTCTTTATCTTTAGCCTTTTCCATTTTAATTATGAGGTGTCTTGGTGTGGGTTCTTTGGATTCATCTTGATTGGGACTGTTTATGCTTCTTGAACTGTGTGACTTTTTCTTTCACTAGGTTAGGGAAGTTTTCAGCCTTTATTTATTCAAACAGGTTCTCTATCCCTTGCTCCTGTTACTGCTATGATGTGGATATTGTTACACTTAATGTTGTCTTAGAGGTTCCTTAGACTTTCCTCATTTTTTAAAATTATTTTTTCTTTTTGATATTCTGCTTGTGTACTTAATGTTATGTTGTCCTCTGAATCAGCAATCCCCAACTTTTTTGGCACCAGGGACTGGTTTCATGGAAGACAATTTTTCCAAAGACCTGGGTCTGGTTGGTAGGGAGACAGAAGGCGGAGGTCAGGTGGTAATGCAAGCAGCATCCATGGACTGGGAGGACGGAGATTGGGGACACCTGCTCTAAATCACTAACTTGATCCTCTGTTTCATCTAGTCTGCTCTTTATTCCTTCTGGTATATTCTTTATTTATGACTGATTTTTTTGTTTCTTTTTAAAAAAATATATTTTATTGATTATGCTATTACAGTTGTCCCACTTTTCTTCTCCATTTATTCCCTTCCACCCTGTACCTCCCTCCCACCCTGTACCTCCCTCCCACCATCATTCCCCTACCTTAGTTTATGTCCATGGGTCATACATGTAAGTTCTTTGGCTTCTTCATTTCCCATGCTATACTTAACCTCCCCCTGTCTATTTTGTTTCTACCGTTCATGCTTCTTATTCCCTGTAACTTTTCCCCCATTTTCCTCCTCCCCCTCCCCATTAATAACCCTCCATGTGATCTCTATTTCTGTGAATCTGTTCCTGTTCTAGTTGTTTGCTTAGTTGGTTTTTGTTGTTGTTGTTTTAGGTTCAGTTGTTGATAGTTGTGAGTTTGTGTCATTTTACCATTCGTATTTTTTAATCTTTTTCTTAGATAAGTCCCTTTAACATTTCCTATAATAAGGGCTTGGTGATAATGAATTTTTTTAACTTGACCTTATCTGGGAAGCACTTTGTCTGTCCTTCCATTCTTAATAATAGCTTTGCTAGATAGAGTAATTTTGGTTGTAGGTCCTTGCCTTTCATAACTTGGGATACTTCTTTCCAGCCACTTCTTGCCTGCAAGGTTTCTTTTGAGAAGTCAGCTGATAGTTTTTTGAGAACTCCTTTGTAGGTAACTCTCTCCTTTCTTCTCTTTGCTTTTAAGATTCTCTCCTTATCATTCATGTTGGGTAATGTAATTATGATGTCCCTTGGTGTGTGCTTCCTTGCAGACCTTGTGTATTTTTAATCCTAATCCCATTACATACTTCCATCTGTTCTATACTCTAGTCACATTTAAACAGCCCTTCATTCATTTAGTCATTCATCTTTATAACAAAATATTTGTTGAGCCTCTACACTTACTAGGCATTGCAGAAGCAGTGTGTATTGAAATATATTTTCTTATTTTCTGTATTCTTGATGCTTTGGCATTTGTGACCTTGATCCTAAAGAGTCTCCTCCTCCCAGGGCTAGCTGATTCCTAGAGATAGCAAATAATGTCTCTTCAAGCATACTTTTGATGTGCAAACCAACCAATCCAGAGATCCTACTGAACATCATCTTTATCAAACTGTCACACATCAAATGTACATTCTCCCTTGCCCTAAATCACTCCAGGACCAGGTACTGGACAACTGAGGCTCATCTGTGTAACCTGGAGCTCACTGAATTATTCAAAGTCTCCAATAAATAACTTACTCACCCTGCTTACTTACCCTGCAGTATCTACCCTGCTTTGCCCTTTCCTTCCTAGGAAAACTGTAAAAAAGACTCTGGGCTGTATTCTCCCCACTTCCCCTTGGCCTCCTGACCTGCCTTGGTGCTTCTTTTCTGTGGGCCATGCTGTGCCTCCTGTTTCTAGAGATCTGTGAATATAAACTTTCTTCATGACAATCATTTCTGTGTCATCATGCGTTACCATACCTGATTAAAACAAATCTCTGGTACATTTTTAGAACACAGTGGTTAACAATGTTTGCTTTCATGGAACCTATATTGTAGAGGGGGAAGACAAAAAAGATGTAGGTTAAGCTAGTTGGTATTCACTTGGTATGCACCAAAAGGTCTGTATTGATTATTACAGTCAACATTTGTTTTGATTGGTCACAGATTATACCATACCAGGTGTTCAGAGATTTTGAGTAGCACTTCTTTTAGGTAAACCTCAATCCCAGTTTTTTAAATTGACAAAGTATCTATAGAGTTCAATAGATGGGGCAGGGACTAAAACCTTAGTCTTGGGACTTAAACTTCAATGTTCCTTTTAAAATATGGTCTGAATTACTTAACTTTTAAGCCCATTTGACTTTGCCCCCTTCTTTCTCTTTTTTGACTTAAAAAAATCTTATTTCTAGCTTAATGCTACATCTTCCATGGAGCTTCTCTGGTATCCCCAGGTAAATTTTGTTACTTTTTCTTTTGTGCTTTGCTTATGTATGTGCATCTGTTAGAGAGCCCTTATTTCATTTTGTTTCATTTATGTATCTGTCTCTTTTATTATAGTCTAAGCTCTTTGAGGTCAAGGACGATGTTCATATTGTTATACTTAGTATGTAGGACAGCACTGCACACACATAGTAGAATCTCAGTGAATGATGAAAATAAATGACTTATTACTAGGAGACTTGCAGAAGGGCCTACTCCTTGGAACAGAAGTCCTAAATATAATTTTTCTCATAGATTAACACACTTGTATGAATATATAGTAAATGAGGGTTTTTGTGTTGCACCAGCAAAGTAGAATGTATGATTATTTTGTATATTTCAGGGAATGGGAAATTGATCAGACCAGTCACTTTCAACTTTCTTTGGTTCAGACCTTGATGACTCAGGTTCAGTGTAATAGTGAAATCCTTGGACAAAAAATTTGACTGTGTTACCCTGGCTGATGTGGTTCAGTGGATTGAACATTAGCCTGCAAAACTGAATGGTAGTGGATTAAATTACCAGTCAGGGCACATACCTGGATTGTGGGCCACGTACCGAGCTTGAGATGCCCAAGAGGCAACCTATGTATCTTCCACCCATCGATGTTTCTCTCCTTCTCTTTCTTTCTTCCTTCCTTCCACTCTCTCTAATAAATAAAATCTTTAAAACATTTTATAATTTTTGATTGGAATTATTTATGCTTATAAAGGCAGATGACCTATTTATGAGTAGAACTAAACTGGTCTTGTATAAACTGGGCAGGCAATCTTAGTAAGTAGACTTTATTCTCCTTTTCATAATTTAAACTTCTGGTATTGAGCCTATAACATAATACTCTAATCCATGAACAAAGGCAATTTGGTCTTGTCATCTGGTGTCTATTCATTAATACTGGTGACTGGCAAAGAATAGATGAATAGATGAAAAACAGTTTTCTGAGTCCAGGATAGATGTTTGAAGCTAGGCCAACTGTTCCTTTTTCTTGCCATTATGCAGTTGAACACCCTGGTAATTTTGTGACTCAGGTAACTATTGTAGGAACTACTTAACTGGACAGAAAATAAAGTCTTTGTTATTATCCCTCTGGGCTAGTCATCTTTGCCTCTGAGCTGTGCCTACATGGAGGTGTTTGTCCATAATATAGACATAACTGACATCAAGCAAACATAATGCAATAGCTTTCCAAGACAGAAAGCATTGTTGTTACCTTAGGGTCTGACATTACTTTTGACATTCTGAATCTCAGTGTTTATGAGAAACATCAATAATAATAACCACCCTTTGCATAGGTACAGCACCTTTCTCCCCAGGCTCTGACTGTTTTGCAAGCATGAAGTGTTTTGTGCAGAAGAGAAAGATGGAGTGGGAGAATCTGGCTCCAGACAATTAAGAGCTGAAATTAAAAAAAATTTTTCTCAGGGAGCATGGGCACATAAGGGGGACAATTTATGATAGGAAATGAAAGATGCTGAGTTCAGCTGAGACTGTAAGAGGAAGTTAGAAGACAGTAAGACCTGACTCACAGTTTGTCCAAGTAAAATTAAAGATGATTTAAAAAAAGCAAACTCAGAAGTCACTGAATTTTTGAGTACCTTTGGTATTTGCCTGTAACAGTTAAAGTACTAGATGAAGTTTAATCATAATTACTAGCTTCCGCAACTCATCTAATATGTTAAAAATTATTTTGTAAATGTGTGCACACTTTATAAACATAGTCAAAACATTCTTTTTTGTCTGGAGAGTAAAGACATTAAAACCACCACCACTGCCACCAGCCATCATTTATTGCTTTTAGACGTTGGTTTCTGTGGGCAGGACCTGTGTCTTACTTCGTATTGGTGTTCCTAGACTATGCCTTTCCCATATTATGTGCTTAATAAATGTTTACTTAAGTTGAAATTTTGTAGGTACTTTTTAAAAAACTGTTCACAGTTTCTGCTTAGTTACCTTTGGTTTTCATTTTTTTAACTGTAAATTTTTTTCCATGTATAATGGTATCAATTAAAATTTCTTCTAGAATGTTATCTGAAATTTTATGTTTTAAACTATATCAGGCCTACATAAATGTAAAGATTCTGACCGACAAAGTATGTTCTACCAGTTTATGAGATTATTTTTAAAAAGCAAAGAATACTTTATTTAATTTTAAAACACATAATGAGTTTTTTTTTAATCCTCACCTAAGGATATGCTTATTGATTTTTTTTGATAGAGGGAGGGGATGGGGAGAAAGAGAGAGGGAGACATCAATTGGTTGCCCCCAACTGGGGATCAAACCCACAACCTAGGTATGTGCCCTGACTGGGAATCAAATGCACAACATTTTGGTGTATGGGATCACTTTCCAGCCAAGCCAGGGAGGGAGACATAATAAGTTTTTAAAAATCTTTATTTAAAATTGTTTTCCTGCAATAGGATAGATTCAGCTGGAATGATTGAAATTGTCTCCAGAAATATTACATTGTATTTTATAGGTTAATATTAATTTGATAGCTGTAACTGTAATATGCTTTTTGAAATCACATATACATATTTGTAGAGCTCATTTCTTTTTTTAGAGCTTATTTCTTTGATACAGTTTAACAACTTCACAAAATGATTCTGTAGGTTTTGCAAGGGATGATGCAGTGCTGGTGAGAACAGCTCTTTAATATTTTGGAAAGCGCAAGCATAATGTAGGGAGGTAGCCACTGCAAAAGGAACCATAAGAGATAAATGTGGTAGGAATTAAAGATGTGGAAGGAGCTCCCAACTGACCTGAGGGTTCTGTAGATGAGTAATAATAATAATACTTACATATTCTCTTACTGTTTTTTCTCCTTTTGACCTTAGAGATAGAGGGTTGAGTTATTATTTTTTTCTATCCATAGCACAGTACCATTATTATCCATTCAAGGCTTCTCTCTTACTTCATTTTATCCTTTTGTATCCCCCCATTCTATCATTCCATTCCAACTTCTTTCCCTTTCATAGATATCTCCTACATTAATGTGTTTGATATATGTACGCATGAGGGATTTGGGTATGTATTTGGATAAGTATGAATCTTTATTTTTCAGTTCATTTTAAAATAAGTTTTTTTTTTCAATTACAGTTGACATATATTATTATATTAGTTTCAGGTCTACACCTCAGTGGTTAGACATTATATAACTTAAGTGATCATCCTGATAAATCTCATACCCATCTGACACCATATGTAGTTATTAGAATGCTATTGACTGTATTCCTTATGCTGTACTTTTCATCCCCATGACTATTCTGTAGCAACCAATTTGTACTTCGTAATGCCCTCACCTTTTTCACCCATCCCTCCAACCATTCATGTCATCTGGCAACTATCAAAGTGTTCTCTGTATCTATGAGTCTGTTTCTGTTCTTCTTGTTCGTTTATTTTGTTTTTCAGATTCAATTGTTGATAGATATGTATTTATTGCCATTTTATTGTTCATATTTTTATCTTTTTTCCCCCTTCTTAACCCTGCAGAGGTTTTGGTCAAAACAGCTTAGGTCGTGTGTATCCAAGAGATACCTTCATTACAAGTATGTGCTGAAATGTGAAAACAAATTTTTTAAAAACTGCAAATTTGTATTTATTATACTTATGTAATAAAGTACATGATTTTTTATTTTGGTTACAATCTAGAAATTATTAAAGAAATATAAAAGCATAGAGGATAAATATTTCTCTTTTTAAAAACAAACATGAATAATGTTAAAAATGTAACAAAAAGTGTCTTTATCATTAATTAGGGAGAATCTTCAATAGTTGGCTTTGCAAATAATAAGTTTGCAAAGTTTATATTATTTATAAACTTATAAATAATAAGTTTATAACAGTCATTGCAAACAATATTGCTATGCTCAAGGCATAAATACTTTTCACACTTGCAAAAATATTTTGATAAGTGACTTGTTTTAGATGCATAGCACCTAACGCATCTTTTTCTGCTTGTTGAGGGAGCCATATCTATCTCATCATTAGAATTTCTTAGTTTGTGTTTGAAATTGATGAAGTTTCTGGTATAAAGTCTTATGCACACTCCTAGTGATTTTTTAGTGCCTTTTTATTTGTTCTGACATTAATGGCATTACAAGATTTTTGATAAATATTCTGTGCTTTATTTTCTCATTGCTGTTCAGTGTGTGAAGTCTGGGCGTTTATCCTTGCAGTATTAAAAATTGTGTGGAATGTAACCATAAGCCACCTTCTGGTGTTCCTGGCCACACTATGTGTACCTATTATTTGGTCCACAGTGTTAACTCCTGACTTCGCTTGGTTGTAATATTCTATTTTGTCAGGCTTTTGCAAATCTAAATTTATGGCATCATCGAAATGCATACTTGAAACTAAAATTATGTTTTTTTCCCTTTTGGGGTACATGAGATATAGAAGTGTGCAGTCTGCACCAAAAGCAAATAAGCTGGATTTTTGGGGCCTGTTTTTAGAAGACACAAATTCAGGGGTTAGCTGGGGTTTATTCTTATGAACAGTATCTATATATGAAAGTAACTTCTTTTTCAAGTTGGAGGTAAGACTTATATCAATGAACCAATTATCTACTGTAATATTACATTCTGATGAGTAAGTGGGTTCTGCAAGTCTCTGATTATGCCTGCTGGTTTATTAGTGATCAAGTAAGGACCCTCAGACCGCTTACTGGCATAAACAGGGTTCAGCAGAAGTAATGCCTGCTTGACTGTGGTTGGTACAGTAGCAATATGGGTATAAAAGTTTACAGTTGTAATTTGAATATTTTACCTAAAGTGTCATATGGTGTGCTGGAATATATTTCTGTGTTACAGAATTACAGGCTTGTGATTTTGTAACAAAAACTTTGTTAAAAAAAGGGAGGGTATGGGGGGCATTATTTGTGCCAGACCCCATATTTCAAAATTTCCTGTGTAAAAATACTTTTGAATTGACCATAGCAAAAATTTTTATACCATATTTACTGGACTTGGATAGAATATATTGCCTAAACCCACATTTGCCTTTAAATCCAGGTAACATTTTGTTTGCTGTTACATTCTCTCCTGTAGAGTAACATAATTTGTATTTTGTACAAATGCTGAGAAAATGTCTCTCACAGCCACTACTTTGTCTACTTTCAGGCATTTTAAGCAAGTAAGTTTGTCATCAAACCTGATATAATTATTAAATCTAAATCTCTATAAAGATACCACTAGTCTCAAAAGTTCAATCCTATTACCATCAATAGCCCATAAATCCTGCAAATTTAATCTATTGCTGTGATGTAAGAGGCTAGATATAAAATGCCTAATAATGCTTTTGATTAGGCTTTGTCTGTTTATTTAGCATCTTTCTGTTGAAAATTGGCTTGAGGTAAAATCAATGTATTTATTTGTGTATGATAAGTTAGATGTAAAATATTTGTGATAACGCGGTTCCAAGTTTTTAGGTCTGTCTTGGCATTTTTTGTATTTGGCCAAACTAACAGAAGTTGACACAAGGTATTCTGTGGCTATTTTCTAATTTGTCTTCTTATTGGATTTTTCTGTCATTTTGATTCTTCATCTTTCAAAAAAACATACTCTTCATTCATGTCTAATTCATCTCCACTTTCTTCACTAGAAATATCTTGCTTGGTATCCAAATCTCCTGAACGACCTTCCACATAATTTTCATCTTCTAAATCACTTTCATATTCACATTTGACTCTATCATTTTAATCATTGCATTCTAGTGGCATTTGCCGAAGTTCTTCAATATCTCTTATATTATCGAACTGACCTATTTTCCAGCCATTTTCAATGGCAAATGAAAAAAAAACACCCCACAACACTGACTTAGAAGTTCATACACACAAGAAAACAACTAACCAAAACTGACTTCAGAGTTCATGGTATCTCTCACATACATTTACTATTGAATATCACACACCCTTATGAAACATGTGTTAAAACCAAACTGATGACTTAAACATTATGGCTTAACATTACTAAGGTTTGAATGCACAGCTAGCCATGACCTTGAACCTGTGCATCTGATATATATAACAATATTTAAGAAAAGAATTTGTATCTCTCCGATCAGCTGTGACCTCTGCAGGGTTAAAGAAGGCCCTTTAACATTTCACATAGTACTAGTTTGGTGGTGATGAATTCCTTTAGCTTTTTCTTGTTTGGGAAGCTTTTAATCCAGGGGTGTCAAACTCATTTTCACTGAAGGCCACATCAGCCTCATAGTCACCTCCAAAGAGCTAAATGTAGAATTCCTTGCCCCTAGATAAGGAGTAGTTAGGTTTATATAGTCCTAAAATTATATTTGGCCATTGAAGGCAATGTAGCCCCTGGTGAAAATGAGTTTGACACCCCTGTCTTAATCTGTCCTTCAATTCTAAATGATAGTTTCACTGGGCAGAGTAATCTTGGTTGTAGGTCCTTGCTTTTTATCACTTTGAATATCTGGTCTGCAAAGTTCCTGTTGAGAAATCAGTGGACAGGGTTATGGGACCTCCCTTGCAGATAACTGCTTATCCCTTGCTGCTTTTAAGATTCTCTCTTTGCCTTTAACCTTTTGCATTTTAATTATGATGTGTCTTAGTGTGGGCCTGTTTGAGTTCATCTTGTTTGGGACTCTCTGCACTTCCTGGACTTGTATGTCTATTTCCTTTACCAAGTTCAAGAAATTTTCTGTCATTATTTTTCAATTTCTTTCTTTTCCTTCTGGTGCCATCCAAAAATGTTGTTACACTATAAGTTGTCCCAGAGATTCCTTAAACTATCTTCATTTTGGGGGGTTCTTTTTTCTTCTTGCTTCTGATTGGATGCTTTTTCCTTCCTTCTATTCCAAGTTGCTTATTTGATTCTTGGCTTTATCTACTCTACTGTCGATTCCCTGTAAATTATTTTTCACTTTAGTTAGTGTAGCCTTCATTTCTGACTGGATCTTTTTTAATCTGTTAAAGGTCCTCACTAAGTTCATTGAGCATCCTTATAACCAGTGTTTTGAACTCTGCATCTGATAGATTGTTCGCCTCCATTTTGTTTAGTTCTTTTTCTAGAGTTTTGTTCTGTTCTTTCCTTTGTTCTGTTCTTTCATCTGTTTTTTTTTTTTGTCTCCTCATTTTGGCAGTCTCCCTGTGTTTGTTTCTGGTTTAGGCAGAGTGCTATGTCTCCCAGGCATGGTAGAGTGGCCTAATGTAGTAGGTGTCCTGTAGGGTCCTATGGCACAGTCTCCCTGATCACTCGCTGATCACCCAGGCTAGGTGCTCAGGGTACACACCGATGTGGACTGTGTACACTCTTCTTTTATAGTTGAGCCTTGATTACCGTCAGGAGTGATTTATGTTCAGGCTGCTCAGCTTTCAAGGAGTGGCTGTTACCACTGATCTCTGACCACTGTGGAGGATCAGCTGTGCAGGGGCCCACCCCACAGGGGGTTGCTTACTTCATTGGAGCTCTGGTGCCTCCTGAGTGTGCCCCTTGAGTGTGTCACTTGTGGAGGTGGTTGGGTGGTGATGCTTCAAGATGGTCTGAAGTCCACTGGGTGCACTGGCTCTCTGTCCTCCCAAGAGGTACAGGCCAAGATCAGCCACTTCCTGTGTTCTTCCTGGGCCACTTTACATGAGCTACAAAGCAATCTGCAGTGGCTGCTGTTGTGGTGGGCTTGCAGGTCCCCAAGTGAGTTCAAGCTGCAAACCAAGACTGGCTGCTGCTAGTGCCAGGAACGGGCCATTTAGTGAAAAGGTACAGGGATCACTCATGCCAGATTCAGCTTGTTTTAGAGACTTCAGAAAATTCTGAAGCATGAGCCAAGACAGGCCATTTGTATGGAAAAGCCACTGGAAACAGCTTGGTTGAACCTACAAGTTGGGTGGGTGGGGTCTTTGAGAATGGAATCACCAGGGCATCTAAACAGTGTTAGTCAGGTTGATGAAGACTCAGATATGGTGCCTGCCTGCCAGCTTTGTTGGGGGAGTGCTCAGAAAAAGAACAATGGCTTCTGCCAGCATTTTTGTCTGACAGAAAAATGCATCCCCCCAGCTATCCCTGATGCCAAGCACTTTAGTTCCTCTGTCTGTGTCCCTGGTGCCTTTCAAGCTGCTGCCCCAGTACTGGAAATCAGAGAGAGTGAGTCACAACAATCAGTGTACAGGCCATTTAATAGGAACTGCTTGGGAATCCAGAAGTGCTCCATCTCACTCAGCCACAATCCCTGCTATTTTTTTTTTTTCAGCCAGAGTTATAAACACTCCTCTTCCTAGCACTGGAACCCTGGGATGGGGTGTCTGATGTGGGGCTGGAACCTTTGGCTCCTTAGGGGGGATCTCTGCAGCCAAGATAGCCCTCCCAATTTTTATCTGCCATACGTAGGTTTGGGACCAGTCTGTTCCATGTCTCTGCCCCTCCTACCAGCCTTGATGTACCTTCTTTAATTCCCTCGTCGTATGACTTTCATTCAGCCAGATTTCAGCAGTTCTGAATGATGGTTATTCTGTAGTTTAGTTATAATTTTGATGTGGTTGTGGGAGGAGGAAAGTACTGTGTTTACCTATACTGCCCTTTTGCCTGGAAGTTTCTGTATCTTTTTAATGGTTGGTACCTGTAGTTACTTCTTTTCCATTCCTGTATTGAAATTTATGCCTTTTCTCTCTTTCTCCCTCTCTTTTCCTTGATCAGTCTTGTTAGAGGATTATCAATTTTAATAGTGTTTTCAATGGATCAATTTTTGCTTTGTTTAGCCTCTTGTAAAATTTTTACTACCTCATACTTTATTAATTTTGATATAATCTTTAATATTTTTCTCCTTTAGACTTTAATTTTTTCTTCTTTCCCTAACTTCTTGTGACCATTGCTTACCTTATTTTCAGTCTTCTTTTTCTATTGTGCCGTGCTGTAAATTTCCCTTGAAGCACTTATTTAAACTGTACTTTATCAGTTATTGATATTTCATATTTTGGGTTCAAAATATTTTAATAATTTTTGTTTTTATAATTTCTGTTATTTAGAGATATATTTCCTTTAAATGTCAGATTTCCCCCTTCTTAGTTCATAAATGTAATGCAATTCAAATAAAATTCTTAATAGCATTTTACATGGAAGCAGACAAACTGAATCTGAAATCTGTATGAGGGGATCATGGTCTAAAACGATTCTAAAAAAGTAGAAGAAAGAGGGGAGTTCTTGTCCTAGCATATCTTATGACAATATAAAGCTCTAATAATTGAAACAATATGGTAAAGATCTAATGCTAAGTATCTTTGAGAACTTAGGATGTCACAGAGGAATCGATTCAGTTGGAAAAAGAAGGTATTAGAAATAAATGATATTAGGAAAATTGGTCTTTTATACAAAGTCTGTCCAAAGTTATCTAGCCATGTAATGTGAAAAATAGAGACATTTACTTAAGAAGATACAAGATACAAGAAACTGTGCACAGGAAAATGACACCTTAGTCTCCTTCAAAGCAGGCACCTCAGGACCTCACACAGCTCTCTCAATCATCATCAGCTACCCCCTCCTATTTTCCTGAATCTCATTGATGGTCTGAAATCTCTTCCCTTTCAAAGGTGATTTTAGTTTTGGGAAAAGCCAGAAGTCACAAAGCACTAAATCTAGGCTGTACAGAGCTGAGTCACCCGGATGATTTGATGTTTCACAAAAAAATTCTGCATATGACGTGATGCATGAGTGGGCACATTGGTGAAGCTGCCAATCACCAGTTGTCCATAGCTGCACTCTTCTGAGTCATCTGGACAGTTTACACAGGGGAATGTTAAAGCTTAATGCAATATTTGATTCAGATTGGTTGTTCTACCCTCTTATTTTGAATGCAATGGCAACTTAGTACACATGCTCTCTCAAGGGCATCTTCTGCTCCCACTGACTAGTACAGTGAAGTCATCATTGTTCACACATGTGCATTCCAGTCTACTCTCCTTGGTTGCCAGGTTACATTGATGTCACGTGAACCACTCTTGTTATATTAACAGTGGCTGGACTTTTTCCAGACAGACCTTGTATAGAAAAAATATGATTTTTACATTAATTCATTCTTTTTATTTTATTTAGTATATGCCGTAGGTAGTTCCTATTTTTCTTTTAATTGTTGTCTTTTCTAAAGAAGAAATCTGCCTAAACTGAGATATTCCAGTGTTGGTTAGCCAAAATGCTTTTTATCAAAATCGAGTAAGATCTAACTACTACCATGGTAACTGTCTGACCTAATGCGAGGCAGCAACTGAAGTTATGACAAAATTAGACTAAACAAATCATATTTAAATTTTCCATATCATTTTATCATCAGATTCCAATTTCAATGTTGACCTCTCTTTTGATGTTTTATATATTATTCTCAGGCCATAATGTATTTTAATAGTTGAAAACAGATGGGAAATATTTAAAAACATGATGTTTATATCAAAAGCCAATTCATAAGGAGATCTGTTTCTGGTTAATTAACTATTGGACATGGAAAATGCAAAGAGCAATTTTCTGTGATTCATAATGACTTAAACACAGACCCATTCATTAGGGCTTTATAAACAAATGATGTGATATCAAAAATGTTGGTAATCAGATAACTTTAACACTAGAACTTTTAACTAATTTGTAATGTGGTTCTTATAGGGAGTAGGCAATGGGCTTTACATGTTGATGTGCTGATTAGTCACTTGTGAAGACTTAAATATTTTTATACAGCACCTGAGATATACCAGGCATGGATTCTGGGTAAAAGCCTAGGCCTCTTCATTGGTAACAAAGTGCCCATGAGACTCTTACCAGGAGTCTTTAGACCACATTTTGGTAAAGGTGGGGAAAGACAAACGGGGATCTCTCTCTGGTTATTCTTTTCACAAGTAGTATTACCATCTTCCTCTTTCTTCTTTCCTACTCTAAAAGTTTAGAGAGGTATAGGTTAGTGAAATGAACATTGGCCAAGGTGAGTAGGGAGGGAAATACCAACTTCCTATTTACTTTAAATCTTAAGATCCTTTAGGGTATATTTGGCTATTATTTAAGGTTCTTTGTTATTTTGTACAGTGACTTGATCCAAAAACATGGGTGCTTGGTTTAACTTTTCATGAATTTTCTATACTCTGAAATATCAAAACTCTATGTCTTGAATTCCAAAACTCTAAGTTGGCCTAATTCACAGTGATGTTGAAATAATATATCATAAGTAAATTAATTTTGATGGAGTTGCAAAATCCATTCTTTGTTATTAGATTTTATTTATTAAATATAACTAAAATATTCTAGAGATACATATCTACATTTCTGAATATCAGTAGTTTTAAAAATATTGAAAAAGGGGACCATATGGCTATAAGCTCTCAATAAGAATTTCAGTTTATCTGAAAATATATAGGTACTTCTTGACTTATGGGGTTATGTCCTAATAAACCCATTGTAAACTGAAAATATAATCTAAGTGAAAAATATATTTAATACACACAACCTACTGAACATTATAGCTTAGCCTAGTCTACCTTAAACATGCAGAACACTTATGAGGGTGGACCAATAAAACAACAGAATTATCTTCTGGAGGGCAGGCCCCTTCTAGTATAGGCTTCCCCCACTGGGTGGGTGTTCTAGGAACCCATCTGTATTGGTGTACAGCTGGCATTATTGTGAGAGGCTGTGTTTGGCTTCAGTGAATTTTTCTGAAGACTCTTTCAGTGTGTTTTTCCATTTCATGGTGGCTGAAGTACAAATGCAACTGCCCACACTGCTCTGAGTGTTTGGCAGTTTTTGACCAAAATTGGCATGACCCCAATGTGTCCCACCTTCTCTATTCACTCAGTCTCACCCCCAGCAACTTTTTTTTTCATTTGCCTGGATGAAATAAGTCCCCAGAGGGAAATGTTTTTTGCTCACATGGAAGAGGTGAAACAAAAAACAGCAGAAGCACTTAAAGACATCAAAATTGATGAGTTCAAGAACTATTTTGAGCTGTGGAAAAAATGTCTTGATGTGTATATTGCATCAAATGGAGAGTGCTTTGAAGGTAACTGAAGTTCAAATATGTAAGAATAAACACACAGTTTTATAAATAAATTTGGGGGGATTTCTTTTGGACCCCCCTTCCTTGTACATTAGTTGACTGTTGGACAAAATCATGTTGGCACTGTCCAGCATCACTAGAAAGTATCATATTGCATATTGCTAGCCTTGGAAAAGATCAAAATTCAAAATTCAAAGTGCAGTTTCTACTATGTGTGTATTACTTTTGTACCATTGTAAAGTCAAAAAATCATAAGTTGAACCATCATAAGTTGGGGACTTTTGTATTCATAAATCTTTTAATTTCTTAATAAACAAAGACCCATTTTTCCTGCCAGAACTATGATTAGGATGATATCTTTTCTAATTGTTTTAGTTGATTACCAGACCCAGCCTGTATATCCACTAACCATAGAAGGCCAAAGTCCAGAATCTCCTCCTTAAAATGGCATTGGGCCCGTTGTCCGGTATTCCTGGGGCTTACTCAGGTCTGGAGTTGTTGGAGCTGCTTCATGAGAAGGATAGGAGTGGGATATGCTGATCGGTTCACTGTAGGTCCCTGATTCAGATTTGCCCTTGCTTCTGTTTTCTGTGGTGAAGGTTTTCCCAAATATTTGGGTATTTTCAAGTTATTTTTTATATAGGTGTTTAACTTAGTTGCATGTAGTCAGAGACCATCTCCATATGATTACAGTTCTTTGAAATTTGATGAGACTTAGTTTGCAGTATATGCTAAATTTTTGGAAGTGTTCTATGTGCATGTGAAAATGCATGAGTTGAGTAGGTGATTGCATTGATTATATCAAACAGGTCAAGTGTCTTTTTTTGTTTGAGTTGTACATATATAGTTGTGTATTCTATAAATTTCTATTCATGATTGTTTATTTCTACCTCTAGTTTGATATCTTTTGCTTGATATAATTGAGGCCACGTTATTTGGTACTGTTTAGAACGATTATATCTTCCATATGAATTGAGCCCTTTATTCTTTATCTCTTTCTTTCTCTAATATTGCTTTTTTGCCTAACATTACTACTGATATTACAAATACTACTTTGCCTGTTATTACTATATATGCACTAGCTTTTGTTTTTGTTTTGTTTTTTTGGTAAGAGTTAGCATGGTATATGGTAAATGGTTCTTCTTCTTTTTTACTTTTAAGGTTTATATCCTTAACATGGGTGTTTTTCCCATTTATTTTATTTTTTAAAACCTTTATTGTGTTTTTTTCATTCCCCTTATACCCGTCTCCCCCGACAGCAATCAGCACACTGTTGTCCATGTCCGTGAGTCTTTTTTCCTTTTTGCTCAATCCCTCCACCCCAACATATGTGTAATTTGAACAGCACAGCATTGGGTTTTTTCCCCGCAGTCTGACAATGTTTTTACTAGAGCGTTTAGTCTACTAATTATTTATCACAATTATGAGAATCTCTGCTTTGCTGAGATGACCAGGTAGACTTCTTTAAACTAAGGTTTATGGAATGACCTTTCTGAGATACTGTGGGCTCAGAGTTTCTAATTGTTTCATAGATATCTTGAGAAAATTTCCTTATTTATTTGGAAATACTGTGTGAAAAAATGAGACAGTGAATATGCTTTCAAGTTGAGATTTAAAGAGAATAGATTCTCTAAGGGATACTTATTAGAAGCACTGGTCAAGAAAGAAGCTGTATCAAATTTACCAACACAGCCAAACCCAATCTTCACTTTGGCATTGACAGAGGGAAAATATCTAGGCTTATTGAATTATAATTGCAGCTATATGAATCACATGCCATTTTATATAAAATGTGATTTTTATCTGTGATTTAAAGAGGGCTTTTAAAATAGGGTTTTACTGTAATTTTAATAGACTGGAGAAAGTAATGAGAAAGTCATAGTGGATATGTATTGAGGTTAAAAAGCAGGAAGGATATCTAAAGTAAGCATTGAAGTGTTAAACGTATATTGAGGCTGGGATGAAGATCGGGGAGGTATGCCTGAAGTTAATGACTTATGCACAAGACCCATGCAAGTAAAATACAAGTTCAGAACAGAAGTTTGTGAAGAGCAGGAAAAATAAGACTGTTGAATACAAATGTTGAATACTGTTTGTAGTAACATAGAAATAATTATTTTAAATGACCAGAATAAGTATAGAAAGACATTTTTGAGACAAAGAAATTTAATAGGATATTAGATTTTATTTATTTACTTTAAATTGAGATGTAATTAATGTATAACATTGTACTCATTTTAAGTGTATAACATAATGATTTGATTTATATACACATTGTCAGGTGATTAGCACAGTATGCTTATTTAACATTTCTCACTGTATGGAGTTATACATTTTTTCCTTTTGGTAAGAACTTTCAAGATCTGCTCTCTTAGCCACTTTCAAATATATAATACAGTATTATTAACTATTGTCACCATGTTGTATATTGCATCCCCCAGGACTTTTCTTTTTTAAATTTATTTTTCTTTTCTTCTTTTAAGCATTTAAAAAAACTTAATTATTATTCATGTACAGTTTTCTGTTTTCTTTCAATTACAGTTTACACTCAATATTATTTTGTACTAGTTTCAGGTGTACAGTATAGTGGTTAGACAATTATATATTTTATGAAGTGATCCCCCCAATATTTCAAAATACCCACCTGGCACTATGCATAGTTACTACAGTATTATTGACTGTATTTCTTATGCTGTACTTTACATCCCCATGATTATTTTATTAACTGCCAATTTCTATTTTTTAATCCCTTTACCTTTTCCATCCATTCTCCCCAGCCCCTTCCCCTCTGGCAACCATCAGTCTGTTCTCTGTGTCTATGATTCTGTTTCTGTTTGTTTATTTTGTTCTCCAGATTCTACCTAAAAGTGAAATCACATGGCTCTTACCTTTTTCTGCTTGATTTATTTCACTTAACATAAGTGGATATTCTCTTAATCCATCCATGTTGTCACAAATAGCAGCATTTCATCTTTTCTTATGCCTGAGTAGTATTTAATTGTATATATGTACTGTATCTTCTTTATTCAGTCATCTATTGAAGAATACTTTGGTGACCAGTTTTCGTGTCTTGGCCACTGTGAATAATGCTGCAATGAACACAGGAGTCCATATATCTTTGTGAATAAATGTTTTCAATTTTTTTGGTAGATAACCAGAAGAGAGTTGTTGGGTCATATAGTAACTATTTTTTTTCCAAAAGATTTTATTTATTTTTAAAGAGAGGGGAAGGAGGGAGAAAGAGAGGGAGAGAAACATCAATTTGTGGTTGTCTTTTACACATCCCCCACTGGGGACCTGGCCCGCAACCCAGGTCATGTGCCCTGATTGGGAATTGAACTGGCGACCCTTTGGTTCACAGGCCTGTGCTCAATCCATTGAGCCACACCAGTCAGGGCATATTCTTAATTTTTTGAGGAAACTCCTTACTGTTCTGTACAGTGGCTGTATCAATTTACATTCCCATCAACAGTGAATGAAGGTTCCTTTTTCTGTATAACCTCTCCAACACTTGTTTTTACTCATCTTGTTAATAATAGCCATTGTAACAGGTATGAGGTGGTATGTCATTATAGGGGGTTTTGGAGTATTTTTTATTGATTATGCTATTACAGTTTTCCCCTTTATCCCCCTCCTTTTGTTCCCCCAACCCTCTGGCATTCCCGCCCCCTTAGTTCATGTCCTTGGGTTGTACATATAAGTTCTTTGAGTCCTCTGTTTCCTATACATTTTCTATCTCTCCCTGTCTATTTTATGCCTACTAATTATGCTCCTTCTTCCATGTACCTTTTTCCTCCTGTTCCTCCCTTCCCCCTCCCCACTGAAATTCCTCTGTGTGATGTCCATTTCTCTGATTCTGTTCCTGTTCTGGTTGTTTACTTAGTTTTCGTTTTTGTTGTTTTTTTCTTTAAGGTTCATTTGTTGATAGATGGGAGCTTATTGTCATTTTACTGCTCATATTTTTCATCCTCTTTTGCTTAGATAAGTCCCTTTAACATTTCATATAATAATGACTTGGTGATGATCAGCTCCTTTAACTTGATTTTATCTGAGAAGCACTTTATCTGCCCTTCCATTCCAAATGAAAGCTTTGCTGGATAAAGCAATCTTGGATGTAGGTCTTTGGATTTCATGACTTGGAATACTTCTTTCCAGCTCCTTCTTGCCTATAAGGTCTCTTTTGAGAAATCAGCTGATAGTCTGATGGGAACCCCTTTGTAGGTGACTGTCCCCTTATCTCTTGCTTCTTTTAGGATTCTCTAACTTTAATCTTGGGTAACTTAGTGATGATGTGCCTTGGTGTGTTCCTCTCTGGGTCAAACTTCTTTGGGACTCTCTTGGCTTCCTGGACTCCTGGAAGTCTGTTTCCTTTGCCAGATTGGGGAAGTTTTCTTTCATTATTTCTTCAAATAAGTTTTCAATTTCTTGCTATTGTTCTCCTTCTGGCACCCCTATAGCTCGGATATTGGAACGTTTCAGATTGTCCTGGAGGTTTGTAAGAATCTCTTCACTTTTTTCAATTCTTGTTTCTTCATTTTGTTCCAGATGGATGTTTATTTCTTCCTTTTGTTCCAAATTGTAGCTTTGAGTTGTGGTTTATTTCCTGTCACTGTTGGTTCCCTGAATACTTTGCTTTATTTTACTTTGGGTATCTTTCATTTGTTTTTTCATTTTTTGACCAAGCTCAATGAGATCTGTGAGCATTTTGAACTCAGATGATACCCAGAATTTAAACCAGGGCTTTAAATTCTCCATCAGATAGGTTGGTGATCTTCTCCTCACTTATTTCTTATTCAGAGGTTTTGCTCTGTTCTTTCATTTGGGCCGTATTTCTTTGTCTTGGCGCAGCTGATAGGTTGTAAGGGGGCAGGGCCTTAGGTATTTACCTGGGCAGGGCAATCCTTCTTGCTGTGCTGCAGGTGCTGCCTGTAGGGGAAGGGCCAGAGAGGGAACAGTGCAGCCCACCTGCTGGTCTCTAGTGCACTTTCTAATGGACTCTCTAGTGTGAAAATGGGAGTATTTCCCACAGTAGCAACCACCCCAGCCCACAGCTACCTCTGAGTCTCAGTTTTGTCTTCAGTCATCCCTGCCCTTGCAGCCTGCCACCTCACAGCAGCCAGCCCCGCCAGTTCAGTGCACTGCATTTTTTCTGAGTCAGCCCATATGCTCTGCCACCTTACTGGTCTTGATGTTCTGGTTGATTTTTTCTTTAATTTCTTGGTTGTCAGAGTTCCATGCAGTTTGATTTTCTGATGCCTTTGGTTGTTTATTGATTTTAGGTTGGTTGCTATCCTCCTTTTGATGGTGTGAGGAAGCAAAGGGTTTCTACCCACGCTTCCTTCTTGGCTGGAGATCGTCATTGTAGTTTTGACTTGCATTTCTTGAACAGCTAATGAAGTTAAGAAGACACAGAGAAATGGAAAGATACCTGTTCATGAATTGGAAGAATCAGTGTAGTTAAAATAACCATATTACTCAAAGCAATATACAGGTTTAATGCAATCCCATCAAAACTCCAATGGAAATTTTGAAGTGCTAGAACAAAAAAATATCAGATTTGTATGGAACCCCAAAAGACCCTTAAGAGCCAAAGCAGTCCTCAGAAAAAAAGAACGCAGCCAGAGGTATCACACTCCCTGACTTCAACTTATACTACAAAGCAACAGTAATCAAAGAAGTATGGTATTGGCAGAAAAACAGACACACAGACCAATTGAATAGGTGGAGAGCCCAGAAACAAACTCACATATAAATGGCCAAATAATTTTTGACAAAGTAGCCAAAAGCGTACAATGGAGAAAACAAAGCCTCTTCAATAAATGGTGCTGAGGAACTTAGAAAACCACATGGAAAAGAATGAACCTAGACTGCTATTTGTCACCATATACAAAAATTAACTCAAAATGGATCAAAGACCTGAAACAATAAATTACATAGAAAAAAAGCATAGGTACTAAACTTACAGACTTTGGTCTTTGAGAGGATTTTATGAATTTGACCTCATAGGCAAGGCAGGTAACAGCAAAAATAAATGAGTGGGAGGACATCAAACTAAAAAGCTTCTGCACAGCAAAGGAAACCATCAACAAAACAAAACTGCAATTTTTTCTATACATCTTGTGTATCAGAATTATTACCTCAAATTTTAAAATTTTGGTAAGCTCTGGTTTCACAAGGCTGAGAATTTAGATATGTGGGAGCAATTAAGTAAGGGCATATAGCTACAGGGAGGGTTTGAGCTGGCTAGAAGGGTAGAGTTTATGCATTTTTCCTTAGTGGAGAATGATGATAACTAATAATTTTTCTCATATAAATAGATGGGCAGAAATAAGTTATAACAGTGTTAAGCATACTTAGTATATAGTAAGGTCTATGTTAACAATATAAAGTGGAAAACTAATTAATCATTTGACACAGTATAAGGTAGTCTAGAATCATGATGCAAGGATTTTAGTCTAAGTAATTCCATTTGTTCAATTCTCGTGAGAACTGTTGGCTTTTTAATTAAATTACAGCAATGTGTGAGGTACTTTATATAATTCCCATGCTATATATAATCTTATAGAACAAACTTGCAAATAAATAGAATTATTGCTGTATTATAGATGAGGAAGCTGGGGTTCAAACAGGTTAAATAATTTAGTTAAATTCAAAGTGAGTGGAAGACCTGGATTAATACCCAAGTTTGTTAGTCTCTAAACTTCATTTATTATTAAACTAAGTTCTCTGCTGTTTGAAAAAAAATTAAATGAAAACTGTTGTTAAGGCTTGCTATGTTAAATAGTACCAGACATAATCTGCATAAACGTAATCTTAACCCACTTGCCTACAAGTGGCCCTTTTGACCCACAGCTTTTATTTTCTATTTTTAAAATATATTTTAAAAATACAGTTGTCCCATTACAGTTGTCCCATTTCCCCTGCTTCATTCCCCTTCACCCTCCATATGCTCTCCCACCCACATTCCCCTCCTTTAGTTAATGTCCATGTGTCTTAAGTTCTTTAGCTTTTACATTTCCCATACTATTCTTGCCCTCCCTCTGTCTATTTTCTTCCTGCCATTTATGCTACTTCTGCTCTGTACCTTTCCCTCCCTCTCTTCCTCACACTCCCCTGTTGCTAACCCTCCATGTGATCTCCATTTTTGTGGTTCTGTTCCTGTTCTAGTTCTTTTCTTAGTTTTTATTTTAGGTGTGGTTGTTAGTAATTGTAAGTTTGCTGTCATTTTAGTGTACTTGTTTTTTATCTTCTTTTTCTTAGATAAGTCCCTTTAATATTTCATAAAGTAAGGGCTTGGTGATGATCAGCTCCTTTAACTTGATTTTATCCGAAAAACACTTTATCTGCCCTTCCATTCTAAATGAAAGCTTTGCTGGATAGAGCAATCTTGGATGTAGGTCTTTGGATTTCATGACTTGGAATACTTCTTTCCAGCCCCTTCTTGCCTGTAAGGTCTCTTTTGAGAAATCTGCTGACAGTCTGATGGGAACTCCTTTGTAGGTGACTGTCTTCTTATCTCTTGCTGCTTCTAGGATTCTCTCCTTAATTTTAATCTTGGCTAATGTAATTATGATGTGCCTTGGTGTGTTCCTCCTTGGGTCTACCTTCTTTAGGACTGTCTGAGCTTCCTGGGTTTCCTGGAAGTCTATTTCCTTTGCCAGACTGGGGGAGTTCTCCTTTATTATTTGTTCAAATAAGTTTTCCACTCGTGGCTGTTCCTTTCCCCTTCTGGTACCCCTATAATTCGGATGTTGGAACATTTAAAGATGTCCTGGAGGTTGCTCAGCCTCTCCTCATTTTTTGGAATTCTTCTTTCTTCATTGTTTTGTTTGGTCGTTTCTTTCTTCCTTCTGGTCCATTCCACTGATTTGAGTCCCAGTTTCTGTCCCATTACTGTTGGTTCACTGTGCATTTCCCTTCATTTCACTTAGTGTAGCCTTCATTTTTTCATCTAGTTTGTGACTAAAATCAACCAGTTCTGTGAGCATCCTGATCACCAGTATTTTTTGAACTGTGCATCTAATAGGTTGGCTGTCTCTTAGTCACTTAGAAGTATTGGCTCTGGGGTTTTGAGCTGTTTTTCTGCTTGAGCCATAATGTTTTGGTCTGTTTGTGCCTGTTCCATAAGAGGGGCAGAGCCTTAGGTGTTCACCAGGGCGGGTCAACCCAGTGGCTGGGTTTTGACACTGTATGTGGGGGTGGGGTTTGAGAGGGAACTATTCTACTTTACTCCACTCTCTCTTGCATCTCAGTCTCTTCTGCTGCTTCCCCCAAGCAAACTGGGCCTTTCTGGTGCTGGTTCCCTGGTGGGTGAGCTTGTGTATGTTCTAGGACCCTGTGGGTCTCTTCAACAAATTCTCCTGTGAGGTTGGGAGTCTCTCCCTGCGCCTCAACCCCCACAAGTGTTTTCAATTGGTGTTTTGTGGCTTTATTTCCTGGCGCTAGGACCCTGGGTTGCCTGATCTGTCTTGCTGCCCAGTTATCTGCATGCAAATGTGGGACTGCTGCTGGGTCAGCCAGCCACCCTGTGCACAGTGCCCCACTTCTCAAGAAGTGGGGCACTTCTGTGTCTGCTTGATGCCACCCCATGCCCGGGGTGGGGCAAGTGGGGCACTTGCTGGCTTTCTGTGTCTGCTTGATGCCACCCCATGCCCGGGGTCTGCCATTCACCGCCTGAGTGCCCAGGGTCTGCCCAGTGCCGTCTTGCATGCCTGGGGTGCCTTGAGCACCCAATGTCATTGCTCCCTGTGCCACGACCCCTCTTTGTTTGGCTTCCTGACTCTGCCCCACCTGCTGGTCTGGATGAATGTGTCTATTTTAACTCCTTGGTTGTCGGACTTCCATACAGTCCCATTTTTGTCAGTTCTGGTTGTTATTTTGTTTCTAAATTATTGTTGTCCTTATTTTGGTTGTTCGAGGAGGCACAGTGTGTCTACCTACGCCTCCATCTTGGCTGGAAGTGACCCGCAGCTTTTATGGGATTCAGTTGTGAAGGGAAGTTATTTCCAGGGTTGGTGAGCAGCAGAGGAGGAACAAGAGAGAAGAATGTGAGCAAAGGTTCAATTATATGGGAATGAGCGTAATAAATTTAGTGATAGAGATGGTTATTCTGCCTATACTAGTGTGTAAAGCTCTTCCTACTTATTCAGTTGAGTTTCTGGGCTTCGAGCTCTGTTTCGTCTGTTGGCATTGCATGTGTGACTTTCAACAAATTCATTTCTTGGTAATTTGGTTTTCCCATGTGGAAAATTAAACTAACCATACTTACATCTTACTGCTTCACAGAGACAGTGTGAGAAATAAATGGATTAATGCCGGGAAAGAGCTTAAAGATCTTTAGACAAAAGTGCTGTTATCAATCCTAACGTAGAATCATTTGGACTCTAAAATAATGCTTCTAAAGAGATCACTAAGATATTGTCAGTGCATGTTTATTAGAGTAGATATTTTTTCAAGTTGTGTCTGTGGTTTCTAGTTTAACACTCTAATTTTATTTAATCAATCCATTCTAAATGTCCTGGAACCCAGTCAGAGAATGACCTTACACCCAAGGGCAAGACATAATTATCCTGGCTTTCTCATCTAATTATAAGTTCTCTAACTATCAAGTTTTTCCCAATAGTCTTCTAAAAACAACACTCTTGGAGTGACTTAAAATAATTTAGAGGCCTAAATTTGTGAAGTTATTTTTAACTACTAAAAATACAAACTTAATGTACTGGAAAAGCATTTTGAAATAATATATTATATTGAAAGAATAATCCAGCGTCTTAATTAATCTTCTGCAATTTAGAATATAATTAATAAATAGCTTTCTTGTGTGTGTGATAGATAGCAAAAAAGATTTCATACTTCTTGTTAAGTGACAAGTAAAACTCATGAAAAAATATAAGTGCATGCCTAGAATTGAAACAGTTTTGGCACAGACTTCACATGTAACAAAAAATATTAACAAAAATAAAAAGAGAAGATACAGAGAAATCTGTTAAATTACCTAATCTAGATGCAAACCAGGTTATTTCTATTAATATTTTTCTTTTCTTAAGAAAAAATTTTATTTATTTTATTTTTAGAGAGAGGGGAAGGGAGGAAGAGAGAGAAACATGAATGTATGGTTGCCTGTCATGTGCCCCCCCTGTGCCCTGACTGGGAATCAAACCAGAGACCCTCTGGCACTCAATCAACTGAGCAACACCAGCCAGGGCTCTTCTTCTAAAAAAATAAAATCTGGTATGAGTTTTCATAAGAAGCTATCTTAAAGTTGAATCTTAAATAATTCTCAATAACTATAATTTTGTTTGAAACTTTTAATACATTTAGAGATAATTTGATATAGCAATGGATAGATTAAATTTGGAAAGAACAAAGATGAAGTACTTGGAATTAAATTGCAACCTGAACCTTCACTTTAATAATGATCATGTTGATTAGTAAATAAAGTGAATACAAAATTTAATATTCTTGGAAAGCCATATGGTAGAATTGATTATAGTAGCTACTATTCAAGAACAGTTTGATAAGTTTAGTATTGTATATTTTCAAAATAATTTATAGAAGGTTGAGGTATAAAAACGTGCAAGTACATAGAGCAGCAATTTAAGGAAGTTTATTTTGCTGAATATAAATAACCAGGTAGGGTATTGTAATAAAAATTATTTTTATTGCAGTAATTTGGCCCTGTGCCTGAAATTACATTAATAGAATATACAAATTTAATTATTTAATATTAGTTGAAAAGCATGATATCATACCTACTCCTAGCATTTAGCTAAAGATCTCAAAAGTGTCTTTCATTTTATTAAATGCAGTGTTCTTGCTTTGAATTCAGAGGATCTGAGTCTAAGAAAATTAACAAATTTTTAGAGGTCACAAAGATAATTAGTGACCACTGCAAATAAACCTCTCCTCACTGAGATGATTTATTTGGGGTGAAATTTATACTGTGCATATATGTTTATTTAAACATACTATTTGATTCTTAAAGTGGTATCCCTAAAACAATTCACATTTTGTCTTTCTGGAGGTGTTGGTTTATGAACTATTTGCAAAATATTTTTTCTTGTTTTAATCACAACACATTTCAAATTCATAACTGTTTCAGAATTAAGAGAATTTATTCAAAGTGAATATATAAACAAATTAAGCAAATAGTATTTTTCATATTTTTATTTATCATTTGAGTAAAGGGAATTTCTTGTTAAAGTAGTTCTGATCTGCGCTATAAGAAAACAAATGACTTAGGAAAAACAAGGCTATAATGCCATCTGGGGGCTTTTTGGGACATCACAGTTCATTAGAACTAAGAATCATACGGGGTATTTTGTAGTTACTTCCATTTCGTCCTTTAGAACAATAATGACCATTTATTTTTTTCCTACTCACTGATTTTTATAGTAATTACACAGAAGGAACAATGGCTTAAAATATCCTATGTTGTACAATCTATATTACCTAGATACTTCTTTACTGTAGCCTGGCAGGGTTTTTTCCCCCCCTCTTAAGAGGCAGGATGTATACAACATAAAATGTCTAAAAAACTTTACATTACATTATGAG
Organism: Sturnira hondurensis; assembly: GCF_014824575.4. Taxonomy (NCBI): domain Eukaryota; kingdom Metazoa; phylum Chordata; class Mammalia; order Chiroptera; family Phyllostomidae; genus Sturnira; species Sturnira hondurensis. Next base: position 4,940,542 of record NW_028093985.1, on the reverse strand, counting down.
ATGTAATACAGTTACAGGGTGAAACCAAATAATAAGCTAAACAAAAAGGCATATACTAATATGCATCTATGGGAGTGAAAATATATCCTGCCCTCCTACCCGTTTCACCCCCCCTTTTTTTGCTAACCCTGAAAACCCATAGGGATGGTCAGTCATACCAGCAGGGCTACCTTAGGGAAGTGGCATTTGAGAAGTGGTTATAGTGCAACATCCATTTTTTAGGGAATTTGTTTGGATTCATCAATTAGTAGATTGATGGGGGGAAAAAAAGAAAGACCCTCTGATCTCAGGAGGTAGTATATATATAATACATGAGATAAAAACATTTAAGGCCAAATTTGTGAGTCAGTAAGAAAGAGATTTGGTCACTGTATGTTTAAGTGATAGTTTAAAAAGTACCTGAAAGAGCCTGTCCAAATTCACATTCCTTTTATGAGATTTTTAAAACAATTTAAATTTTATTTTTATTTAGAGAGAGAAGAAGGGAAGGAGAGAAACATCAATGTATAGTTGCCTCTTGTGTGTCCCCAAGTGGGACTTGGCCTGCAACCCAGGCATGTGCCCTGACTGGGAATCGAATCAGCAAAACCTTGGTTCGCGGCCCGCACTCAATCCACTGAGCTACGCCAGCCAGGGCTCTTTTATAAGATTTTGGTCAATGAGATTTTTATATCAGTATTTTAATCCCATGCTACCCCTTTTTAATCTACTCTTAATTTCTCTAAGTTTAACAGTGACCTTTTTTCTGCTACATCCTATATATAGAGTTCATATACTGGATCTCCAACTAGACTTCAAACTACTGGAGATGAGAATTGGATCTTGCTTCTTCTTTAGGAAGGCCCTGGAGTACTCACTCAAATGTTTTGCATAGTGTAGAGCCTTAACAATCATTTAATGTAATAATGAGTAATCAATGCTTAATGTTTGGACCTCTGTTCTTTTCTCTCTAAACCTTCTCCACAAAAGGAAAAAAAAACATTTAAGACCTGCAGTGTCCTAACTCAGTATTTTTGTTTGTTTTCTTTTACAGTGAAATGTGTACTTTTCACAATTTTGCAAATGATTTTGACTATCTGATGCTTTAACTATATCTTTCCCATTTGGGTGATTTTCAAATCTTACATTCAATTAGAAACTCACTGTTCTGTGTGTCAATTTATTCACATACTTCTTCCTTTGTGCTAACTACCTGTTAGCCTGATACATACATGTTCAATAAATGAGAAGAAATCAATATTTTGGAGTTTTGTCATTGTCCCCCAAATATATATATCATAAAGGAAAAGAAAAAAGTTGGAATAGGCAGGGCTGGATTTGTTGGATGGAGGATTTGTTTGTGGCCTGACTCTATGGCTAGTTCATGCATAGAGGGCTCAGAGAGGTCTAGTTGTTGTAGAGACATGAAAAGCAAGCAGAATAAATTTGCTATGGAACCTGATTCATTTTTTTAGTCAACCGATTACTATTATGTCTACTAAAAGCTCTGGTTAAAGTTGATGAGATTTGTAATATTTAAAAATGAATACCTATAAATTATTTGTAGATTATTTGAACTATATTACATTGCTGTGGAAGAGGCTAGTAGTAATTCTTCAATATCCATTTTTGCTGTCAGCAATAGAATTTTTATCTGGGCATTTGAATGCCCCAAATAGAGGCTACATTCCAAGCTTCACTTGTAGTTGCCTGTGTCCAAATGATTAAGTTCTAGCCATGGGGTTGTAAATGGAGTTATTTTGTGGCAATGCCTGGGAAATATTCTGAAGAGATAGGTCACACATGCTATTTGCTTTCTCTTCTTTATCCCTTCATCTATCCTGCTGCCTAGAACAAAGATGGTACTATCTTGGGCCATAATGTACAGGCCCAAGAGGAAAGCTGTATAGAAGGTGCCAAGATCCTTGGAGTTCTGTAACAGCCCTGGACTGCTCACCTGGGAGAGAAATCAACTTTTATTATGGTACACTTATTTTGGGTTTTCTGCAACTTGCAGATGAATCTGATAGCCATGGAAAATGCAGATTCATTTGTTGATTACAGTAACCAAAATGTATTTATGTTGTCAAATTAGTTTTTATAGAATATATCCATGTATTGATTGCAATAATTTTGTCCATCTTGTCAGCTAAGAAGCATTTTGATAGTATTAGAAAGGGTATTTTTTCCTTGTGTTCCTTTAAAAGAAATTGTTGGCACTATTACAGGTGTCCCCCATTTTCCTTCCATTTGTCCCCCTCTACGTAGCCTCCACTCCAGTCTTTACCACAGTGTTGTATGTGTCCATGGGCTATGCATATATGCATACATGTTCTTTGGCTAATCTCTTCCAGTTCCTCCACCTCCCCTCCCCTCCGGGATCTGTCAGTCTGTTCCATGTATCCATACCTCTGGTCCTATTTTACTCTTCAGTTTATTTTGTTCATTAGATTTCACTATAAGTGAGATCACACGGTATTTGCTTTTCTCTGACTGGCTTATTTTGCTTAATATAATAATCTCCAGTTCCATCCATGCTGTTGCTAAGAGTAAGAATCTCTTCATTTTATAGCCACATAGTATTCCATTGTGTAAATGTACCACATCATTTTTATCCACTTGTCTACTGATAAGCACTTGGGCTGTTTCCAGATCTTGGCTATCGTGAATAACACTGCTATTAACATAGGAATGCATATATTTATTCTGATTGGTGTTTTGGGATTCTTGGGATATATCCCCTGAAGTGGGATCACTGGGTAAAATGGCAGTTTCATTTTTAATTTTTTGAGGAAACTGTATGCTGTTTTCCACAGTGGCTGTACCTGTCTGCATTCCCACCAACGGTATACTAAGGTTTCCTTTTCTCTACATCATCCCAGCACTTGTTGTTTGTTGATTTACTGATGGTAGCCATCCTGGCAGGTATGAGGTGATACCTCATTGTAGTTTTAACTTGTATCTCTCTGATCATTAGTGACATCGAGTATTTTTTATATGTCTGTTGGCCATTGGTATGTCCTCCTTGCACAAGTGTCTATTCAGGTCCTTTGCCCATTAATTGGATTGTTTGTCTTCCTAGTATTGAGTTGTATAAGTTCTTTAGATGAGTATATTTTGGAAATTATTCCCCTATCAGATGTATCAGTGGTGAATATGTTCTCCCATACAGTGGGTTCCCGTTTCATTTTGTTGATGGTTTCTTTTGCTCTGCAGAAGCTTTTTAGTTTGCTGTAATTCTATTTATTTTTTTTCTTTGATTCGCTTGCCATAGGAGATATATTGGCAAAAATATTGCTATGTGAGATGTCTGAGATTTTACTGCCTATGTTTTCTTCTAGTTTTATGGTCACAACTTACATTTAAATCTTTTAATTATTCTTGTGTGTGGTGTAAGTTCGTGGCCTCGTTTCATTTTTTTCGTATGTACCTGTCCAATTTTCCCAACACCATTCATTAAATTATTTATTTATTTAAAGGTTTATTTTTTAAAGATTTTATTTATTTATTTTTAGAGAGAGGGGAAGGGAGGGAGAAAGAGAGGGAGAAAAATGTAAATGTGTTGCTGCCTCTCATGCATCCCCTACTGGGGACCTGGCTTGCAACCCAGGCATGTGCCCTGACTGGGAATTGAACCAGTGATCGTTTGGTTCACAGGCCAGCACTCAGTCCACTGAGTCATACCATCCAGGGCCCAACACCACTTATTGAAAAGACTGTTGTTACTCCATTGTATACTGTTTGCTCCTTTGTCAAATCTCAATTGACCATAAAGTTATTGGGTGATTTCTGGGCTGTCTATTCTGTTCCATTGTTCTATATGCCTGTTCTTATGCCAGTATGAGACTGTTTGATTACAGTGGCTTTGCAGTATAGTTTAATTTCTGGTACTGTGATCCCTCCAGCTTTTTTCTAAAGATTACTGAGGCTATTCAGGGTAATTTTTGGTTTCATATAGATTTTTGGAATATTATTCTAGATCTGTGAAATATACCACTGATATTGTATTAGGAATTGTGTTAAATCTATAGATTGCTTTGGGTAGTATGGACATTTTAATGATGCTTTCTTCCCATCTGCAAATCACTTTGTAGCTCATACCAGGTGGCCCTGGACAGGGTATGGACAGCAGTTGACCTAGGCCTGCACTTCCCAAAAGGTCCCAAACCAACACATCTGCTGGCCAGCTTCAGACCACATCAAAGTTACACCAAACCACCTCCACAAAAGATGCACCCAAAGGGCAGACTTGGCAGACATCAGAGCCCTGCTAAAGTAAAGCCTGCTCTGTAGGGTCAGCCTCTACCATAGTCCCTCTATGGTAGTCACAGCCAGTGGTCAACCCTCCTATTCATGTGCTAATAGCAATTAAGACAACTACAACAGGAGGGCACAAATAACTCACACAAGGGACAAACATGGAGCACCCAGCTCAGGTGTCAGGGAAACTGTGCCACTGGGCCCCACAGGACATGTACTACATAAAGCACTCTACCATGACCAAGGGTTGTTAATAGCTCTGCCTAATATATAGAAACGAAGACAGGGAGGTAGCCAAAATGAGGAGACAAAAGAAACATGTCCAAAATGAAAGAGGAGAACAAAACTCAAACCCCCTCCCCAAAACCACTAAACAGAATGCAGACAAGTAATCTACCAGATACAGACTTCAAAACACTGGTTGTAAGGATGCTGAATGATTTCAGTGAGAACTTCAACAAAGATACAGAAGATTTAAAAATGGAGATAGGAAACAAAAAAGAATCACTCATAAATGAAGAATACAGTAACTGAAATGAAGAATACATTAGAGGGAATCAATAGTACATTAGATGAAGCAGAGGATTGAATCAGTGATTTAGAAGATAAGATAGGAGAAAACACCCATTCAAAACAGCAAATAGAAAAAGGGACTTCTGGGACCGCATCAAGCATAACAATATTCACATCATAGGGGTATCATAAGGAGAGGAGAGCAAGAGATTGGGAAGCTATTTGAAGAAATAACAACTGAAGACTTTTCTAATCTGATAATGGAAAAGGTCATACAAGTCCAGGAAGCACAGAGAGTCCCAACAAGGTGAACCCAAAGAGGCCCACACCAAGACACATCATAATTTAAATAGCAAAGGTTAGAGACAGTGAGATTCTTAAAAGCAGGAAGAGAAAGAGTTACCTGTAAGGGGACTCCTATAAGACTGTCAGCTGGTTTCTCAGCAGAAACATTTCAGACCAGAAAGGATTGGCATAAAATATTCAAAGTGTTAAAAATCAAGTACCTACAACCAAGATTACTTTACCCAGGAAAGCTATCATTTAGAATCAAAGGATAGATAAAAAGCTCACCAGACAAGAAAAAGCTAAAGTTCATTACCACCATATGGTATGACAAGAAATGTTAAAGGGATTTCTTTAATTAAGACTTTAAATGTAACCCAGGCACACAGGCAGCCATGGGCCTCAGAAGTTGGACCCAAGAAGGAACACACCAAGGCACATCATAATTACATTAGCCAAGATTCAAATGAAGGAGAGAATTCTAGAAGCAGCAAGAGATAAGGGGGCAGTCACCTACAAAGGAGTTCCTATCAGACTGTCAGTGGATTTCTCAAAAGAGACCTTACAGGCAAGAAGGAGCTGGAAAGAAGTATTCCAAGTCATGAATTCCAAAGACCTACATCCAAGATTGCTCTATCCAGCAAAGCTTTCATTTAGAATGGAAGGACAGATAAAGTGCTTCTCAGATAAGGTCATGTTGAAGGAGTTCATCATCACCAAGCCCTTATTATATGGAATGTTAAAGGGATTTATCTAAGAAAAAGAAGATAAAAAATATGAACAGTGAAAGGAACCAAACTCACAGTTATTAACAACCACACCTAAAACAAAAGCAAACTAAGAGGACAGCTAGATCAGGAGCAGAACCATAGAAATGAAGATCACATGGAGGGTTAGCAACAGGGGAGTGGGAGGAGGAGAAGTGGGGAGAAGGTACAGAAAATAAGTAGCACAGACGGTAGGTAGAAAATAGATGGGGGGAGGGCAAGAATAGTATGGGAAATATAGAATCTAAAGATCTTGAGACACATGGACATAAACTAAAGGGGGGATGGTGGGAGAGAGGGTGTGCAGGGTGGAGGGGAATGAAGGGGGTGAAATAGGACAACTGTAATGGCATAATCGATAAAATATATTTAAAATTTTTTTAAAATACTTTAAATGTAAATGTATTAAATGCTCCTATCAGAAGACACAGTGGCTGAATAAATAACAAGACTCTTACATGTGCTGTCTACAAGAGACTCACTTGAGATAGAAAGACAAACACAGACTGACGAAAGATGGAGAAAGATATTTCATGAAAATGGTAATGAAAACAAGCTGGGTTAATAATACTTAAACATAAGTCAGAATAGTCTTTAAACCAAAGGCTATAACAAGAGACAGTGTAGGACCCAGAAGATTCACTTCTGGGTATTCATCTGAAGAAACCCAAAATATTAAATAAAAAATATGCATCCATATGTCCATTGCAGCATTATTTATAATAGCCAAGATATGTAAGCAACCTAAGTGTCCATCAATAGATACATGAAAGGATAAAGAAGAACTAATGAATACATACAATGGAATATGACTCATCCATATAAAAGAATGAAATATTGTCATCTGCAACAACACTGACTGACCTCGAGGTATTTTGCTGATTTAAAAAAGACAGAGAAAGACAAATGCCATGTGATTTCATGTGTATGTGGAAAGTAAAAACCAAGTAAGTAGCAGAACAGTAACATACTCAGACCAAGAACATATTGATGGTGTTTAGATGAGACCGAGGTTGGGAGGATGGGTAAAAAAGATAAGGGATTAAAAAGTACAAATTAGTAGTTATAAAATATTCATGTGGGTGTAAAGTATAACATAGGAATATAGTCAGTAATACTGTAATAACTGTGTTGTCAGATGGGTACTAGATTTATTGGGATGATTACTTCTAAATTATATAAATATAAAATCATTGTGTTATACACCTGAAACGAATACAGTATTAAATGTCAACTGTAATTGAAAAATCAAAAGTTATTTTAAAAAGATGAATAAGTTACAGTGTGGTGATTAGAGTTAACAGTGCCATGTTGTAGAACCTTCCAGTCAAGATGACAGCATAGGCAGACATGGCTTGCGTCTTTGTACAACCACATCAAAATTACAGCTAAAATATACAACAACTATCACTCAGAACCATCAGAAATTGAGTTAAATGGAAGTCTGACAGCAGCTATGGAATTAAAGAAAACACATCCATCCAGAACAGTAGGAGGGTCAGAGATGTGGAACAGGCTGGTCCCATACGTGTGTGGTGGATAAAAATTTGAGAGGGATATCTTGGGAGGGAGGAGTCCCAGCCCCACACCAGGCACCCTGGACCAGGATTCCAGTGCCAGGAAGATAAGTCCCCATAACTTCTGGCTGCAAAAACCAGCAGGAATTGAGTTGATGTCAGAAAGTTCTTGAGTCCCAGGCAGTTCCTCTTAAAGAACCCACACATGGACCAACTCAAATCACTCCCTCTGAGGTCCAGCACTGGGGTTTCAGCTTGAAAGGCACTAGTGGCATACAGGGAGAAAGCGAAGTGTCTGGCATCAGAGTGAGTGCTGGGGGATAGCTGTCACTTAAACGGAAAGATGGGCCATTGTCCTTTTTCCCAACCCTCCGAGCACAGAGACACAGAGCCTGTAGGCTAGTGCCATATCTGAAACGCCATTAACCTGGCTGACACTGTTTGCCTCAACCTGGAGATCCTCAGATCCATCCCACCCAACTTAGGGGCCCACCCAAGCTGCTTTTCTCTTTTTCATCTTTTTGTGTGTGTGTGTGTGTTGTAATAGAAATTTATATGAATGGCTGTTCTTGGCTCATGCTTCACAACTTTGTAAATCCTCTCAAACAAGGAAAATTCAGCCCCAGTGAGGCCTCAGTTCTCATACCTCTTGCTACGTGGCCTGAGGGCTAGGACTAGCAACAACCAGCCTAGAATGACAGCTTGGCTTCCCCTGGGAATCCCTAAGCCCTACACAAGTAGCAGCCATATCAGACTGCTTTAGAGCTCATGCAGGGTTGCCCCAGGCAGAACACAGTTGGGGGCTGACCTTGGCCTGCTCCACCTGGGAAACCCCAGAGCCTATGCACCCAGTGGACAACTACAGATCACATCAGACCACCTCCACTCCACCCTCACACAGCTGATCCTCTCCACAGAGGGTGGAGGTTGATGGTCAGTGGTCACAGCTAGTCCTTGCAGCTGATTGGCCTGGGTAAATCCCTCCCATTGAACTGCCCAACAGTATCAAGGCCCAACTACAAGAGGAAGGTGTACTTAGCCCATATGAAGGGTGTACTTTGAGTACCCAGTTTCGATGATAGGAGAGGCTGTGACACTGGACCCTACAGGACACCTACTATATTAGGCTATGCTGCCAAGACAGGGAGTGATAGCAGCTCTATCTAGTACATAGAAACAAACACAGGTAAGCTGCCAAAATGAGGAGACAAAGAAAAGTGGCCCAAATAAAGAACAGATCAAAACCCCAGAAAAAAGACCTAAACAAAATGGAGAGAAGCAATCTTTCAGATGCAGAGTTCAAAATACTGCTTAAAAGGATGCTCAAGGAACTTAATGAGGACCTCAACAGCATAAAATATATCCAGTCAGAAATAAAAGATGCACTAATTAAAATAACAATTTACAGGGAAACAACAGTAATATGTATGAAGCTGAGAAATCAATGATTTGGGACATAAGGAACAAAAAAACTGCCAATCAGAAAAACAAGAAGATTAAAGAATCCAAAAAATAGAGGCTAGTATAAGAAGCTTCTGAGACAACTTCATGTGAATCCAATATTTGCATCATATGGGTGCCAGAAGGAGTAGAGAGCAAAATATTGGAAATCTATCTGAAAAAATAATGATAAAAAACTTCCCTGATTTGGTGAAGGAGATAGACATGCAAGTCCAGGAAGCACAGACTTCCAAGTAAGATGGATGCAAAGAGGTCCTCTCCAACACACATCATAGTTAAAATGCCAAAGGTTAAAGATAAAGACAGAATCTTAATAGCAGCAAGAGAAAAGCAGTTACTATAGGGAAGTTCCCATTAGACTGTCAGCTGATTCCTCAAAAGAAACTTTGTAGGCTAGAAAGGATTGGCAAGAAATATCCAAAGTCCTGAAAAGAAGGGATTTACAGCAAAGATTGCTCTGTCCAGCAAAGCTATCATTTAGAATTGAAGGGCATTAAGAGGTTCCTAGACAAGAAAAAACTAAAGGAGTTCATCATCACCAAACCATTATTATATGAAATGTTAAAGCAGCTTATTTAAGAAAAGGAAAAAGATCAATACTATGAAAAATTAAATGGCGACAAATACATATCTATCAACAACTGAATCCGAAAACAAACTAAGCAAACATGGACAGAGACAGAATCATGTATAGGGAGAGTATCTTGATGGTTGCCAGGTGGGAGGGTGGTGTGGAGGAATGGGTTAAGAGTTGAGGGGATTAAGAAGTACAGATAGGCAGTTACAGAATAGCTAGGGGTGTAGTGTACCCTATAGAAAGTGGAGTAGCCAAAGAATCTACACATGACCCATGGACATGAACAGTGGTGTGGGGATTGCCTGAGAGAGGGGTGGTTGCTGGCTGGAGGAGGTAAAGGGGGAAAATTTGGGGCAACTGTAATAGTATAGTCAATAAAATATAATTTAAAAAACAGTACTGTATTGAATACTTGATGTTGTGATGACATTAGAGCATAGAGTACTCACCATGACAACAATTATGTGAGATGAAAAATGTGTTAACTGACCTTATGGTAAACATTTTGCAGTATATATGTGTATTGAAACATCACACTATACACCTTAGACTTACACAATGTATATATCAGTAAAGCTGAAGAAAATAAAACAAATTCAAGTAACAAAAATATTCAATAAGTTATCCTTTATTTATTAGTAGATAAGACCTTTTTAAAAAGGAAAGTGGCATAAAATTTTATGGTTTATAGCAACAAATTGGAAAACAGTTTGGAAATATGTATCACAACCCATAAGAATACCTGTGCCTTTTAATCCAGCAACTCAATTTCTGGGAAACAATTGTAAGGAAATAATTTTAGATGCTTGAAATGTTATGCACACAAAGATATTCATTGAAGTATTATTAAGAATGGTAACAAATTGGAAATAATCTAAATGTCCAACAGTAGGGACTCATTGAAGTATGATAATATACTAGGTCTCTTCAGAAAAAGTTCAGCCATTAATATAACAAGAATGGGTTGTGCTACATCACTGTAACGTGGCAGCCAAGAAGAGTGGACTGGAACGCACATGCATGAACAATGATGACTATACTGTACTAGTCAGTGGTGGCAGTAGATGTCTTTGAGTGAGCATGTGTTCTGTGTGGCCGTCACATTCAATATGACTGAGTGAATAGAGCAACAAATCTGCGTCACATATTATGTTAAGCTTGAACATTCCTCTGTGGAAACTATCCAGATGATTCAGAAGGCCGCAGCTGTGGGCACCTGGTGATTGGAGCTTCACACGACAACATGCCCACTCATGCATCACATCTTGATCAGAGTTTCCTGGTGGAACATCAACCCCTCTACAGCCCAGATCTGGTGCCCTGTGACTTCTGGCTTTTTCCAAAACTAAAATCACTTTTGAACAGGAAGAGTTTTCAGACCATTGGTAAGATTCAGGAAAACAGAATGAGGCAGCTGATGGTGATTGGGAGAACTGTGTGAGGTCCCAAGGTGCCTATTTTGAAGGGGACTGAGGTATCATTGTCTATGTACAGTGTTTCTTGTATCTTCTTCAATAAATGTCTCTTTTTCATATTATGTCACTGGTTACCATCTGGACAGATGTAGTATGTTAGACAAAGATTCTAATGACCATTAAAAATAAGGATTACTGCCCTGGCTGGCGTAGCTCAGTGGATTGAGCATGGGCCTGTGAAGCAAAGGGTTGCCGGTTCAATTCCCAGTCGGGGCACATGCCTGGGTTGCAGGCTAGGTCCCCAGTGGGGGACACATGAGAGGCAACTACACATTGATGTTTCTCTCCCTTTCTTTCTCCTTTCCTTCCCCTCTCTCTAAAAATAAATAAATAAAATATTTTTAAAAGTAAGGATAACTTATTCAGTAAATTTATATTTGTTTGCACATAGTACCATATCAATAAATATCTAGTGGTTATCATGTTGCAGGGTTTGTTCAGATTACATTATGATGAACAAAGTAGGCATATGTGGTCTTGGTTTCATGGAGCTATCTTATAGCCTTGCAAAAAAGACATGATAAAATAATTACAGTTATGATTACTGCTGTATAGGGAAGAAACATGATACTGTGAAGCAAATAACGAGTTAACATTAGACTGAGATGTTAAGATAGGCATCACTAATTAAAGATCTGACCTTGGAATTGAGATCTGAATAGTGGAAAAAATTAACCAGAATAATAGGTAGAAACATGTAGTAATCCAGAAAATGCTTAGATTTTAGTAACTAGAAAACACAGGATACAAAAATGAATCTACAATATGATTATGTACAGAAATAGATACACAGAGGAAAAAACTGGAAGGAATACATCAAAATGCCAAAATTGATTTAAATGATGGTGGAATTATAGGTGATTCCCTTCCTCATGTATTTTCCCAGTTTTCTATAATTCTATAAAAAGGTTATAATAAAATACTACTTCCCCATAAATTTACATACAAATCTACTAGTATAACATGTGGGGAAGCCTTAACTCTTACAGTACAAGACAAAAGAGTTGTCATTAAGGCAAATAAATGTTTGAGTATAAGCTGTCTAAAGAAAAGCATTTGGGCAAGTGCAGAGGGTGTAAACATTTGGCTGCTCTCCATTTAATGGTGGAGAGAAAGGTTTTTTACAATTCAGGGGGTCTTTTGTAATTGAAGGAGCTAGAAAAGTAAATTTGGCTCATGAAGATTTAAAAGCATACTTAAAGTCTGGCAAATACTCTGTGAAAATTATTTAACAGTTTTTTGAAATTACCTTGTAAAAGTATGTTTACAAGGAAAAAAGACCTAAGTAGACCTTTTAAAGTGCTGGGTTAAAAAAAACACTAGGCAACTTCTTTATGCCATCTCCAGGATTGTGTGCAGTACAACTTTGATACTATTACTGAATGCAAGGAGGAGGGAAGCAGGTGGATGAATGAGGAATAGTAATTTAGTTCCCAAGGAAACCCTTTGCTAATTGGAAATACAGTTTCAGGATCTGTAGCTATGGCAGTGTATTTAGACAGCTGTGAATTTTCTGCTATTATTTTCTAATCCTGAAAGAAGGAAGATGTTGTATTACAGATTTTATTTTAAGTTTAAGAGCTAATTTAGCTATAGTGAATGCTGACCACTAGCAACACGAGAAAGGCAATGTCAGTGAAGAATTCAGGTTATCACTGGCAGGTACTCAGATCTGCAGAGTGTCAAGCAGTAGTAAGACACTGTAATCTACCAATTAAGCTTAAAAATCTTTATAAAATTTCATTAAATGGGGCTTAACAGAACAAACTGTGTGGCAAAATACATATGCCATGTAGTTGCTCACCCCAAGAATATAGAGAGGAAACGCACACATACCTGCTCAAAATATGCCAGTCACTTAAGTATATTTTAGCCAGCATCTATGGAATGAAATAATAATTGTTTAAATTCAGCCTCTAGTCTTAAATCAAGTATGAAAACATCACAAGCCTTTTTATTGTCTTAATCAGAAAATGTCTATTGCTTCTTAACATTTTCTGAGGGCTTGAAGCATATTATATGTAAGTGTCCAATATGATAATGCATTTATATACTAATTACTAACTTACAATTTTAGAATTTAAAATACCATTCTACTAAGAAAGTTGAAATCTATAGCTGAAATTTTATATCCCAAAGAGTTCTCACTGTTTTTTTTGCCTCTTTGTAATTGCTCCTAACACACGTACACACACACACACACACACACACACACACTTCCTAATTTTGGAAAAGACACCTGGAGAACTTTAAAAGATAGGATGCCTAGGCCTCCTATACCAGTTACATCAGATTCCAGGTAGAATCCCAATTATCAGTAGCCTTTAAAGCGTCCATGTGATTCTAGTGTACAGCAAATTTGAGTATCACTTCTAGATAAACAAGTAAGCTTAGCAACATTATAAATTCATTTTAGCGTTTTCCTATTTAATCTAGCTAAAGGTATGATACTGTTTGTTCTGTATCTACAATTACTGGCTATGTATGCCCAATGGAATATTATACTCATTGATTGATTAGTTGCTTAAACCCCTAAGGATGGTATAGGTGGAGAAGATGGTAAAGTAATTATGATATACATTATCTATTGCCGATTTACGAAATGTCTTAAATGTGCTCATTGGTAGTATTAATAATTAGGATGGCTTCTGGGTAAAAATCAAAACTTAAGTAATGCTTCTCGGCAACCTTGGTGGAGATTTAATATCTCGGAAGTTTTATGTACCAGAATTCTAAACAGTCACAGTGATAGTAACGATAAAGCAATTACATTCCTCTAGTTTTCCAACTTTTCTAGCTGCTGAGCTAACCCTAAGATGACCTTTACTAATAAAACTGCAGATGTTATATAACTGTGGGTGGATGTTTGAACAGATTCCTGTTGTTAAAGATTGCTCCACAGGTTACGTGGAAAGAAAATAAAAATTCTTTCCTTGCATTGTTCAAAGATTTAACTGGAGACACTATTGACTGACTGGGGTTGATTAACAAATCATTAAATAAGAATCTGAAGCTAATTCAGACAGTGGAATATGTTCTGTTGGATTTCTGTCATCACCAGTGCACTCATTACAAATACTATAATTATGAATGAAAAGCCACTAGAGATAGGGACAGAGAACTCAATTTAAAATTCTGCAGCATTCTGCTCAATTCCACAAAATATGCGGCAAACTCTTTAGTAGGAATGCAAAATCCATAGCTGAACAATTCCTTGTTTGAATGAGAGCACAAGGTGTATTGGTGCACTGGAGTGTGTTGGAAACAGGTCAGCTGGAGAAAATGAACTGGTTGTATTTGTTATAGAGGAAAGTAAGAGAGAGCCTTAAAGAAGAATTATCTAGAGGATCTTTCAGTAGGATGTTGTAAAAATTTTAAGCAACACTTTATTTAGTACAAATTCTAATTAATAGGGTTATTGTTTTTAAAATTCTAATTTTAAAATCTTGAGTTAGAAAAACCTGGGCTTTGAACCTTAGCTCCATCATTTAACAGGCAGCCGACCTTCACATCTTTGAGACTCAGTTTCATTCTCTATAAAATGTGGCTATTTCTTCTGCCAACCTCAGAGATTGGTTATGAGGAAAAATTAGGGTAATGGAAAGGGGTTGAATTTGAAAACACTAAGTGTGTAGCAAACATTATTATTATTTTTAATCCTCACCCAGGGATATAATTGATTTTAGAAAGAGGTGAAGGGAGAGAAAGAGGAAGGGGAAGAGAGAGAGACACAGTGAGAAAGAGAGAAAGAGAAACATGGATTAGTTGCCTTCTATACATGCTCGAACTGGGATTGAACCCACAACCTCAGGTATGTGCCCTGGTGGGGGATCAAACCTGCAACCTTGAACGTGTGTGCATGTATGTTTATAGGAGGATCCTCCAACCAATTGAGCAACCTGGCCAGGACCTGGCAAAGTTTTATAGTATTCAATTGGGAAGAAAGGTATTATGTGTTTATTCCTTCTTACCTACAGATGAACCCCTATTATATTTTGAGGTTTATATTTTGGATGTAAGCCTTTTACCAGATAATTATTTACAGGTATTTCTCCCAATCTATGACTTGTCCCTTCAATTTCTTAATAATGTCTTTTAAAGACAAGAAATACTAATTTTCATGAAGTATCACTTACTTCTTTTACATGTTGTGCTTTTGAGGTCATATCTAAGAAATGTTGTCTAATGCAAGGTCATAAAGATTTTTTCTTTTTTTTTTTATCTGGAACTTTTTTAGTTTTAGATTTTACACTTATGTCTGTCATCCATCTGAAATTTTGTGTATGGAGTAAGGTATAGATTGAAGATCATTAATTCAAATGTGGATGTCAAACTGTTCCAGCATCATTCATTGAAAAGACTATCTTTTCTCCACTGATGGCCTTTACCTTTGTAAAAAAAAAAGTCAGTTGATTATATATATATATACATATATATATATATATATGAGATATGAGATTATATATATATATGAGATATGAGATTCTATTTTTGGACTCCATATTCTATTTCATTGATCTATTTGTCTTTTTCTGGTAAAATATATGTGACATGATATTTATCATCTTAGCCATCTGTAAGTGTACAATTCAGTGGCATTAAATATATTTACAGTATTGTAAAATCATCACCATTATCTGTTCCCAACACCTTTAAAAATCATTCTTAACATAAACTCTGTATCCATTAAGCAATAACTCTCAATTCTCCCCTCTCCTCAGCTCATGGTAGTCTGTATTCCTCTTTCTCTGTATATGAAGTTGTATATTCTAAGTACTTGATGTACTTGGAATCATAGAACATTTATTCTTTGTCTGGCTTGTTTTACTAAGTATGATGTTTTCAAAGTATATCTTGTAGAAATACACAAATTTCATTTTTCTTTTCATGGATGAATGCTGTTCCACTGTATGTACATTACTCAAAGGTCATTAACCTTCTTGGACTTTCAGAATCATGTCTTTCATGAAAGTTGGGAAGTTTGAAGACACTATTTTTTCAAATATTTTCCTGCCTTCTTGGGCTCCTGCAATTCATATGTTGATCTACTTGATGGTATTCCACAGGTCCTTTAGGCTCTGTTCACTGCTCTTTTTTCTTTTTGTTCCTCAGACTTGATAATTTTAATTGCCTTACCTTCGCTGTTTTTTTTCTTTTTGCTTAAATCTGCTTTTGAACCCCTCTAGTGTATTTTTCATTTCAGTTATTGTATTTTTTAAACCTCAGAATTTCATTTGGTTCCTTTTTATGTAAGGGTCTTGTCTTTATTGATATACTCATTTTGTTCATATGTTATTTTCGTGTCTTTATCCACATCTTCCTTTAGGTCTTTGAATCTTTTTAAGACAAATTTTATGAATTCTTTTTTAAAAGATTTTATTTATTTATCTTTAGAGGGGAAGGAAAGGAGAGAGGGAGAGAAATATCAATATATGGTTGCCTCTCATGTGTCCCCTGCTAGGAACTGGCCTGCAACCCAGGCATGTGCCCTGACTGGGAATCGAACCGTGATCCTTTCATTTGCAGGTTAAAAAGTCTTATTAAGTCCAATGTGTGGGCTTCTTCAGAATCAGTTTCTGTCAATTAATTTTGTTCCTTTGGTTTGGCCATACTTTACTGTTTCTTTGTATGCCTGCAATTTTTTTAAGCTGGACATTTGAATCTTTTAATATTTTAACTATGGAAATGAGATTCTTACCCTTCCCCAGAATTTTCTAGGAATTTTTGTTTTGATTTATTTTTTTTTATGATTGTTGGAAGTTGTCTCTGTGGCGGGGATCAGTCTGAGGTGAAAGCTTAAGGTCTCCTCAGGTCAATTTTTGGGGGGCACGTGTGGTGGCCTTTGTAATTCCTCTACGTATGTGGTTGCTTTGGAGTGTCCTAATCCTTAAATATCCAGCTCCCTAAAGGGAGAAAAGTGCAGTGGAGGAAAAAAAAAAAACAAACAAAAAACAAAAAACCCAAGCATGCTATTTCTCTAAATCCTCTGGAAGCAGCTTGGGTTTGAAAAGTTGGGGTTGAAGCAATGGTGGCCAGAATCTGTGCTAGCCAAGATTTTCCCTGGAAGCTGCAAGATTTTAAAGACTTAAGAGTTCCAAAATAGTTAGTCCACACAGTTTCTGACAGTACAATTGTTGTCATCCAGGTGGAGAGATGGATTTTTGATGCTTCTTACTCCTCCAGTTTCCCTGAGGTCATTCTAGTATATAATTTTTTATAAAGTTATTTTTTGGCTCTCCTAAAGGAACAAAGGGAGAAAGTGTTTACTTCTGGAACAGTGCTTTAAAGACCAGAAGAGTGTTCTTTGGACTAGAGTAATGAGGCAGTGTGCAAACCCCAAAGAACATGGAAAATTAGGGTAAAATTTAGGCTACCTGGGCAACTGTGTTGCCTCACTTGAAGATTGTCCTTCCAGGACTAAAATC
Source organism: Sturnira hondurensis (assembly GCF_014824575.4). Lineage (NCBI taxonomy): Eukaryota > Metazoa > Chordata > Mammalia > Chiroptera > Phyllostomidae > Sturnira > Sturnira hondurensis. The sequence continues at coordinate 4,923,283 of NW_028093985.1, read as the reverse complement.
TTAGTATTCTTGGTTTTTGTTTTGCTAAAGATGAGTCCCCCTTCTCTAGGGGCTAGTCTCTATTTTGGTCATTTGTTTCAACAGCATGCAGACTGCAGTTTGGGGCAAACGTCTCCTGACCCTTGGGAGTATTCCTTTGTCAAGTGTACTCAAAATAAATACAAAGATAAATTATAAAGAATCTAAGTTCTCTAGGGACTGTCAGATTGAGCAGCTGTCCATAACCAACCTATCTTAAAGTAGAGTATATGGCCCTATTATTGATATTCTGCCTTGATCCAAAAAGTAGCAATTTTATGTGATTACTTTTGAATCTCAAGTGCATTTGTGCCCAGTACATGTATGTTGAATTAATATATTGGTTGGGATACCTGTGTTAGGTTCTCTGTAAGAATTTACTCCTAGGATCCTCATTGGAACCCGGCAGTCACCTATGCAAATATACGTATGAACATTTACAATCATGTGTATAAGTAGTTCCTAAGCCAGTGATTCTGAAACCTTGTCACTCATCAGAATCACCTGAGGAATTTTCTCCAAACCCTGGTTCCTATATTCTAATATATTTTTTAAAATACGCATTGGGTACTTGTGATATGCAGTCAGAGTAGAGAACCATAGCTCTTTGACTAAGAAAGTTTAGTAGGCAAATACAGGAATGAATTGCTTTCTATTCTTTAGGGAGATTCTGGGTTAGACCATGCAGAGTAGTCAACAGCTTGGAGATTGAGTTCCAGTCTCAGTGTAGCCACTTTCTAGCTGTTGACTTTTGACAAACTGTCCAATCTTTAAGAGCTTCAGTTTCTTTATAAATAAGAACTGTAGGATTACTATGAGGATTTATGTAAAGCCTTAGCACAGTATCTGTACTACACCACACAAAAAGTGATAGCTAGGTTAATTCTGATATACACACATGCCATTGGATTAGTTTGGATACAGATGTCACCTTCTCCAGTCAGCTCTTGAAACCTGGTTTCCTGGTCCCTCAGCTAAGTGAAGGAAGCTAGGGGACTATTGATGAGTAGGCGCTTGCTTGCCAGGCTCAGGTGCTGCACCACACACTTCCAGCAGGGGCCGCTCAAGCTCCCTAAGTTCTGCAGCAAAGTGGGCAACGCCCTGCGCCTGCTCACTCGGAGCTGCGGGTGCCACTGAAGCCTCCCTGCTCCAGCTGCTGCTCCCCTGGTGGCTACCTCAAATTCTTTGTGGCTGGGTAGGGTAGTGCTTTGCAGACAAATATCTTAACGTTTTTGTGGGTTCTGCTTTGCACTGCTTCTTCCGTGGGCAAATCTGGAGCAGCAAGTATTTGCAGATCTACTGCTCTGCTTCCTGAGAGGTAGGAGGAGGCTGAGGTCGGCGTAGAGTTCGGCGTAGAGTTCGGGTTGACTCGGGCCGGGAAGACACCATCTTACCCGGATGTTGCGATGGCTGATCGGGGGAAGCAGAGAACCTCAGGGACTGGCAGAGGTAAACCCCTGGGTGGAGCCTGCCTGCCCCTGCTGAGGCTTCTGTTTGAGCCGGAACCCGAGGCTAGACAATGGAGACTGCTCCAGAGGCGGGGCCTATGTGTTGCTGCGGACGCGGGGGGGGGGGGGGGGGGGGGNGGGGGGGGGGGGGGGGAGGTGTGCTCTTTCTGCTGGTAATTTGTACTCAATCCTCCTAAGACCCTGTGAGTTAAACGCAGTAGCCCTGTTCCAAGAAATGAGGACAATGAAGCTGATGTGGTTCAACAGCACCCTCAAGGACGCACTCAGCTAGTCTTCTCCCTAATTAAACCATTCTCATTTCACTTTTTAAGAAGTATCTGACTTACTACAATAGAATCAAGTGGTGACTGCAACTTTACCCTTTTGGTTTATTTGAATTGGTATCACTTCCCCAAAGCATCTGATGCTTGCTCAGGACTTATAAAGTTGATTTGATTTTTTATCCAAGAACCAAAAATATATTAAATATATTTAATATAATAAAATTATATTATATTAAAAATTAATACATTCCTTCAAAGTCAAGAAAATGGTCTAATTGATATTTTTGTTCCTTAATCACATTTTCTTCATGGGCCTGAATGATTGAATAGACTGTAATGCGATTTCTATATGAAATGTTGCAAATAAAGTAGCTTTATAACCTTAATCATTTCATTCCTTCCTTACTCTTAAAAGTACTGAGGTCTGGAATTTAACTCATATACCACCCACAAATAGAATTTGTGTTGAGTTCCCTTTTATTTCTCATAAAAAATATTTGTTTTGCCTGTTAAAAATAGAAAACTTGGATTGTTGTAAGTCATCAACTTCTCAGTCTTCCTCGCATCTTTGCAGTTGAGGCTTATTCTCTATTTTTTAAAAAAGTATTTCTCATTTAAAGTTAGGTGTATTTTAGAACAGCTGAAATCCTGAGGATTATGGAAGGATTGTGGCAAGTTGAGTAGTCTATGTAGGATGTATATATATGACAATGTATATATATGACAATGAGGGTCTGTACAACCCTCATTATTGGATGAATCATGGACTTTTGTTGACTAATTATGCTGTTATCTGACACTTTTATTTGGGGGAAGTAGCATATAGTTTTCAGATTTCTCACTTTTGATTTTCATTGCTAGAAGGGACATGGGATAAATAAAAAATTACTGACTTAGAGGTGAATTTTTTTGAAAACATTTATATGAAGAAATGTACAACTTTTAACGTGCATAAAAGTACATTTCAGTTTCATAGCTGCTGTGAATTTGTTCATTATCAGAAGCAACGATTTGCCTTGATTTATGCAAGAACTTTGAATCTAGGCTTCTGTTTCCATCAGTGTTCTCTGCTGGGATAATTTTACCCCTTAGGGGACGTTTGGCAATGTTTGGAAACATTGTTGATTGTCACAACTTGGGGTGGGGATGAATTCCTTTTGGCACATACTATGTAGAAACCAGGGATGCTGCTGAACACCGTGGTGCATGGGACAGCCCTGAACGACAAAGAATTACCTGGTCTAAGTGCCAATAGTGTTTGAAAAACTGCTGTTTAGAGGTTAAGAGCAGTGGTTTTATGAACTAGTACTGGTTTTGACTATAGAAATGGGGCAATAAGACTTATCTTACATAGTTATTGAGTTATATGCCATGTTTGCTTTGCACAGTATTTGACACATGGGCTGCCACTTAATACTCTGTAAATGTTAGCAGTTATCTTTCTCAGTGTTATTTTTCACACTTGTATGCATTGACTCTTGATGATTTCATTCCTTCCTTACTCATTCAGCAAACATATAATGAGTGCCTATAATGGGTTCTGCACTATTTTAGTCTGTTTTCTGTTTTATCCCTTTGGCCTGCAGTTTTGTTTCTGCCAAGTTCCACTTGAGAAACACCAACTTGAAAATATTGAGTTGAATCGGCCCATTAATTTCCACAAAATAAAATTCACTCTTTTTGTAAGTTCAATGTGACTTGAAAATACTAAAATTTACATTGTGGATTTGTGATAACAAAAATGTTTTGTGTTAAATTGGCAGTCAGTTGATATTAGGGGAAACAATACAGGGTGGGGCAAAGGTAGGTTTACAGTTTTTTGTATAGAAAATAATATAATAATAAGTAATACTATAAGAATAAATTGTTTAATGTACTCACAACTGTAAATCTACTTTTGCCCCACTCTGTATGTAGTATTAGAACATAATACAGCTTTTTAAGCTTTGTATTCTTAGATGTATACCATGCAGTTTTATTCCATTATGCTTTTTATCATAAATAATTTTATTTCTTTCTCTTTTGTTTTGGCTTCTTCCCCTCCCAATACAAGAAATCTCCTTTGCAGACAATAGGTGAAGAACAAACCCAGAACCCCTACACTGAACTGCTTGTACTGAAAACTCATCATGATATTGTACGATTTCTGGTACAGTTAGATGACTACAGGTAAGAAACTCCAGTTGTCCAATTGACTTGTTTAGAAAGTTTTTAGGAATTTTATATTAAAAACAACTTCAAATGAATCCATCTCTTTTAAAAATTGAAAACTGATCATGAGCAACACTTTGTAGAAATTGACCTCTGAATCTTGATGAAATATGTATCTGAAGTCTTTTTTGCTCAGAAGTCAGGGTGTCGTGTCTGGTGATTTGATGCTTATTTTTGTTTCCGGGTTTTGTTTTTTTTTATGAATCAGAAATACCTTTTTTTATGTTTGGGGAAGTGTATGACTTTAAAATTTGGGTGGGGTTATAACTGTATGTTAAGGTGAACCTAAGTTTGACAGACAGATATGGGAAATGTTTCAATACCACTTACCTAAGTGGTATTTTTAGTGGAATATGAGGTAAGTATTTAATCTGAATTTTTTCTTACTGATGCAGTCTCTTTAAAATAGAGTCCTTTTATTGATTCTGTTCCCTTTGCTAAATAATACTCAGCAAAGAGAACAGAATCAGTAATATTACAATACTATTTATGATGACAGATGGCTATTACAGTTATTGTGGCACTTTGTAAGGTATATAAATGTCACTGTATTGTACACCTAAGACTAATATAAAATTGTATGTCAATAATAATTAAAAATAAAAAAAATTATATTATTGTGTACAACTTTGATAATGTGTAATATTGTGTTGAGTATATTTGCAAATAGAAGGTGTATATATCTTATGACTATAGATTTAGCTTGTTACTGATCTGTATGTCTGTTTATTAAACCCTTATTCAATTGTATGCTTATCCTTTGGAAGATGTATCACAATAACAATTAATTGGGTAACTATTTGATATTTATCTTCCCCTGTAAACTGTAAACTTCATGAAAGGGGGGCTATGTTTCTCTTGTTCACCACATATCCTTAATATGGGGCACAGTGCCTTATATGTAGCAGGTAATTAATAGGTAATTGTTAAATGAATTAACAAGTCCCCAAACTATTAAGTGTAGATGTTGCTAGCCATCTTAACTCCCTAACCCCACTTCAGTTTTCCCAATCAATTCTTCCACTTGTCTCTTTTGCCTTTAGTACTGTTTTTTTTTTCATTTTTGCGTCTGTGGGTGACTGCTCCTGTTATTATTCCTGTTCTGTCACTTCTGTTGTCTAGTAACCAGTCTTCTCTCTGTTCTTCTTATGCCTTTGTATTTAGTTGCTTTTCCCATGTGCAGTGCAATTCTGACACTACCTGGAGTTAGGTCAGATTTTACAGATAAAAGCACAATCCTGCACAACGCTCCCCTCACTTCAGTCCCCAGCTGCAATCTCTAGGGTTTCCAGGCCACCCACACTTATGACCAACTGGCTACACATTCTCACGTCCCCTTAGGTTTGACAATTTTCTAGAATGACTGACAGAACTCAGGGAAGCGCTATATTTAGGATTACAGTTTTATATAAAGGATTCAGTTAGGAACAGCAAAAAAGAGGTCCACAGGGCAGGTTTGGGAGACTCCCATGTGTAAACTCTGTGTCCTCAGGATCCATCACCCTTCAGGACATCAGTGTGTAACATCAGTGATATTTTTTAAAGTTTCTTTAAAATCCTTACTTTCTTATTTCTTTAAGTATATTTTATTGGTTATTCTATTACATTACAGTTGTCCCAATTTTTCTCTCTTTGCCCAAGTCCACTTGATACCCCTACTCCCTCCAGCAATCCCCACCACTTAGTTTATGTCCATGGGTCACGCATATAATTTCTTTCACTTTTCCATTTCCTGTACTATTCTGAACAACCCCCTGTCTATTTTGTACCTAGCAATTATGCTTCTTATTCCCTGTACCTTTTCTCCCATTCCCCCCTCCCCCTCCCAAATGTTAACCCTCCAATGATCTACATGTCTATGATTCTGATCCTGTTCTAATTGTTTACTTAGTTTGTTTTTATTTTTTAGATTCAGTTTTTGATAGTTGGGAGTTTGTTGTCATTTTAATGTTCATAGTTTTGATCTTCTTTTTCTTAGGTAAGTTCCTTTAACATTTCATATAAGGGCTTAGTTATGATGAACTCTTTTAACTTGACCTTGTCTGGGAAGCTCTTTATCTGTCCTTCCATTCTAAGTGATAGCTTTGCTGGATAGAGTAATCTAGGTTGCAGGTCCTTGTTTTTCATCACTTTGAATACTTCTTGCCAGTTCCTTCTAGCTTGCAGTTTCTTTTGAGAAATTGGCTGATACTCTTAATAGGAACTTCTTTGTCGGTAACTCTCTCCTTTTTCTCTTGCTACTTTTAAGATTCTCTCTTTATCTTTAACCTTTGGCATTTTAATTATGATGTGTCTTGGTGTGGTCCTCTTTGGGTCCAACTTGTTTGGGATTCCTGTGCTTCCTGGACTTGCATGCCTATTTCCTTCACCAAATTAGGGAAATTTTCTTTCATTATTTTTTCAAATAACTTTCCAATTTCTTGCTCTTTCTCTTCTCCTTCTGACACCCTAATGATTGGATGTTAGCACATTTGGAGATGTCCCAGAGCCTTCTGAGTGTTTGAATTCTTGTTTCTTCAGTCTATTCTGGTTGACTGTTTATTTCTTCTTTATGTTCCAAATTGTTGATATATTTGCAAATAGCTTCTGTCCCTTCACTGTTGGTTCCTTGTGGTTAAATATATATTTTATTGATTATGATATTACAGTTGTCCCATTTGCCCCTTCATTCTCCTCTACCCTTCACACTCTCTCCCACCCACATTCCTCCCCTTTAATTCATGTCTGTGTGTGTGTCTTAAGTTCTTTAGCTTCTACATACTATTCTTGCCCTTCCCCTGTCTATTTTCTGCCTACCATCTATGCTACTTATTCTCTGTACCTTTCCCCACCTCTCCTCCTCACACTCCCCTGTTTCTACACCTCCATGTGATCTCCATTTCTGTGGTTCTCTTCCTGTTCTAGTTGTTTCCTTAGTTTTCATTTTAGGTGTGATTGTTAGTAATTGTAAATTTGCTGTCATTTTAGTATACATATTTTTTATCTTCTTTTTCTTACATAAGTCCCTTTAACATTTCATATAATAAGAGCTTGGTGATGATGAACTCCTTCAACTTGACCTTATCTGAGAGGCACTTTATCTGCCCTTCCATTCTAAATGAAAGCTTTGCTGGATAGAGCAATCTTGGATGTAGGTCCTTGTCTTTCATGACTTGGAATACTTCTTTCCAGCTCCTTCTTGCCTGTAAAGTCTCTTTTGAGAAATCAGCTGACAGTCTGATGGGAACTCCTTTGTAGGTGACTGTCCCCTTATCTCTTGCTGCTTCTAGGATTCTCTCCTTCATTTGAATCTTGGGTAATGTAATTATGATGTGCCTTGGTGTGTTTCTTCCTTGGGTCCGACTTCTTTGGGACTCTCTGAGCTTCCTGGATTTCCTGGAAGTCTATTTCCTTTGCCAGACTGGGGAAGTTCTCCTTTATTATTTGTTCAAATAAATTTTCTACTCGTGGCTGTTCCTTTCCCCTTCTGGTACCCCTATAATTTGGATGTTGGAATGTTTAAAGATGTCCTGGAAGTTCCTAAGCCTCTCCTCGTTTTTTTGAATTCCTGTTTCTTCACATTTTTCTGTTTGGTCATTTTTTTCTTCCTTCTGGTCCACTCCCTTGATTTGAGTCCCAGTTTCCTTTCCATCACTATTGGTTCCCTGTGCATTTTGCTTCATTTCACTTAGTGTAGCCTTCATTTGTTCCTCTAATTTGTGACTAAAACCAACCAGTTCTGTGAGCATCCTGATCACCAGTGTTTTGAACCGTGCATCTGATAGGTTGACTATCTCTTTGTTACTTAGAAGTATTGGCTCTGGGGCTTTGAGCTGTTTTTCTGCTTGAGCCATAATGTTTTGGTCTGTTTGCACCTATTACTTAAGGCGGAGCCTTAGGTGTTCACCAGGGTGGGGCAACCCAAGTTGCTGGGTTGTGATGCTGTATATGGGGGTGGGGCCCGAGAGGGAAAAAATGGCACTTTGCTCCACTCTCTGTTGCACCTCAGTCCCTTCTGCTGCTTCCCCCAAGCAAACCGGGCCTTTCTGGTGCTGATTCCCATTTGGATGGGCTTATGTGCATTCTAGGACCCTGTGGGTTTCTCCAGTGAACTTTCCTGTGAGGCTGGGAGTCTCTCCCTGAGCCTCAACCCCCACAAGTGTTTTCCATTGGTGTTTTGAGGCTTTATTTCTCAGTGCTAGGACCCTGGGTTTCGAGATCAGTCTCGCTCCCCAGTTATCTGCGTGTGAATGTGGGTCCACTGCAGGGTCAGCCAGCTACCTTGTGCATGGTGCTCTGCTTCTCAATTGCCACCTTGCTGGGTCTGCCTGTTGCCACCCCACGCCCAGGGTCTGCCAGCCGCTGCCTGGGTGCCCAGGGTCTGCCTGGTACTGCCTTGAGTGCCTGAAGTGCCTTGCATGCCCGGTGTCACCACTTCCTGTGCCATGACCCCTCTCCGCTCATCTGCTGGACTTCGCCCCACCTACTGGTCTGCACCCCACTCACCGGTCTGGATGAATGTGTCTATTTTAACTCCTTGGTTGTCGGACTTCCATACAGTTCAATTTTCTTTCAGTTTTGGTTGTTACTTTGTTTCTGAATTACTGTTGTCCTTATTTTGGTTGTTCAAGGGAGCACAGTATGTCTATGTCTACCTATGCCTCCATCTTGGCTGGAAGTTTCTGGGTTTTTCTTTATTTCACTTAGTGTAGCCTTCATTTCTTCCCTTATGCTTTTGCCATGCTCATTTAGTTCCCTGAGCGTCCTTATCACCAGTATTTTGCACTTTGCATCTGATAGGTTAGCTCTCTTCTTTTTGTTTAGTTCTTTTTTCTGGGATTTTGTTCTGTTCTTTCATTTGAGCTATATTTCTTTGTCTCCTCAATATGGTAGCCTCCCTGTGTTTGTTTCTGTGTATTAAGTAGAGCTACTTTGACTCCCTGTAAAAAGTACCTATAAATTGTGTGGAGTGGAGCCTTAGGTAATTGCCAGAGTAAAGCAACCCTTTTCACCACTTTATGGCTCTGTGTGTTGGGGAGGGATCAGAGAGGGGACAATGCCACTGCCTGTCTGCTGGAGGCTTTCTCAGCACTTGCTTGGTTTTCAGTTACTTCATCTACTTCCTGTATGCTACCTACACCCTTCTAGCTGTTGCCCTGGTGGTGCTTCCCAGAGTAGGTGGGTTTGCATATGGGCCATGTAGGCCCTTTAAACAGACTCTCCTGAGAGACTGGTAGTTTCTTCCACCACCCTAGCCCCCACTAGATTTTACAGCCAGAAGTTGTATGGTTTTATTTCCCTGGCATGGAACCCTGGGCTTGTGGTCTTGCCTGGGGCTGGGATTGCTTGCTCTCCAGGTATCCCTCTGATTTTTATCCACCACATGTGAATGTGGGACAGCCTGTTCTGCCAGCCTCTGCTGCCACCCCCTGTCCTCTCTGCCCTGGCTTCCTGTTCTGCCACTCCTATCAGTCTAGATGAATATGGCTTCTTTAAATCCTTAGTTGTTGGACTTCTATACAGTTCAGTTTTATGGCAGTTCTGGGTGTTTTTTGTTTTGAGGTTAGTTGTGATCCTTCTTATGGTTGAACTAGTAGGCGAAGTGTGTCTGCCTATGCCTCCATCTTGACTGGATGGAGGCATTGACTCCATCTTAAATCAATCACCATGTGGTTAAACTCAATTTCTAGCTCCTCTCTTTTCCCCAGTGTGGAGATCAGGCTGATATCCATAGCTCAAAGCCCCAGTCCCCTGATTACATGGTTCGTATTTCCCAGATGGTCACCCTCCATCCTTAAACTGGAGATCCACCTTGAGTCATCCTGTTAGCATAAATTCAGGTGAGGTCTGAGAAGCCCCACTTCCTTCTAGAAACTAGGGACAAAATCCAGCCAAATTATTATACAACAAAATGCTCCTCATCTTTTGCTTGAAAAGAGTCACCTCGTATATATTACTAGCCTATCAACATTCTGTTGTGATATAAGCCAAACAAATCGTAGCTTGTTAACCAAAGTATAATGATCTTCAGCCTTTGGTAATGCTCATTGTTGGTAGGTCCTAAGAGATACTATATTCATTTAGTCAGATCTCTGAAACTAAACATTTCTGGGAAGATAGGATTTTGGATAAAGTTTTCTTGCACCATATTTTACCATAGTAAATTTCTAGGTTGGTAAAAAAAATCCCAAATAATTGATTAGACCATAATCACTAGTATTTGGACTTTAAGGAATCCTCAAATCATTTTGTTTAAAAGTTAAGTAAAATATATACGGTATACTTTCAGAGCGTGGTCTTTGAATTTTTATGTAGATCAACTGTTAAGATTTCATGTTTGTTGCTATCTGCCCACTCAAACGTCCTCTTGGCTAGTCTTACTACCTAGCTAGAAGAGCACTGTCCTGGAAAGGCCATCTTGTAGAACAAAAATCATTGCCTGAATGCTGGTATTTGATTACACTTTCCCCGCAGTGGTGCTTATGTGTATGTCACTTGTTCAGTAATACAGTACAAGTTCTGTAAACAGTAAAAAGCTGTAGATGGTTATCAGTTGCTCTACCAGTAGATTCTACCAGTTATCAGTTGCTCTGTCAAATATCACCCCAAACTTAGTTGTTTAAAACAACCACTATATATTTAGCTCACTATTTTTCAGGATGGCAATTTGGACTAGGCTCAGCTGGGTAGGTGTTTTTCCATCTATACCAGTGTCAGCTTGTTCTTGGTCAGGTTCACTTATGCATCTGTGATCAATAGGTAGATTGGTTGGAGGTGTCTGATTCATAATGATCTCCACTGGGATGACTGGGATCTCTCTCCATGTGGTTGCTCAAGTGCTTGTTCACATAATGATCATGGAGTTCTAGTACCAGCAACAGGGCAAACCCAGTGTAAAACTTGGCAAGTCTCTGCTTGTATCATGTTTGGTGCTATTTCATTGTCTAAAGCAAGTCAGGAGCTGGCACAAATTCAGTAAGTGGAAAAATAAACTGTACCTCTTGATGGGGAAAGCAACTAGGACTTTTTGCAAATAGTGACATAAGGAAGGAGAACAATTTGTAGCCATGTTTTCTATCTAATACAGTGAATCTAAATGTCTAGAATAAATGAAAAAAGCCTACTTTTTGGCTTTTTCAATAAAGTGAAGGTATTACTGCACAAATTACATTTAATTCTTTGTACTCAGGTCATTACTGTGTGAAAATTTCCATATAAGTAAGTTTTTCAATCACACACAGATCTTTAGAACTTTGTTTAAAAAACTTAATTCTGTAGTGAACTAAAAAATTAGTCATAATGTATAAGAAAGACATAAATCTGTAAACTATATAAATGTTTATTACAAATGGAATTAAAAGCTCAAAATTTTCATTCTTATTTTAACAGTTCAGAATTATCTGTAACATTACATGTGTATATTATTTATGCATTGCCAAATTACCAAAATACCTTAAATAAGTACTATATTGTTATAATTTATGTTTTTATTTAGTTTTTATAGACATTACATTCTGGTTTTTTGGTCAGCTGTTGTAATCCAGGTTTCACGCTTCAGGTCTTTAGATAATATCATTTTATTGAGAATTTTGCAGAAGGATTTTCTTGTTTTCTAGGTAGCTCAGCTAAAATCAGTGAGTGGAAAATTTTCTCATTGGTTTTTGAAGATACCAAATAAATCCTGTATAACCTAACAGACAGCTGGCTTTTCTTTTCTTTAGAATTTTTTTGAACATGAAGTGAGGGTCATATTGATTGGGAGATCACTAAAGAAGGCTAAGACTCAGCAAGAGTCTTCCAAAAAGTGAACTGTGCTAACATTGCATGTAATACTCTAGCATTTGACACATTAAACTAAACCTAGTTTATAACACATTTTAAGATGAGTTTTCTCTGTTGCTCATTTGACCATTTCTTGCTACTTCAGGAAACAGCAAGGTTATGTAGGATGGTGATCATGACTGGAAAAGAATTTAGGTGACCCATGAAATGCCAGACTGGAGAGTATAATATGCTCCTGGAATGGCTGGTGAAGATGTATATTGACAAGAAACTAAACGAACTCAGTATGGTTTGATAGTTGACTAAACAAATAATATGTTACATATCTAAAAAATATTCTTAAGCTAAGAATAACTTCCTCATGAACATTCAGAGAAAAATTGATAGGATGATTTAGATCCTCCTAATGCCTGGATTCAATAGGAAGCAGAAAATAAAGTGGAGTTATGCATGCAAAAAAGTTTATTACACAGAAAGCGCCAATGAAAGGAAAAGGAAGGAAGCAGGATTGGACCAAGGGCAGTTGTCTCAGACAGTGACGCAGATCTGACCAAGTCTCTGAAAATGTAATTGGGAGCTCTGGAGGAAAGAATGCCCTTTAGAGGAGGAATCCTGGATGGGATAGAAATAATTAATACTTTTTGTTCTGACTTGCTTAGTCATTGGCTAAGGATCATCTAAGAGAATGTGCTGTGGCTTCTACCATCTTACTTATTCCCAATACCTGGGGTGCCAACTGAGATAGTAATGATCTTGACTTAAAAGTGGAAATGTACCCTGAAGTCAACAGCTAGAGGCAAAAAACTTCATTCCTCACATCTGGGCAGCTTGTCCTGTCTCAGAGAGGTATCTGCAAATTAAGATCTATACTGCCTTTCCTATACAAACTATATCTTAGGATCTGTAATAATTGATGGGAGGAAATTTCTCTTTATAGAAGAATTCAAACTAGAAAGAATCATAGAATCGGAATACTGTAATTTTGCAACCTCTAGTAGAGTAACAAATTAGGCAGTGGCTATTAACATTACAGACACATACACACAAGCAAGATTGCCAGAAATTATATTTCCTGGTGGAGTATATATAAAGTGGCCTTACCAAAAAGTAAGTTTTAATCTGATTAAATCTCTTAATTTACCAGAAATACAAGGGACAAAAGTACATGTTAAATAGCAACACTGGAAGGTAGCGAGCAAGAGAATTCTATAAAACAAACTCTTGCTCTGATTGATGTAGCTCAGTGGATTGAGTGCTGGCCTGCAAACCAAAGGGTCACTGGTTTGATTCCTACTCAGGGCACATGCCTGGGTTGTGGGCCAGGTCCCCAGTGTCGGGTGCATGAGAGGTGATCACACATTGATGTTTCTCTCCCTTTCTCCTTCCCTTCCTCTCTCTCTAAAAATAAATAAATAAAATCTTTACAAAACCCCAGACTCTTAATTGCAAGGAAAAACTAGGAAAAAGAAATCAGTCAAAGAGACATTAAAGGTATGCCAACCAGTTACAATGTATGAACCTTATTTAGATCCTGCTTCTAATTAACTTAAAAAACTGTGAGACAGGGAAATTTGATCATTGACTGGCTATGTGATATCATTAAGGAATTAAATGTTGTTAACTTTAGTTGTGATGTAAAAGAGTCCTAAGAAATACATACTGAAATAGTTACTGATAAAGTGAGATTGGGATTTGCTTCAAAATGATGTGTGGAGGGGGGATTGGGTGTCATATGTACCAAACAATGCTGGCCATTAGTTGATCGATTTTGAAGACACAATGAGGACGTCCAGCCAAGATGAAGGCATAGGTGGAAACACTACCTCCTCACACAACCAAGTTTATGAACAACAAATATTTCAAACCAGAACACAACCAAAACAGAGAGAAAATTGAACTATACCGAAGTCCGACAACAACAAACCATTCATCCAGACCGGTAAGAGGGGTGGAGTCAGTGGCTGGTGGGGTTGGGTCTGGGCAGGAAAAAGTGGCCAGACTGACCTAGGCGCACAGGCGGTGGTTGGTAGATCACAGGCGCAGGGTAGCAACGGGCAGACCCAGTGAGTGTGCAAGGTGGGTGGCTGGCTGTGGTCACACATTCACACTCAGATAAACCAGGCGAAGGAGCAAGCAGTGAGATAGACCGCGCAACCCAGGCCCCAGCGCCGGGAAATAAAGCCACCAATTGGAAAAACTTTCGGGGGTCGAGGTGCTGGGAGAGGCTCCCAGGCTCTCAGAGAGTTTGTTGGAGAGACCCACAGAGTTCTGGAGGGTGCACAAGCCCACACATCTGGGAACTAGCACCAAAAGGGCCCAATTTGCTTGTGGGAAGGAGCAGAGGGGACTGAAATCCGAGAGAGAGCAGAAAAAAACACCATTGCCCCTCAGACCCTGCCCCCATGTACAACATCACGACCCAGCGACCTGAGTTGCCCTGCCCTGGTGAACACCTAAGGCTCCGCACCTCATACATAACAGGCACAAACAGACCAAAATATTATGGCTCAAGAAGAACAGCTCAAAGCCCCAGAGCCAATACTTCTAAGTGACCAAGAGATAGCCAACCTATCACATGCACAGTTCAAAACACTGGTGATCAGGATGCTCACAGAACTGGTTGGTTTTAATCACAAACTAGAGGAACAAATTAAGGCTAAACTAAGTGAATGAAGCAAAATGCACAGGGAACCAATAGTGAAGGAAATAGGAAGGAAACTGGGACTCAAATCAATGGAGTGGACTAGAAGGAAGAAAAAAATGACCAAACAGAAAAGAATGAAGAAACAAGAATTCAAAAAAAGGAGGAGAGTCTTAGGAACCTCCAGGACATCTTTAAATGTTCCAACATCCAAATTATAGGGGTACCAGAAGGGGAAGAGGAACAGCAACAAGGGGATAAGTTATTTGAACAAATAATAAAGGAGAACTTCCCCAATCTGGCAAAGGAAAGAGACTTGCAAGAAGTCTAGGAAGCTCAGAGAGTCCCAAAGAAGTTGGACCCAAGGAAGAACACACCAAGGCACATCATAATTACATTAGCCAAGATAAAAATGAAGGAGAGAATCCTAAAAGCAGCAAGAGATAAGGGGACAGTCACCTACAAAGGAGTTCCCGTCAGACTGTCACCTGATTTCTCAAGAGACCTTATAGGCAAGAAGGGACTGGAAAGAAGTATTCCAAATCATGAAAGACAAGGACCTACATCCAAGATTGCTCTATCCAGCAAAGCTTTCATTTAGAATGGAAGGGCAGATAAAGTGCTTCTCAGATAAGGTCTCCTTCTCAGACAAGTTGAAGGAGTTCATCATTACCAAGCTTTTATTATATGAAATGTTAAAAGGACTTATCTAAGAAAAAGAAGATAAAAAATATGAACAGTGAAAGGACAGCAAACTCACAGTTATTAACAACCACACCTAAAACAAAAGCAAACTAAGCAGACAGCTAGATCAGGAGCAGAACCATAGAAATGAACACATGGAGGGTTAGCAACAGGGGAATGGGAGGAGGAGATGGGGAGAAGGTACAGAGACTAAGTAGCATACATGGTAGGTAGGAAATAGGGGGAGGACAAGAATAGTATGGAAAATATAGGATCTAAAGAACTTGTGACACATGGACATGAAGTAAGGGGGGGGGGAATGGGGGGAGTGGGTGTGCAGGGCGGGGGGTAATGAAGGGGGAAATGGGACAACTGTAATGGCATAATCAATAAAACATGTTTAAAAAAAGACATGATGAGTACCTGAGGACTTTTGTTATACTGTTCCCACTTTTATAAATATTTAAATTATCCGTAATGTAAGAAAAAGATATATATATATATATATATATATATATATATATATATATATATATTATAGAGGAAATAAAAATACCTATTTAAAAGATATTTTTTGCTTCAGTATAAAATAAAACTTTTTCTTAGTTATTAGATGCAGAAATCACATAGATGGATATAAACATATCAACTTGATAAAGTAATAACTGACAAGAAACTGGATTAAAGGATGTGGCATTGGGTACAACCACAGTGGGTTTCTTAATACATCACCCTGAGTTAGGTAGACTTGTTTCCCGAATCACTGGTGCAACTGGACATATGCAAATCTCCCACTCAAATATAATCTTACCTCAAAAATAAGAGCGAAGCAGAATGTTCTCTCTCTGAACAGAAAAACCCCCAGAAGAGTATGGACTGAGCATGTCCAATTCACTCTCTCAAACTCATTTGCTAGATCAGTGGGGAGAGGGAGAGGCCAGGGGTGCTTCTTTAGTAGTAGCTCTTTCATGGAAACTTGAGTTTAGGATAATGGAGCGTCCCCCTGATAGAAGTCACAGGGATTTTTTGGTCTTCTAATACTTGTAAACTTGATGTGTAGTTTAGCTTTCTATTTGTGTTCTGGGGCATGGGAGGGTTTACCAAAGGTATTACCTTTGCAAGTGACCGTGGGAACTAGGAAATCTTCCCACCTCCATTCTTTTTTGTGAGCTGCAAAAGGACCTTAAGCATTCAGATTTTAGAGTTGTGTGTGTGTGTCTCCTTTTTTTAAGGGGAAAATTTTTAATGTTTAAGAAGATCTAATGAAAGAATCAGTGGCAATGTTTATGACTTCTGTAAATGCTTTGAAATTCCTTTTAACTTATATTAAAAGTCTCTATATACTTCTCTAATTTTCTTCAAGTATTTCTAACATACAAGATAAGTAAAAATCTATTTATGTGAAAACTTCCTTATTTTTCATTTTTATTTGGTTTCTGGTATTATAGAAACATTTTTCAACTTCATTATAAAAATATATACTATTATAGCTGCATCATGTATTAGAAAATACTTGTGGATTAGGTGGGAAGTTAGTTAACCACAGGGATTTTTTTTTTGTATTGTCAATAATAATGTTCTATTTTTATTTTTCTTGTGCTTTACGTTTATGTGGATATTGAGTACAGGGGGGTATGGTTGGGTTGATGGGTTATACTTTTTAATATGTCCTTGAAGATTATATTTGAATTTGTGACACCTTTGACTTAATTGAATTAAATTCATATGAATAAAAGCTGTTAAATACACACTTAGGTGTAATGAACAGGAATTACTTGTGAAGGTATTTTATTTTATACAAGTATTTGTGAAGCTTTGGCTGTTCTTTTAGTCCTCAGTTGATAAGAACGAGAGTACATTCTCAATGTTCAAAGGGAAGGTGTTTAAAGGGAATGATTTTTCTTTTTCAAAAAATTTTTTAAAATATATTTTATTAATTATGCCATTACAGTTGTTGA
The DNA here is from genome assembly GCF_014824575.4 of Sturnira hondurensis. Taxonomy (NCBI): domain Eukaryota; kingdom Metazoa; phylum Chordata; class Mammalia; order Chiroptera; family Phyllostomidae; genus Sturnira; species Sturnira hondurensis. The sequence continues at coordinate 4,906,278 of NW_028093985.1, read as the reverse complement.
TTTCCCCCCTTTATTCTCCTCCACCCTGCGCACCTCCTCCCACCTCATTCCCCCACTTTAGTTCATGTCTGCGGGTCATATATATAAGTTCGTTGCCGTCTACATTTTGTATACTATTCTTAACCTTGCCCTGTCTATTTTCTACCTATCATTTATGTTACTTATTTTCTGTACCTTTCCACCTCTCTCCCCACCCATTCCCCCATGGATAACCCTTCACGTGGTCTCTATTTATGTGATTCTGTTCCTGTTGTTTGCTTAGTTTGTTTTTGTTTTTGTTTTTGTTTAGGTTCAGTTGTTAATAACTGAGTTTGTTGTAATTTTAGTGTTCACATTTTTTGTCTTCTTTTTTCTTAGATAAGTCCCTTTAACATTTCATATAAGGGCTTGGTGATAATGAACTCCTTAAAATTTGACCTTATCTAAGAAACACTTTATCTGCTTTTCCATTGTAAATGAAAGCTTTGCTGGAAAGAGCAATCTTGGATGTAGGTCCTTGCCTTTCATGACTTCAAATACTTCTTTCCAGCCCCTTCTTGCCTGCAAGGTTTCTTTTGAGAAATAAGCTGACAGTCTTAAGGGTACTCCTTTGTAAGTAACTATCTCTTTTTCTCTTGCTGTTTTTAAGATTCTCTCCTTATCTTTAATCTTGGGTGACATAATGATGATGTGCCTTGGTGTGTTCCTCCTTGGGTCCAAATTCTTTGGGACTCTCTGAGCTTCCTGGACTTCCTGGAAGTCTATTTCCTTTGCTAGATTGGGGAAGTTCTCCATTTGTTCAAATAAGTTTTCATTTTCTTGGTCTTCCTCTTCTCCTTCTGGGACCCCTATGATACAAATGTTGGAGTGTTTAAAGATGTCCTGGAGGTTCCTAAGCCTCTCTTCATTTTTTTGATTTCTTGTTTCTTCATTCTGTTCTCATTGAATGTTTCTTTTTTCTGGTCCATACTGTCGATTTGTGTCCCGGCTCCCTTCCCATCACTGTTGGTTCCTTTTATGTTTTTCTTTATTTCACTTATTTCACTTAGCATGGCCTTCATTTTTTCATCTAACATGCATCTGTATTCAACCAGTTCTATGAGCATCCTGATTACTAGTGTTTTGAACTGTGCATCTGATAGGTTGGCTCTCTCTTTGTTGCTTAGTTGTATTTTTTCTGGAACTTTGCTCAGTGCTCCTGTGACTTAGTAAGGGGTGGAACCTTAGATGTTCACCAGGGCAGGGCAACCCAGTTGCTGGGTTGTGACGCTGTATGTGGGAGAAGGGTCCCAAAGGGGACAGTGCTGCTTTCTCCACTCTCTGCCAGATTTCAGTCACTTTCCCTGCTACCCACAATTAAATTAGGCCCTTCTGGTGCTGATTCCTGGGTGGGTGGGTGGGTGGGTTTTGTATACATTCTAGGACCCTGTGGGTTTGTCCAACGAACTCTCCTGTGAGGCTGGGCATTTCTCTTGCTGCTGCCTCAACCCCCACAGGTGTTTTCAATCAGAAGTTTGAGGCTTTATTTACCTGCTGGTACCCTGGGTTGTGTGATCTGTCTCACTCCCCAGTTGTTTTTCCTGGTTTAGCTGCATGTGAATGTGGGACTGCTAGCTCCGCAATCCATGGCCTTGCCAGGTCTGCCAGCCGCAGCCATGCCCTCCTGGTCTTCCAGCTGCTGCCTTGCCATGAGTCCTCGCTGCCTGGCTGCCTGTCTCCGCTTCTCCTGCCAGTCTGGATGAATGTTTCTTCTTTAATTCCTGGGTTGTCGACTTCCATAGAGTTGGATTTTCTGCAAATTTGTTGTTTTTCTTTTGGTTGTATGAGGAGTCACAGTGTGTCTACCTACATCTCCATCTTGGCTGGAAGTCCCTCGCACAGTATGTTTTTGATATAATAGTCAAAGAGTCTCTTGGGAGAAAGTATTGGAGAGAGTGAGGATCCAGATGAAGAGGCTCAGCATGCTGTCTGCCCACCTTGAGCCCACCTGTGATGGTGGGTGGGGGAGGGAATGAGGGAATGATTTCTGTGAGTTAAAATGAGTGTAAATAAGGATTCTCAATGAATACATGATCTGGACCCTGTAGTATCACTAGGTAATGTAGACTACGGGCTCTTCAAGGTCAAGGACTATCTCATTGATCTTTACTTTTAGGAGCAAGCATATTGATCTATATGTTATATGGTTACTGCTCAATAAATATTTCTTGAATGAATGAGTAAATCACTGACTCTCACAATAAATTAGATTTCATAATTAGGGGAGGAGAAAATGGAACATTCTAGATATTCTGTTATAGGTCTTTATTAAACTATGCTTTTCCTTGTTATGCTTGTTTTTATGCATATACCTTTTGTTTAGTCATTTAGTTATATAGTTACAATGAGTATTTTTAAAGACTTAGTTTCAAATTAAGAAAACTTGAAGGCTATGCATAATAACAGGACAGGCACATGAAAAATAAAAGTAATTATCTTCATGGTGAGATTCTGGGTTTTAAACTTTTCAAATTTCTATTTTTGCTATGACAATGTACTGATACATTAATAATGATAATTGGGTAAAGTGAGGTTACATTAATAGTATTAATTATTTTATAGAGCCTTTGTAACACTTAAATATTTGCTCATTCATTGAAGAAGCATTTTTAGTGCTATAAACCTGCCAGAAATAATTAGATTTGTTGGATTAGAAAGTTCCATATTATAAAGATGAATACATATGGCAATTATTATATTTCACTGATTCTGTGAAGCTTATTTTTTTATTTAAACATCTGTAAAATTTTAAAACACCATATAATTGGTGGTGTATTTTAGTTGTCATTGCAGCATTTTTTCCTTAATAGTACATAAAAGTAATAGAATGCCTTATATTTAATGATGCCTTATATTTGATGAGGTCAAAATACAGCAACTTTATAAAGAATCACTAAATTTTAAGACCTTGAGGTAAGAACCACATACAATTGATGTTGGCATTTTCCCAACACATAGTATGAAATCTCACTGGATGTATTTTGTGCTAATCAGTAAAGAAGCATTTTGCTTTAAACCTTGTCTTTAGAATTGAATCTTTAGATTCTATTAATTTAGAGTGCTTTAAAAATTATTAAATATAATTTTATGACAGTATAGCCACCATTATTTCTTCTATTGAATAGCTTAAATCTTAATTACTTTTTAAATAGTTCATTACTTGTTTTCAGCCATTACAGTATATCTTTATATGTTAGGAATTATTGGGTTGAATTTTCATTTATGATTTGGAGGTTGCTGGAGTATGAGCTATGTGGATTAGGATAAACTGATTTATTTAAGGTAAACAGTATAGTTTTCAGTTATCTATTCTAGTAGAATGGGTAATTGTACCTTGGGAATGATTTCCCAACCCTTTATTAGTTATATTACGAGAGGTAATAACATAGCAAAGTTACACTGATTTGTATTTTTAAACTGATTTGTGTTTCGCTCTTAGAGAAGGTGATAATAAATACTGAAATGGCAAAAAAAAAAAAAAGAAACCACACATGCAGCAATAGAATATATAAGAATTTAAAGGCCTGAATAACCTACCAACTGTAATTTACCTCTCAGCAACTAAAAATTGGCTCTGATTTCCTGCATTACTATTGAGCATTGTCTAGATTTAACTTTTGTTCACTACTGATTGAATTAAAGTTTGAGATGAAATGCTTTACATCTTATTTCTAAATTCATGAACTCATGAGATTCAGACACAATAAAACAATAAAGTAAGGTTAAAAGTCAAGGTTAGAAAGAATACGTATTTTATACCTACAATCTTATAAAGTGGAGAAAAGCTTATTTCCTTATTATAAGAGTTTTCTTATAAGAGTTTTTTTTAAAGATTTTATTTATCTTTAGAGAGGAAGGGAAGGAGAGAGGAAGAGAAACACCAATGTATGGTTGCCTCTCGTGTGTCCCCTCCTGGGAACTGGCCTGCAACCCAGGCACGTGCCCTGACTAAGAATCGAACTGCGATCCTTTGGTTCGCAGGCCCGTGGGCTCAATCCACTGAGCTACACCAGCCAGGGCAAGAGTTTTCTTACTGTAAGAGTTTCAAAAATCAATAGAATTTGATGTTCTATAGCAAAGAAAACTTTAAGACCTAGAGTCCTGCCCTCCCAGCATCACTATACAAATAAACAGAAATCAGTAGGTCTAGAAACATAAGCTGTTAAAGATACCTACTACTTTTTGATACTGAAGGCATTGTGTAGTATTATGAATCAGAAAATGTGTGTAATTAAGTAGATTATATTTTTAATTTAGAAATAATTTTCCTTTTAGTAGTCATCTTTTATATATTTCATTATGAAATAAGAGTAAGTATTAGGTATAGATTTTAAGATAACTCTTCATATGGTTTCTAGCTTGTTACCTAAGTAGTTTTAGGCCTTTCCATTAAAAAGATATGTAGTTCTATGTTAGAATAATATAAACAGACTTTGTCAGACTGTATTTGGCCAATTTCCCATCTCTTGGGTAATCTTTTAGCTCCTAATGTAGGATATGTAATCAGATGGTTTTGAAATGGACACTAAGTGTAGTAATTGTCAGAGCCAGTGAAGACAACAGTATTCTCTGGGACTTTGAGTATGACAAATTTGAACCTAAAGCTCAGTTTGGAGTGTTAAGGCAAATGTTACTTGACTGAGGTAGTGAGATTTTGGAGATCTTATATAGGGATAAAATTCATTAGAACAGATGCTTTCAGGGGCAAAGTAATTTTTGTGTCCCAGTATATCAGTTCTTTACTTTTCCCCAATGATACATGATGGCTAACAATATTTACTTTAATGAAGATTTTCAAAGCATACTCAGATTTTGTGAAACCCAATAAGTCTTATAAAGAAGTACAGGTTTTGCCCTGGCTGGCATGGCTCAGTGGATTGAGCATTGGCCTGTGAACTAAAAGGTTGCTGGTTTGATTCCCAGTCAGGACACATACCAGGGTTGTGGGTCAAGTCCTCAGTTGAGGGCATGTAGTAGGCAACCAGTCAGTGTTTCACACATCAGTGTTTCTCTCCATCTCTTTATCCCTCTCTTTCTTTTTTCTAAAAATAAATAAATAAAGTCTTTTTAAAAAAAGTACAGGTTTTCTAAATACAGTAGCTGCAAGTGGGGTATCATTTATCAATGTCTGTTAACTATAAGGGCCCAGATATATGCAGTTCATAGCTGGCTCTCTGTAATGCCACTTCTTTCTCTTCTATTTAAAAAAGCAAATCTCGAATTTGAATTCAAATGAGTGAAAGTGATATTATAGGAGCAACTGGGAATCGATTTTGTTCGTTAAAGAATCATTTGTAAACTTACGTATTACAATATTAATGACAAATTACTTGATATGCTTACAGTGTGATTGCTATACACTACTGCCTGAGAACAATGCTTTTTTGATTTTTTTGTAGTGCAGTTACTGTGATGAATAATCCTGTACAACAGATTACTTTTCTTTTTTTTTTAAGTAGTTTTTAAAAAAGATTTTTAGAGAGGAGAAGGGAGGGAGAAAGAGAGGGAGAGAAACTTCAATGTGTGGTTGGTTGACTTTTGCACCCACTTATTGGGGACCCAGCCTGCAACTCAGGCATGTGCTCTGACTGGAGAGGGACCCTTTGGTTCTCAGGCTAGCCTTCAATCCACTGAGCCACAGCAGCCAGGGCAGACACTTGGTAGTGTTTGTGTCATGGATATCTTTTCTACAAAATGTAGGTGATTGTTCCTTTGTGTACAGTGAGTGTGGGAGGTAGAGGAGAGATAAGCTGTGACTGAGTCCATCACAGCTCTTTTTCCTGCCATGAAAAAAACTTTACCTTTGAGTTTTATGCATTTTCAATAAAAAACAAACACCATAAAAAAATAAAACGAACCTTCCAAACCAGGAACACAGTATTTATATAAAAAGACCAAAGAGCTGAGAAGAGTAAAGGAGAGATCTTGGCCTTAAATAGCAGTTAGCATATTTTTACCAAGACAATAAAAGAAATAATTAACTTACCTAATGACATGGTATCTTTGTTCCACTTCTAGAATATCACTTCCAGTCAGTGAAGCTGTTTCTTGGTTTGGCTTCATGTCACTTAAGTCAGGCTTTAATTATATAACTTTAAAAGCAAGGGAGGACTTTAAAGATCCTTTATAGATCTGTCTCATTCTTGCAGTTTATTCACTGTAATACTGTAAATGATCTTATTTGTCTTTGTAACCTCAGTCCCCAGCATAAAACCTAGAAGATATTCCATCAGTATTTGTTAAATTAGCTTAAAGAAATTAATCTGCATTAATATTAGTAAATCACAATATGACTAATAAAGTTTGATAGGTCTTAGTAGTACTAGCACTTAAATGTCACCAATGATTTTGTTTTACCTTTCTTCTCTAATCAGATTTGCATCTGCTGGTGATGATGGACTTGTAGTTGTATGGAATGCCCAGGTGTGTATTGGTTTTGTGTGGATCCTGTAATAAATATATGATTTTATAGTTGAGTATGCATTTATAAACACCATTTGGGGATACATCTGCATATTAGTAGACAGACTAATACTTGAAATGGGATACTTAGGATGAATTTATTTAAAAAGAGTACCAGTATTTCATAATAGTTTTTAAATTAAGATTCTTTTCCTAAGAAACAAATGTCAAGTTGTAAAAATAAATTTAATTTTACTGAATAAAACTTATCAGTAACTATGTAATGATTCTGGAAATGAATCAGATATTGATTTTTGTGGCAGACAGTATTTTTTCAAAATTGTATAATTGTATGATATAACATACTTGTATTTGAATTTAATAGAAATGTAATAAAAGGTTTATTTTTAAAAACATTTTTAAGGCTTCACCAAATTCTCTGAGGCTTCCCTTTCTGATCCTTTAATACTCGCGTTATTCTATTTTGAAGTATTTATTTGACCTGTCAGATCCTCATTTTTCAGTGGCTTTGCCTATGGTTAAAGGAGTTAACATTATATTCCCTGCATTCCTGAAATCTTGCAACCTTGGAAAGATTTGCAGTTTGTTTTATTTGCATTCTATTTTAGCATGTTTACTACTTGGGAAGTCCATGAGTGACTAATGGATGAAGATACTGGAGGGTGCGAATAGCTGTTGCTATTAAATAGAGATGAAGTGGAGGGAGGCTCACTTTGTGAGTGGTTGATAGATATTGGATGTGGATACATTTGTTGCTATTGTTACACTTTCTTACCTTCCATAACTTTATGACTATGGAGACTTAAATAACAAATACTTGGATAATGAGGACTTTATTTTTTTCCTGCAGATTAAGTGACTGGTATTTTAATGCTTAGTTTATCCAATTATATTCTTAAAATCATATAAAAAGAATATTCCTTGAAATTTTTTATAAAATATGCTAAAATTTGTATTTCAATCAGAAAATAAATAAAATTGTTTATGGCTATTCCTTCAGTACCTGTTTAGAGTATGCTTTGATTGCTGAAAGTTAAATTATGAGATCTAAGTAATTTCAAGTAGAACGTGTATATTTTCTACATAGTGATTCTTCTTAGTGTTGTCATTTAAACTTACTTGAATTGTGAAATATGAACCTGTTAATATTTTCATTGGTATTTCAGACAGGAGAAAAACTTCTGGAACTCAATGGACACACTCAAAAGATAACAGCTATTACTACATTTCCTTCCTTGGAAGCATCTGAAGAAAAAAATCAGCTTATCTTGACAGCCTCTGCTGATAGAACAGTTATTATATCCTTAAATCTGGAAGAGAGAGAAATACCAGTAGTGACTCAGGGCACCAGTGTATATATGATTAGTTTTTAGCCTATTGAGGCCTGTTTTGGCAAAAATGATTTTATTCTAGCTTTCACAAAAACTTCTTAAAAGCATTAGGCATCTGAAAAGTATTCGACTGGAAATTAGACTTATCACTAATGGAAACCCCATGACCAAAACTGTTCTTCCCAGAATTACTATTATATTTAGTTATATAAAATGGAGGAAATGGAGAAAGTGAGCTTATAAATATTGTCTCAGTTTGCTTTTTAATTTGGGGAAATAAGATCAGTTGCATTGGAAAATAATTTACATTTTTCCCTAGTTATTGTGCAGGGAAAAAAATGTCAATAGCCCCAATCCATAAGAGCCTTTTGAGCACCCAGTCTGACAGAAAAGTGAATTACCATCAACTCAGTATTTAATATTATTATTTAGTATTTTTAAATAGTTTTTTAAACGTATGTTACCTTTCTTTCTTCCTTACTTTTAGGTAAAATTTTAGGATATAATGGCATTGGTAAGGTTTTATAAAGTGCTTACATGTGCTGGGCATTGTTCTGTTTTATATATATCAATCCATTTAATCTTTATGATAAGTGTTTTTACCCTCATTTGTAAATAACAGAGGCAAAGAGAGGTTAAGTAACTTGCCCAAGGTCACACAACCTGTGTAGGGCGGAAGGCGAGCAGTCCACTGTGGAGCAGAGTTCTCAACCACTGTATAATCGTAGTGCCTTTGTAAAACATTTTCCTTAAATTCGGTCCTTTAATATTTGTATGGGGAACTGGATTTGTGAAGGCTATAGCCAAATGCTATGGAGAATTCTAATCTTTTATTCCTTTTTAAAATTTAAAGCTATCATAGATTAGCTTTAAAAAACCTGTGTTCATCTGGAAATTCTGCTTAAATAGCTTCAAGCATTAGTGAAGTAAGTTTTGGAGTAAGCCCAAAGGAGCCAGTGTTTCTCAGGCTTCTGTAAAAGTGAGGTGTACTTTATGACACACTTTATACGGCTTTATTAGCTGAAATGATTTACAGGCAGATTGCTCAAAGATCACCACCTCAAATCTAAAATTGAAAATTGCTCAAAAAAGTTACAGTGCTTTCCAATCTGAAATATAGACTGTTCCCCAATTGACAATAAAATTGCTCAAATAAATAAATGGTGGTAAATTTTGCGGATTACAGTATTATGTAAATAGGGGCATAAAATTCACTCATATTTTTAGGTCAGGGTAGCTTTATTGCTACTGCTCTATTGAAGCAAATATTTTATGGACTAAAGCTCAATTTTTTGTTTTTTTAGTTTTCAGTATCAGTATAATCTCTGCAAAATAGAATTAGTATGCATTTTTTTAAAGTCAGACCATTCCTATGGTAGTACAATAATATTTAGAGGCAGTTATTAAAATTACTATTACAGTACAGAGATGAGTAGTTGAGACAGTATCAATATAAACTTTACCTATAAATGATAGTATAGACTCACTTCCTTTGCTGAATGACTGTTGAAAATAATTATAGGCTGCTTTGTTGGTAGTTCTTTAACTCAGGGAAATTCTCAAATAACTCAGCTTAGGCCTTTACCATTCACTAAATTCATTAATTAAATGCTCAGGGTAGATTTTTAAAAAATTTGTCAAGTGATAGTCTTAAATGTTTGTATATACATATACATTTGCTATGTATGTGTATTCTCAGACATGATGTAAAATTAATACCTTACCATAGGAAATAGTGTGAAAAATTTGAAAATCATGTTCCTTGTGTCAGACTAACCTTGGACATTTTATGAGAGGTCCTGTAATTATTTTAGACATGTATACAGGTAATAGGAATATACTGCTATTTGTCTTTGTTTTTTAATTAAAGATTTTATTTCTAGAGAGACAGAAAGGGAGGGAGAACTAGAGGGAGAGAAACATTGATGTGAGAGAGAAACATCAATTGGTTGCTTCTCACGTGTGCCCCAACCAGGGGCCAAACCTGAAACCTCGGCGTGTGCACTGACTGGGGATCAAACTGGTGTCCTTTTGCTTTTTAGGATGGTGCCCAACCAACTGCACCACACTGGTTAGGGCTGTTACTGTCTTTTTTTGAATCGGGATAACAGTAGTAAGTTCTACCATGCACATTGAGAGAGCTTTCAGTAAATATTAATTAATGGATATATTAGCTTTTAGTATAAATACTTTATGTTAAATGCTTATTAGATTATGATAGACCATTTTAGAGAATAAACCTTAAAATTTAAACCTCGAATATCTGATGCTTGTAAAGACTTAGTTTTCAGATCATCCTTTCTGTTGACACTTTCACATAATTTGAGAGAAATATTTACCTGAGATTTATTTTAGATTGTAAGCCTGCTGTGCTTAGTTGATAACTCACTATATGAATTAATTTTCGTAATACTATAAACTACAGATTTTATGCTTTGTTTTCTACCTGTGTGACATTTGTAATTTAATTACTAGGAAAGTTATAATAAGATTTGAAAATTCTGTTTAGAAATTAATTCTTAACATAAATATAGGTATGGAATTGTGATACTGGCAGACAAATTCAGAAAGTGTCCTGCTTCCAGTCTACTGTAAAGGTAAAATCTTAAGTATATATTTTATGATGATAATCTTTTTGTATGAGAAAGAGCTATTTAGTAAGTTTGATGAAATTACATTTGTAGGTTTTAAAAATTATTTCTTTCAGACATAATTAGAGTTATTTGATTCGCCCAAGATTAGCTTTTTAGGAGTACATATCTTAAATGGTAGGATATTTGACTTTGGAATTAGAGCAAGGGGTGAATCTCTCTAGCAAGATAAGGAGAAGGGAGTACCAAGTTTGTTTTTAGGAGGTAATTGTAGAAAGAGGCAAAAATTGCAGAATGACTCTGCAAGCTAGTAGCTAGTCTCTTTCTTTATATTGTACTTGGAACTAAAAACATGGAGTTATTTGTCCCTCTCACTCTGCTTTCTATAAGGTCATAAAGATAAGACATGTCTGTTACATAATTCCAAAACAGAATTTTATGGGGCTAAGGGTTGCTACGATTTTCAGTCATTTTACAGTTATTAATAAGGCCTTATTACATGAAAGGAACTCTTCTACATGTTGGAGAAACAAACTTGAATAACACTTGATTATTTTGATTCCTACAGAAGAAATTACCTTAAATGTTCTAAGAAAGTACCACTGTTTTTCAATAATGTCAGCAGGTTTGGGGAAAGATAGTAACGTGAAATAATGTTTCCTCATTTCCTTTAAAGATAACTAGTCTCTAAATTGGAGCCAATGCTTTAAAAATGTAAAAAGAATTGCTCTGTGCCAATAGTCAATGCATTTTATTTCCTAAAAGGCAGCATCTCTGGTAGCCATCTCATGCTATGATGCTCTTCTAATTATTAGTAAAGTTTATGGCCAAGGAAGTGCCATTTACTGTATGCTTGTGTCCAGTGTTAACAATGTACTGTCTTTGAAGAAGTCATCTAATACTGAATTGACCACATCTCTACACTTTATGTGACCTGAAAGATCCTTTATTTAAATTTCTTTAAAAATACTTTGATCAGACTGAGTACACTCAGCTTTCAGTCTGAGCTCATTAGGTTTCAGACAGAACGCATGAACTGAAGGTACAGAGGAGGAGAAAAAATTTAGTGTATTGGGGAAATTTTTTTGGTGAGTTGTTTCATGAACTGTTCAATAAAAAGTATTTAATTCCAGTCTGGTGAAACTATTTTATAAGGGGCTTTTACTCTAATATTAATTAGCCAGATAGTTGTATTTACTCCTGCTATGATCCTGTTTCACATTAAAAATTGTTAAGAATAGCACTTCACTTGCTTTAGTTCAGTGGTTAAAATGTTTTTCAACAGATTATTTATTAAAGAAATTCATATCTCTAATAAATATAAGGAATACTATTATTAACTTATTTTTTGAACCAGTAAAGTTTTTATAAGGGTTGGTATTAGTAAGGAGATGGTGAAATTGGCATTTTACTGCTATTGAGAATATAAATTGATATGATCTTCTAGAAGGTAGTTTGGTATTATGAATGAATCTAAAAAAATGATTACATGAACTGACACAGTGATTCAACTTTTAGAAAACTGTAAAGGAAATAATAAACTGGGGCAGAGATTTATGAACAGAAATGTGTATTACAAATATATTTTATAAATGGATGATTGGCATTATCCTAAATGACTTATAAGAAAATAGTTAAATATGGTAGATAATATATACTAAAAATGGCATTTTATATTATTTCACTTCATTGCCAGTTTACTTTGTTCATTAAATGATTCCACATATAAGGGAGATCATATGGCATTTGTCTTACTCTGGCTCCTTTCTTTTTAAATTGTTGACACTATTATAGTAGAAATGGTATTTTAGAAGAATACATAAAAAGTTTGGAAAATTCTAATGATAAGGTCTAAAGTAACAAAAGCAGTGTATTATTCTCCACAAAATGCTAGCAAACTAAATCTAGTAACATAAAAAGGATATACACCATGACCAAGTGAGGTTTATTTCAGAAATAGTGAGTTTAGTTTAACATTTTTTAATTTAATTATTCTTTCAAGTACAGTTTTCTGTCTTTTACTCTCATCCTAGCCCCCCCCCCGTAGTTTAACATTTTAAATAATCAATGTAATATACCATAGTAAGAAGAAAGTACAGAAAACATGATCATCTCAGTAGATGTGGAGAAAGCTTTTGACAGACTTGAATACCTCATGCTAAAAATACTAACTAGGAATAGATGAGAATGTCCTCAACCTTATAAAGGGCATCTGTGAAAGCCCACAGCTAACATTGTGTTAATGGGGAAAGACTAACTGGCTACTCTCCCCCTGAGATCAGGAACAAACAAGGTATTTCTATTTAATGTTGTACTGGAGGTTCTGACCCAGGGCAATTAGGCAATAAGAAAGAAGTCATCTGCATTGGAAATGAATAAATAACACTGTCTCTATTCACCAGCAATATGATCTTTTATATAGAAAAACCTATTAGAACTAATAGATGGATTTAGCAGAGTTTCAGGATACATTATTGGTATATAAATGAGTTGTATTTCTGTGTACTAGCAGTGAACATTCCAAAAATGAAGATAAGAAAATAATTCATTTACAATAGCATCCAAAAGAATAATATACTTAGAAGTAAATTTAAGAAGTAATAGGTGACTTATATATATCAAAACTACAAAACATTGTTGAAAGGAACTAGAGAAAATTTAAGTAAACAGAAAGACGTCCTATAATCATGACTCAGATTTAATATGGTTAAGATTTCAACACTACCCTGTCTATAGATTGGACACAGTCTTTACCCAAAGCCAGCAAGTTGTTTTTCTTTCTTTCTTCTTTCCCCTCCTTCCTTCCTTTTCCTTCCTTTCCTTCCTTGATCCTAAAATTCATATAGAAGTGCAGAGGACCCTAGAATAGCTGAAATAACTTTGTCTTGAAAAGAAAGAAAAAAGTTGCAAGAGGCAAACTTCCCAATTTGAAAATTTATTACCAAGCTGTAGTAATTAAGGCAGCATGACACTGGCATAAGGGTAGACATGCAGTTCAATGGAATGGAGTTGAGAGAGCAGAAATAAAACCTTGCATGTAAGGTCAGTTGATTTTTGACAAGAATACCAAGACCCTTTAATAAGAAAAGGACTAGTCCCTTCAACCAATAATGCTGGTCAACTGGATATCCACATATGAAATAATGAAGTTACACCCCTACTTTGTGCCATATCCAAAAATTAATTCTAAATGGATCAAAGACAATATGTTAGAGCAGAAACTATAAAACTTGTAGAAGTAGTAGAGGAAAAAATCTTTGTGACCTAGGGTTAGGTATCTTAGATATGACAGCAAAAGCACAACAGAAGAAAAAAATGGGAAACTGGACTTCACCAAAATGAAAAGCTTTTATGCTTCAAAAGACATGATCAAGAAAGTGGAAGACAACCCACAGAATGGGAGGAAATATTTGCGAATCATACATGCAATAAGGAACTTTGTATCCTGAATACATAAAAAATTCTTACAACTCAGCAATACAAGGACAACACAATTAAAAATAGTCAAAGTAGTTGAAAGACATTTTTCCAAGGAAGATATGCAAATGGCCAATAAGCACATGAAAAGAAGCTTAGCATCATTAGCTAGAGAAATGCAAGTGAAAACTGTAATGTGATACTATTTCATGTTCACTACTAGGTGGGTAATACCTAAAAGACAGATAATAAGTGTTGCTAAGGGTAGAGAGATATTGGAATCTTTATACATTTCTGTTGGGATTGTACAACAGTATGCCCACCTTGGATAATAGTTTGATATTAAAAATGTTAGTTATTAATTTGACCCAGCAATCTCTTATGTATTCACAGGAGAAATGAAAATGTGTGTCTGTCTAAAAACGTGTACATGAGTTAGAACATATTTTATAACCACCAAGGAATACATGAAACTTGTAAACTAACATTTCACATGAATTTTGCAGTGTTTAACTGTTCTTCAGAGACCAGATGTTTGGCTGTCTGGTGGGAATGACCTGTGTGTGTGGAATCGAAGATTAGATCTCCTGTGTAAGACCGGTCACCTTTCTGACACAGGTAAAAAGAGCCAAGGTAATCATGACTTATAGACTCTAAAAGACACAGTGAATCTTCAGAAACTTTCCATGGACAAAGGGGGTGCTTTGTAGTACTGAGTATAACGTGTAGCCATATTTCTCCAGTTTGGTGAGTGGTTGTGTAAAATATATGCATATTTCCATCCCAAATTGTAAGAGAAAGACTCCCTTTTGGCTTCCAGCAGAATTTCTCAAAAAGTGCCCTGACCGGTACAGCTCAGTTGGTTGGGCATCATCCCGTAAAGCAAAGATGTTGCCAGTTTGGTTCCCAGTCAGGGCACATGTGAGAGGCCACTGATCGATGTCTCTCTCGCATCAGTATTTCCCTCATTTTCTCCTTCCCTTCCCCTCTCTCTAAAAATAAATAAAATCTTTTTTTTAAAAAAAAAGAATTTCTCAAAAGTGGTCAAGAAAAACCTTTTCATAAATGCTCTTGGACCATGTTCTTAAACTATGTTTGATGAACATGTTGATACCTGGAAGCAGACCTTTATAACTGTGTAATAGTATTTTATTCTTATTTTTGAGATCATTGGACTTTGAATAGATTTCTAAGAGTAACCTTATTTTACAGTTGGTTTTACTAAAAAGTTTTTTCATGAGCAAACTTGCTACAATTCTGTTTTCTCAGAATTCTATTGACATACACTTTTGGTTTTAACAGAAAAAGTCAGTTTTGACTTTTGTTGATACCAAGGATCTTAAAAAATAAAATTAAAACCTATTCAGAGTAAAAAATACTTAAGTATAAATGAGTAAATTTAAATGACAGTAACCTTAAAGCCATGTGGTACACTATTAACTTTTTATTCTAAAAGAACTCAAATGAGCCATGGCCAGTACGGCTCAGTTGGTTGGAGTATTGTCTTATACACCAAAAGGTTTGGGGTTCAATTCCCAGTCAGGGTACATATCTAGGTTGAGGGTTCAATCTCTGGTCGGGGCATGTACAGGAGGCCACCAATTGATGTTTCTCACATCAATATTTCTTTCTTTTTCTCTCCCTTCCCCTCTTTCTAAAATCAATAAACATATAAAAATTTCAAAGAAGTAATCAAATGAACCCTGGGTATCCTAAAAAGAATATTAATAAGCATATTGTTGACATCTTAAAGGTAGTAGGAGTCCTGTATATTGAATGTACAGTTCAGAATTGGAACTAGGTTATCACTACACTGATAGAAAATATCATGAAAATAATGTGCTATCTTAGTAAATTTAAATCCATACCTTACCAGGATTTACAACTTAACCTTTCAGTTCAATATTTGACCACTAGTAATCTTTTTGAATCTAGCATGTACTTTCACATTTATTATTATCATGAGTTCTATTTCTTTATTTACATGTACATTTTCCTTCTATTTCTTACATTACTCTGTGGTCATTTGTGAATTTTATTCCATGGACTATTAGTACAGACATACCTGGGAGATATTGTGGGTTTGATTCCAAACCACCTGAATAAAGTGATTTGCATGATTTTCCTTTTGGTTTTCTAGTACATATTAAAGTTACATTTATACTACTTACAGTCTACTAAGTGTACATGAGCATTCTGCTTTTAAAATATATATATAGCTCAATTTAAAATACTTTATTGATACAAATGCTAACCATCATCTAAGTCTTCAGTGAATTGAGATCTTTTTTGTTGGTGGAGGGTCTTACCAATATTGGAGGCTGCTGACTGATCTGCCTGGTGGTTAGGGTGGCTGTGGCAATATTTTAAAATAAGACAACAGTGAAGTTTGCCTTACCAATTGACTCCTTTCATGAGCAGTTTCTCTGTAGCACACAATGCTTCTTGACAGCATTTTACCCATAGCAGCACTTCTTATAAAATGAGAGTCAGTCCTCTGAAGCCCTGCAATGCCTTACCAACTAAGTTTATGTAGTATTTTAAATCCTTAGTTGTCATTCAACAGTCTTCACAGCATCTTCACCAGGAGTAGATTCCATCTTAAGAAACTACTTTTTTTGCTCCCCCATTAGAAGCCATTCCTCATCTGTTAAAGTGTTTTGAGATTGCAACAATTCAGTCACACCTTCAGGCTCCACTTCTGATTCCAGATCTCTTGTTATTTCCACCACATCTGCAGTTGCTTCCTTCACTGAAGTCTTGAACCCCTCAGTCACTTACGAGGGCTGGAATCAGCTTCTTCCAAACTCCTGTTAATGTTGATATTTTGACCTCTTCCCACGAATCATGAATGTTAGTGGCATCTAGAATATTGAGTCCTTTCTAGAAGGTTTTCAATTTATTTTGCTCAGCTGTATCAGAGGAATCAGTATCTGTGGCAGCTCTAGCCTTCCAAGATATATTTCTTAAACAGTAAGATGTGAAAGTCAAAATTACTCCTTGGCCTGTGGGCTGCAGAATAGATATTGTGTTAGTAGGACTGAAAACAATATTAATCTCAGGTATCTCCCATCAGAGTTCTTGGTGACCAGGTGCGTTGACAATAAGGAATAATATTTTTGAAAGGAATCTTTTTTTTAAGCAGCAGTTCCCGACAATGGGCTTAAAATATTCAGTAGACTGTATTGTAAACAGATGTGCTACCAAGCTTTATTGTTCCATTTACAGAGCACTAGTAGAGTGGATTTAGTATAATTCTTAAGGGCCCTTGGATTTTCAGAATAGAAATGAGTATTGGCTTCAACTTAAGCTTATCAGGTGCTTTAGCTCCTAATAAGAGAGTCAGTGTGTCCTTTAAAGCCTTGAAGCCAAGTGCTGGCTGGTGTGGCTCAGTGGGTTGAATGTCTGCCTACGAACTGAAAGGTCTCTGGTTCAAGTCCCACTCAGGACAATGCCTGGGTTGTGGACCAGCTCCCCGGTTGGAGGCGTGCAAGAGACAACTGATTGATGTTTCTCTGGCACATCAGCATTTCTCTTCCTCTCTTTCTCCCTCTTTTCCCTTCTCTCTAAAAAATAAAAATTAAAATCTTTAAAAACAAAATGTTGAAGTCAGGCATTGACTTCTCTTGCTGTGAAAGTACGGGACAGCATCTTCCAATAGAAGGCTGTTTACTTGCTAATCTGCTGTTTAGTGTAGCCTCCTTCATTACTTAGCTAGATCTTCTGGATAACTTGCCGCAGCTTCTGCCTCAGCACTTCTTACTTGACCTTGTACTTTTATGTTATGAAAATGGCTGTCCCCCTTATACCTCATGAACTCACCTCTGCTAGCTTCCAGCCCTTGTTCTGCAGCTTCCTCCCCTCTCTCAGCCTTCGTAGAGTTGGAGCGAATTAAGGGCTTTTCTCTGGATTGGGCTTTGGTTTAAGGGAATGTTGTGGCTGGTTTGACCTTCTGCCCAGACCACTAAAACTCTCTGTATCAGCAATAGGCTGTTCTGCTTTCTTATTACTTGTATGTTCACTGGAATAGCACTTTTGATTTTTTTCAAGAACTTTTCCTTTGCATTTTATAACTTGGCTAACTGGTACAAGAGGCCTGGCTTTCAGTTTTTACATGTCTTCCTCACTAAGCTTAGTCATTTCTAGCTTTTGATTTAAAGTGAGAGACCCATGACTCTTCCTTTCACTTGGACACTTAGAATCAGTTGTAGGTATTTAACTGGCCTAATTTCAATATTGCCATGTCTTAGGGAATAGGGAGGCCAAGGGGGAGGAGAGAGACGGGGAGTGGCTGGTTGGTGGAGTAGCCAGAACACACACAACATTTGTAGATCAAGTTTGCTGTCTTATATGGGGCACCCCCAAACAATTACAATAGTAACATCAAATATCACTGATCACAGATCACCATAACAAATATAATAATGAAAGGATCCAAATATTGGGAGAATTGCTGAAATGTGACACAGAGACGTGAGGGCAACAAATGCTGTTGGAAAGATGGTGCTGACAGATGTGCTCGGTGCAGGGCTGCCACTGACCCTCCGTTTGTAAAAAGGGAAAAAGCCCACAGTACCTGGGAAATTCAGTGAAGCGAGTGCAAAAAAAACAAGGGATGCCTGTAACTATGATGTGAAATATTAAAATTAGGGCTAAAAATAATCTTTTGTGTATTAATGAAAATAATTACTTATTATTGCAATCTCCCATTCTTTTGCAAGGTACCGTTGAGTACTGTTCATTAAGTAGTCAGAGTAATGCTCTGTTTACCAGTGACTTGAGATGGCAGAATTCTTTGAGAGAATCTGTTGGAAAGCTTTGAAAAGGCCACATATGTTACCATTGATGAGCTTTTTGTTATTTGTGTTTTCCAACTTACAGGGTTCCATGTAGTTAGCAGTGCTTGCTGTTAGAACATTATCTCACGAAACTCCTTTCATACGCCTTGCTTCTTTTGTGGGCTAGCAGGGCTTTTGCTCCATATTTGGAAATAAGCAAAGCTACTCTTAGTACGATGCAGTGGAAAGAGCCTTGGACTAAAAGACAAGGCATCCATGCCCTTTCCAGTAATAAGTTCTATTATTCTGTATATTAAGTTGCTAATTCTGAATTATTGACTTTCCATTATTTTCACTTCACAGGTAATTTGAAAAACATTTTTTAATGAACACCTCTGCATCTAGAATTCTCTTCCTGCTCTTCCTGTGTTCTTTCCTCTCTCTTTCACTTTGTTATCTTGTACCACTAACTAACTCTTCCTTTTTGCCCTCCTCTACCATCACCTCCTCCTTCTTGAATTTGGGGACTGCAAAACATACTGGTAAAACAACCCTATGCAGAAAAGATTTCAGAGAGAATCACTCCCCAAACTGCAAGAGCACTAGTCTTTTAATGGGTGAGAAGGTAAAGCAGATGAGTAGAATATTTTCCAAGTTTGTACATGTTTTATAGTTAGACATATATAAAAATTACATATATTTTATAATGGAAAAACTAACCTTAATAAAGTTTTTTTTGTGTGTGTGCACGTGATAGTTCTAAATCTTCAGTTCTTACTGACAAAAGTAATAATTGTAACATATGTAAGTTATGGTTACCCTAAAATCATTTCGTGATTCAGTTATAAAAAGGTACTTGGAACTCTGTATTTAAATAGGTAAGTGAAATATGGTGGAATGTTGAATCAGATTATTCCAGTAATACAAGGAATTTTGTAAATGTGTTAATTGATTATAAACATACTATTTAAAAGCCACTTTCTTAGCTGTTGACTTGTTGGCTAACTCATTTACTGCCAGGGATCCTATTCTGGATGCTTAGGTTTACATTAAGGAAAATGTCAGTTTCACATCTCATTTGAGTAATGGTGATGATCTTAAGGGATCCCTGGTAGGTAAGTTCACCATAATAGTAAAAATGTTCAAAGAGTATATCCTACCTTTAATAGATCAATAATGTCTTCCAAAGGTCTTACCTACTTTTTTTTAAATTCTCACCCGAGGATATGTTTATTGATTTGAGAGAGAGAGAAACATTGATTTGAGAGAGAGAGAAACATCGATATGAGAGAGGAACATCAGTTGGTTGCTGTTTGCTGTCTGATTGGGGATCGAACCTATAACCTAGTTATGTGCCCTGACTGAGGAGCAAACCCACAGTCTTTTGCTGTATGGGGTGACGCTACAGCCAGTTGGGCCACTTGGCCAGGGCTCACCTATTTTTCACAAAATCATTTTCTGTGTATATGCAAGTGTGGGATAGTAAATTGTGTGTGCTTTATTGTGACTACTCTTTTTATAGTAAATGGCTGACATAAAACTGAGAATGTTTTTGTTTTTGTTGTAATCCATGAAGAAAATAACATTTTTATATTTTTAAACTTTTTTGAAGGGATCAGTGCTTTGATTGAAATACCTAAGAATTGTGTTGTGGCAGCAGTTGGCAAAGAACTGAGTGAGTATGACTCTTTTTTTTCTATTTTTTAAAAAACTTTAAACTAGAACTTGTATATGCATTTTGGTAAGACTAAGTGATATTTCATTTGAGGGACATCTACTCCTACCCCAGTGTTGGCCTCCTGGGATTGTTGAAGTGGTAGGGAGACCTAGACAATTTCAAGATGTTAGGTCAGTTTTTGTACTGCCCTTGTTCTAACATAGGCAAGTGAGGCAAGGTCACCCACTCCTATGCCAGAGGAGGCTGTTTGCATTCCATAGCTCTCTTCGTTGCTGAGCCATACTTACACACTTTCTTAGCAAAAAAAATTAACCACATAAAGCAGCTGTTGGCATTGGGGGAACTTAAACCTTTAGTTGGGAGGATTGGAGGAGAATTGTTTGGGGAATTCACTAAGGTAGGAACTGTGGAGTTTTTGCCTCAGGAAGCCAGAATGGGGCCCATTTTCTTTGGGGGAGTTTATGCCATTTCTGTAAGAGCAGTGTGATAGCAGAAGAAAAGGGTTAGCAGGTGGAATTCTATAGATGTATTGATTATGAACATTTCAGGGCCACTTTCTTAGCTTTTGACTATTGGCTAAAGTTCATTTACTTCCAGGGAGCCCACTGTGAAGGAAACCTTTTGTTTTTAATTGCCTTGGGGATGGAATTTGGGTGCCAGAATTCTTAGAGTAAATATGCTTCTTAAAAGCTACTCCTTTCTTGAAGAATTTTTCTAATGTAGCCCAGAGGGCATTTGATACTGCTTGTGTTACTTCTTCCAGAGACCAGCTCTGAGATTTGCTTTCACCAACTGGCATATTTGCAAATGCCAGTGAGATGTGAGCTAATTGTTCACCATTTATTAACTACCTGCATGTTCTGCTGCTTTGCTACAGTTTCTCTTTCTTCGACTGACCTTTCCTGTGTATTCACATTTGAGAAGTAACTTTCTAGACCCTGTGCCTATCCTCTCTTTTCATAAAGTAGTTTCTGAAGGTATTATATACTTTTTGGTTTAGTTTTTTTTTTCCTTTGCCTTTGCACAAATGTTTTCCCATATTCATTGAGCTGCAATGATGCTTGACTTTTCTCCTACCTTTCTTCTCTTGTAGCTGATCAATCCCTTTGTGTTCTTTTGGGTTTACTTTACTTGGTGGTTCTCAAAGTTTAGTATGCATTAGGATGACCTGAAAGTCTGGCTAAAAACACAAATTACTGGGGCTTACCCCCAGAGTTTCTAATACAGTAAGTCGAGACTGGGGCCTGAGCTCTGCATTTCTAACAGATTCCCAGGTAGTGCTGAGGTTGCTTGTCTGCAGACCATACTTTGAGGACTGCTGCTCTGAATATTTTGATCTATTTCTTTCCATCTCACTAGTGTTGCTTTGTTTAGGCTCTCATCTCCTTTTTTGCCTGAAATCTTGGATTAAGTCTCCTACTTAAGATCTTTCCTCCTCTGCTTTAGTGCTTGCCAAATGCCTGATGTTCCTAGTGTTTAGTGCTTCTCAGATATAGTCTTCAGTAGATGGTAGAGAGTTCTACCTAAAATGAAGGCCACTCCCCTGCTTAAAAGCTTCAGTGGCTTCCTGTTGTCTAAAGCAGTCATTTCTAGAGTCGTATTTCTGACTAGTACAGAAGTTCAGATTTTTGGAGATCAACATAGAGTTGCTAGAAAAAAAAGAAAGGAACTTTAAATTGAATATGTTTACTTTTATGTGGCCTCCTTTTCCCCTCGT
This sequence comes from Sturnira hondurensis, assembly GCF_014824575.4. Classification (NCBI taxonomy): domain Eukaryota; kingdom Metazoa; phylum Chordata; class Mammalia; order Chiroptera; family Phyllostomidae; genus Sturnira; species Sturnira hondurensis. Next base: position 4,884,325 of record NW_028093985.1, on the reverse strand, counting down.
TTTTGCCCCTGATGAATGAAATCTTTGCCCTAGAGGACCAATGTAAGTTCACCACTACCCTACACCACAAAGTCCAAACTTTTCAACATACCAAGCCAGGCACTCTTATTATTTCCCTCCTGCCTCTTTTGCATCCTGTATCACCTGCTTGTCAATACTGGATTGCCTGGGAGTCCCCACCTGAGGTTTCTCACCTTCATGCCTGTATTTCTGCTGTAATCCTGTATTGGGCTTGTCCCCCTATTGATTGTCCTCTTTGATCTGGCTAATTCCTATTTATTCTTTAACAGCTCAGTGCCAGTATCATTTTTTTTCTTTTAGGAAGAAGACTTGCTTACCTAACACTTTCCCTCCCAGAACTTTTTCCACTGTGTTGTCATAATCTCATATCTGTCATTTCACTTACTGCTTTTAAAAAAGACTTCTGTTTGCTTTTTGTTCTTTCCTTGCCCCTTGCTTGAGCTCCTTGGCAGTTGGAACTTTCTTATTCATCTTTCTGCTAACAGATTAGGGATTTTTATTGAATGCTTGAATGAATTAGCGAATTCATCAAAATACTAACAAAAGCAACACTAAGGCCTCAGCTGAAGTTAGAGTGTCATCTAAAAAAAGAAGTAAATGTTGGTTTTAGTCAGAAAGTAGTTTATACAAATACACAATATTCTAAAAAATAAGGTTCTGCAGTTTACTTAGTTTTATCACAAAATAAATATATAGTGCCATTTTTCTTTATGGAAAAATAAATGTCATTCCTGTTAATGGAGTATCTTTTCTATTTCCAAGACCAAGCTTGTGCCCATATCTTCAGTTTTAAATGTTCCATTCCAGTTTCTATTTTTCTATGTGAGGGTTCCTTTTGAAAGGAAATACAATTTTTTTAGCCTCTCCAATACTGTTTTTTTGAAAGATTTTATTTATTTACTTTTTAAAGTATATTTTATTATGTTATTACAGTTATCCTGATTTCCCCCCTTTTTCCCCTCTTCCCAGTGCTCCCCTTCTTTCTGGCAATCCCGCCCTTTAGTTGATGTCCATGGGTAATGCATATAAGTTCTTTGACTTCTCAATTTCTCCAATAGTATAGGACCTATACTATTCTTAACATCCCCCTGTTTATTTTTTTAAAGATTTTAATTTATGTATTTTTAGAGAGAGGGAAAGGGAAGGAGAAAGAGTTAGAGAGATATCAATGTGTGGTTGCCTCTCACATGGCCCCCACTGGGGACCTGGCCTGCAATCTAGGCATGTGCCCTGACTGGGAATCGAACTGGCGACCCTTTGGTTCACAGCCCGTGCTCAATCCACTGAGCTACACCAGCCGGGGCCCCCCTTGTCTATTTTGTACCTACCAGTTGTGCTTTTTAATCCCTACACCTTTTCCCCATTCTCCCCCTTCCCTCTCCAGCTAGATAACCCTCCAAATATTCTCCATACCTATGATTCTATTCCTGTTCTGGTTGTTTGCTTAGATTTGTTTTGTTTGGGCTTTTAGATTCAGTTGTTGATAGTTGTGAATTTGTTACCTTTTCAGTGTTTATAGTTATGATATTCTTTTCCTTAAATAAGTACCTTTAACATTTCATGTAATAATGGCTTGGTGATGATGAACTCCTTTAGCTTTACCTTGTCTGGGAAACACTATCTGCCCTTCCATTCTAAATGAAAGCTTTGCTGGAAAGAGTAATCTAGCTTATATGTCCTTGCTTTTTATCAGTTTGAATACTTCTTGCCAGTCCCTTCTAGTCTGCAAAGTTGCTTTTGAGAAATCAGCTGAGAGTCTTATGGGAACTCCTTTGTAGGTAACACTCTGCTTTTCTCTTGCTGCTTTTAAGATTCTCTGTTTATCTTTAACCTTTGGCATTTTATTATGTGTCTTGGTCTTCTTTGGATCCAACTTGTTTAGGACTCTCTGTGCTTCCTGGACTTGTATGTCTATTTCCTTTGCCAAATGAGGGAAGTTTTCTTTCATATTTTTTCAAATAAGTTTTTAATTTCTTGCTCTTGCTATTCTCATTCTGGTACCCCTATGATTTAGGTGTTGGCATATTTGGAAATATCCCAGAGTCTTCTTATACTATCCTTGTTTTTTTTTTTTTTTTTTGAATTCTTGTTTCTGTTTTATGTTCTTGTTGAATGTTTATTTCTTTGTCATGTTCCAAATCATTAATTTGAATTCTGGTTCCTTCCCTTCCTTCCCTGGAGATTTTTCTTTCACTTACTGTATGTAACCTTCATTTCTTCCTTTATGTTTTTGCTGTACCTGGTGAGTTCTTTGAGCATCTTGATCACCAGTGTTTTGAACTCTGCATCTAATAGGATGGATATTTCTGTTTGGTTTAGTTCTTTTTCTAGGGTTTTGTTCTGTTCTTTAATTTGAGCCATATTTCTTTGTCTCCTCAATTTGGCAGCCTCCTTGTGTTTGTTGCCATGTATTAGGTAGAGCTACTTTGACTACCTATAAATAGCAGCTGTAAAATGTGTGGGACAGAATCTAAATAACAAGGTAAAACTAACTCCAGAATCGCCAGGGTGGGGCAACCCACTTTATCTCTTTGTGGCTCTGTGTGGGGAGAGGGCTCAGAGAGGGGACTGTGCCACTGCCTGGCTTCTGGAGGTTTGTCTAGCACTCACCCCATTTGCAGTCACTTCACTTACTCCCAATATGTGACTGGCTCTTTTTCAGCTGTTGCCCTGGTGTTGAATCCCACAGTGAGTGGGTTTGCAGACATTTTAAGACTACATGGGCCCTTTAAGTGAAGTTTCTTAAAAATCTAGCAGTTTATTCTGCTGCCCTAACCCCAACTGGTTTTTACAGATAGAAGTTATAGGGATGTATCTTCCCAGAGCTGGACCCCTGGGCTGTGCTGTCTGGTGTGGGGCTGGGATTGCTTGCTCCCCAGGTATCCTTCCTGATTTTTATCCAGCACATGTAGTTGTGGGACTGCCCGTGCCCAGATCACCACCACTGCTGCTGCTACCTCTCTATGCCACCTCATGTCTCCTTGCCTCTTTGCCGCATCTCTGCCCCTCCTACCTGTCTAGGTGATTGTGGCTTCTTTAAATCCTCGGTTGTTGCACTTCGATACAGTTTGATATTCTGACAGTTCTGGGTGTTATTTGTCTTGAGATATAGTTGTAATTCTTTTTGAGGTTGCATGAGGAGGCAAAGTGTGTCTACCTATGCCTCCCATCTTGACTGGAAGTCCAGGAAGTATAATTTCTGTGTGCACCAGCTTTAGTGACTTTGAAGCTTTACTAGCTAAGTAAGACTATCAGTGCTGAGATCTCATCCTGGTTCAGAAGGCTGGGGTTTTCTCCCTGGCCCCTTTTTTAGAATTGGGTATTGCTTCTCTTTTATTCTCTGATTTAATTTATATTTATTTTATTTTCTTTAAGTTATTACTTGTGTACTGAGGCCATATTTGTGGGTTCACTAAATAGTTTCATGCTGTCTTTAGTACTTTGTTGCTCTTTGTAGAAACCTATTTTGTAGGTTTCTTTTTCTTGTCCCTGTTTCTTTGATTAAACAATAAGTTGCTTGCCCTGGCTGGCATGGCTCAGTGGATTGAGCGCGGGCCTGCGAACCACACGATCGCGGTTCGATTCCCAGTCAGGGCACATAGCTGGGTTGCAAGCCGGTTCCTTGCAGGCTAACTACCAGCAGGGGACGCACAAAAGGCAACCATACATTGATGTTTCTCTCCCTCTTTCCTTCCCCTCTAAAGATAAATAAATAAATAAATAAAATCTTTAAAAAAAAAAAAACAATAAGTTGCTTTTTATTCCACAATTCCAACTCCAAGATTATTTGATAGTATTTCTTTTTTTAAATATATTTTATTGATTATACCATCACAGTTGTTCCATTCCCCCCTTCATTCCCCTCCACCCTGCACACCCCTCCCCCACCACTCCCCCCCTTTAGTTTATGACCACGTGTCTCAAGTTCTTTAGAATCTGTATTTCCCCTACTGTTCTTGCCCTCCCCCCTATCTATTTTCTACCTACTGTCTATGCTATTTTCTGTANTCTGAACTTCCTGGATTTCCTGGAAGTCTATTTCCTTTGCCAGACTGAGGAAGTTCTCCTTTATTATTTGTTCAAATAAGTTTTCCACTCGTGGCTGTTCCTTTTCCCCTTCTGGTACCCGTATAATTCGGATGTTGGAACGTTTAAAGATGTCCTGGAGGTTCCTAAGCCTCTCCTCATTTTTTTGAATTCTTGTTTCTTCATTCTTTTCTGGTTGGATGTTTCGTTCTTCCTTCTGGTCCACTCCCTTGATTTGAGTCCCAGTTTCCTTTCCATCACTATTGGTTTCCTGTGCATTTCCCTTCATTTCAATCAGTTTAGCCTTCATATGTTCCTCTAATTTGAGACTATAATCAACCAGTTCTGTGAGCATCCTGATTACCAGTGTCTTGAATTGTGCATCTGAGTCTCGCTATTTCTTTTTCGCTTAGAGTTATCAGCTCTGGGGCTTTGACCTCTTCTTGAGTCATATTTTGGACTGTTTGTGCCTGTTATGTATGAGGAGCGAGCCCTAGGTGTTCACCAGGGCGGGGCAACTCAGTCACTGGGTTGTGATGCTGTATGTGGGGGCAGGGTCAAGGGAAAGCAATGGCAGTCCCCTCTGCCGCCTCCCGCTACCAGGGCCGTGCAGTTGTCCCACTGCTCACAAAAGTGCAACCATGGTCCGCCGCCTTGCTCCCTCACTGGGTTCACCACTGGGGCCTGCGTGGTCCGTCTCACTGCTCACTCCTGTGCTGGTTTATCTGCGCGTGAATGTGTGACTGCGGTCAGCCTGTCCCGCATCCTCACTGGGTCCGCGCTGCTACCCCGGATGCCTGGGTCAGGGGATCCTTCCTGCCCAACCCAGCTCCACTGCTGGCTCTGCCCCTCTTACCAGTCCCTGTTGAACGGTTCGTTGTGTTGGATTTCTGTATAGTTCAATTTTCTGTTCTTTGGCTGTGTCTTTGTTTACTAAACCTTTGTTGTATTCAAACTTGGTTGTGGGAGAAGGCACAGTGTTTCCACCTACACCTCCATCTTGGCCATTTGATAGTATTTCAACTGAAGTAGAATTTTCACACAATTTTGAGAGGTATGAGGAAGAGTCCCTTTGTGTTGACCGAAATACCCTTTTCTTTTGACAGCCACAGTTTGAACATAAATGGCTGTCAGGATTAAACAACCTTGCTAGAGATTTGTCAATTGATAAAAATTGTCCAGAGACACAATGAAATGTGGTACTGACTTACTTCCCGGGGAGGAATGTGAGACAGAAGAGAGACTTTAAGAATTAGCCAACCACTTGGAAAAGATAATGTATGACCTCTGAGACCTTTCTGCTTCTAAGATATTGGTTAGCCTAATCATGAGCATCCACAGCACTGGGTAGAGTGGCTTATTATAGCACTTAATGTATCTGTCGTAAGCTTGTTTGTAGTCTCACTACCCGTCTAGGGTGTGAGTGGGGGCAGTAACTGGGCCTTATTCACATTAGAGTTTTAATTACCTGGAGCATAGTAAATGTTTAGTAAATGTTTGTTGATTGAATCAACTAGAGTTGATACAATTTTGGGTTCTCTGTATTGATTAAAGTTAGGATTTATATTAGTTTAAATAAAACTATGTGTTTAAACTCAGGTAATGAGTAAAGAAACACATTGAAAATCTGTAGTCAAAAGAACTGTATGACACACAAAAATTATAAGGCATATTTACCTCAGAGGAAAGGAAATTATATTACCATTATAATTATAAAAGGAAATTATATTACCTCAGAGGAAAGGAAATTATATTACCATTATAATTTAATAGTTGGTATATACCTAGGTATCAAGAAAAGTTAAAAAAAATAAAAGCAGCTGCTGAAGTCTTCTCTGAGTTGAAGTTAAACATAAATTTGTAGCTTGTTTTGTAGCAGTGCTTGCTGGCCTGAGACCATGAGTAGAGAAAGCTGATGGTGGAGATGCTTCAGGGATGTGGGCCAATCACTGGCCAGGGAGAGAGTGAGGTGGGATAGCCGAGCTGCGTGGGAACCCTAGAAAGGATTGGGGCTTCATGGTTGGTAGTGGAATTAGAGGAGTTTTAATAAAGGAACAGAGTTCTGAGGACATACTCACTTGGGATTTTAGTAGGTCATTTCAAACATCTCAAGCATTTGAAAGAACTGTTTTAAAGTAGTATGAATAAGGCTTTCTTTGGAGATGGGTTTTCAACATGTTAGACACTCTTAACTTAATGAAATGCTGGTGTTTTGAGCAAAAATAGAATTTTATCTTTTTTGACCATTTTAATAAAATTATATCTGTCTTCATTTAGTAATTTTCAGGTTGGTAGCGCCCACAGAAGGATCACTAGAATGGGACATTGTTGAAATTAAGCGCCTTCTTGATCACCAGGATAATATTCTCTCATTGGCTAATGTCAATGGTAAGTTCATTGTGTACATGTTTATATTACGTAAAATTTTGTGCTTATTAATATAACCTGTTATGAGCTTCAGTCTAATTCTAGGATTTTTAGAATTATCATTAAAATGATGCTTTTGACTAGTAGAGAATAGCAGTCTTGTACATGTGAAATTCAAGCCAGTAGAACTGATCAAGTTTCACAGATTGCTAGGGTAAGATTTAAGCACAAGAAGAATAGAGTGAGGCAGAAAGAAAAGATGAAGGAGAGCTTCATTATCTCAGGCTCTGTGGATGATTGTTATAGGCTGTAAATACTAATGCTTGGCAGCACTTTGGCAAATGGTTCTGGCTAGTTTCTCTGTTGCAGACCACAGTGTATTATACAGCAAGTTATAGACTACAGTTGGGTGAGCGGGACTGCAGGGAGCCGTTTTCACGATTGAGGGCTGTCAGAAAATAACACCAACTAAGGTAAAGGCCTATGGAAAATGATTCATATCTGCCTTTCCTCGTGTTTGCGAGTCTTGACTTGCCAAACATCCTATTTAGCGTCATAATAATTTTAACGAGTGTGTGCTGTGAGCTGAATCTAACATCAGAGGGCAGGATAGAGTCCCAATCCATAAATCCTGGTATTTACGTAGTTCACTTTCAAATAAATTGGCTTCTTATATCATCAGAGTTCTGGGTGACGTGTGTTCCAATGTCAGATGAGAGGCCTCCTGGGTGGCTTTACTTTGAGAATGTGAAGGAGACTACGAGAGGGTCCTGTAAGGACGACATGAATATGGTGTAGTGGAGGACTGGATGGCCCTTGTGACCTGAGGCCTGGGTTGGCTCTTTTTGAGCAATACTTTGTATAAACATGAGGCAGGGGGAAAGGGGCCCAGACAGCACTAAGTGTAGTTTCCATTTGTATGCCATTCAGTCACATTTTCAGGTAGGTCAGTGAGAGTGTTTCTCTCACTTCCAAAATCCTCCTCCCTAATAGCCATCTTCTTGTACAACTCAGCTGCAAGTCTAAGGACTGGATTTATCTATGGTGACAGAAGTTACAGTGTTGGGAACACTCCTTTCTTTCTGGGAGCTCTTTTTCCTTTAGCCGTATGGGGCAGCACAAAAGGCAAGCTTTTATTTGGAAGACCTCTGGCACTGGGCCATAAGCTCCAACACCACAGAGCTGCAAAGAAAAGCACAGCTGAGTTCTGGCCCATTACACCTGTCTTGCCTGGTTGTCTCATTTTAGTGGTGAAACATTGGTACTATTGACCCAACATAATTCCTTAATAAAAATAAAGGGATATCACTGAGGTAGCCTTAACTTTATGGCAGTTCTTTTGCTGTGTGGTATTTAGAGAAGTTTATAACAGTTTAGCCAAGAAAGCTTTCTTCAAGTATTTCTTTGCCAGTTTCTTAAGGGGAGGAAAATAGAAAACTAAAGCAAAAAATTAATGAAAACTACAGAAAAGCCCTGGTACTTTCTACTTTATAAGCTCCATGACTGCAGAATTACATTACAGATAATAGGGATATTTAGGAATCATATGTGGACAAGGAGTCTGGTGAAATTTGAACATAATATTGTGACAGTCTGATCTTGTACATTGGCATGCTGCCTTGCTGCAGATTTTCGCAGCTCTGAAATGAGTATGTCGTATAGTTCGCAGCTCCACTCCGAGTCTTACTTCTTTGTCCCACCAATTCCAGTGAAACATGTAGTTTCAGGGTTTGTAACTCACAGGGAAATACATTTTCAGTGAAGTGGCCTCAGGGAAACCTTAGAATGGTGGACAGAACTCCCACAAATGTGAATAATGAATACCAGGTTTGCCATAGAGATTCGAGTGCCTGGGCAGAAGGTTTTCTAAGATGGACATACAATACAACCTTGCTTGTCTTTTTTGGCAAAAGGCTATGGGTGCTTCATCCTTTATTTTACTCCTTTTCTTGTTTTGTGCTGACAACATGGTATGGTAATCACAGAGTGTTGGTCCTTGTGAGAGATGAGTAGACAGATGCCAGGTGAGATTTTCATACTAAGTAACTTTTGCAAGTCCACCTACATATACATCATTGAAGTTGTTTGGTTTGAAACATTTTGAATGATTTGTTTGGGGATATTGATAATTTACATAGTGATAAGCTGCATTGACTTAGGTGAATGCCAGTAATTTTGTTTTTATTGAAAAATCCCAGCTGGGCACAAATACTTTTTTCTGTTGCATAGGTGAATCACAAACACTTGGAAGATTAAGTCAGAGCAGGCAACTTTGTGGTGTCAGTAGGTTACATTAACTGTGTTAGGAAACATGCAGTGTTAGAGCGAAGAAGAAAGAAAGAAAGAGCTGTTACCCTTTGTGACAGCATAGATGGAACTGGAGAGCATTATGCTGAGTGAAATTAGCCAGGCAATGAGGGACAAATATGATCACATTTATAAGTGGAACCTAATCAACAAAACAAGCAAGTGAGCAAAACAGAACCAGAGACATGGAAATAAAGACCAAACTGATAGTAACCAGAGGGGAGGTGGAAGGGGACAGTGGGGGTAATAGGGAGAAGGGTTTTCAGGAACCACTGTAAAGGACACATGGACAAAACCAAGGTAGGTTGGGATTGGGGAGGGAGGTTTGGGATGGCTGGGGGGGGGGCAGGGGGAGTGGTGTGGGGACAATGCAGACAACTGTACTTGAACAACAGTAAAAATTAAAAAAAAAGAATCTTCACTGCTTAATTTCTCTAGTTCTTTTGTAGTTTGACTGAAATTGGGAAGAAGAGGGAAAGGGCTGAAAAGAGAAAATTAGAGAAAATTTAGAGAAAATTATATAGAGTCCTTCAATAAACTATAGAACTTGGAACCAAGACAGAATAATGTTTACATATATGATTGCTGATAATTTTTTATTTCTAAGAGGTTATTCATCTAGATATTAGAGACTTATGTCCTGCTGGTTTGTTTGATAAATGAAACAATTAAATCATAATTACTCAAAGTATTCCTAAATTACAAGTAATTAGATGTTTTAATACCATTAATATGGAATAATACCAGGTCTCAAAATAATACCAGTACTCAAAGATAACATTTGATGTCTTTTCAAAATGTCTAAACATTGGTTATTTACTTGATTTTAACAATTATTCTCTTTTAATGCATGACAAGTCCAAACCAGAAAAAGGTTAAATGAATTTCTAGAGACCACAAAGCTACTCATAGGCAGAGCCAAAATTAGAACTTGGCTTTCTAGACTCATGCTGCATTGTTCTATTCTACCTTACCCTAAATATGTAAAAACTAAAATAAATTATATTTCTCCATGACAATTTTTGGTCTCAGCAATTGAACAGTTTCTATTTAAATATATAATTTGTGAAGTGTCTTTGTTGGTCCACTCATTTCATTTTCTTTAAAGGGTTTAAAAACTTGTTATTGTGTAAGTAGTACATAGTCATAGTAGAAAAATAAGAAAATAATGAGAAACATAAAAGAATGTAAAAGTTAAAATTAAAATTCTCCCATCATACAGTGTTAAGCACTGGTCCATATATTGGGTTGGCCAAAAAGTTCATTGTGTTTTTCTGTAAGGTGGCTGTACTAGTGCTTACTTGTCTCTAACTGCATTCGAAACAGTTTTATTACATTGTATTGTGACAGCTTTCATATCACCGTGCATTTAAAAAAAAACTTAACCAAAATTGGTGAATTTTTGTGTGGCCGTTTTAATATTGAAGATGGAAGAAAATATGCAACACTTTGTTATTTCAAGAAAGGTAAAAATGCATCTGAAATGCGAAAAAAGATTTGTGCAGTGTGTAAGGTATGTGCTGTGACTGATTGAATGTGTCAGAAATGGTTTGTGAAGTTTCATGCTGGAGATTTCTCGCTGGATGATGCTCCACGGACAGGTAGACCAGATGAAGTTGATAGCAATCAAATTGAGACACTAATTGGGAACAATCAATGTTATACCATGTGGGAGAGAGCTGACATACTCAAAATATCCAAATTAATAAAGTTATTGGTGAAAATGAAAAAATATGTCTTTTATTTTACTGAAAAAAAACCCACCAATTTTTTGGCCAACCCAATACTTCTAGGTGTTTTTCTGGGCATATGTATGTGTGTATATATGTATTCATATGGTTTGCTGCTTTGTAATAGTATGTCCTGAGTGTATTTCCATATCATTGTAAGCATACTTTATAACTTAATTTTCAGTTACAGTACTACTATTTCATTTTGTGGATGTCTTATTTATTGGACCCCAGTTGTATGTTTAGGTTATTTTCAGGTTTTTAATATTACGTGTAACAACCTTGTTAAAAGACATCTTTTCCTTATACTTCCCTCTGGATAAATTCCTAGAAGTGGACTTGTTGAATCAGTGGCTTTACACTGTTTAAGGTTTTGATGCAAAACCCCAAATATGAAGTGATTATACCCCTTTACGTTAGGACATTAGACCAACATTTGGGTATTTTTCCTGTTTTATAATCTTTCCCAACTTGAAATCAATAAACAGTATCTCATTGCTTTTAGGTTTTAAAAATTATTATTTAGGGAGTTGAACATCTTTTCACATGTTTACTGACCATTTGTATTTATTGTTTTGCCTATTCATGTCTTTTGCCTATATTTTCTGCTGCAGTGATTATTTTGTTCTAAATGATTTTCAAGAACTTCTTATATATCAAAAATATAATAAACCTATTTTGACATCTAAGATGCAAATTTTTCCCATCTTTTTCTCATTTAAATACATGACTTTTTAAAAATTTTTATTATTTATTTATCTTTAGAGAGGAAAGGAAGGAGAGGAGAGAAACATCAATGTATGGTTGCCTCTCATGCGCCCCCTGCTGGGAACTGGCCTGTAACCCAGGCATGTGCCCTGACTGGGGATTGAACCGTGATCGTGTGGTTCACAGGCCTGTGCTCAATCCATTGAGCTACACCAGCCAGGGCTACATGACTTTTTTTTTTTATAAGCAGGTGCTTACTCAGATACCTGAACCCAGTACCAACCCTGCCTCCTTTAGGGCCCTTTGGTACCCCATATTCATGATAAAGCATTCATCTTTATGTACTTCAATCTTTTAAGTGACTTTAATGTTTTATGGCTTTGCCCCAAATTCTTGGCACAAAGCTCCTAAAAACCCTTGTAATTTTCTTTTTTAAAAATATATTTTATTGATTATGCCATTACAGTTGTCCCATTTCCCCCCCTCACTCCCCTCCACCCTGCACACTCCTCCCCCACCATTCCCCCCTTTTGTTCATGTACATGTGTCACAAGTTCTTTAGATTCTGTATTTCCCATAGTATTCTTGCCCTCCCCCCTGTCTATTTTCTACCCACCACCTAATGCTTCTTATTCTCTGTACCTTCTCCCCACTTCTCCTCCCACTCCCCTGTTGCTAACCCTCCATGTGATCTCCATTTCTATGTTTCGACTCCCGATCTAGCTGTCCTCTTAGTTTGCTTTTGTTTTAGGTGTGGTTGTTAATAACTGTGAGTTTGCTGTCCTTTCACTGTTCATATTTTTTATCTTCTTTTTTTTTAGATAAGTCCCTTTAACATTTCATATAATAAGGATTTGATGATGATGAACTCCTTGAATTTGATCTTATCTGAGAAGTACTTTATCTGCCCTTCCATTCTAAATGAAAGCTTTGCTGGATAGAGTAATCTTGGATGTAGGTCTTCGGATTTCATGGCTTGGAATACTTCTTTCCAGCCCTTTCTTGCCTGTAAAGTTTCCAAAAGAAGTTGGACCCAAGAAGGAACACACCAAGGCACATCATAATTACATTAGCCAAGATAAAAATGAAGGAGAGAATTCTAGAAGCAGCAAGAGATAAGGGGACAGTCATTTACAAAGGAGTGCCCATCAGACTGTCAGTGGATTTCTTAAAAGAAACCCTTGTAATTTTCTAAGTGATAAAAGCCCAAGGAGCATCTTTTGTTCTAATATTTGTTCTAATGTTTCCTGACGTAGGGTACTAAATCTCTTGGAATTTCCTAGAACAATAGCGGTGTCTGTTGTTCTAATGAGGCCATTCTTTCTGGGTTCCTGGTTGGGCCTGGTTACCAGAAAGACCAAACCATGATTAGAAGCTTGGAATTTTCAGCCCTATCCCCCATTTTCCAGAGAGAGAAGAGAGGCCGGAAATAGAGTTAATAATTGATCATGCCTACATGGTGAAGCCTCCATAGAAATCCCAACAGGATGGGATTTGGAGAGGTTCCAAGTTGCCGAACATGTGGAGGAGCTTGGAGAGGGCATGGAAGCTCCACAGCCCTTCCCATATACCTTATTCTGTGCATCTTCTCCATCTGGATGCTCAGCTGTATCCTTCATCATAGTGGTCCCCAACCTTTTTGGCACCAGGGAACAGTTTTGTGGAAGACAATTTTTATATAGACCCCGGGCACCAGGGAGGGTTTTGGGAGGAGCCATCCGAGTGCATTACATTCAAGCTCACCTCCTGCTGTGCAGCCTGGTTCCTAACAGGCCAGGACCTGTACCAGTCTGCGGCCCAGAGGTTGAGGACCCCTGCTTTATCATATTTTTTATAATACACTGGTAAACATTAAGTAAGGTATTTTCCTGATTTCTGTGAGCTGTTTTAGCAAATTAATTGAACCCAAGGAGGGGCCGTGAGAACCTTTAATTTGTAGCTGATCAGTCAGAAACATAGGTAACAACTTGGACTTGCTGTTGGCACCTGACGTTGGAAGGGGGCAGTCTTGTAGGACTGGACCCTTAACCTGTGATATCCAATGCGGTCCCTAGGTAGATAGTGTTAGAACTGAATTAAATTGCTGGTCACCTAGCTGTTGTCACAATACTGCTTGGAGTGGGAAAAACCCACTCATCTGGTGTCAAAAGTGTTGTGAGTGTGGTACTAACATGAGAGTAAGGAGACACACAGGGGAAGTGTAGGACTTCTAAATAGTATGAGTCAAGGTAAGGGTCTTTTATTTTTATTCCCCAAATGCTTAATATTCTAGTATGAGCTATTTTTCTTTGTTTACTAATTGAAATGCAATCATTATCTAAAGTAAACTTGAATCTGTTTCTGGTCTTCCTGTTCTGTTATATTAATCTTTCTGTTTGGCTCATGGGTGTACCTCACTGTTCTTATTATTATGGTTTTATAGAGCATTATTACTTAGGTAGCCCACTCATTTTGACCTGTAGGTAAAATGATCAATAATAAACTTCTACGAACTCTGCCTAGATTTGAGTTTTGTGACTGGCTCCCATGTTGGAGAGCTGATCATCTGGGACGTCCTGGACTGGACCCTGCAGGCCTGCGAACGCAACTTCTGGAACCCAGCTCCACAGCTGGACAGCCAGCAAGAAATAAAACTCAGTCAAAAACCAAACGACGTTTCTATTAATCATTTCACGTGGGATGAAGAGGTAAAAGAAAAAAAGTCGAGGAAATATCTATAAATTTGCCTTTTTAAGTAAACCTGGTTTCTAGTTTTTTTAAAATTTAATCTCATGATGGATATAGAAAGGTATCATTCTTCATGTTCAAGTTGTGCTTTCAAATGTTTTGATTTTTTTCAAACATTGTACAACTGGCACTTAAAAAAAAAATTTTAGTCTTAGCTTTTGTTCTTAAGACAAGGAAGTGATTAAATGACCACAGATTTAAAAGCTCATTGAAATTCTGGATTGGATTAAATAACCCACAGAATTTGGGGGTAATGCTTTAAATTGTTTTTAGAAGCACTTTGGGAAAGAATCCTTTTGAAGAGTCTGGTGCAGCTCCTAAAGAGGTAAAGGAAATAAAGAAATGAAGAGTTGCTTTTTTTTTCTTTTTGTCTGTTAGCTCCAGGGGCAAGATGACTGTGTGAGAATTACTGATTTCAGTCTTTTAGGCCTCGGCAGTGGTGCTCTTGAAGTACTGTATATTTCTTTCTGTAGTAAGAGATTAATACCAATGGATTAATGAATCCTGCTCAGAAAATATATTTAAAGGGGAGTTACTTTTCTAAACATAATCATAAGAAATGTTTAAGAGTTGTAACCTTTGAGGAGAGGAGTTGGGGAACACTTTTATGTCACTTTATTTCATGCCTTCTACTGTTTAAATGTTCTAATCATACACATGTTGTTATTTTCATTAACATTCATAAATAATGGTCTGGATGGGAAGAGTACTGTATGTTTTTTAATTCTCTTTGTCCCTCTCTTACTTTAAAAACCATACTAGGATACAGAACACTAATATACCTAAAGATGAAGTTTATTTATATCCCACCTTTGTTTTGAAAAAAATTAAATATGTATGATAAAAACAATAGGGTTTCAGAAAAGATGCAAACCAGATTTCAATAAGTTGTAGTCCTAAAAATTATATATTCTTAATTTTCTATTTAAAATTTATTTTCTCACTTTTTAAAAAATTGGTGTTTAAAAAGTTTTTTCATTTTGCCTTTTTTAATTTTTAAATTTTTTATTGATGCTTATTAACTACTATAAATGCTTGATAAAGCACTCAGTTTTTCTTCTCATGGGGGTTCATTCTTTCTATGGGGGGCATTAATTATTGATTACAGGTGATTGATAGAGTGATTCTGTTGATCCATTGCACCCTAAAAGATCATTAGTTCTCTAGGTGTGTATATAATTGTTTTTGCAACCTGGGATAAATCACTTAAACTGTGCCCAGATTTCCTGGTCTGCAAAGCTAGTTTCTGTGGTTTGTTTGCATTGAATGCTATCACTAGGGCTCTAGAGTTTAGCAAGTTGGCTAGCTGTTCATTAATGCCCTGGCACTGATTGCCAGCTGGCATTGCTAAGTGCAGAGTGCCAGTTATGAGATTCAAGGGAGATCATCCCAGATTTAGACTCTGGTAGCCTCAGGGTCGTGCTTTGGTTCAGTTCCTGCAGGTCTGAGTTGGGTTTGTAGCCTTTGAGGCTGCATGAGAAGGTTCAAACAACAGAGAGGCAATCTGTGGGGATTTTTGAAAGGTCTGGGAAGGCAGCCAGTAGGTGTTTTCTTCCTACATTGATGTTTCCCTCCCTCTCTTCCACCTTTCCCCTCTAAAAAATAAAAAAATAAAAATAAAATAAAATAGATCTGCCTCACTGGGGTCCTAATGAGCCAGAATGAATGGTTGTAAGACAAGTGCTACCAAAAGTCCAGTGACTTGCAAAGTGAGAACCTAGGTGGCATGGTATGAGGGAAGAGCAAGGGACTGGACTAACGTGACCTTGAGTGCTCCCTGTCTTAGCATTCTATGTGACCTTATCTTTCAGCTGTAACTCGCTCACCTGGAAAATGCTAATAATACTTGCTTTTCCTATCTTAATGAGATGTGGTGCTGAAGTTAAGATATATATGAGGGAAGACCCAACGAAATTTGGAATTTATTTATAAAAAATTGTATTCTTACATGTTTAAACTTCATTCATCTTCAAAGTACTCTCCATTTGATGCAGTACATCTGTTGAGACTTTTTCCCCCTGCCCAGAACAGTTTTTGAAGTCGTTGATTTTCATGCCTTTTAGTGCTGCTTCTGTTTTTTGTTTCAACTCTTCCACAGGGGCAAAACATTTCCCTTTGAGGACTTTTTCATCAGGGAAACAAACAAAAAAATGTCGCTCAGGGCAAGATCGGGTGAATGGGTAGGGTAGGGCATGGGGGTCATGCCATTTTTGTTCAAAAACTGCTGAACACTCAGCACAATGTGAGCAGGAGTTCTTATAAATCACCCATCATGAAATGGGCAAATGCATTGAGTCTTCAAAAAAATATTCACTGAAGCCCAACACAATCTCTCACAACAGCACCAGCTGGCACACTGATACAGATGGGTTCTTAGAACACTCACCTAATGGGGGAAGCCTGTACTACAAGGGCCCCTGCCCTCCAGAAAATAATTCTGGTGTTTTTCAGTTCCCCCTTCTATTGGTGAAAGAAAATACTTTCAAATGCTAAAAGTTGTTTTAGTAAAAAGTTATTTCTAATCCTACATTTGGAAAAATGTTTTTGTGACACCTTCAGCAGATCTTAAGATGACAGTGCCACTATAGCATAGGTTTTTCTTTTGTGTCCTTTTTAAGTCACTTGGTTATTTAGGATACAGAGTACAAGTAATTTTGCTTATACCTTGCAGGCAAACAAAGCTAAGTAATCTTCCCAAGGATATAGTATTATGTGAATAAAAACTTAGCTTGTACCTCAGCAGCCTCTGCTGCAGGGCCAGTCCACCCACCATAGCTCTTTCTCTAGCTGCCATAGTTCAGTAAGGAAGAAAGTTAAGTTGAGGGATGTAATACACAGAGCTTTCTCTTTATTAGCGGTTGTATCCTTCTACATTCTAAATGCTGAGCTTTCCTTTGTGATTTGAAATTTGTGGGCAGCACAGTAATTTGGGCTGAAGGCTAGGAATAGGGGAAGGTACCAATGGCTTTCTGATGTCACACCAGGGCTGGAAATTTATTACACTAGAGAGTGGAAAGCAGTGGTTTTATGCCCATTTCTGAATTTCTCCCCACAGAATGTATTTGTTGCAGTTGGAAGGGGTTTATATGTGTATAACCTTCAAATGAAGCGTGTGATTGCCTGCCAGAAAACTGCACATGACTCCAGTGTCCTGCACGTTGCCAAACTTCCAAACAGGTACAGTTCCCATCTGTTCTGCAGCAGATGAAAGAAAGTCATAGTTCCAGGGCCACCGGTGTCATTTCTCAAGTGGCAAAGTTACCTGGCTTTGTGGCTTGACCCGCTGTATGCTTTTGGAAGTGGAGAACACCACGTGGCTGTCTCTAACAGAAGAGCCGTGGCAATATCACACAACATCTACCAGAAGCATGGCTCAATGGAATTTCGCTATAAGAAGGGATGCTTTAAAATAGGGTGTTTATTTTAAAAAGATAAAAGACTTTTGGGCACTTACTATGTGCTAATTTTTCTTTTTATATTTTCCATAAACACATCTTACTGTCATTGTTTGTTTATAGCCAGAGAATCAAATGGAAATCTCCTGTTGTTAAAGGTTACTAAGTGAGGACTTTTCTCTCAGGGTAAATTTGGCTGCTGAATTTTTAGGGAGGAAATTATATGAAAGAATAGTATTATTTTCTCTGCAGGGTATTTTCAGAGCGAGAGGCCCCCTGAGAAGAGATACAGTGAGAGGGGGACGGGACCACTCAGGATATTATGAAATGTAATGCATACACTGTTCTCCTGAATGCATTTTTAAAAATGGAAATGAGATATTTATAACATTTGAGCCAATGTAACAATATAATATGTGTCTTTCCTGAAAAGTGCTTTTACTTTGCATTGGAAAGCCATGTTAAATTGTGATTTTTATCAGCTCCTGCCAAGAGTTGAATTAAAGGAATTGAGGGCTCCACTGATTTCTTTCAGTACAGATTTATTAACATTGGTGCTCCATGGTTCTTCTTTTCATCAGTGATTTTCTGTCCTAACAGGCAGTTAATCTCATGCTCAGAAGATGGCAGTGTACGCATTTGGGAGTTATGTGAAAAACAGCAGCTTGCAGCTGAACCTGTACCAACAGGTGTGTGTGCCTTTTCTTAAAAAGTCAGTCTTTTTTTCCTCATGTGAAAGCCAGAAGAAAGGCAGTTACGTATAACCACAAGAATAATATACAGTGTGCTCCAAATAGGCATATAAGATATTTACATGAAGCATATGGTAATTGGGATATAGGGTTCACATCTTAATATTGCTTTAATATAGAATTGTCTGCTTATTTCTATTCAAGTCAATTAGGGTTTTATTGTTAGAGGGGAAACTTATTTTCTGGTAATCTGACCAGTTGGCCAGTGAAGTAATTTTTCATTTGTATTGTTCATAATTGTGCCTGGTACACAGACAGTTTGTTTGGTCAGATGTCATAGTAAAGGGCTCGTTCAGCCTTCAAGCATTATCATGAACACTGAACTCGATTTATGGAAAAACACACTTTTGTACTCACAATCTCATAAACTCTTGACTTTCAGGCGTTTGGTTTGTAAAACAAAGTCCCGGTTAGCAACCTTTGTGTGAGAAAATCAGGTGCTGGTTCCTCTAGAGTTTCTCGATTACCTGAAGTCATAGGATGTTGGTTTTGGACACGTATGTTTCTTTCCATCCACTTTGGTGATAGATCTGCATCGTGACCTTTTTGGGGGGGGTCGGGGGGACACAGCCTTTCAGGCCTTTTACTTCTCCTCTTTCGTTCCCAGTGTCTAGCTTCTTGTCATGTTGATACACCTTCACCAGTGGGTGATGAAGGGCAATAAAGAGGGACCAGTAACTAACCAGGTAGGCTGAGAAAGATGATACGAAGGAACATTAAAAAAGAACTAGCACAGTGCCTGGCACCATCCCTCTACCCCGTGACTAAAATAGGTGCAGAAGATCCTCTCATTTAAAGGTTTTTTCTCATCTCATATTTCTGTCATAAGTAAAGAGCACAGAAATTTTGAAAATGACTAAAGTGATTGTGTTTTTCTAGGTTTTTTTAACATGTGGGGATTTGGAAGAGTGAACAAACAAGCCAGCCAACCTGTTAAAAAGCAACAAGAAAATGTCACTTCATGTTTACTACTTATTGGAGATTTGATTGGACACTCATCATCTGTAGAGGTATTGATTTTAATGGGCATGTAAATGTCTTGAGAGTTCCTCCTTTATCTTGCTGTCTTCATTCAGTTGGTCTCATAAAGACCTATACTTTCTCCTACCTGTAGGTTTTTGCTGAGTCAAAACATGGAACAGGACAGGGTGTAGAATGTGCAATTAGGGTCTCTCTCTTCACACATAGAATGTGAGGAATCAAGGGATGTGTCTCTTCTAAATCTGTGATTTTCAACCTTTTTCATCTGATGGCACACATAAACTAATGACTAAAATTCTGCAGCACACCAAAAATTACATTTTTTGCTAATCTGATAGAAAAGTAGGTACAATTTTGATAGTCATGTATTGCATGACTGAACAGTCATGTACTGAATTTTTTAAAAATTTGTGTGGCACATCAGTCGAAAGTCGCTGTTCTAAATAATGGGCTTAATCACCAGTATTTACAAGATCTAGATAGCTGACAGAAAGGACAGTGAATATGTTAAAATATGTAACAGTAGTAAATCAAGGATGAATGGAGGCCTGTGGTTATGCATATATATGTAGAGTTAGCCTTCCAGAATCTCATTCTGGGGGCCTCTATCAGGTTCTATACGAATAGAGCACTGTTTTACCTCCCTTTGAAGGGTAATAACTTGTCAGCTTTAGTAAAACTGAGTGTCTTGATTATCATTGTGCGTATATGAAAATTTTAGTTGAGAATTATGAAATGCATATAATTCTAATTTGTGGATATCCAAATATGTTAATATTTCTTATAGGCACCATTGCCTGTAATGAAGGAATAAAATTGGTAGAAATAAAGAGATGATTGGAACTAGTAATAGTACGATAGCAGTATATGCAAAGCCCTAAGTACTGACTTTCTTACATTGTTCTCCCCTGTTCCATAGCCAGGGAGGAGCAAATTGGTTCCCATTGGAAGTGTCGTTATGCTTAGGAGCAGAAGTGCCACGCTTGCTATGTAGCACTGCCCATATTTCGGGCACTGTACTAGACAGTGGGGTTTACAAAGAGCTATAAAATGCAGTGCTTGCCCTTGTGGATCTTAGCCTTTAGTAGGTGAAGTATCTAAGGATGCAGACCTAATATGCTGTTAGTCTAGGCTTCTTATGTGGACCCAAATGTCCAGCAGACTGAAATTCAGGACTTACAAGAAAATGATCAGTGGAAGATATAGGGCTTGAGATTTGAGCTGAACCTTGAAAGTTGGGTACAATTGATGCTCCCAGATGCCGGGTACTCATCTGTACTTTCCTCTAACAAGTAGCCAAGTTGTTTTTGTTTCTTTAACTTTGACTTCATTTGCTTGGTTGTAGTGTAGTTTGGGAGCGGTAAGGGTGGAGTGTGGTAGAGGGCAAAAATAGGATCTCCTTGACAGCAAGGAGCATATTCGCTCGGCTGGAGCACTGGGTTTCTGTGAACAAACTCTAATCTAGGAGATGAAAGCCTGGGAAAGTAGTTTTGGTTAGATATGACTGCTGTTGAATGTAAGGCTAAGGAGTTTGGATTTTATTTAAGAACCTATTAAAGATTTCTCACTGGTGGGGAAACCTTCAAAGTGGCACATTTGTCCTAATATAGAAATGTTACATTCTTTTTTTTTTAAGATTTTATTTATTTATCTTAGAGGGGAAGGGAAGAAGAGAGAGAGAGAGAGAGAGAAATATCAATGTATGGTTGCCTCTCGTGTGTCCCCTGCCAGGAACTGGGAACTGGCCTGCAACCCAGGCATGTGCCCTGACTGGGAATCAAACCACGATCGTGTGGTTCGCAGGCCCGAGCTCAATCCACTGAGCTACACCAGCCAGGGCAGAAATGTTACATTCTTAAGAATTTTCCTGAATGAAAGTATTTGATACTTAAGCTTTTTTTTTCTTTTTAACTATCTCTGGCTTCATTGAGAAAATCTAGGCCAGGGGTGTCAAGCTCATTTTCACCAGGGGCCACATTAGCTTTGTGGTTGCTTTCAAAAGGCCAAAATAATTTTAGGACTGTATAAATGTAACCACTTCTTAACTGTTAAGGAGTTGAAATTGCATTTGGCCCTTTGAAGGCAATTGTGAGGCTGACGTGGCCCCCAGTGAAAATGAGTTTGCCACCCCTGCTCTAAGCTGTCTCGTAGGTACTATCTCCTGGATTTCCTCGTTCCTTTTATTAGATTTTCATCTGTACTCTAACCCAACCCCTCCATGTTCTGAGGAATTTTGTGCTAATAACCTCCTTCACTCCTACATAATCAGCCGAGGCAACATCCGGCTATGTTTGGAAATGTTTAAATTATTTCAGAGAAAACTCTTATCCTGTTGTTTTATTTTTCTCCTTTATTTCATTCTTTCCGTGGATGAGTGCTCATCCTTTTAACGGCTTCATTTGTCTCCTCTCTGATGCCTGCTCTCCACTCCAGTGTTCATGCTGCCTCCTCATCGACCCTCTCTTTTTTTTGGTCTTCGTTTCTAGCCTATTCCTTCCCTTGGTATGAACTCCCTGCCCTGCTCCCTTTTTTTTGGAGAGGTTTATGTTTTTGAAGCTTTCTCTGACAATTTCAGTTATTATTGCTCTGCCCCCTTTTTCTGAATTTCTGTGGCAAATCATAGTCTGAACTGCATTACTATGTAGTACCTGATCACAGTGCCCTGACTGCTTCAGCTCTGATTTGGTATTATAGCCTTATTAGAACTTTCTTGAGAGTAGGGACCATAAGCATGTAGATGACACTCAGTAAATGCTTATGGATAGACTGACTATATCTCCTTTTATTTACAGACCTGAAGCCAGTATTTATCTTGGAAAATTTTGAATTCAGACTTTTTTGTAGCCATTTAAATATAAATAATGAGGCAAGTATAAATGATTAAGTAAAATAGGTCTGGCAGGCAGAACTTCTGACAAAATCTTAAAAACAGTACTTGAAGAATAATAGGGTACCTGGCTGGCATAGCTCAGTGGATTGAGCGCGGGCCTGCGAACCACACGATCGCGGTTCGATTCCCAGTCAAGGCACATGCCTGGGTTGCAAACCGGTTCCTTGCAGGCCAACTCCCAGCAGGGGACGCACAAAAGGCAACCATACATTGATGTTTCTCTCCCTCTCTCCTTCCCCTCTAAAAATAAATAAATAAATAAATAGAATCTTTTAAAAAAAAGAATAATAGGGTAAAATTTAGAAGCTACTTTGGGAATTTATGTACATTACAAAAATAGCTGTAATAGGTCTATAGTTAAGCAGTATTAAAGTGCTGACTACTAAAACACTAGATATTGGTCTAGTGTTTATGTTTTTGGTATATGTATGTATTTATGTGACTATTATCCACACTTAAAAATAGAATTTCTCATGGAAAATGATAAGGAATTGTACATTCACACCCCAGTACATCTCCAAGATACACGTCTTATGAGCAAACATGTTGACCTAACTTTGCCACTTATCCTCTCCTTAAAGTTCCTATACTCAGTAGTTTTAAATTTTTTTTCACCCTTTTCCATTACAAAACCTTATAATTTTAGAATAGACTTAGCTTTATGATGAAACTTTTAACCATTTTTTAATTGTTGTTCAAATACAGTTTTCTGCCCTTTACCCCCATGCCAGCCCACCCCCAGCCCTCCCCACCTCCCTCCCGTCTCCACCCCCCCTTGTTATTGTCCATGTGTCCTTTATATTTGTTCCTGAAAACCCTTTCCCCCTGACATTCCCTCCCCTCTCTGGTCATTGTCAGCTTGTTCTCAGTTTCAGTGTCTTTGGTTGTATTTTACTTGTTTACTTTGTTGATTAGATTCCTGTTAAAGGTGACATCATATGGGATTTGTTTTAAATTTCTTTACAGATGTTTCTGTACTTTGAAGATCATGGACTAGTGACATGCTCTGCTGATCATCTCATTATTTTGTGGAAAAATGGAGAACGAGAATCTGGATTGCGCAGTTTAAAACTATTTCAAAAATTAGAGGAGAATGGTGACTTGTATCTTTCTGTCTAGTTTAGGGGATATGGAATACATGTGCGTGAACTTTGAACATCAAATATAGGGTAATACTCTGAAAACCATTAATATGTTGATCACTTAAATGTGTAATATATATTTTTGTCACTTTATAAACTTCTGATTCTGTGAATTCTTTTTCGTAGGCATGTAAAGTAGCAACAAGTTGCTTCTTAGGTGTGAGTACATCCACCAAAGAATATACCACAAGTATTTTAGCAGGGAATTCTCAAAAAGTGAACTTTGCAGATCATACTACAAATAAATATCTATTGACACAGAATTAAATTATACTATAGAATTGTTACAGACAATTTAAAAATATTGCTATCCTTTAATTTTACACCAGAAATTATAATCTTATGATTAATGAGCATGGTACTCAGAACCTCTTACTTTGTTTAGTATAATTTTATTACCTCTAGTTAAATCTGATTCTTAAGATTTCTTTTTAAATAGTTTCTTTAATTTAGTCTTTAGATTTTGACATACCTTTGGTCTCCAAAATGAATATTTTAACTATACCTGTTCGTTCCTTTAAACATTTATTTATTTAAAAGCCTGCTTTTAAGGAAAGTAATACACACAGTAATTATAGAAGATATTTTGGGAGAGAAACCCCCTGAAGAAGAGGTAGATGCAGCAGAACTTGAACTTAAACTTGAGATCTCCAGAAAACTCTTCCTGCCCTGCAGGAAATGGATATTGCATGGCGGCCGCCCTGTGGGCTTCTGTTGGAGTGGGGAGTGCTGTTCTGTGCGCATCTTCGCTTGACCTTGGATCTTGTGAGGAGGTGCACATGGAGCAGTAAAGTTGTGGTATTAATTAGAAGGTTTTTATTCTTTGGTTATCTTTAGAGCCCATTTAATTAAGAATCCTTATGGTAAATTTAAATATATCCTTTCTCCTACAAATTTCCTTGGTATTTAGTAACTAATCATCAATGCTTTATAGAGTAAACTTGAATCTCTCAGTTTAACTGCAACTTTTTTTTTTGGTGCCAACTAATTTGTTTATTTTTTTTAGTTCTAGCTAGTAAAATCTCTATGAGCTCAAACCAATAGGAATCTTATGAAGGTGTATTTTCCCCCAGTGTGAATTGGCCTGAACAGCCATTGGCTAGATTGGCTCTGTACCCGCACTACCCTCACGTGCTGGGTGAGAGCTGGGTGAGTGAAGAGTTACAGTGTTTCTAGCCCAAGTCCCAAGTGCTTGGTTCATGTCCCCATTGACTCACGTTTGAAATGCTTGAGAAAGGCTTCACTTGCAGTGGCCACTGAGATTCCATTGTCTTCATCACCCAGTGGCTTTGTATCAGAGCATTTTTTCTCCCTTTTGGTACTAAAAAATAAAAATTAAAATGGGTCCCACACATGAGGACTAGGCGAGTTTAGTATTGAGGTCATTCTTAAATTTAGACTGCTAATGCAAGGATCCTGTGAAAGTAAGTACAAGGTGATGGACACTGTCAGCAGACCGATCCTTCGCAAAGAGCACTTTCTGCAGATTTATCATTCGTCACACACACTCTAGATGGAATCTTTATGTTCATAAATTGTTCATTTACTGGGTTTTACCTTTGACAGTTGCTTCCACAACTGCCTGCAAAGTCTGGAAGAGCTAAGATCATCTATGCCAGACCAGTGTCATAATGTGATAAATGAGGAAACTGAGGCCCAGATTAGCAGGGCCTCGTGGTTTGTCATCAGTTCTATTCCGTTATCGTCATTGAGTGGCTTTAAAAACAAAGCAAAGAGGACTGGAATCAGAGATAAAGGCTTATGTGACTACCATTGGAGGAAAATCAAATGATGTTCACATTTATTTAATTTATAATGAAGACAGGTTTATGGAGAACTATATTAAAATTTGTTGTCTCCATTATAGAAGAGGGGACTATGAATAGGAAAATTAGCAATCCCTTTGAGCCAACAACTTGCCACTGTGGCATATTTGGGGAGTCACGGAGACAGCGCTCCGGCCTTTCGTCTTGAAAGTGGAACATGGTTAGTAGTCCAACACCAGGCAGATGTGCATTCTGGTCTCAGTGCATCAGATCACTGACCAATTTAATTAAATATCTCAGAATCATTTTCAGGCTTTTAATTTTCCTCCTTAGATAGACTTCATCCCATTAGGAGCTATCATATTCTTTGGGAAATTTTACATTAGGTAATGAGTTTGTAACAAAGTTTGTTCTTGAATTGTGTGTGACATACTCAATGAATTATATGAGAAACTCAGATTTTTAACTGCTTTATTTCCTAATCTGTTCTGGTATCTTGTGATAGTATTCTATTCACATGGAGTGATAGAAACCACAGGTAAGTTTTGGGAGAAAATAGTACCATGAGTACCACATAAATCCCTGTTGTTATACTCTAGTTCACAGCTGGCAAACACAAGGCCTGTGGCCAAATCTGGCCCATCACCTTGTTTTATCCAGCCCGGCGGCATCTTGTTTCTACCTGGTGGCAGCACTGAGCTCTCTCTTAACTGTTAAGGAGAAGTTACATTTATACAATCCTAACATTACATTCGGCCCTTTGAAGGCAACCATGAGGCTGATGTAGCCCCCGGTGAAAATGAGTTTGACACCCTTGGTCCAGAGGGATGCCTCCAACTCATTCATGGTTTTTGCTTTTATGAGTGCCCTAATTTAGAATACAATTCTAATCGAGGTCAACATATACTATATGCATTTTTTCTATCTTAGTTCTCAATGCTATTATATTTGCAAATAACTCTATTATATAGTATACCTTACTACCCCTTTCTCAGGCTCTGTTTATAATACAATGAAGAGTCTAAACTTTGGGGCAGTTGTATCATCTCTTCCATTTATCTTCCACAAATGGAGTGGGTTCTGATTGAACTGATGAAGCTTGATCTTTGCCCATAAGACTAACCAGTCTTGACCCCGAAGGCAAGCAAATCTTAAACTGGAAGTAAAGAATGACTCAGCTAAATTGTAGGATCATCATTCTGGTCCAGGTAACAATGTTTTCTAACTTTTTCTTCTGATAAGTATGGCAGTAATAGTATGACCTCTCTCTGCTATTAGATGGTGTTGCATTTTCCTAGATTAATATAGCTCCCCTCAACATAGAATGTTTTAGTAAACAACTCAGGGTAAGAAGCAATTGTAACAGTTTATACCCATCTGATACACATTCATCTGAAAGACTATTCTAATAAAATGACTCTTTGGGGGAGTGTGCTATTTAAGGAGCAGCTCAGAAGATTACATCATCGTGGGTTACTATGATAAAGAGTGGAGCTATGCTGAAGCTTTAGAATCTGGTAGTTTAAAAGCATTTAAGTTAATATGAACTTAATTTGACATTCCACTGAGTAAGTTTTAACATTTGTATAGAAAATGTGAGACATCTGATAAATGTTGCTTACTTACAAAATGGAACTGAAAGAGGTGGTCAGGAAGAGATTGTCCTCGTCTTAAGCAAGCTCCTGAAGAAGCCTAAGCAAAGTATTTAGCTCCTTAAAATGGGATTCAGACATCCTGAATTTAACGTGTTCTAAAAACAAAGTATGTGATTCATGAAATAAAGGACACAGAACTGAAATTTTGAAATTATGAAAAATTTAGGCGAAAGAGGGTAAATAAAATGGCTATAGGAATTTTGTTACAAGTACTTCACAGAAAGACTTCATCACTTTTACATAATGCAGCATTATAGTACAAAGCGAGCTGCTGTCCTGATCAAGCAAGTTCTCTTACCATCTAACAAAAATAATTGAGAGATACTTCTTTGCATGGTATTGTCATATATGTTTCCATTTTTTAGTACAAAACATAGAAAAAACATTGGCACATTATGAGTGATAAGTAATTTTTTTCTTTCTGTGTACTAATTCCAAGTGTTCTGCATTCCAATTTTTGTTTGAAAGAAGTAATTACTGATTCAATTAATCTAGTCTCTGTTTATACCTCTTAAAAATGCAGCATGGGCCCTGGCTGGTGTAGCTCAGTGGATTGAGCACAGGCCTGTGAACCACACGATCGCAGTTCAATTCCCAGTCAGGGCACATGCCTGGGTTGCAGTTCCCAGCAGGGGACCCACGAGAGGCAACCATACATTGATATTTCTCTCCTCCCTCTCCCCCTCTAAAGATAAATAAATAAAATCTTTTAAAAAATGCAGCATGGAGTACAGAGAATTTGAAAGAAAAATGAAGATTCTGATATTTATAATACATAGAGTAGGATTGGCCAGTAAAAGAGAAGGGACAATTTCAAGTCTGACTTCATGTAGATCACAGAAAGTTGTGAAAAGAGCCGTATAAAAATATGCACTTGTGCTTTAGAAGCTTTTAGCATACAGTTAATAATATTTACTGTTTCCCCACGTGTCTATATTCTGATATATTTACACATCCTGCATTTTTTTACATCATTAAAGGAAAATGGCATGATCACAAATATAGATAGGTGGAAAACATCTGGATCTTGAAAACTTCCCCCATCCCCTCCCCAAACACATACATGTACATGGTACAACATTCTCCAGAAAATTTAGATTTCATAAAAATTTTAAACAGCAAATGTATACAAATTTTTTTTTAAAAAAAGCTTGTCCAAGGGCATTCAGATTTAATGGCTTTTATATAATACTTACTGTAGTGTTTTGTGACTGCCTCTGTTAACCAGAAATAAGGGAATCTCATGGAGTTCCCTGAAACAAAATGTCACTCCCTTCCCCATCATGGATGGCTTTCTGTTCAGATGAATGCCTTCTATAGGAAAGAGGGCTACACGGGCTGCTGAGACCAGTCTAGAGAAGGCACACACCAGGCCATGGCTAACTTGGGTGTCACAACGTCAATCAGAAGAACCCCGTAACTGAGGAGGCTGTGAAGCTAACCAATGTATCAATAATTTGGTCCTTGTTGTTTTGCTCATTTTATAGTTTTGGTTCTTTGTGGGTTTTTTTAGATATTCTTATGAGTTCTTCAGACTGATACTCTTGAGGAAAATAATGACGCTAAACAGTGGTGGTGACTTTTGTGGTAACATTTGCGCTGAACACTGGCTAAGCTACTTGGTCTTCATCCAGGGAGATGGGCTCAGTCAGAGACACCAGGTCTCTGCTGCTTGTGTCCTGCTAGGTGTGGTCTTCCAGCTCCGTGGTTGACGAGGACACACAGGCTCACAGCACGGCAAAGGATTTTGCCACGTGTTTGTTCTGTCATTATGTGATTATATAAAGAACATATTTTTCTTCATGGAATATAACGTACTAAAAGTGAAATTTGAGGATTTACATGATTCAAGGTCAGATATCAAACATTAGCTCCTTGACCTACACTTGTCCTTTTCATCATAAAGGAAAGCCTGTCCTTTACACTACTGTGAGTCACCGTGTCCTTTGTGGGTACGGGGCCCCCTCCTGTGTCCTAGTTCAGTTGTCAGACGGGAGCCTCAGACT
This sequence comes from Sturnira hondurensis, assembly GCF_014824575.4. Lineage (NCBI taxonomy): Eukaryota > Metazoa > Chordata > Mammalia > Chiroptera > Phyllostomidae > Sturnira > Sturnira hondurensis. The sequence continues at coordinate 4,855,852 of NW_028093985.1, read as the reverse complement.
CTTGCACTTCAGGTCATCTAGTGTCTTCCAGTGCTTGTAGTTATCAGCCAAGTGTTGCATCAGGGCTGGCAGGTGTGCAAAGGCTGCAAGGACATAAAAGAACCCAAAGAAGCCTGTTAAATTAGATCCCAGAAGCACTTAGAAGGCTGGAGCTCTGGGGGACAAATTTGGGGTCAGAACTGGAGAAGTAGTACCCGAGGTTAGGCCTCTAGTGCACACAGCACTAGAAGGATAGTCACTAAACACTAGTTTTGAAACACAAACAGGTGGTCCTTTTACTTAAAAATTGAAAAGCAATTACCAAAAGAATCTGATTCAGTATAGATTTTTAATACATTTTGTGTTCTTTATTTAAAGTTTCTTCCGGTGAGAGACTGAAAGTGCTGTAAGCTTTGGAAGAGGTCCTTCGAAGAGGTAAAGGCTTGTTTATCAATTTATCAAACATCTATTGAGTCTTTTGTTCACAAGATTCATGCCAGGTGCTGGGGACACAAAAAATGCATGTGCACCCCACCATACCCAGACACAACAGTCTGTTGTTAAAGGTAATCATTGTAAAAGGTAACAGAGTATTCTGTGTGGTGGACAAAACAGAATGTGTCTTACCATCCCATGCATCAAACATGTCTGTTATGAAGTAGTCAATGAAGGAAATTTGTGACTTGGGGATGCTACACGTATTCCGGTCGAACACTGGCATCACCACAGGTAGTCCCTGTCTCTTCTCTTCATCGGTCTGTAAGACATAACACTCACAGGGCTGTAGGGCTGCAAGGAACTGCAACAGTATGCTCTGGTTTCTCAGAACCAGCCTGTGGAAATGGGTCAGCGTCCAATTGTACATATGAAGAAATACGCTCAGCGTGGTTCTGGGACTTAATGTAAGCCAACCACCTGGTGAGATACAATAACTCAATTCAGGGCTTCCAACTCTCACGTCTCTTAAGCTCTACCACAGCCTCTCCTGAAGAGTCCATCTCAGGGTTCACGCCCTCTTTTTTGAGATCTATTTTCATTATTGCAAGGTCAAAACTGTTTTCAAAGTAATACTGATAATACTATGATTAATACTAACAATACTAACGCACATAACACTAATTGACAGAAACAGTGATGGGTACAACTGCTGATTCCTTAGCATAAACCAAAGAACTGGCACCACACTGAACCACTAGTCACTGTACTGTTAACAGTCACATGCCTGCAGTTTAAAAAGAAAGCCTCTCACACGAACACTCTCATGGAAGCAGTAAGACTACTCATCTTATTAAAGCTGGACCTTTGCGTGTCCACCTCTTTACTGTTCTGTGACACAGCGAGATGGGCACAGAGCCCTTGTGCTGCTGGTTTCGGGGAAAAGCACATTTGCCATTCGGCTGAACTCACCGTTTTTTTTCCATGGGACAGTGTGTTTACTCAAAAGAATGACTGACAAACTACATATCAGATTTGGGTACTGGTCATGCAGTTTGTGCAAAGTATGGGTAAATCTGAGTATTTTGTACATTGGAGTGAATATTTATTTGTACAAGGTTGTGATTCACTGAGCTGAATATTAAGATCTACATTTCCTGATGGTGTGTTGAGCCAGAGGCCAGCTGATCAGAGGCCTCATTTGTAATTTTTTATTTTTAGGTTACAGTGGCTTGTTAACAGTAGTATACTTTGTGGGGCAGGGGGAGGTCATCTAAACAGGGAACTTACATTAGAGAACTTTTCAGTGGTTCTTTCCCATTCATGCACTTTGAGAATAACTAGGAGTAGGATTTCAGGTCCCTTCTGTGGGTCCTAGGAAGCCCATTAACAGCCTCCTACCAGCTTTTGGCTCTGCTTTCTCATTACAGGTCAACCGATTAGGCAGCCTTAAAATACCTACTATTGTTCAAGGAGTAGTTGGGTATTTTTGTTTTGTTCCCCCCCCTTTTTTTTCTGGCAAGCCCAAAACTGCCTGTCCTACTTTTCTTCAATTCAGGGGCTCTCTTCCCAGCCCTGGAAGCTGCAGTTAACATACTGGACCCTCCACTGGCCACTCCCCTGCCTGCCCTTTTGGACATCATCAGCTATTAATAGCTGAGGTGCATTCCAGCCATGTAGACCCCCCCCCAGAGCATGACTTGTAGGTACTACTCGTGCATTTGTCTCTCTGCTGCACATGCACACGGCAGTGCTTAGAGCCTCTGTTCTGGGAGTAGGCCTGTATTTTAAATGGCATCTTGCAGTCTATTCTTTCTGGATTTTTCTCCTTTAATTCTTCTTTGTTTAATTCTTACTGCTCTCCTTATATAAAAATAACATTTTTCCTTCTTACTCATTTTATTCACAATGCTTTTGTTCCCTCAGAAAGTCCTTCCTTATTTCCACATTTCTAACCCCTGCTGCAGCCCGCCCCCAAAGTCCCTCTTTTATCTAGGGGGAAAAATCTTTCTGAACTCTCATAGCAGTTAACATATTTAAAATATACCTCCTTTAGAGATATTTCTTTTCTCCCTTTTTTTTTTTTTACTAATGTGTGGATTTATCTATTTCTACATCTTTCTACTATATTGTAAGCTGACATGGTTTCTGTCTCTGTTCCCATAATGTGCCATGGAAATAATAGCCCAGTGAACAAATGGGTGATATTCCCAGTTTTTGGAGGAGTTCAGGAACTAAGAATTTAGGATGAAAAGATACAGGTTAAGTTTATTCCTCATCTCCTAGAGAGACTTTGGTTACTGACCAGCCACTGCAGTCTCTTGAGGGAGTCAGAGGTCTAGTGCAGGCAGTTGTGAGCCATTTCCTTCCAGGGAGGACTCGCCCCAGCTGCTCATGAGAATCCTCAGAGTTCTCTGACATGGAGCCATTCCCAGAAGTAAAGGTCCCCTAGGGAGGCCACGCACCTGTGCAAAGTACTCCTCAGAGATCCGCCCTGCCCATTCGATGCACAGGTCCAGGGGGCGGCATGGGTTGGCCACATCAGCACACTTAATCATCATGCGTTTGATCAGGATTTGGTTTTCAGGTAAATTCTTCCCAATAGGATTGCATTCACAGTCACTGCCCTCGGTCTGGAAAACATTGTCAGATGAGAGTTAGTTCAAGATGATGGTGAAGCCTAGGAAGGCTAACTGACCAGACAGTTGGTGTTGATCACTTGGGCACGCAGAGACATGTCTGTGACTCAGAACAGCAGGTTTCCCATCATTAATTCCATAATGCCCTGATATATTCTTGTTTAAAAAAACCCTCAAACAATACAAAAACTCAGAGTTTAAAAGGTCAAGGTTTCTATCACTACCCATCTACTCCCTCACTTCCATCCTCAGCCCATAGCAGACTGCTATAAGCAGTTTAAGCATTTTTGTTCTGTGTTTAGTAGTCTGGTATGTCACCTTAAAGAAGGAGAGCTTTTCTCCCAGATTTATTAGGAAATATGTAAAAGCAGAAATTTGTTTTTTAATACATCGAAGATGGGGAAAGAACACATCATGTGACCTTCCAATTACTCCATTGATTCTTTCTTTATACCTACCAGCTCCCTTTCTCTTGTGACCTGTCTCATCCCTACTCATCCACCTCCTCCTACTTCATTTCTTTCTTAAGGTATGTGTGCACTCATGCTCTCATGGCTGCTCTTCTGACTGGGTACTGGGGAGTGTGAACCATACAAGCTTTGGAGGGTACTGGGAGTAGAAGGTGGGCCCGGGCAGGAACCAGTGTGCTCAGTGTGGTTAAGAAGACTGGCCATTCGCTAGTGCAGACCTAGTGATGTGTGTCGGTGGTTCTGAGCCAAGTGGCCCGGTCCCCGAGGAGGCTTACGTGCATGCAACGCACACTGGTTATACAAACTCTGGAAGATCAATTTCTACTGTGTCCTCAAAGACACCATTGAATTGACTGTGAGGACAGTTAATTAGCTCTTCAGAGCTCTGCCAAGCTGAAAGACCACATGATATTTAAAGGGTTTTTGTCTGTTTTTTTTTTTTTTTTTTTGCTGGACATACTTAGTAGACCATCAATGGGCAGAATTATGTTCTGAAGGTGGTGGTTTTGGTTACTTACCATTGGGAAGAGAGAGCTTACAAGTCACTGCAGTAAGTAGTACATCTCAGTGCAGAGTTTGGGGGCTTACTTGAATAGATGAAGTTCCCAACTCTAAATTCTATGACTAATTTTTCCCTTCTAAACCCCAGTTGCTCCCGTGAGTCCTCTGTGGAAGGAGAGGGCCATGGGATTCCTGGGGGGTGGAACAGGACACGGGTGAGGTGGACACTGCCCCTGCATCTGTGTCCGTGCTGGTCATGTGATGGGTCCTGCATAGATGGTCTCCTTACTAATTGTCAAGTTACTTTTAGGATGGACATCTATCACACAGGCAGCCTCTCCTGCTCAACAGGAATGAGTAAAAGCTCTTCTAACTTTACGGGCTGTGAACAGCTTCATGGTTTCAGAGAGTACTTTTATCTTATTTTTTAGTATATTTTATTGATCATGCTATTACAGTTTTCCCAATTTTCCCTCCTTTATCTCCTCTCTGCAACCCCCAAGCCTCTGGCATCCCCCTCCTAGTTCACGTCCATGGGTTGTACATGTAAGTTCTTAGACTTCTCCATTTCCTGTACCATTCCCAACCTCCCTGTCTATTTTGTACCTACCAATTATGCTTCTTGTTCCCTGTACCTGTCCACCCTAGTCTTCCCCTCCCACTCCCCACTGAAAAACCTCCCTGTGATGTCCATTTCTCTGGTTCTGTTTCTGTTCTAGTTGTTTGCTTAGTTTTTGGTTTTTTTAGGTTCAATTGTTGATAGTTGTGAATTTGTTGTCATTTTATTGTTCATAGTTTTTGATCTTCTATTGCTTAGATAAGTCCCTTTAACATTTCATATAATAAGGGCTTGGTGATGATGAACTCCTTGAACTTGACCTTATCTGGCAAGCATTTTATCTGCCCTTCCATTCTAAAGGACAGCTTTGCTGGATAAAGTAATCTTGGATGTGTAGGTCCTTGCCTTTCATGACTTCAAATACTTCTTTCTAGCCCCTTCTTGCCTGCAAGGTTTCTTTTGAAAAATCAACTGACAGTCTTAAGGGCACTCCTTTGTAGGTAACTGTCTCTTTTCCTCTTGCTACATCTTAAGATTGTCTCTCTCTCTTTAATCTTGGGTAACTTAATGATGATGTGCCTTAGTGTGTTCCCTATTGAGTCCAATTTCTTTGGGACTCTCTGAGCTTCTTGGACTTCCTGGAAGTCTATTTTCTTTGCCAGACTGGGGAATTTTTCCTTCATTATTTGTTCAGATGAATTTTCAACTTCTTGCTCTTGTTCTTTTCCTTCTGACAGTCCTATAATTCAGATATTGGAATGTTTGAAGTTGTCCTGGAGGTTCCTAAGCCTCTCCTCATTTTTTTGAATTCTTGTTTCTTCATTTTGTTCCAGTTGGATGTTTATTTTTTTCCTTTTGTTCCAGATTGCTGATTTGTGTCCCAGTTTCCTTCCTGTCACTGTTAGTTCCCTGAATATTTTGCTTTATTTCACTTTGGGTAGTCTTCATTTGTTCCTTCATTTTTCTACTGAACTCAATCAGTTCTGCAAGCATCTTATTTACCAGTGTTTTTAACTCTGCATCAGATAGGTTGTCTATGTCCTCATCTCTTTTTCTGGAGTTTTGATCTGTTCTTTCATTTGGGCCACATTTCTTTGTCCTGGTGCACCTGTTACATTGTAAGGGGGCGGATGCTGAGGTATTCACCCTGACAAGGCAACCCTCTTTGGTGTGTTGTGGCACTGTCTGTGGGGGAGGGGTCAGAGAGGGAACAATGCAGCTCACTTGCTCTGCACTAGCTCCATTTTCCAGCAAACTCTCATGTGAGACTGGGAGTTTCTTCTGCTGTCACAGCCCCCACATTAGTTTACAGCTAGCTTGAGTCTTTATTTTCCCATTCAGCCAGCCCTGCCTCTCTGGAGCAGTCCGCCACCTTGTCCTGCATCCTCTCCACTTGGCTGTCCTCCTACTGGTCTCAGTGAATGTTTCTTTAATGTCTTGGTTGTTGGAGTTCCATACAGTTTGTTTTTCTGGGACTTCTGGTTTTTTATTGTTTTTAGATTAGTTGTCATCCTTCTTTTGGTTGTGCGAGGAAGTGAAGTGTTTCTACCGTCTCCATCTTGGCCAGAGCTCTGATCTCATTTTACATGAGAGATATGTGAACTTGCTACATATGCTCCCCAAACTGGAGTTTGTAGGGACTTTGACATGATCCAAGGTAGATTAGTAAATTATAAAGAGAAAAAAGCAGCTTATGCTTTTATTTGCAAGTAGTCACTCCCAATTTGACTATGTTTAGTCTTTAGATATAGAAGGAATATAGATCTTTTAAAGTGTCCAATTCTGAAGTCACCCAGCAGCTCGAAGCACAGAATTCGAAAGGGCTTGGACCCCCTAAAATAGCACCGTTTATGCTAGTGCGCCGTCTGCAGGCTCCCTCCTTCACGTCCTTTGGGCCTGCCTTGGAGCCACTGCGGACACTCGGTCTGTTCTTGCCCTGAAGAAAGGCCAGCACTTTCAACCCTTTTGTACCAACTTTAAACAAATAATTGTCTCGCATTCCAGAAGGAAAATGCTTTGAGGCCAGACAGAGTCGGCTCTAATGGAAATCTGCTCTGATGTATCTTATTACATGGGAAATGCTTACCTCAGCTGCCATTGGCTTGTTGATGCTGTTCACAAATTTGTTCACATGTTCAAAGTGTTTTGTCATCTCTGTTGCTAAGACCATGTCAATAATAGCCTGCCGCAGCGTTCGATAATGGTTCCTAAAATAACCAGAAGACAAAGAGCCTTGTTCACATCACATCCCGAAATAGAACCGCTCTGCTGCCTCTTCCCCACACCTCCCACACTCTGTGAGGAGGCGGGCTTACGAAGTGCGTGCCGACACCAAAAAGTTCACCTGCTTATCTTTCCACCAAACCAGGACTTGCTGGCTCTCTTCCATTTTCCCAGGGACAGCTGACCCTTCCTCATAGGATTTATGAACATGCATTAAGAAGTAACCTGTCACATGGTAGGCACTTATTTTCCAGATGATTCTGTTCTACCTTCTCTTGGTGACATCAAGACAGTGAGATGGAAGGAAATGACAAGTTCCTTCCCTATGTGGCTGGTACGTCAACCCAGTGAACTGTCCTACTGCATTCAGTGCATAGTGGTTCTTTGTATAGAGAATGATTAGTGGCCATTTGGTCCTGTCTAAGATGTTCGTGCTTTGAAAAATGTCCTTGAGTTCAAATAGCCCATAACATTTATTTATACTTTTGGTCTATAGAACTAATACATAAAAAATACTATCATGTTTTACTGGTCTAATATTTGTGCTGTGGCTATAGCCAGTAATAACCCTACTTGCATCGGTAGCCTAGCTGGTCATGGAATGTGGGGCTAGGTAGGTGGGGTGGGGTTCGAACATTCCAGAAGAGCCGGATTTATATTAGCTCTGCACATTTCGGACAGGTCCGAATTTCAAGGACCTTTTGGTATGGATGTTTTAGACAGAACCAGATGTCCTCCTTTGAGGCAGAGAATTGTCATTATTTCTTTCAGTTTGGCATTGGAAGAATGCTTTTTATTAGTAAGTAATTCTCTAAATTGTAATTAGATAGAAGTTGTAATGGACGAGCAACAACCCTGTCCCAAATTACTGTCGAATTCCCATCATCTTCTAATTTAAAGAGCCAGAATGGGGACATGAATAAAATTGGCTGCTGAAACCAATTCTTTGTGAAAGTTTTAAAAACAATCCTTGATACCGATGAAACTTAATTTGAAGGCAAAATAACTGTTCTCCATATTCCTCAGATTTCTAGGAACCAAACTGACAGGTTCATGTTGACAAGTGGGCCATGAGGCCTGACTGAGCTCTGTGCCCTCTGCACACTGCCCTCTCCCAGGGGCCTGCCCTACAGCCCGGCTGGTGCCACGTGTGAAGTAAGCACAGCCTGGCTGCAGGTTGTGGCAGGCAAGAGGTTCGCTCTGTCTGTTCTCATTTGGCCAGCTCTCACCAGAAGGGTGTACAATGGTGAGGCGGAAACCTGCCCACTGTCGCCCTTCTGGGACCTGTAGAACACTCCCCCTGAGTTAGGGGTTTAAGTGGCCACACATCGAGCTGGAGAAAGATAGGGAAGGATATACTTTTATTGAGTTACACAAAAGACGGCTCTCCTTCTAGGGGGGTAAAAATATCTGCTAATTATAAAATCAATATTTACAGAGTTGCTGTGTGTAAGCCATTTTCATGAACTCATTGAAGACCAAATGAGATTTTAAAAGATGAAAGTCTGAAAAGAACAGCTAAGGTTACAAGGGCAAGGCTATGACTTCACTCTGATACAGTGGCACAACCTGCTGCCCCTTCTCCTTTTCCCTAAGAGGTTGCCAAGTACTCAGAGAAGTTAGGGATGACAGAGTGTTTTACTTGTACTTCACAAACCTGAGCACAGGTACAACCAACCTGTCAATGTTCTTGAAAATGTTACATTTGTTGTCCTTCACCGTCAGCTGGAAGGCCAGGGCTGTGTGGTGACTCTCCAAGACGGCAGTGTCATTATAGAGCACAGCAAGTTCACTGCCTGCATTGCAGAGGAAAGAGTTGGTCCTTCCCGGGTGGTCCACGTCATGGACTGTGGCGGCAATCAGTGCTGCCACCTCATCCAGCTGGTCGAGGCTGCCCTGAGGTCAGGGGAGGCAAGGTTGAGTGTTACCTGCCAGGTGCAGGAGAGCTGAACTCACCCGTGTCTCTCAGGAGGGAGGGGGCCTCCGGGGTGGGGGTTGTGAGCATGTCCTCCCCAGCCTGCTGAGCCTTCTCTGACTCCTAGGAGCCTCCCTGGGACACGTTGCTGTGCTGTGACTTGTCCGGGAGGACACAGTGGACACCTAAAGCTTTCTCCCCAGAGTCCATTCACTCCACTTCTGCAGGAAGAAGCCAAATAAATGGGCCTTTTCCGATGCCTGCTGTGTGGTGCTGCCATGTCTCTCCCGTGAGCAGAGAGAGCGGACAGCGGCCTGTGGTCACAGATACTTGTTTGATTTGCATACTTCTGAAAAAGTTTTGAGGGTGGCAGTAAGTGGCACAGATACAACACAACTCTTCACGTGAAGGTAACCTGGTTAGAACCAAGCGGTACGAGGGGTGAAGAGTTTTCCCAGGAAATGAGGTGAAGAGGGGGCTGTCGGAACAAAACTCAGCTCTAGCAGGTGGCAAAGGCAAAAAGGGAAACCCTCCTCCTCCAGTTCTCACTATGGAATCAGGGGGTACAAGTGTTAGCTCAGCTCACAGCTTTAGGAGGAAATTATCAAGTGGGCTACTGTTCCAGTAGAGACTCCGTCCTGTGTGAATTCATTCATCTGATAATCTGTTGGGTAGCTGCCCCGCACAGCAGCTGCAGCAAGGCATTGTGCCGGCATCGTCTCTGCACTAGTGGAGTTCATCGTTGGGCGAGGCACAGATTAGTTAAAAACCAACACCCACACGAATAAAAGTAACACTGTGAGATGTGCTAATAAGGATGTTAGAGGTGCTTTGAGAATGTAACCATGGGGCCTGATGGAGTAGTTTAGGGCAGTGCGGCCCATTCACCTTTCCGTGATGGTGCACATCTCTATCTGTACTACCCAGTATGGTAGCCCCCAGTCGTGGGTGGTTATTGGGCACTAGAAATGGGAACAGTGCAACTGAAGGACTGAGTTTCTCAACTTCTGTAATTTTAGTTAAATGTAAATAGCCACATGTGGCTAACGGCCAGCACATTGGACAGCACAGGTCCGGCTTCTCTAGGAAGTGCCTTTCATGCTGAAGCCTGAGGGACAGGCAGGCATCGCCTAGGCACAGTGGCAAGGCAGAGGATTCCAGGCAGAACAGCCTATGATGCTCCTGAGGTGAAACAGAAAAAGTGGTTTATTCACTGAAGGTTAAATGAGGGGAAAAGTGATCCCCAAGATGAGGCTGGAGGGCTGAGCACAATAGTTGATAGTGCTAACGGGTAAGGAAGAATGAGTCTGAAGCTCAGCCCTGAAGGCTTTCTCGAAAGCTCTCCCTACCAGAGGGGAGCCATTTCCATTTGCAGCCCTGACCTGAGGCTAGGGGCAACCCTGGCCACACAGCACGTTTCCTGAAGGGGACAGCAGTCAGTGCTGCTCTTCTCAGCTCTGCTGCAAGACTGACTCTGTGGGGCTCAGAGCAGGCCAATGTGCCTGCTCCCATTTTGCTGCTGGTCAGGAGAGGCCATGCTTACCTGCAGGGCTGGTTACCAACTTGGGCTCCACCCTGACTGATTCTACCCATGCAGTGAGGACCTATGGGGCCCTCAGCCAGTGCTCCTAGGGTAGGCCCAATCTTGCCTGGGGCCAATTGTAAAATTCATCATCGAAATAGGTCTGTGTAACTGGAGTAAACACAAATAGCATTAGATGAGATCTGCCTTTTCTTCCAGCTTGCACTGACTGATTGAACCTGGCACCCTTACAAAGGCACCACTAATGGGCCACATCCTGCAATGTAGGCGGGACTGTCTGATAATGCAGCGTCTGACAGGACTGGGGGCGGGGAAGGAAGACTGGGCCTGCTCTCTAGCACTGGGAGAAGCCAGGCCTGGGGGGGGGGGGGTGCTGTCTGGGGAAGGAAACTTCCCCTCCAAACCCACACCAGGAGAAATTCTAAACCCTCTGAGGTGCGGACTTTTCTGCACATTTCCCCCCTTTGACCAGCGGGAAAGATCTGGATCATACTGAGGCAAACTGGCCGGAATGAACTCCCTTCTGGATCAGGCTTTGAACAGTTCCTCATCTTGGGTAAATAGTCACCTACACCAGGAGAACAGCAAGGGAAGGCTGGCTCTCCTGACCTATCCGCTTGCAATGGTTCCTGGGAGCCGGCAGGAGTGGGGTAAAGGAGAGGGGTGGTAACCAGTTGAAGGGCATGTTACCTAGATGGCTGGGCTGAGGATGTGGAGCTCTGTCATGGGGACACTAAGAATTTTAGCCTTACCGCACAAAGAAATTAGGGGTGACATGACATGGGAACTTGATAAAAACACATTTCCCTGTCCCTCTTCATCAGTGGCCATGGGTCTGGGGGAAAGACCTCGGGAATGAATCCCACTTGAAGCCCCTCACATGGACTAGTCGGTGACCTCGGGCTGCTGGCTACACATGTGAGCTCAGGAGCCCCCTCTGGCCCAGCTCTCCAGGGTTCTTTGCACCTTGAAATTTTCTGGTTCTCTGGCAGGGGCTGCCCCAGTTAGAAAATGTCTTGCACTGTGAATACATTATATCTAGTCTTAGACTTGTTTCTATTGCTGCTATTTGAGAAATTCAATCAGAGTCTGAATGCATTAGCAGAACTCAGAATTTAAACAAAAATTCTTATTTTAGGTGAGGGAGGTTAAGGGAGATAATAAAGTGACTAAGCATTCCCTAATTTATCACACATTTATGTTTTTCTAGAGTGGTTCTGGCTTAAGTGGGTTCATCTTTAACTCAAGGCTGCAGTAGCTGTACATCACTTTGGTCTTGGGTTAAGGCCCTAGGTCCTGTCCTTGGATGGCAGTGGGTGACCTCAGCTGTGTAATATGTATGCGGTGTAAAGTGGAAGACCGCGAAGCTGGAATGGAAACCTGGAAGTGTCTTAGTTCTCCACGATAAGTGCTATAGAAACAGGCTCACCTGGGAATCACACCTTTTTCTAAAGTGGGAGACAAAAATCTTCAAAAGTATCATTCTTGGAACACATTCTTTGCCTTCTTGCTGATACTAGGATTTGGCAAGGCTGAAAAGGAAATGCCCCTCCCCATTTTGGTGCCATTTCTGTTTCCTCTGACCTGACCCACTACAATTCTTCTCAACTGCTGGGCCTTATAGCTAAACAAAAGATCGAATGCCAGGCATTTGCAGATTGATGTGGATCTCAGTCCCTATGCAGTACTTGCCCCAGGGGCATCAATAGTCTTAAGTTTTGGTTCTAATTGTAGCAAAGGGATTACAAGCTTCATTGTGCAAATGACGACAGTTGGCAAGGAGGGGAGGAGGCATCTCGCCAGCTGTCGATGGGGTGTTCAGAGGGCTGCCCTGTGAACCAGCACCTGTACCTGGCAGTACCGACTTCGAAGTAGGACAGAGGGACCCAGACCTCATTCAGAATCTCACAACAGTCAATATGCAGATGCACATATCCACACCTACACAACACACCCTCGCATGCAAGTCAGTACGATGCTGAAGCACTCAGTGCTCTCTGGATTATAATATACCAGTGGCCAAATTCTGGTCCCAAAACTTAACCTGTAGACCTACTAGCCATTTGCTATAATAATTAAATTCTGTCCCCTAACCCAGTATTACAAAGGGCTCCTTGTGAACATTTGGAGGATGTGTTCACTCATGGATCTACCTGGCATGTAAAGGACTCTCTATGGTGGCATAGATCATTATTTTAGGCACTTCGGGGGGGGGGGGGGCTAGGAGAAAAGGCTATGTCCTTACAGCACCGAATGACTAGTCAACTGTAGCCAACAGCAACCACCACCACCACAAAACCTACCAAATCGGTTATGAAACAGCTATTTACCTAATATATGTACTAAGATTGAACCCTTGGGTCTCCAGTCTGGGCAAGTAACTAGATTATGATACTGGAATTCTACCTTCACTCTTTCCTTTCCAAGGAAGAAGGCGGTGGCATGCAGGACGTCAGCGGCGTGGGTAGAGTTATGGTACGCATTGGAGGAGTGGTAGTTGGCCTCGATCACCTGGAGCCAGGCCCGAAGAGTAGTTTCAGAACAGTGCAAAAATTCACATACTCCGAACCGGGAGAAGACCTTTAAGCCCAGGTAAACCAATGGCCTGGAAAACAGGAAAACAAACCCTGACTCACTGTATTCACTGGCCCCAAAACTGCTTTCTTTGATGATACTGAGGAATGCGGAATGGAGGTATTTTTCTTCTGATGCTTATTCCACATGCACAGGGCCATAAAAACATTTCCTCCCCCAGTGAGAAGAAGCTAGGAGTGGCTCGCTAGCCACTTATTTGAAACTAGGTGCCTGTGGTAGTCAATCAAATGATTGGAATTCCAGAGTTTCTCTTCATTATTGCCTGCAGTGGCTCTAACAACCAAGAAAGACCCCTGGCAGTTCCTCTCCATCTGCACTTCCTTTGTGTCCCCTGAGGAAGTTACTGAGCCTAAGGACAAAAGGACTGGCTTGTGTGGTCTCAACCAAGTCATGCCATGCAGAGTTACATTACTTATAGGTGAGAGGCACTCACATCCTAATAGACTAACATGCCTGGAAGACGTAGCCTTCTCCTGCTGTAAGAAGAGGACTTTGTGAGTTATCTAACCCTTGCCCTGCCTACAGAACCAGAAGAGAAGCCCATGGTGCTCTCAAACTCATTGTATAAGGTTGGGTGTCAACAAGTTTGGGGCTGAGAATACTTAGAACTCTTGACACATTAGCACAAAAGAATGACCTGGGCAGATCTGAAGGGCTCAGTATTTCCTCGTCCTGGGTCATCACCAGACTGATCCCGTGTCTTACCCACCAATACTCTCTCTCCATAAAGGAGCTCACGCAGGGGCCACGTCTGCTCGGTCGACACTCCCCCAGCATGGTAAGAAAGGCACAGCCTGTGAGGTCCCTTGTGGCAAGGACTCATGTCTCCCTCGAAGTTTCCCAGTGTGCAAGTCTTGAGCTTGGCCATCAGTCCTCCCTGCCTGCAGCCAGAGAAGCCACATACCTTTTATGTGTAACAGCTTCCAACTCAAAGATGTTGAACTCCCAACTTTCCTCATTATCCAGTAACTGGGCGATACAAGGGGGGACATCGTTGATGGTTATTGGCATCGCCAGGTGACTGTGACTCTGGTGCACGTCTGGGCAAACAGATGGGCAGGGAGGCTGGTTAACAGTGGGCCCTGGAGGGCCCTGGAGCATCTGTCATCACCCTCATGGCTGCTCCTGCAAAAGGAGGTCTTGAACTTCCCAGAGGAGGGAGATTTTTGACTTCAGGGCTCTTCTCTCCTACTGCTAATTTCAAGGCCCTCAAATAGAAAAAGAATTCAGTTTGTTTAAGTGTATAGAGATTTGCAATTCTTATTCTGACAGTGTTCAGTGTTGAGAGAAGTAAATTTAATTAGGAGACCTGGTTTCAAGAGTAGACCCTTAGAGACGCTTAAACTCCAGTGAGACTGACAGGAAGTAGCACCAAGCTCCCCCCAGCCCTGCAACCCGCACCAAGTAATCGCAGCACTGGGGATGCACAGGACAGAGACGGGTTGTAAGTAACAAGCGGACAAGTGGCGACTTACTCTTAGTGAACACATACTCGTTTCCGGACAACCTTCTCAGGCCATCCTGGAATGAAGAAAGATGATATTAGCACATTTTATATGCCTGTATCATTTTCTCATTTCTTTCATTAGCCTAAGAGATTTGATTGCTGAATAACCCAGTCAATCTGGAACTCCCAAGTTGCAGCTTGAAAGGAAACTGGAACAACAGCTGTAAGACACAGGATAGTCCCTCCATGGCTGCTGGACCCAGGAGATGGAGAACTGAGGATGAAGTGTAAATGACAGTATTCAGGGCTCACACTTGAGCTGTGAGTTGGCTCTAGTCTCATGCCATCTTTCTTTGCTGGCATATTGAAGGCACATTAGTGACATCACAGAAGTGAACTTGTTTTGGTTTGGGTGGGTGTGATTTTGAAGTGACCCTACTTACCCTCACAGGAACTGTGTTATTTGATTTACTTATTAGGGAGACAGTGCCATGGGCCATATCTGGGAAGTCCTTAATGTAAAGCCTTAAAAAGTTTGACCTAAATTTTGACTAATATCTAATTTTTCCAACTTTATTTTCTGTTTTGTAACATAAGCATTGTTGTTAGCACTTAAAAGCTTCTGGATTTGAGATCTTTAGAGGGACAGCATAAGGGAGTAGACAGAATTCCAATGTTCTGGCATTTACTAGGCTCTTGAACTTGAACTTGTCCCCAGATATGCTTGCATCTCAGTTTCCTTCCCTTCATTTTCTATCCCTGCGTACCTAATTTTTTATGATCTTTCATAATCGTTTGTATAACTTATAATGGTTTGCCATCCTCAGAAAGCATTCCCCTGAAGTCACACCTTGGATCTTTAGGTCAAAAGCTTAATTTTTACAGCTGAATAAAAGATAAGGCACAACTGCCCTGCCTCTAAGACAGATCTCACAGGGACTCTGCTGTTTTTTTCTTTGCCTTTCTCTCTTCTCTTAGAGCATTACACGGAGAGGAACCCCGGGATGGCATGGCGGCAGGGAGGAGGAGGAGAGGTAACTTGTTCCAGGAACCAGAACCCTTCTGCTACAGCTCTGCAGGGGCCACCGTGCTGAAAGACCTTGGCCAGCGCTCTAACTGAAGCCTGCACTGCATTGGGATGGGGCAAGTAAGGCCAGCCCAGGGGCCGGCAGGGAATAGGAGGTCCCTCAGATGATAGGCTCATCAGAGACCTTTAGTAGGAACAAGGAGAATGGGTCAGAAAGCCAGTCCACACTCGGCATTTGGTGGCAGGGTTACACAACAGCCTTTAAAATAAAACTCAGATGACTCTCGGACTTTGTTTTTCTCCCAGAGAATTCTTCCAGCTTCAGCCTCTGATAAGGAACACAAATGAATCATTCGAATTTTCTTTCTCTTCACTCGCTGATAGATAATGATCACAGCCAAACAGATCACAGTAAAACACCACAACAGGGTGAGTCCTTGGAAACCAGCCACTGTTGGTGGCTACAAGTGAAGGCATCTGGTGTCTGAGTGCTGGGCGGGGGGGCTCCTGCCTGAGCCCCTGCTCTGCTTTTACCCTATTCTAAAGGGGCCTTCTGTGTAAGCTTTTACTTAGAGAAAGGATTCTGGAGCTAAGGTTTTGGGAACTAGTGTTGTAGTCCGAGTACAAACCCTTCCAATTATATGAAGAGCCTCAGATGGTACCTAGCCTTAACCTCAATCCACGACGGTGCCCACCAAGTCGAGGGGAAGAAGAGAACAAGGGCCCCATCATGCATATTTGCCCTGGGTCAGCTGCCTATGAATGCCATACGGTACACGAATTCTGAAGGGGGCGCTGTCTCCCACTGCTGTGGTCAGCTTTACAGAAGATAAATGCAAGAACTTGACTAACCACACCCAGAAATTTTGGTGCATATGCTTCTGGTTATGCTTATGTTTGCCCTCATGATAGGTATTTCTGTATTATAGGTAATAGTGCATGTTACATGTTGTGTGTAGCCTAGTACATGTTTAGTGACATGTCCCCAGCATTTCTGGTTTTTCCTCATCACTCACAGTCATCAGGCCTCCGACGAGATCACTGGTATGAGGATCTTCATCTTTGGTACCCAGCTGAGGGGAGTACAATTCTGTGGTCCGTAAAATTTCTAAAACTCTGTCCAAGGCTTCTGCTACTGTGACGGGGCTGTTTTCTTGGGCTGCGTTGATTATATTTATAACCTAAGCAGGTAAACAAAAAAATTGAGGACATTCTACTTTCTGTGTATATGCACCTGGAATCCCAAAGAAATCAGATGATAACACGTTGACCAGGGTGCCCAGGGCCTTCACGGCACGCCCTTGTGCCTCACAGCACTCGGCTCCTCCACTGCTCTTTCTCCCCCAGCCCTCTCCTCCTAGGGGATGGAGTGCCTTTTTCTCACTCCCCAGGCCATCCAGGAACGAGCTCGTTCATCTCCACGACTTTGGACACTATCATCCATGTGACTCTCATGTCTACATCCCAGCTCTGAACTCTTGTCGACCTCCAGACTTGTATATTCAGTTGCCTTACATACCTGTCAGAGTATCTACTAACATGTCCCAAACCAAACTCGTGATCTCGCTCCCCTCTTCCCAAAGCAAGTGAGCAACAACCAAACCATGAAAGGCAAGGAGCTTTGTTTCGTCCTCTGGTTTCCACACTGGGGTAAAAAAGGCACCTCTATCCATGCGCAAACTAGTCTGAGAGGCCCTGGTTTGCACGTCACTTTCCCTCCAATGTCTCCCCACTCTGACAATACGATGAATCACCAAGTCACACTGATTCCACCCCTGAATAGTTCCTGATCTATTCATTTCTCTCCATCTTCCCTGCTATAATTTTAGTACAGCCAACGCCATTTCTTGCCTGAAATTCTGGAAAAGCTTCCCTAACTGGCCTCTTCACTTTCACTCGTCATCTCCAATCCACCATCTGCATAACTGATCTTGTTCCCCTCTGCTTTCAGCCCCTCAGTGGTTTCCAATCCACACAAACTAAAATATAAACTCCTTGTTGTGGCCAGCTGGCAAGAGTGAACTCAGCCCTGCACAGCTAGCTCCATGCCCCTGTCTTCTGCCCTCTGTAAGTTCCAGCCACCCTGACTTTCTTTCCGGCCCTCGAATGCTCCAATCCCCCACCCCCCACCCCCGAGCTCCCTCCCTTACTGTGCCTGCTGCCTAGAATACTCTTCCTCCATCTCCTCTCTGTCTTCGCATGCTTCACGTCCTACGTCAAACATTACTTCCTCTATGGAGACACCCTCCCTCCCACATACCCCAAACAGGGCCTCATCTAATTTCTTCTCATAAACCCTGTTTTCCTCTATACAAGTTATTGCAATTTACCACTACATATTTATTGTGTTTGTGTAATCTGTTTCCTCTACTAGACTGTAAACTCACTGATATTAATGGTATGTCATTTATCATTTTACCTCCAAAACATAGCCCAGTGCTGGGTGACCCCAACTGTAGAGTGGAGGCAGCAGCTGCCACTCACCTTTGTGATGGGCGCCTCGATGGTCATGGAGTGGATCCTGGCCATAGATGGATAGCGGCGGTTCTGGAGGCTCGGTGCTGGAGAGAAGTCAAGAAAGGTGTATCTGGTGTCAGTGCCTCAGAGTGGCTGAGTGCAGCAAAGGAGCCCATCATGGACCAGGGGCCTGGTTCTCAAAGGAGTGAATTCACCCATCTCTCAATCCTAAAAGGCTAAGTACATGGCTACTACTGGCCAGAGTTTGGAAAGGACGTTCTGGCCTGGAATGCTGATGGCAGGAAGGCTTTAGGAGCCCCAGGTCCACAGGGGAATTTCAGAGAAGGTTGATGGGATCCCAAGACCCCATCCCAACAGCCTAATGACCCCACAGAACTCACTTCCCCAAAAGTCACTGCAGCCCATCGTGGGCAGTTCCATCACTTTTGGCCCTTAGCCACTGGCCATGTAACTGGAGAACTGTGCAGTGTGGGAGGGGAGGCACGGTCCAGGTGGAGGGGGGAGGGTGGGCAGAAGAATGAACCCATGCTCGGTGTGAATTAGGGCCAGGCACTCACATCCCTGAGCCGTTAGGTTGTTCACACCCTGAACCCATGGTGGCTCTAGCTCTAATCAGTAGCAACTTTCATTTTAAAATAATTTTATTTTTTTGATCAGGTAATGCTTACATGTGATTCAAAATTCGAAAGGTGGAAGCTTTACTTTAAAAGCACAGTTCTCATCAGATCTTCCTCCCCCTCCCTGTGAGGCAGGCGGGAGGGACAGAACCCGTGTGGTATAGAAGGGACCACACAACCTAGCCACGCCCGCAGAGCAGGCCCGCTGCCCAGCTGTCTCTGTGGGCCCTGTGCTGCCAGAGAAGCCACACTGCACACCTCTGCTCTTCGCCCCGCACGCCCCCGTGCTCTGTGGGGATGACGATGGCCATGCAAATTCTGCTATGGAAACAGCTCATCTAGTTGCAGTTCCTCAGTCGTCACCCTTCCCATCTAACATGTGGTGTATCTGCACCCTCCAGCCACCCGAAGGTGTTGCAGTCCACCCTCCTTACCTGCCCTGTCAGGTGTCCCTCTCCCTCTGTGAGCTGCCCGTCTTCTCTTTAGAGTCTTTGGCTCGTGCTAGTCCAGCCACTTCTCTCACACTCTGCTGCCCGTTGTGCCCAAAGGGCTGAAAAGTCCTTCCCTTGCCCTTCCTATTTATCCTCTTCAGTTACCACCAGTTCTCTCCTTTCTGTCAGTCACTAACCATCCCCTCCTCATGCCTGTGGAATTTGTCCTCATTTGCCAAATAAAAACCAACCGAATGGGTGAAACCCACGAGTCTGTTCTCAGCCCTGAAGCTCTCTGACCTCTGCAGCGTATGACACTGCTGGGCCTCTCCTTTCTTTTGCTGCCCTCTTGCTCTTGGTTCACGTGACTCCATGTCCACAGCGCTCACCCCTGCCCTCCAGTCGTCTTCACTGGCCCTGGTTCTCCTGCTGCCCTCTCACTGAGGGTGTACTTTCAAGCCTTGGACTCAGACCCTATTTTTTCATTACACACTCCCCCAGGGATGTTCCTCTGCTCACCTGTTACCTCTAGGGCTCCCAACCCACATCTCCAGCCCGAGTGCCCGCCTTGCATTTGAGCTTCCTTGGCATTTCCACAAAAAGGAAGTTTATCATTTCCTCGGCCCCCACCCAGCCGCACATGGAAACTTTCCTGTTTCTGTAAACGGTGCTCGTATCTTCCAGGCACAGCGGGATGAAATTTCAGAATCATCTTTGACTTTCCTATCTCCCTGCAAGTCCAACGGATAGATTAGGCCTGACTGAACTCAGAAAATGTCTTGCTCAATTCTGTCTTACAATTTGCCTGCGGCATTTTATTAAGGGAAAGTAAGGGTGTGCAACAGGAACGCTGACAACTGGGTTTGTGATGAGTTGGGAAGCCACAGTTCTGGTCCCTGCCTGCTGCCAGCAACCAGCAGCGACCCAGCTACCGAAACTGAGCCACTCTGGTGGCTGTGGCCCAGCGCACTTCAGGCCACCAAGGGACAAGCCTCGAGTCATTGCAAAGAGAAGACAAAGACGGTAAAAAGTAAAAAAAAAAATTAAAAAATGGAAAGGCCTAAAAAGTCTACTGCCTCTGAGGTTAAAGGCTAGTTCAGTTGAAATCTTATTCTTTGGGGTTTGATATATATGCTGACAAATTAATATATTCTTCTGTCATTTTCTACACTTTAAAAAAGTCAACAAAATCTGAAAAACTTACCATCACTGCCTCGAGATGATATCGATTTCACGTCGATGGACTCTCTCCTCCTGTTCTTGTATCTGAGTGAATGAGACTCTAGGGGTTCAGATGAGAAATGGGAAGTGATTAGTTATCAGCTTATTCACAGGGGAAGTTCGGACACATTCTTCCCCTCATTCTCCAAAGAAAACAAGGATACTTCTCACACACTATAAAATACTTCTAAGAAATAGGAAACGACTTTCTCTTCAGCTGATCACCACACACAGACTCAGTCACCTCAGTTGCACAGGGATGCCCTTCTCCTGTGGCACCGCATGGCGTCGTGGAAATGGGGCTTATGACCAAGGCTTAGTTTCATTATTAAACTCTTTAAAAAGAACATGAAAACTTAGGGGATATTTGGGGGGGGGTTCATTTTGACCTGAAGTACAAAATACACTTAACTGAATGGAGGAGGCTCTAATGGGGGTATCTGAGGAAGTAAAATACTAGTGAAATCCACGGAGAGTTGCATTTACTTGAGAAACTAATTTGGACCAATTTTAGACCTCTCCCAAAAGTCAGACCTCTGCATGGTCTTGGAGGCTCTCCTGAGGGTGTGATTTCATCAACGATGCAGACTGCCAAGCCCAGGAAGGAGAAGAAAAAGCAGTTTTATACTTGAACAGTTTCCAACAGCTAAATTCATTCCCATTTTCTGAGGGGCAAAAGCACTTATATTCTACATAAGTCTTTGCAGGCTTTGAATTTAACACTCAGAATGTGCTGTCACATTAAGGCGAGATCTCATAAGCATACAGTGCATGCCACCAGTGAAGACCAAGGGACAAAAGTGTCTGGGCTGCAGCGCTGGCTCCAGAAACACGCACTCCCAGGGCATTGGCTTCTGGTGGGAGCCACGCGTGAGCAGGGAGAGAAACTTTAACAGAATTACTCCTTCCTGTGCTAAGACAGGAGGCAGACATGCAGGTTCAGCAGGAGAGTGTGCTTCTCAGACACCGGTAAATCGTATTTCAAGAGAGAAAAAAGAAGTTCTTGTCTAGTGACACACCAAAAGGTAGAAGACAGTGCAGTAGTTAGAGGACCAGCCCCACAGCCACACTGTTCAAATTCAAGCCTCCACTCTCCATCTAGTAGCTGTGTAACCTGGACAGTGTCACTTCCGGTGTCTCAGTAACCACATCTGTCCAGGGAGGAAAGCTGGTGCATGTCATTCGTAGGCTGTTGTGGGATGGAAGCAAGTTAGTCCGCAGACAGCACTTAGAACAGTGCCTGCTAAGTATGTGGTTCTTGTTGGCTTTTATTATGAATCTGCTCATTTGCATATAGACCTCCTTTTTAGGCACACATGGGATATTGTTATAATGTTTTTCTACTTGCTGTTTTCACTTCATGATTTGTCTTAGACACATTTCTAGATCACCTTTTTTTTTAACCATTTAGTGTCTTAAAAAATCTGATTCAACTAAAAAGGTTAAATCAGTAACTAAACATGAATTATACATGTATTTTTACAGTATACTATTGCAAAGTATAAGGTGGAAATTTATACATTTAAAGGCAGAACTATTATAAAATTAATCTGAACACTATAGCCATAGAGACATGCCTTAAATGATCTAACTTAAAATGTTCGCTACCTTTTTGCCTAATTTTTGTCTTCCAGACTTGGTCTTAATAATTTTTCTAGCCTTGGATATGAATTTCAGTGTTTCTTTAAAAACTACAGGTAGTGATCCTTTACATCATATCATTGGGACCACAGGGCAGCTTTCAAACCCTCAGAAACTATCAGCAGGCACTAATTTTTAGCCTATTCAGGGACTTAATAATCAGATACGTTCCTAACATTTGTTTACCAGAAAATAATTAAATTGAATTTACTGAAGATTCAAGGTTAAATTCAAGATTAAAGAACACAGGAATTCCTCAAAATAAAACAAAAGTAGGGAGGTTAGTTTTGCAGCTGGAGGCCCAGGTTGTTTTGTTAAATTCTAACTCATTCATTAGAAATCATGCAAAGATAGATACTGATTATTCCTCCTGATTTTATCTCCATTGAAGTTAAGAGAAATTATAGCAATAGAAACAATTTAAAGTTTCAAGAAATTATTCTTCAATAAAGGCCATTTAAATCAAAGAACTCATTACGCATCCCCTTAACAGATGCTTGTGGAATGAATTTAAAAACCAGAAAAAAGAAGGATAAAGGTGTTTTAAACAGCTATATGCTCAATGGAAGAACAGACACGACATCACAAACTTAAAAGCAGCTACCGCGTGCTGAGTGCCAGCCATGCAGCAGACACGTGGCTTTAACTAACACTCACTTCACAAGGACAGCATGCTAGTCACTGCAGCATTTCCAAAAGATACGTAGTACGATCCCAATTTTACCCATGAGGGAACTTAAACTTGGAGAGATTACACAGGTAGCTCAAGGTCAAAGAGCTAATGAATGGCAGAACCTGTGCTTTCCAAGATGGGATGGCTTCAATTGATCAATATTTTGTGAGTATTTATTGAGCGTCTATTATGTGCAAGGCAATCCTGGGCACTTTAAAAGATATGAAAATGCTTGTAACAGATTTTGGCACCCAGAAGGCCTTACATGAGTTAAAGTAATAGTCTTGCTGTAAATGTTAAAAGAAATAAACCAAAACTACTGAGAGTGAGGAGATAGGTGGGGAGGGGAGGCGAAAGCTAAATAGTTAAATACACAGTATGGCTAGATATGATGTACATTTTCTCCTTTAATCTTCATAACAGCAAGATGGACATTGTTAATTCCATCTTGTTGTAAAATTGTTAGTTTTACAAATGAAGAAACTAAAGATCAGAAAGAGCAAATGAAGTCTTTCTGAGTAGGCTAAAGTGTGGTCCGTCCTGGAATCAAGGAGAACGACTAAATAGCCCAGGATCGGACTTATGCATTAGTGGCTGGAAGGCCACTAACGGGGGGGGGGGGGGGGGGGGGGGGGGGGGGNGGGGGGGCATGGGGAATGTGTTGTCTGTGCAAGAGCAAGAATTTTAAATCTTTGGTAGTAGACTGATCAGAGAATTCCAGACTTTTTGAATGTAGAAGTCATCATTTTATGGCTGAGGAAACCAAGGATCTGATGGGCAAGAGTCGCCCAAGGAATGAGGGGAGGGAGCGGGGAGCAGAGATGGTGACTCAGTAGTGCTCCTGACCCACAGGCCGGGGCCGCCCACGTTTTCTAACTGAACAGCCACTGGCTGCTGCAAAGAGAGGGAAGGCTGACCGTGGAGGAACAATGCACCTCCCCCGGACTTCGGGGCCACTCTCCGTCTTAGATTTATCTGTGCTACGTGGTCTCCAGCCAGCAAAAGACAACCAGTAAGGGGTAGGTAGCATTAGGTAGAGAAGGCTGCCATGAAAGAGTACTCAAAAAAATGTGAAGGGATTCCGCCTTTAGTCTGGCTTTCCAACCCCTCCCCCCCATACCAGTCCTTGGATTTCAGTGATCCCAGTTCTTGGGGCGTGGCAGGCAATCCAGACTTCCTGGGAGAAACTCAGAGATGGGAACCCACAGACGCTGCCTGGGTGTCCGAGAGTGAAACTGAAGTGTTCTCACCTGTCTGAGAACTGTCTCCTGAATCACGATGAATCTTGTGAATCTAAAGTTGTTCGAAAGTTTGGTAAAACAAGAGAAAGAGATTTAAAATATAGTATGAGCTACATTCACAGCCAAACAATTTCATTAAAAAGCTCTGAAGACTTCGAAAGGGTGAAAAGTTGCACAGACAGCATGAACAGGTGAAAGATGTGCACCAACTGATATTATTACAAGCGTTCTGCTAAGCCCACACCCTTACAGAATGGCTGAGCCCAAGAGCAGGAGATGCTCAGAGAACGCATTTGCTAAGCTGGGCATCTCAACTCTCAGTCAGCTGTTCTCACTTTGACAGCCTGCAGAAATGCGTAAAGACAAAAAGCTATACAAAAGTTTAAGATTCTTATAAGGCTAATGTATAACCTTGTATTTCATTGCATATTATAAAATGTAACTATAATATAGAAGTAATACAAACTTAAGCCTAGCATTTCTAGAAAGTTCTCCCACAAAGCTCTTCTTTGAATGCTCTGTTACTAACCAGGCCAATTTACGTTTCTTCACAACGAGATCTGAACTTGAGATGCAATTTAGCACCTAGTTCTTTCTCATTATCAAATTTTTTGTGCTGGTGATTTTGTGCTAATGCTCAACAGATGAAGTAACTAACACTGGGAATAATAACTTTGCTTTCTTTGGGGTACTGCATTTCTTGTGTTTACAACTGACTGAGACTCCGTCACCAGGGCACACGCAGCGCTGTCACGCTATGGTCGTGCTGCCTTCCTGCGAAATCCATCAACTTCGAGCAGCTCAGATCATCAAACATCCGCAGCCACTCAATGAATGGGATACATCCACTCGAAGAACAAGACAGGTGAGTGCGTAGGACTGTCCACGAAGGACGACTAGGATGGTTTGGCAACACAGCCGTGGTAGCCAGAAATCCCCTATGTAGCAGATACAGGTCCAGCGTTCCGGCGTGACTGAACCACTGAAACATAATCATGTAAAACTGAAGTGTCAAGAGAGGGGTTTTCTATGAATTATTCCACACAGCCCAGTCCATGTAATACCAAAACAACTGCATGGCCAGCCTGTGTGAGATCTTGGTCTTAATTTGACTAAGGGCTGTGACTCGTTTATTCCATAATTATGGGATCTTTTTATTTCTACTGTGAACAACTGCTCTGTTTTTCTTTTATAGATAGACCATTTGCTACAAGGCTACCGAGTGCAGTGTGACTTTTTCATCCACATCAAATGAATACAACCTTCGCCTTGCAAATTGTTCCTCTATCAACTTTAGTTCAAAAGCAAGTGATCTCTGAATACTTAGCTTTACTCTCTGAGTCACAGTACATCTCTCCTTTGGGAACGGAGCCCCATGGCTCCCCAGATCACACACAAAGAAACCTTTTCATGTAGTTCATGGGCCCCACAGGCCAACTGATTGCACCATGGAGCTCCTGGAAGGTCAGTGTGAGCTTGTGTGCAGTCCAGTAGATGCACAGCCAGACCCTGCCTTTGCGATGAAAATGAACTCTGACTCCTCCACCCCACCTTGGGAGGGCTGGGGAGGAGAGGAAGGAGAGCAGGAGGAGGGAGAGGAGAGGTACTAGTCCATCTGCTGAGGAGGCTCTGGTCTTTCTCCACTCAGAATGCTGCACTTTGCACTTTCTGAGCTGAACACACAGCACCCACGTCAACCCCACCACCCCCAGACTGGCTCATCTTCCTCTGACGGACTGTGTCCTACAGACGGCACAGGGACTGGAAATATTCTACCGACCAACCGACGACCATCACCCATTCACTAGCAGAGGTGTGCAGGCAGTCTCGGCCTCTGCAGCCTGGGGCCTCGTGCCACGACTCACTTCATGATCCTCCTGGTGGCAGCAGCACCTGCGTGCCTGCCCCTCTCACGCCCCAGTGGCGCTAGGTTTTCACTGGAGCTTCCCAACTCAGGTTACCTATATGCCTCTTTCAAATGCCTCTGACAGCTGAAGATTCACTTGGATGAAAAAATGACTTTAGAATTCATTTTTTTTCTTTGAGGTCTAAACCCACCAGCCATTTTTAACTTGGTATGAAAGATTCTGATATATAATTCTTGGTATGCGGGGTCTGATATAGCAGGCAGTTAGACAGACATGCGCAGACTCGGAACGACAGGCCAGATACAGAAGGTCATGAGGGTGGAAGCCCCAGGTGCCTAGCAGCAGGTAGAACTGGGGACATAAGTATTGTAGGATGGGGCCTTGCCCCCAGGGTGACCTTTGATCTCCTAGCATATCACTGTCATGCATTTGGGGCCCTCCCCTGACCTTTCCTCCCCTGGCATGTCACAGTCATGTGGTAGACTTCCTTAGAGGACAAACAGGGGGCTGGAGAATGGCCTCATGTGACTCCCTTGCACAACCACTCCCTTAAGCATTCAGAACAAGACAAAGAGGTTCTGACCCGCATCAGATCATCTTAGGAACAAAGCCTGGGGTCTGCTGACCACAGAGACAGAGGTTTGGTCAAACTAGAGATAACATGTAGGCCTCGGTTGTGTTGCAGCTCCTGGCCCAGAAGCAGCGAAATCACACAGAGAGATGCCACGGCCGGCATTAGGACCCCTGCCCTGGCACCGACGGGTCAGTGGAGATACAGCCCTGAAAGGACACACCTGGAAAGCTGAGGAATATTCTTCTGAGATCCTCTCCTGAAACATCATCCCCTAAAGTCCCTGCCTTTAGGAAACAGATAAAACACCTTAAGACGAAAGGCTCAGCATGTATTCTCTCTCTCTCTCTCCCTCCCTCCCAGGAGCACGTCTTCCTCTTTTCTTCCCCTCAAGGCTCATATCTTTGCTTTTTCCTAAGCTCAAGGGTCCTTATTCTGCCTCTGTAACTTGTTTCCTGAGCCCATGCGTCCCAGCTGGCTTACTGCTACCTCTGTAACTTTCTGAACAAACTTTTGCTTATATTTGAGTCTTGGCTCTGAATTCTTTTTGAGCCAAAAGTCAAGGACTGAATTCTAACATCTGGTGCCATTCACTTGTTAACAATTCCACTAATATTAGTTTCTCATCATTCTCTTTCAAGTTCAGTGGGGAAATAGACAGGAAGTGAGGGGCCATGTAGTTTGATCTTCTCCAGTGGGCAGCTTAGGGGAGGCTCATGGGTCTGAGACTGCGGAGGCAGGAGGAGAGAGGGACCAGCTTTCCCCGTGACAACGACGGCCGTCTCTCAGATGAGTGCCCTGTGCTAGCAGCTGTAGATTTGCAACCTAGTCATTCCAACACCCTCCCAAGGGAGGAAGGATGATCCTTCCTCTGACAGAGAGGGAAACTGAGGTTTTGAGAGGTTAAGGGCCTTGCCTGTGCCACACAGCCAGCATGCGGCAGAGCACAATTCCAAACCAGGCCTCCTCTAGCTCCAAAACCGGTTCCTGTTTGTCACACTACTCTCTACAGTCAGGCCCAGAAGGGAAGTCCCAGGCCAAGGCTCGTTACATGGGGGTGTGAGGACAATATTCCCTGGTCAGTGCAGGGCACCTGTTTGAAATATGATTTTCTTTCAAGTTTTGGGGAAGGTATGAATCTCTGCTATCAACAGGTTTTGTGACATGCGTTCTAAAGCAAAGCAAAAAACTGGAATTCAACGTTCCCATGTCAGCTAGTCTCTCTGGAGGGCAGTGGTTTTGTTGCTTTTCCTTTTGTGAAAAAAGCTTAAAGTGCAGACCATGGTCGCGTATAGTAAGTTCTATACACTGTGTGTCCCAGGGGAGCCTGCAGGCGGAGCACCGAGTTTCTGCGATGTGAACACCGCCACCCTCGGGCTGGGCCGCTCTCACCTGAGCTCAAAGCGAGTCCTTGGAAGCTAACAGCCTGTTTTTGGAAAGAAAATTCATAGCTTTAAGCCTTTAATCACTTACGATACTATGGCTTCTCAAACGCTGCTGTCCTTGTGCTGCCTGCTTTGTGCACTGGATCATGCTCGGCTCTGAAAAGCACTGCAAACTCCGTGTGTGTGATTTCAGGGTCATTTGGTTGTTTTCCTCATAGAGAATAATCATCGAAAACTTATACTTCCTCTACACATCCACTAGAATGTCTGAAACTGGGAAGAAATCTTGTCAAAGGTGTGGAACAACTGAAGGGAGTATGAAATTGTACAACTATTATGAAAAGGGGTCTTGCAGTTTCTTGTAAAATAGAACACAGACCTGCCCCCTGACCCAACCTTCAGCATTCAGTTCCTCTTCTGAGCCTTTGCCCAAGACAACTGACGCACAACACTTGTCTAACGAACGTTTACAGGAGCCCCACACTACACGGCCCAGAAGTCCATCAACAAGAGAAATACACGAGTAGATTGACACGATGGGATGTTGTTCATCAATAAAAAGGAAAAAAGTACTGATAACTACAACAGGGATGGCTCTCAAAACACGATGATGAAAAAATAATGAATAAACAAAACTGAAACAGACTCACAGACACAGAGCAAGCAGCTGGCTGCCAGAGGGGACGGGGTTGGGGCACTGGGTGATGAGATGGTGAAGGGATTGAGAAGTACAGATTAGTAGTTACAGGACAGTCATGGGGATGTGGTGAAGCACGGGGAAGTGTCACTGACACTGAAATAACTGTGTACGGTGCCAGCTGGGCACTGGAAAGATTGAGAACACTTTGTAAAGTATGTGTGCCCCTGAAACCAAAAGGAAATTGAAAGAAACCCCTCCCAAAACATGATGATGAGGGAACAAAGCCAAACACGAAAGAGTAGACACTATGCAGCTCTGAACAGGCAACACTAACACATGGTTAAATAACTCAGAATGGCATTACCTGTGTGTGTGGGGGGGGGATGGGGGGTGGGCAGGTAGGAGTGGAGGCGGGAGGACTGGGAACTTTGGGGATGCTGAGGTCTGGTATCTTCAAGGGGTCTGAGTTTCAGGGTATATGCACTTGTCAAAACTCAAGGAATGCTAAACTTAAGATTTGTACATTTACCATACATAACTTTTATCCAAAAAAGAAAAAAAAGACAAAAAACTTAAACTCTAGTCAATCGTATGCATACTAAAGTGTCACAGAATAAATGTCCTGATGTTCACAACTTAGTTTGAAATGTACCAGAGAACAAGATGGACTGATGGGTGAATTGAGGGGCAGATGGACAGACATGAGAGAGCAAAATATTACTTATAGAATCTAGGTAGTAAGTGCATACGTGTGTGTGCACTTACGTGTTTACCTACACTTCTAACTTCTATATGTGTGAACAATTTTATTAAAAACATTGGGGAAATTACATGTTCAACATATATAAATATACATTTTATATATATTGTAAATATATATTCTATAAACACAGAATATAAATTGATGCTTAAAACTGGAAGAAAAAATATAATTTCAAAATCTGGAAACTAAACCAGGTGGAAGAAACTGAGAACAGCTGAGCGGAGTGAGGTGCGTGCCATGCCGTGGCCCCGGGACCCAAGCCTGGGCGTGGAGATGACGGTCCCCTTTGAAGCCAACTGTACGCAGCAGCAGTCTTAGAAGTATAATATTTGCCTGCATAACTGTTTAATGCATTGATTTTTAATAACTTCGATGATTAATTTTATGAATTATGGACCTAAACCCTGACCTCACCAATGGGAGAAAAACTACCCCCCCAAAATAACTATATGAAACATCCTTCTTAATGTATGTTAAAATCAACTTTTTAAAATGAAAACTCCTGAGACTTTTAGCAATTAAAATGAGTCAAGACCAGGATCACGGCAATAATAAGCAAGCAAGTAAATAAATACTAGATACTCCTTTAACACGCATTTCAGAACCAGCTGGGGAATGCAAATAGCATTTGGCAGGAATGTCTGCATCGCTTTTGCCATAATTGAATGGCAAAGTCATACGAGGTATCATCACAGTTCAGATCACCAGATGCCCCGCTACGGGAGCCTGGGAGACAGGCTTGATGCTCACTTTCCTCTCATCCCCGTGACTCTCTAAGTCTATCCTCCAATCCCGTAACAGCTCCCTTCTATGGCCAGCTCCCCAGTTGTACTGGTGACCCCGGGCTCTCTGCTTGCAGACCACACTGGCCTCCTCTGATTTTCCTACCTCAGGGCCTTTGCCCATGTGACTCCTACCCAGGAAGCTTCCAATCCATTCTCTTTCCTTGGCCCATTTGTTCTTCAGATCTTAGCTGAGAGGTGACTTCCACAGGGAAGCCTTCCCAGATAGTTCCTCCTCATTCCAGTCCCTCACGAGGTCAAGTCTTTCTGTCACATGTTCTCAATGAACTTTTCCTTTATTGCCTTTCTGACTATTCACAACTGTGTACTGTTTGTTCTCCTTCCAAACTGTAGGTTCTATTTAAGCAGGAATTGTGTCTCATTTAGTTACCTTCGTGTACTGAGAGCTAACGGTACCTGGCACATAAAAGCTCAATACATGTGAGTGTATAAGAGGCTGAGATCAATCGGCTTCTTTACCTTACAGCTTGTGGTGAATACAGTTATTAATGATTTGGCCATGGTATTGGTCGCTATTGACAAATATACTTAGTATTGATGTCCCTAAAGATACTAATTTACAAAATATTTCATGGAAGCACACCACGGAATTTTCCATGAAATGGGTTTTTTTTTTTAAAGCAAATACAGCATCGACTAAAAAATGTGACCACGTGCTCCGATAGTGCCAAACCTATGACTGGCAGACGGGCTGGTGTGACGGCCAGGATGAGGGCCAGCACCTCCGAGAGACTCTTCATTATATTTCTCACTGTATTCAAAGGAGCAGTAAAAATAGTAGATATTGTTTAAAACACAAAAACATTCATATTCATATACACATTCCTAATGAAATGAGAAGGGACTTTGAAATATTTCTTGATTATATAGGAGAGTGCTAGCTTTGATGGAAGAAGATTCCGATAAAAGTTTCAAACTCAGGCTTTATGTTGTTTGGTTGTTTATGTATTCCCCTTCCCCAGCCCTGTCCCTACCCGCCCCCCCTCAATATTATGAAAAGGGATAAAAACTTGATTGAGATGAAGAAGACTAGCCCTGGATGGTATGGCTCAGTGGATTGAGCGCAGGCTACGAACCAACAGGCCACTGGTTTGATTCCTAGTCAGGGCACATGCCTGGGTTGTGGGCCAGGTCACCAACAGGCCACTGGTTTGATTCCTAGTCAGGGCACATGCCTGGGTTGTGGGCCAGGTCCCCAGGTTAGGGCGTGCAAAAGGCAACTGCACATTGAGGTTTCCCTTTCTTCTCCCTCCCTTCCCCTCTCTCTAAAAATTAATTTAAAAATCTAACAAAATATTTTTTAAAAACTACTATTCTCTTAAATAATCGGTGTGGCTTACAACATGGACTCATTAAGCAATCTGTTTTCTTAAGCTTGAACATCCTTGAGCAAGAACCTCACGACAAAACTGAATGCTTTCCTGTGTGCTGCGACTTTAGGGATGAAGTGGTGTTTGAATGCTGGATGGGGGAGATAACCATGGAAACGGAGTCCTCTGAGACCGTCCCTTCATTTCTATGCAATGGAAATGACAGTGTGAGTGGCATGATGCAGAATTTCTTTGATCATCTTTCTTCACTGAAAACACTTTGATGAATATTTCCTCAGACAGCAAAAGTATCTGATGCATGAATCAAAGGTCTTTCCTATCTGCTCTATTACCAAAAACCACCCAAAGATACACTTCTCAAAATTCCCACCCAAACAGGGGACAAACACCCGTGCTTCCCAAACATGGGAACAAAACACCTCATACAAGGTTCTGGGTCCCTAAGCGATCACTTTTACGTGGCCCCTAAAGCCACAAACCCGCTGGTACCCCTGGTTCCATGAATCTCTGGGTTAGCACCCAGACAGAGGGAGGCAGCAGGGGAGCCCGTCTGAGCTTGACATTGGTGTCAGGCCTCTTCACTTCCGTTGCGCACCCTCATCTCTCCACTTCATCTTAATGATAACATGAAAGGTTACTCATATCAAAGTGCTGTGCGTTGGTCTGATATAAATGAAGATAGCCATATCAATGTGGGGGATCACACAAGATTAAAAAGAAAAATCCTTTTTTAATATACTTTGCTGTATGCCAGAATTGTAGCTATGTCTCCTCCACCACTATTGTTTTTAAATTTTTTAACTGAATTTATTGGGGTGACATTGGCTAATGAAATTATATAGGTTTCAAGTGTTAAACATTTTCTTGGGAAAACTTCAGCCTCTCCGTTCTGTGCACAGCCAGGTCTAGCGCGTTCACACATCCCGGTGTCCCTTGGTCAAAACGCCCCCTACCTCAGAGCTGGTGCCTGCTGGCCTCCCTCGACCTGCATCCGTAAGAGCCTTTGCAGAGCTGTGCTCTCATATGTGGCCCAGTGACAGCCATTCCTGTACCCTCTCCTTGTGGGAAAACACTGCCAGCTACCATTCAGGCTTAAATGTTCACTTGTTTTCTTTGTCCATTTTCTCTTTTAATGACTTTCAAATACCTACAATGTAAGCACCACTTGGCTTCATACCTGGCAACTACTGAGTTTTCTAACATGGAAATATGAGAGTGGTTCTTAGGCTTCAGCATGAATCAGAATCACCTGAAGGGTTTGTTAAAACGGGCTGCTGGGCCCCGCCCTCCGGAGTTTCCAGTCCCCTAGGCTGGGGCGGACCTAGGATTTGGAGCTCTCAGTTCCCGGGAGGCCCAGGCGTCCACGCTGCAGCAGGTGAGGCCTCGCTACCCAGGGTGCTCTGCGCACCAGCAGCTCCGGCAGCCCCTGCTAGTTAAAACCACTGACGCTTAGGCTCACTCCAGACTCACTAAATCAGAATCTTAACGTTTAATCTCCAGGTAATTTGATTACATCTTACATTTTGAGAAACACTGATTTAAGTGGGAAATCATACATTGCCAAAACATCTTTTGCTATCTCCATTTCTGGTTGTGGAAACCTGGGAAACTTACGAGCTTCACGGAGTCTCAGTTTCCTTATGGGTCAATGGGGACCAATACCTACTATTTTGGATCCAAGAGGATCAATTGGAGTAATGTGTGCAACATGCCTAATCCAGTAGCTTCCAACCTGGTCTTTCTACTGAAATCACCTGGAGATCTGGTGCCAGCACATTGCTGGGCGCTGCCCCCATCAGTTCAGTTTCCATAGGTCTGGGTCAGGGCTGAGGGTCCGAGTTTCTAACAAGTTTCCCGCTAAGCCTGGGGCTGCTGATCCGGCAGTCTTCCTTTGAGAACCACCGGCCTCGCCCATTGTGGGTGCCCAAATCATGTTGGTCCCCTTTGTTTTCTCTTTCATAGTTGTTCCTGTTTGTTAAGAACCGGATTCAGTGATGCTTGGGCTGCTTGTTATATCAGGACTGATTTTAGTTTTCAGAAATCTTTGGGGCACACCTCCCAATACAGGGTGAACCCTTTGAGGGCTTCACACGTAAGCAGCACATCTGTGTTCCTCACTTTTATGCTGGTGTTCCTTTTGCTTGTGTCCCCTCACTGCTCTGTGACCATGAGAAACATATAATGAATATAAACAGCTTCAGAACAAAATTTCATCTCACTTAAAGTTTCTTGTTCTTAAAGACTTCCCAGTGACTGAGGGCACTTTGGCCGAACACTGGTCTACATAACTGCACAAAGCTTGGTGGCTTTGTCCTGAGAATGAGCAAACTGCAAAGACCTAACCTTCTCCAGTTACATGAGCACTCAACAGAGTCACCCAACTACTTAATGGCACCAGGGCTTCATCTGCACAGCAACTAGAGAAGACAGAAACAATTAGCAGGACCTTCCCTTAGTAAATCAGGCCCTTTGCAAACATAGACACAGGCAGAGAAAGCACAAAAGAAAAATCAGCAATAATGAGAAGACAGGAGAGCTTAATCACAGCCTGCCCCGGGGTTCCGAAAATGCAGTTCATTAGAATCTTTGTTTACATTTTGTGAACTATCACTCCCCACAGAAAAAGGGCATCTCTAAACGATCCGGCATCTTGTAATTCAACTAAAAAATAGTTATTGGGCTCTCTTTAAGAGCTAGTCCCTGCTTTCAAGGGATTTACTGTCTACTCGGGGACGAAAGACAAGTACTGTGACAATGAACGTGTTCACTCCGTGTTTGGTGAGAGCACACTATGTGCCAAGCAACATTCTAGGCACAGGGATGTGGCACAGAGGAAAGGGATGCTCTTGGGAAGCTGGTCCCAAAGTGCCGGAGATAGCGTTTCTGAATGGGTGGGATGCCCATGGGTTAACAGGCAAGCTCAGGGCATTCCAAAACTTGACACTAAATATCCTTGAATCAGTCTACGCCAGACTACCCTGAAGGAACCCGATCACATCTTAATAACCTTGAATCAAAGTCACCTGCCCCTCAGGGTCTTTCCAAGCCTACTGAGGACATGGAAGAGAAAGCCTCAGGCTGGTATTGGGGTGTCTTTAACACCCTCTCTTTCCAAGGAGCAGGGCTCAGTCTCAGAGCTTTCGGCCAACAGCAGTGGCCATCTAGAATGTAATAAAATTTCGTTTTTTTTCCTATTATATCTATATTTTTGTTACCTTCCTTTATGACTAGTGATTATGGTATTCCATTTTATAGTCGTGATTACTATGGTGATATAAGTTTCCAGAGTGACTACTTCTAAAGAAAAGTATTAAATATGAATAGGTCAGGTGGTACCTGAACATGGAAACCATCAAAGCCCAGGAGTGACTGAAGCCTGGGAAACAGAGTCATACGCAGTGTGCCATTGGCAGCCCCTCAAATGCCCTGGCTTCAGTGGAAAGGGATCAGTCTGGGTTGCAGGACTGGGCTTCCCAGAGGACACTGAGAGGCATGGGTAGGGCTTCTGAACGTGGACATCAGACGTTCAAGTTAAGACAGTGATTGTCAGAACTGAGAAAATAAATCAAAACCAACTATGTGCTGTCTACAAGAAATATACCTTAAACAGATATATGGATTGAAAGTAAATGGATAGGAAAACATACATCACGCAACTGGATGAACATAAAAAGGCTGGAGTAGCTGTATTAATATTAAATAAAATAGATTATAAGAAAGAGTATCACCAGATATATAGACAGCTTTTCATAATGATAAGAAAGGTCAATTCATCATAATAATCATAAATGCATATTACTTAACAGCAGAGCTTCAAAACACATGAAACAAAAATTGAGAGAATGAAAGGGAAAAACAGACAAGCCTATGATTACAACTGAGGATCCTGACACTGCTCTGCCAGCACTTAATAACACTAGAAAAAGATTGTAAAAACACAGACAATATGAAGATTTCGATCAGCCTCCATGACTTAACTGGCATTCATAGAGTACTCCCCAACAACAAAAAAATATATATATACGTTCTTTCAAATGAACTTGAAATGTTGACTAAGACTTTAACCTGGCCATAATATAAGTCTCAATAAATTTAAATCAATTCAAGTAACACAAGGTATCTTCTCTGACCACATGGAGTTAAATTAGAAACCAATAAAAGAAAAATGGGCAAGTTGATTTTAAAATTCATAGAAAAAATAAAGAACTAAAATAGCCAAAACAACTTTAAAAAAAGAATGAAGTTTGAGGATTTACAGTACCTGATTTCAAGACTTATAAAACTAGAGTAATTACAACAGCATTGAGATACATAAGAAGATCAAAGAAACAGAATACTAGGTCCAGCAGTAGAACCACATGTATATGGTCAATGGATTTTTGACAAAGGTGTAAAGCCAACTTAGTGGAGAAAAGATAGTCTGATTATTAGAAGCTGGAACAACTGGCTAGCTAAATCCTCCTCCCCTCAAAAAAAAACAACAAAAAACCTTAATCCACACCTTGCTCCATACACACAAATTAACTCAAAATGAATCATGGGCCCAAATAGAAGAGGTAACACTATATATCATCTAAAACGCAACATAAGAGCAAATTTTTGTGATCCTGGATTATCAAAGACTTCTTAGAAAAATTTCCCCACAGACTGGGAGAAAATATTTGCACATATCTGATAAAAGGCTTTTCTCCAGAATATATAAGGAACTGTCAAAATTCAACTTAAAATTGAGTGAACTATTTGAAAATACAGTTCACCAAAGAAGATACACATATAGCAAGTAAGTGCATGAAAGATGTCAGTCATTAAAAAAATAAAAATTAACACCACAAAGAAATACCACTGTATAATTAGGAGAGTGTCTAAAATTTAAAAACTGGCTATGCCAGGTGATGGTAAAAATGTATACATCTCGAACTCTTATATTACTAGTAGGAAGGTGAAGTGGTTAAAAAACTGTAAAACAGTTTGGGAATTTCTCTAAAAGTTAACATACTTACTAGATGATGCAGGTATTTACCCAAGAGAAGTGAAAATGTATGTCCATGAAAGGACTTTTACATGAATGTTCCAAGCAACTGTAGTTGTAATAGCTAAATCTAGGAACACACCAAATATCCATTACATTGGATGCCATGGCCCTGCCTGGTGTGGCTCAGTCGGTTGAGTATCATCCTGCAAGCCCAAAGGTTGCCAGTTCAATTTCTAGCCAGGGCACATGCCTGGGTTGCAGGCCAGGTCCTGCAGGCCAGGTCAGGAGTGTGCAAGAGGCAACCAATCGATGTTTCCCTCTCTCTCTCCCTTCCTTCCCCTCTCCCCCAAAATAAATGGAATATTATTCAGCAATAAAGAATCTTAAAAAAACACTTGGAAGTCATAAACTAACTGTGGTATAGTTATACAACAGAATACTGCTGAGCAATAAAGAGAAGTCACTAAAACCTACTGAATTGTACACTTTAAATGGATGAACTGCATGGTACGTTTACATCTCAATAAAACTGCTACAATAAAAAAGAAAGGTATCATTAATAACATAAGAGGTTGGATGAACCTCAGAATCATTATGCTCAGTAAAGAGGCCACTCAAAAAATATATACAGTACAATTCTATTTACTTAAAATTCCATTTACACAAAAACTGTTCTACAGTGATCAGTGGTTGCTTAGAGACAGAGGAGGGTCGAGGAGACAGGAGGAAAGAAATACAAAGGGGCCTAAGGAAACTCCTTCTAAACTGGATTTACTGGAGTAACATTGGTTAATGAAACTTTATAGGATTGTGTACAATTCTGTAACACGTCATCTGTATATGTACTATGTGTTCACCACCCCAAGTCAATTCCGCGTTAAGTATGACGTTGGCTGTGGGTTTGTCAGATATGGCCTTCATTACATTGAGGTATGTTGTCTCTATTCCCAATTTGCTGAAAGTTTTTTTTTTATCATAAACGGGGGCTGGATTTAATCAAATGCTTTTTCTGCATCTATTGATATGATCATGTGATTTTTTTATTCTTCATTTTATTTGTGTGGTGTACCACATTTCTTGATTTGCAAATATTGTACCAACCTTGTATCCCTGGAATAAATTTCTCTTGCTCACAGTGTTTGATCTTTTCAATGTATTGCTAGATCTGACTGGCTAATATTTTTCTGAGGATTTTAGTGTCTGTGTTCATCAGGGATATCGGCCCATAATTTTCTTTCTTTGTAGTGTCTTTATCTGATCCTGGAATTAGGATAACGTTGGCCTCATGAAGTGAGCTTGGGAGGCCTCCTTCTGTAATTTTTTGGAATACTTTCAGAATGAGAGGTTTTAGTTCTTCTTTTAATATTTGGTAAGATTCACCTGTGAAGCCATTTCTTCCAGGACTTTTGTTTGTTGGGAGTTTTCTGCTTCAATTTCATGAGCTGTAACTGGTCTACTCAGATTTTCTGATTCTCCCTGATTCAATTTTGGAAAGTTGTATGTGTTTCTGAGAATTTATTCATTTTGCCCAGATTGTCCAATTTGATAGCATATAGTTGCTCATAATACTTTCTTACAATTCTTTGTATTTCTTTGGTATTGGTTGTTAAATCTCCTCTTTTATTTTTTATTTTATTTATTTGGGTCCTCTTTCTTTTTTTTCTTGATGAGTCTGGCTAAAGGTTTGTTGGTCTTATTTTTTTCAAACAACCAGCTCATGGTTTCATTGATCTTTTGTATTTTTTCAGATTCTATTTCATTTATTTCTGCTCTGGTCTTTATTATTTCCTTTCTTCTACTCATTTTGGGCTTTATTGTTTTTTCTAGTACCTTTAAGTGTAAAATTAGACTTTTACTTGAGATTTTTCTTGTTTCTTGAGGTAGGCCTATAATGCTATGAATTTCCCTCTTAAAACTGCTTTCAGACTTCCGGCCAAGATGGAGGCATAGGTGGAAACACTGTGCCCCTCCCACAACTAAATTTAAAGACAGCGAAGTTTTAGAAACAAAAACACAGCCAAAACAGTGAAAATTGAACTGTATGGAAGTCCGACACCAACAAACTACTCAGCCAGACAGGTAAGAGGAGTGGAGTCAGCAGCGGAGCCGGGTTGGGCTGGAAAGATTGTTCCTTCCGACTGACCCAGGAGCAGAGGCGGAGGCGGTTGCTGGATCCCAGGCATGGGGTGGCAACAGGCAGACCCAGTGAGGGCGCAGGGAATATGGCTGAATATGGTCACACATTCGCTCGCAGATAAACCAAGCGAAGTAGCGAACAGTGAGACAGACCGCTCAGGCTAGGGCCCTAGTGACAGGAATTAGAGCCTGAAAGCACCAACTGGAAAGACTTTCTCAAGGTTGATGGCCCAGGAGAGGCTCCCAGGCTCACAGAGAGTTCGGTGGAGAGACCCACAGGGTTCTGTAGAGTACACGGGCCCACACACCTGGGAACCAGCACCAGAGGGGCCCAATTTGCTTGTGGGAAGCCGCAGAGCAGACAGAAATCTGAGAGAGAGCAGAGCAAAGCACCATTTTTTCCTCTCTGACCTCGCCCCCACATACAGCATCACAATCCAGCAACTGGGTTGACCAGCCCTGATGAACACCTAATGCTCCGCCCCTCATACATAACAGGTGTGAACAGACCAAACATTATGACTCAAGAACAGCTCAAAGCCCCAGAGCCTATAATTCTAAGTGACCAAGAAATAGACAGCCTTTCAGATGCACAGTTCAAAACACTGGTGGTCAGGATGCTCACAGAACTGGCTGATTTTAGCCACAAATTAGGGGAACATATAAAGGCTAAACTGATTGAAATTAAGGGAAATGCACAGGAAACCAATAGTGATGGAAAGGAAACTGGGACTCAAATCAAGGAAGTGGACCAGAAGGAAGAAAGAAACAACCAAACAGAAAAGAAGGAAGAAACAAGAATTCAAAAAAATGAGGAGGCTTAGGAACCTCCAGGACATCTTTAAACGTTCCAACATCCGAATTATAGGGGTACCAGAGGGGGAAGAGGAAGAGCAACAAGTGGAAAACTTATTTGAACAAATAATAAAGGAGAGAACTTCCCCAATCTGGCAAAGGAAATAGACTTCCAGGAAGTCCAAGAAGCTCAGAGAATCCCAAAGAAGTTGGACCCAAGAAGGAACACACCAAGGCACATCATAATTACATTAGTCAAGATTAAAATGAAGGAGAGAATTCTAGAAGCAGCAAGAGATAAGGGGACAGTCACCTACAAAGGAGTTCCCATCAGACTGTCAGCTGATTTCTCAAAAGAGACTTTACAGGCAAGAAGGGGCTGGAAAGAAGTATTCCAAGTCATGAAATCCAAAGACCTACATCCAAGATTACTCTATCTAGCAAAGCTTTCATTTAGAATGGAAGGGCAGATAAAGTGCTTCTCAGATTAGGTCAAGTTCAAGGAGGTCATCATCACCAAGCCCTTATTATATGAAATGTTAAAGGGACTTATCTAAGACAAAGAAGATAAAAAATATGAACAGTGAAAGGAACCAAACTCACAGTTATTAACAACCACACCTAAAACAAAAGCAAACTAAGAGGACAGCTAGATCAGGAGCAGAACCCTAGAACTGGAGATCACATGGAGGGTTAGCAACAGAGGAGTGGGAGGAGGAGAAGCGGGGAGAAGGTACAGAGAACAAGTAGCATAGACAGTAGGTAGAAAATAGACGGGGGGAGGGCAGGAATAGTATGGGAAATACAGAATCTAAAGAACTTGTGACACATGGACATAAACAAAAGGGGAATGGTGGGGGAGGGGTGTGCAGGGTGGAGGGGAGTGAAGGGGGGGAACAGAACAACTGTAATGGCATAATCAATAAAATATATTTTTAAAAAACTGCTTTATTGTTTTCCATACATTTGGGATTGTTTTGTCCTCCTTTTCATTTGTTTGAATTTCATTTGTTAACTTGTTTCAAGTTATCTTTTCATTTCTTTCTTGATCTCATTGTTAATCCATTCATTTTTGGTAACATGTTATTTAGCCTCCATGTCTTTTTGTGTTTTTCAGGTTTTTTGTTGTGATTGATTTCTAGTTTCATACTATTATGGTCAGAGAAGATGCTTGGGATATTTCAGTCTTAAAGTATTGAGATTTGTTTTGTGTCCTAACATGTGGTCTTTGTAGAAAATGTTCCATATGCACTTGGGAAGAATGTATGTTCTGCTGCTTGAGGATGAAACGTGGTGAAGACATCAATTAAATTCATGTGATCTAATGTTGTTATTTAAAGCCACTGTTTCTTGTTGACTTTCTGTCTGGAGGATCCAGCTCTTGATGTTAGTGGGGTGTTAAAATCCCCAACTATGACTATATCACTATCAACACCCCCTTTATGACTATCAAGATTTACTTTATAGCCCTGGCTGGTGTGGCTCAGTGGATTGAATGCCAGCCTATGAACTGAAAGGTCACTGGTTCAATTTCCGGGGCACATGCCTGGGTTGTGGGCCAGGTCCCTGGCTGGGGACATTGTATTCTTCCAGGGTATTCTTTCTCTTTTTCTCTTTCATTTTCTTTCTTAGATTTAAGAGAGAAGGAGAAGAGAAACTTTGACATGCAAGAGAAACTGGCTGCCTTCCACATGGCCCCGACTAGGGCTTGTCCCACTCCCAGGCATGTACTCTGATCATGGATTGAACCAGCAACCTTTGGGTTTGCCAGCTGGCACTCAACCCACTGAGCCACACCAGCCAGGGCTCCAGTGTATTCTTCATTTCAGATATTGTGTTCTACATTCCTTAGTGGTTCTTTTTTATGGCTTCTATATCCTTTTTCTTGTTGTAGTCCTCACCAAATTCCTTGAGTATCCTTATAACCATTTTTTAAAACTGATAAATTGGCTTGCCTCCATTTCATTTAGCTTTTTTTCCTAGAGATTTCTCCTGTTTTTCATTGAGGACATGTTTCTTTGTCTCCCCATTTGGGGTGCCTCTTTGTGTTTGTTTCTATGTATTAGGTAGATCTGTTATGATTCTCAGTCTTGGTAGGGTGGCCTAGCATATTAGGTGTCCTGTGGGACCCAAGGGTACAATCTCCTTAATCACCTGAGGTGAGTGCTCCAGAAATGACCCTTGGGTGGTTTATGTGGGCCCTCCTGTTGTAATGAGTTTTGATTGCTATTGGCTCATTCACGCGTGGGGGCAATCCTCAGGCTGGCTGATGGTATGATCAACTGTGATCAAAGTGTGTGAGGTTCTGTTCAGGTGCTGAGCACGTGAAGGGGAATTTGCCTCAATGGTGTCTGGTGTCTGGTGTCTGCTGAAACCCTTCTGGGTATGAAGGGTTTCAGTGAAGCTATTTGGATCCTGCTCTGATGTTGCCTGAAGCTGACCACTGGGTATTTCGGTTCTGGAACCTCTTGGGAGGAACTCTGATGCACGCCAATGTCAGATGCTGCCTGTGACTGGCTGGGCAGTGTGTGTGGAGCTACAAAGTCACCCACAGATTGTGGCTCCCTATGTTGCACAGGAAGGGCCATGCTGGGCACCAAGGCTGGCTTTTAGTAGTACTAAGTCCAGAAGCTCATTAGCAAAAGTCCCAAGGCACCCTGAGATCCACCTTTGCTTGCTTCCATCTGCCAGCTCCTGTTATGCTCAGTAAGTGAAAGAGCCTCTGGCTGTACTTCAGTTGAATGAGTCAGTGAGTCACCAGTTAGGGGTGAGTGGCGTTCACCAGACAGATACATGCTCAAACTTGGTGCCAGTGCTGGGTCTGAGGCCACTCAGCAAACGTCCCAGGGTATACCAAGTGTAGCAGCCTCCCACTGTGTGCTTGCACACCTTTGTGGTGGGGTCTCCTTGGTTGTAAGACTTCTCATCAGCTAGCCTTCAGTTGGTAGTTAAGGCTGATTGCTCTACATTTTAGTTATAGTTCCAATTTGGTCCTGGGAGGAGGTAAGTAACATCTGCCTACTCTGTGCCATTTCGGATCCTGGGAAACTCTTGAAGGCGTGTTGATGAGGACGTCACCCTGACTGTGACGATGGCTCCCTGGGCGCACACACCCAACAAAGCGCAGCAAACGCCGCACTGTAAACAGGCACAGTTCGGTGTGGGTCGGCTGTCCCTCAATAAAGCTTTTAAAAAGAAATAATGACCTGAGGTTCCACCTCAGAAGCTGGGGGGAAAAAAGAGTAACCAGACCAAGTGAGTGGAGGGAATGCAGGAAATAAGGTCAAAATCAACAAAATGGATCAACTAAACAGGTAAACAATAGAGAAACTTAATAAAACCTACATGTAGGTTCTCTGAAAAGGTCAACAAAACTGATAAATCCCTACATAGGTAGATAAAAAAAGGAAAAGAGAAATCACTTTTAGAAATGAAAGGGAGTTATTACTACTAAACGCAGAGATATATGGGTAATGAAAAGTTATCATGATCTACTTTTGGCCAAAAAATTTAGATGAAATAGACAAATTGTCTAAACAATATGACTTACCTAAACTGACATAAAATAAAACAGAAATAACTGAATTTTGCTGTATTTATTTAAAAAATAGAAAAAAATTTAATCAAAAATATTTCCACATAAAAAATTTCAGCCTAGTAAACCTTCACAGGTGAATTTGATCATCTATTTAAGCAAGAACTAACACTAATATATAAACTCATTCAGCAACTAGGAGAGGAGGGAACACTTTCAAGCTCACTTAAGAGACTAGCATGGTCCTGATAAACAAAACCTGATGAAAGTATTTTCAAAACATTATAAACCAAGCTCCTTCATAAACAGACATG
Source organism: Sturnira hondurensis (assembly GCF_014824575.4). Lineage (NCBI taxonomy): Eukaryota > Metazoa > Chordata > Mammalia > Chiroptera > Phyllostomidae > Sturnira > Sturnira hondurensis. The sequence continues at coordinate 4,813,104 of NW_028093985.1, read as the reverse complement.
ACCTTTTAGTCTGATAAAATCTTAAGCAACCTATGAAGCAACTGCTAGTATTAATAAATCAAGCAAGTTCACAGGATATAAGATTATCAAAAATCAATGATATTCTTGTAAGCTAGCAGCTAATATTTGGAAAATAAACTTGGAGTCAGGTCCATTGGTCATAACACCAAAAACATAGAATACTTAGACATAAATTTAACAAAGATATGCAAAGACCTCCATACTGAAAACTATATAACACTGTTGAAAGAAATTAAAGAAGACAGAAATTAAAGAAGACCTCAATAAATGGCTAACTCCATTTCCACGGGAAAATCAATATTGTTAAATATCAATTCTTTCCAATTAATCTATAGTTTCAATGCAACCCAATCAGCAGACTGGGTTGGGGGTGAACACTACTATCAAACTAATCCAAAAACCTATGTAGAAATGCAAAGAACAAGGACTACCAAATCAACTTTGAAAAAGAACAAAGTTAAGAACTTACATTGCCTGACTTTGAGACTTAGTACAAAGCAATTAAGAGTGTGCAGCGGGCATGCTGACTGGTGACGGGTCGGCACCACAGAACACAGTCCGGGCCAGACCTGCACCTTGTGGTCATTCGATTTTTGGCAAAGGCGCCAAAGCCACCCAGTGAAGAAAGGAGAGAGTTTTCAACAAACATTGCTTGAATAAGTGGATATCAACACGGAAAAATATTAAGTTTCATCCTATCTCACACCCTACACAAAAATGAATTTTAGATGAATTACAAACCAAAACATAAAAGATAAAACTACAAAGTCTTTGGAGGAAAATAAAATAGCTTCATGACTTGGGAGCAGGCAGAGTTTCCTTATAGGTCACAGAAAGCAACAACCACAAAATATTAATAAATTAAATTTTATCAAGTTAAATATTTATGTTCATTAAAACACTGTGAAGAAAATAAAAAGTCACAGAGTAAAAGAAAATACTGGCAAACATGTACCTGATGTCTAGGACATATGAAGAACTTTAACAACTCAATAATCAAAACAACTGAATTAAAAATGGCAAAGTATTTGAACAGACACTTTGCAAACAATGATATACAAAAGGACAGTAGTAGAGGGCGCACCACATCATTAATCACCAGACAAGGGCAAATGAAAACCTTCGCTCCTAACAGAATGGCTGAAATTGTCAAGCTTGGCACCGCCACCTGTTGGGCAAGGATGTGAGGTGACTCGATCCCTTGTGCATTGTTCTCGGGAATGTCAAATGGTAAAACTACTTGGGGAAAAGGACCGGCAGTTTATTACAAAAATAAACGCACACTTGACTATGACTTAGCAACACTCTGCGGTAGTTTTCCAAGCACAGACGCACAAGAAGGCTTGCACAAGAATGTTTGCCAGCAGCGTTATTCACAACAGCTCAAGTTCACAACCAGCCCGGGTGTCTGTCAAGAAGGCAAAGGTTCATCTGTGGTATGTTCATGCTAGAATTTTACTCAGCAATCTAAGTTAGTACCAAATGGATAAAGCCCACACATAGATAAAACTCAACAACATTACATGGTTGAGAGAAGCCTTTTAAAATCAGTACATATTGAATGACTCCATTTAGATGAAATTCTAGAACTGGCAAAACTAATCAATGGCAGAAAAAAAATCAGCTCCATATCTACTTCTGGGGATGAAGGGCCAAAGACCGACGGGAAAGAAAAACGAGTGAACTTTTCTGGGTCAGTGGTAATGTTCCGTATCTGCTTAGAGGTTTGGGTTATATAGGGGCATGCACTTGTCAAAGTTCATGCAAAGGCACACTTAGAATTTGTACAATTTTTATATGTTAACTTTATATACAATGTAAGCAAATGTAGAACTCTGGTTAAAGATATCCATGCTGAAGTATTTGGGGAAGAGTACTGATACACCGTCTTTTTTGGACCATAAGATGCACCTAGGTTTTAGAGGAGGAAAATAGGAAAAAAATTTTGAAGCAAAAAATGTGGTAAAATATTTAATAACATAATATTTCACCAATGTAAATGTAAACAGAACAGCAGCAGTAACACCCATTATTCCTCCCAAATTGGGGGGAAGGTGTGTCTTACAGTCCAAAAAATATGGTATGCCATTTATTTTGAGAAATAAGAGATGTACTAATGGGTGCAGAGAGGAATGTATGCTTGAGATGTGGTAATGCAAATATAGTGTAATGCTGAAGGTAGGATCTAGGTGGTGGACATTTGAGTGCTTACTGTAAAATCTTTTCAACTTTGCTGTATGCGTGACAGGTTTCACAGTAAAACGTTGGAGGGAAAACTCTTTGGAACAGGAGCGGAGGACGCACCCTCGGGGTCTCTTTCGTGACATCTGCTTCCTCCGCAACCTACGAGTGGCAGAGTGCGCTTCACGCTGGGTGCGGCATGCAGCAGGAAGGACTTCGTTTGTTCAAAGGCACTGCAGGGAGGAGCGGTGCCACGTCGCGAAGTTCGACACCAACATGGACATTCATTAGCTGTGCAACTGCCGAGTATTGGTTTCTCTGTATGTTGAACAAGGACAATGTCATCTCCTGGGCTTGGTGTAATGATTAATTTATCTGATGCCTTCAAAACAGCCTGTCCCAAAACACTCTGTAAATCACAAACATTGTTGTATTATGCGTCACCATTTCCAGACACACGGTGTCACTTAGGATCACCTTAGATCCTCTCTCCTCTGCATGTTTAACCAGCTGTCACATAGATCGCTGGGCCCCTTTCCCCCTGCTCCTGCTGCTCAGCAGTCTCCATGCGGTGCCCGTGATAGCTCACCCCACTGCTGAATTCCTGGGAGTCTGGGAATGTGGGGCCCATGCCCTGCCACTCAGCCGGAGTCACCCGTGCTCTCCTCTCGGTCTCACCCTGCAATACCTCATTTCTCAGAAAATCTGGATAAATCCTTGGTTAAAACATCTTACCATGCCTTCTTTTTTCACCAGCCTTTAAGGTGGGGTCTTCCCCACATCTCTTTGCTTTTCTTTGTGTCCATATATCTGAGTATCATCTACTCAACTGAGTAAGAACAGATAGGAGAGAGGGTGTCCTATTCCTCTGAGCAGCTCATCAAGGACCTTTACCTCCCTGGTGCATGTGAGTGGCTTCCCATGCCCTCCCTTAGCCCGAACGTGTTGGTCACCACCCAGCACTGTGGAAGGTCCTGAAGGGAGGAGAGTCGGGATGGAGAAACACAGAGCTGCTGGGACAGTGTAGGGGGAAAAAACCTGACCCAGGGCTTGCCTGTGTGACACAGCCAATACGTGCAGCAGGGGTCCCCAGAAGGCAGAAGGCCACTGCAAAGGGGACATGCAGCAGGAGCAACTGGATTCCTAAATCTGCCTTTGAATTTACATCTGGGACACGGCAGCCAGGGCTAAAAAGGATGCCAAGAATCAGAGCCTTCTAGAGTGGAGGCTCCATGGCGGGAAGCATGTGCTATGTCACAGGAGAGACGAGGGGACAAATGCCGGGACTTTGAGTCACCTGGACAGAACTTACAGGCAACAAGGAGCCAGTGGGAGTTTTCAAGATGGAAACAAATGATCCGAGTGGCCTCTCGGGAGAACAAACCGAGCAGAGGGCACAGGACAGACTGAGTGATGAGCACGGCTTCACTCAGGGGTGTCAAAGAAAGGGAATATTCTTCTGAAGGAGGAGAGATGGATTTGAAAGGCCATCAGGAAATCGCACTGCCTTCTCTGGGATGCTGGGGGTCAAAATTTCTCCAGGGAACCGGCAATTTCCACATTTAAGGAACCCTATCCTCAGTGCGGAAATATTAGTCACAGGCCACGCCAGCCTCAATTGCCCCGGCCCATGAGCTGGAGGTGACAATCACTCCAAAGGGACAGCCAGGGAGCCAATTCATGCATGAGAACGGATTTGTGTTGTTTGTGCAAAGTCCTGTATGCAGACGATTCACCAAGGTCCATGACTCAGTGCTGTCAGAACCTTAGCAAAATGTAAAGCTCCCCGGGGTACCACTGGTATTTCCAGAATGAAAGGTCAAGGGCAGTGCCTGCAAGTCTATCTGCAAAGCATGCTTTGGGCCAGAGAGTAGTTCAAACACAAGGAGGGTAGCACTATCAAACCGAGAGGAACACGGGCTGCATCCAAACGCTGGCTCACCATCAGCAGCTGCACGAGGGGAGATCCGTTCTGAACAAAATGAGGCGAGTGTTTTCTTTCCTTTTTATGAAAAGATACTTGTTTTGTGTTTGAGAAACCTACTTTTAACATCCTCTCTTCATTGTAAGTTTACCAACAGCAGTTGACACTGTCTAAACAGAAGTTGAAAGGTGTTTTTTCCTAGTTTACCCTCCCGTTCTAATAGAAGCAGATGAGACAGGAGGCCCCAGAGGGCTGGGCCCCTTGACACCATCACCACGGGCCTCTGGGGGGCCTGCTCGGGGCCTGGCTTCACATGGTCCTTGGGCTCACTCAGGTCTGCTGAGGGGACACCTGCATTGAGGGGCCAGGCAGCCACCAGGGGGCTGCCAGTCACCGGCCAAGCCTAGAACCCTGAAAGCCCTGATAGTTTTGATTAGGTATTTTGACGATGCTACAATCTTAGTGCCACTTCCTAATCCAGAAGATAACTCTGAACACGCTGTTCGAACAATGTCCCTCTGAGTGTTAATTGGCTTATCAAAAGATAAGGCAACAGACACAGGTGCCTGCACCCCAAAGGCCTGCCCATTGTTCAGCTGCTGCAGACCCTCCCCCACCCCCACACAGAAGCCATGAGGCCCCAAGAACAGGCCTGAGGTTCTCAGGCCCAGAGGGAGAACCATTGGCTACAACCAGTAGCGATCTGCCCTTTCACTCCTCCTGGCACAAAGCCACAAAGCTTGAGGCCACCCTGGCCCTTCCGCACAGCTCACCATCCCCAGGGAGGTGGCTCCAAGGCTCAGGCCCAGCCGCAGCATTGTCACTGGGCCCCTAGGGGAACACCGTCCCTTCACCACCACTGTGCTATCCGCAGTCGTGATTTGGATGTTAGCTCTCTCACAGAACGCTTCCATGGGACACCGCGCTTCTGTGGCTGAAGGGGCAGCCCGCTTGCTGCCCCACCAGGAGCCCCCAGCGACAGAGAGCAGGACTCCACATTTCTGCCTTGTAGAGCCACGAGGACAATGCACTGAAATTGATTTTTCAAAAATAGATGCTCTCATGCCTAAGGGGTGCCGGGTGAATTTTTCAAAATTGAAACAGAAAACAAAATAAATCCCCAACCACACCATTATTTCCCCTACCAGATCTCATAGCCATGAAACATTAATGTGGAGGAGAACTGAAAAAAAAAAAATACTGTTTGCCAAAGCAGAAACTGGGTTTGAAATGTAGACATGGGATTAATTTTTGTTGCTGTGTCCCAAGTCTCACTGTATCAGGAAGTAATGTGTCCTCAGGTCAGGCCCTGCAGAGAGACACTCCCGTGCCTCGAACAGCCCTAGGGAGTGGCCACTGAGCAGAGCATCCCCCACACAGGGGGAGCCGGGCTCTGTGCCAGCCTCACGCTGAGAAGACCGGCGGGTCCCCATCCTCGGGCACCCCCAGAGCCAGCAGGGACAGCCACTTTCCCAGTCAGCCTTCTCCTGGGCCAGTGCCTGTTCTAGAAGCCTTCCTGCCAACTTGCTGGAACTCAGTGTCCACTCTATACCCCGTGCCCGCTAGTCCAGACACGGCCTGTGGGCAAGCATGAGCAGGGGCTGCTTCTGCTACCCAAATCCCGCAGCTACTGCTGCCCTGCGTGCAAACATTCACTCCACACACAGAAGACAGTCACATGTTCCGTGTGCCCTCTGTGGGCCAGGGCCCAGGAGGGAGCCACAAAGATGGAGTCCCGGTCCCGCCCCTGGCGGATCCACAGAGGCCTGGCTTCCCCTTGTGTGAATTAATCATGGCCATCCTGTTTGCCGGCCCTTCCATGGTTCTTTGTTCAAACCACACTCCTGTCCCCTGACAAAATGTTTATCAGGGAGCTTCCCTGGACTAACCTAACCAATCATACTAGATCCAAACCACTCAGAGGCTTCACTCTGCAGCCTGGTGGTTCCTGACCTTGACCTTGGCAGTACACTGGAATCACCTGAGGAGCTCTTAGACATCTTCATGCTCAGCCTATCATCCAGATCCACTCTGTCATAGACCCTGATGGCCAGGCGTCACTGTATTTTTTAAAAATACTCTCCAGGTAATTGCAACGTGCAGCCAAGGCTGAGGACCATTGCCTCAGCCTTTCCCTGTTGCTCACCTTATAGCATAAATGTTTCAGGCGCCGTTGTTTCCCAGTGCAGGCAGCCAGATGTACACACCCCTCCAGCAGGATTTCCATAGTTCAGCAGGCCGTGTTTCTTATGAACTGCAACCTGCTTGTTGTGGAACTGCCTTTTCTTCCTTTAACTCCAAGGCCAATGCTCTGTCAGCAGGCATGTGCACTGACTTTAATAGTTCTAATGATCTGAAAGCTTCCCACTAACCTCTCCCAGACCCAAAGCCACCTGAGAGCAGGTGGCACCCGTGGTTTCTCTGCGTAGCACTTTGCTCGTGGCCCATGCTCAGGATGAAGGAACTGAACCAGCACATGTGGAACCAGCCGCACCAGCTGACATCCAGCCCTTTGCTTCCTTTCTCTTATCTCCGGGGACACAGTCACACCTATCTGTTCTGCTTATCATTCCACAGCCATCTTATTTGATTAAGACAATAAGAAAAAGTATCGTTCAACCCACCCCTTACATTGTAATTCTGGGTTCAGGGACCGATAGTCATGAAGAGGCTGAGTAAATGCATTTTTTTTTTCAGTCTCCTGGAGTGAGGCTCTGAAATCTAATCAGAAACTCAGCCTTCAGCAAACCAGGGTGAGACAGTGATTGCCAAGGCAGGCTTCTCCGATTTGGGGCAGAGCAAATATCTGAGGAAAATTCCAAATTCTTCTTCCTCCTCCTCCTCACTTGTTCCAGCAATGGCCCTGGAGGATCCATACTGATTGGAATTTTGTTCTTAGAAATTTCTTAAATGAGGCACCGCATAAGTGAAGGCCCAGAAGCTTAAGTGAAATCCTCAGAGATGAACACTGTTCTGACTATAGTTGAAACAGAAGATCCTTTAGGCAAAGTAGCTGGTGTCACTACACCTGGGTCTTACATTTGGATTAGCTGCACACTTCCAAAGTATGATGAGAAGATGAGCTGGAAGACACACAACGCACATTACCACATGCTAATGAGCAGACGGTCCTATGGCCCTCACAAGCAGCAGAGGTCCAAGGCTCTAGCTTTCCCTAAAAGAGGCCCACAGCCCTTCTGCCAAATATTCGCTACCTCATCCTCTCAGCATTCAACAGGGACCCAAAAGTACCCGGCTGTAACGTCCTCTCATGGCTTTCCAAATGCACACACATGCCTGATTCCATCAGTGGGCAGAGGTTGGATGGGGGCAGCGAGTGCACGGTGTAATTTACTTCAGTCCAAACACCCACCGGGTGGCTCTGGACCCAGAAGCACCTAGAGAAGGGCACGGACTGTCAGAGGAAGTGAGGCAAAGCCAGGGGGCAGCTGAGAGTCTGAGCTCCGCCATCACCTCCAGCTCAATCTACCCCACTCCACAGTGCATCCAGAGATCCAGCCAAGCCTGACCATTCCTGCTTCTCCTGCCACCTCTGGTCACCTCTGCACTTCTGTGTGGCAAGCTTCTCCCCACAGGATAACTCTATCACCCCTTGGTCAACACCTCCATGAAGGTGTCCCGCAGCTTCCCAAGTAAGTGTAGCCTTTCTCTCACGTGACTGCTCAGAATATGAACATCTATTTCCTTTACAGCCATATTGCTAACTACTGTAGGGTTGGAATCCAGGTTCTACCACACATGACCTGTGTGAAGGCTGGACAGGTTTCTTAACCACTCCAAGGCTCAGTTTTCGCATTTGTAACATGGGGATTGCGGGATCTAACCCATGCTGTTGTGGTGAGAGTTATAGGCGTAAAGGGGTTAAAAGAGCTTGCAAAGCAAGGGGTACAACATGTTCACTATGCAATACAGCTTATTATGATTTTAAAACATAAGATCCTCAACAAGCTCCACTGATCAAATATTTACTGATGAAGTTCAGTAGCACCAGTAGGAGATGGCATGCAGGGCACCGGGACACGAGGCTGCCCTTGATGAGCTGGGCCAGCACGCAAAGTGCTAGATACACTCTATGCGACAGGAGAGTGGTCAGGGGAAAACCACAGAGAAATGTGAGCTGCGTCAGGCTTGTGCATCGTCGTCCCAGAGGGTCAACGGTTCTCCAGGAGGACAGGGGTCAGGAAGAGCAGGCTGGACAGAGGAGACGGATGCATGTAAAAGCCTGGTCTGTTTCGGGAAGTATTGCATAAAGAACGCAGTGTGGCTAAGGCAAAATGTCAGCTGAGTGTGGTGGGGCACAGGAAGAGGCGGGTTCACAGAGCTCTTGCGTGCCCCGGGACGATGCCTGATGGCTGTTTTTCAGGTGATGGGGCACTGGGGAGCCCTGTAGAATGGGGACTAAGTGGTTCGCTGGTAAAGATTTAAAAACTGGCTTGCTGAAATATGTATAGATATTCATATCTAAGTTTATTATAAACTGATAAAAACTAGGGCCCTTGGGTTTTATAAATATAATTTTATTACAACATAGCCATGCCCTTTCATTTACACATCACTGGGGCTGTTCTCCCTGGGCAATGGCAGAGTTGAGTAGCTGCCGCAGGAATTGTAGGGCCTAAAATATTTACTATTGGCCCCTTTAAAACACTGGCAACTTGAGTCCTGGCTGGGGTGGCTCAGTGGATTGAGTACCAGCCTGCAAACCAAAAGGTTGCCAGTTCGATTCTCAGTCAGGGCACGTGCTGGATTGCGGGCCAGGTCCTGGATTGCGGGCCAGGTCCTGGGTTGGGGGCGCGTGAGAAGCAAATGTTCTGTGTTGCTTGTGCACAACAATGTTTCCTTCCCACTCTTTCTCTCTTCCCCTTTCCCTAAAAAAAAAAAACACCTAAAATATTTTTAAAAACATTGCCAACTTGATAGAGAGGATTGTAGCACACAATTTCTAGATAATGTTAAAACATAAAATACTCTTTACCATAAATTCTTTATAGCCAATCGGTTTTCACAAAATGGTGTTGTTGACTTTTTGCTGAACTCTTAAATGTGTAGCCTGTGTATGGCTGCAAATGATAAATGAGAGGAATTCTGAAGCGAATGGGGTTGATACATTCACTTACATTAAGCAGCAAGATGAAAGTAACAGAACAGGTGTAGAGAAACTACGCTCATCTATCAGTGACATGAGCAACTTTTTTGTTGAATTGCATAGGTTTTGAATACAGGATAGGTATTTCTTCAAATTTTTGTGCTGTTCACAATGCAACTGCCAAAGAATTATGTACATTTAAATGTAATCTGTATTGTTAACATTTTCTCCATCACTTTCTTAAATCCAGAGAATTTTTAAGAGACAACATAGGAAGCTCTTGAACTCACTTCTTCCCCCGGAAATAGTAAATCTACAACTACATAGAAGACAATTTCCTCTGAAAGAAATCCACAAACTAGCCGAGTGGTCCTGCCCGACAGGTGAGTGAGAGAGACCCATATTGAAGGGGGTGTGGCTGTGCAGAAACTCCATTTCCTGAACATGGCCCCCTCTCCTTTCTGTCTTCTTGCTTCAAAATGGCCTTGTCCAGTCTAAGGGCACCAGGACTCACTTGCCTCCATTCTTTGCACTTCCACCTTTGAAGCCCTTAGGATATCAGGTTTTTATCAAACTGTCTTAAGAAAAAGCCTCAGACCTGTTGACCAACAGCAGAGTTTCAGTCAAACTAAAGATAACATCTTGACCCCAGATGTGTTTGAGCCCCAGGCCCATGACAAGGCAGAATGACCCCACAGACCACACCTCATGAGCCTAGACAGAACGGCACATCGGCTGACATCAGGACCAGACACAATAATCAATGACTTCCTACCCCGGCCCCAACCAGTCAGTGGAGCCCAGGACCTGACTCCCTTGATCACAGTAATAATAATTTTTCCTGTACATACTCTGTCCCTATGCAGCCACGAGAACGCCAAGTTTTTTGACAGTAGCTCACCTGTGCCTCTGGGATTGGTGCCATTTACTTTCTTTTCTGCAAAATCCTGTTTGCATTTTACTGGGTCTTGATGCACGTAGGCAAATGAATCCCTTTTGTCTAGTAAGAGGGGTAGGAGAGACTGAGAAATAATCTTGCCATAAATCCCACGCCTGGCGGGGTAACACACAATTGGGAAGAAACTCACAACTCCCAATATCTCCCTGAGGAGTGAAGATTTTAGACTCCACATCTGTCTGCAATTTGTGCGGCTTTCATATGAGAGATGACCCCGAAAACATCTATCTTTGAAAGCCAATAAGGTTTGCATCCACAAGATCTATAAGGCTATAAAGAACTAATAGATAGGTCTTAAAGGGCTCACACAGACTCACTGTGTAGCTAAGCCCCAAGGCCCAATGCAAAGAAAACAAACTGAAATGCACTCAGTCTTTCTGTGAAAGAGGCCCATTTGCTTATTTTAAATGCTCTGGCTGATGGGGCAGGCTTGTAATTATATACACACCAAGGGGCTAACCATAATACTCTCCAGAGACCGGGAGGCAGATTCTATATTTTTTATCTCCCTGTGCTCTACCCCACGTTGCTGGTGTCTTGTAGCTGCCACACTGGGGAGACCCATTGATCACCTGGCTCTGGTGGCCAGTGGGGTTTATGTTCACAGGTCATACAGGACTATAACAAACAGTTCTTAAAAGGCTATCGCACCCAGGTACAATGCAGAGGCAGCAGACAGAAACATACATTTCCCACTTTCTTAGCCTATAAGAGGTGTATCTGCATACTTTAAAAGCTGTTGCCTGAGGGTCTGGCTGCCAGTCAGCCTGCATCTAGGTTCTGACTAAGACCCACTCATCGGGGCACTGACATACCCTCAACTGCTGGGAGCCAGTAAGAACAAAGTAGGTGGCTTGGACAACTGCAAAGGCATGAGAGACGACCAAGAGCTAGAGCAGGGTGAAAAATAAGTTCATCTCCTACAGGAGACCACAACCTCAAGAATTGGAGAGGTGGCTGTTTTAGCTAATGCACAGAAATCAACACAGAGAGTTAAGAAAAATTAAAATATAAAGGAATATGTTCCAAATGAAACAAGATACTAACAGAAATTAATGACCTTAATTAAATGAGGCTCAGTGACTTACTTTGCAAAGATTTCAAAATAATGGTCACAAATATGCTTGCTGAGATCAGGAAACAATCCATGAACAAAGTGAGAATTTCAACAAAAATGAAATATTTAAGAAGTACAAAGGAAAAAATCATAGAGCTGAAAAACACAATGACAGCAATGAGTAAGTTGATAGAGGGGTTCTGCGGAAGACTCGATGAAGCGGAAGAAAGAATCTGCAACCTTGAAGGAAGGGCAATGGAATTCATCCCACTCAGGACAAATAGAAAAAGAATGAATAAGAGAGAAGATGGCTTAAGGGACTTCTGAGACAACATCAAGTGGACCAATAGTCACATATAGGGATCCCAGAAGGTAAAGAGAGAGAGAAAGGGACAGAAAACTCATCTGAAGAAATAATGGCTGAAAACTTCCATTACCTAGGGAAGGAAATAGACATCCGGATCCAAGAAGCCCAGAGAGTTCCCAGTAAGATGAATTCAAACAGACCCACACCAAGATTCATTATGATTAAGTTATCAAAAGTTAAAGCAAGGACAGACTCTTAAAACAGAATGAGAAAAACAACTTGTTACATACAAGGGAATCTCCATATGACTATGAGCAGGTTTTTCAGCAAAATGTTTGCAGGACAAAAGGTAGTAGCATGACACATTCAAAGAGCTGAAAGAAAAAATATCGTCAAACTACAGTCCTCTACTTGGCAAAGCTGTCCTTCAGAACTGTCCTGAAGAGATGAATAGGCAACAATACAATAATTGTAGGGGACTTCAGTATCCTCCTTTCGTTAATGACTCGATCATCAAGATATAAAATCAATAAGAAAATACTGAACTTAAATGACACATTAGACCAAATGGACTTAACAGACATCCTATTCAAAGGCAGCAGGATACACATTATTTTCATGTGCACGTGGGACATTCATTCTTTAAAAAGATTGAAATCATAAAAAGCATCTTTTCCAACCACAATGGTATGAAAGTAGAAATCAATTCAATTACAAGAATAAAACTGGAAAATTCACAAATATGTGGGGATTAAGCAATGTTTTCCTGAATAAACAATGGGTCAAGGAAAAAAGGAGAAATTTAAAAATACTTCAAGACAAAGGAAAACAGAAATACATGTCAAAACACAGGTTGCAGCAAAAATACTTTGCAGAGAAAAGTTCATAATGATAAACACTTACATGAACAAAGGTCTCAAATAAACAACCTAACCATACATCTCACAGAATTAGTAAAAGAACAAAAAACTAAGGCCAAAGTTAGTTGAAGGAAGAAAATAAAGATCAGAGCAGAAATAAATGAAATTGAGACTAAAAAGGCAATAGAAAAGAACAATGAAACTAAGAGCTGTTTTTTGAAATGATAAACTAAACAGACTAACCTTTCACCAAACTCACCAAGAAGAGTAATAAGTAAAATTAGGAAAGAAAGAGGAGGCATCACAACCGACCATACAAAAATACAAAGAATCATAAGAGACTAAAATGAACAATTACACACCCAAAAACTGGACGTCCCAGAAAAAATGAATAAATTCCTAGAAACAGATAACCTTCCAAGACTAAGTTATGAAGAAACAGAACACCCGAACAGACCGATTAATAGTAAGGATATTGAATCAGTAATCAAAAACCTCCCCCAAAGGAAATGCAGTGCCAGATGGCTTCACTGGTGAATTCTAGCAAACATGTAAAGAATTAATGCCAATCCTCAAACTCTTTTAAAAACTAAAGAGAAGGGAAGATTTTCAAACTCATTTGTAAGGCCAGCTTTATGCTGATACCAAAGGTAGACGAGGATAGCACCAGAAGAGAAAAATATAGGCCAACATCCTTGATAAACGTAGATGCAAAAATCCTCAACAAAATAGCCAACCCTCAGTTCTTGAACAACTTGATTCTCAAACAGTTTGGTTTTTGACCAAGCTGTTCATGGGGAAAAAAAAATGTCTTGGTTGTCTAACAAAACTTCAGGCCATGATTCTCCACTCAAAAACCCTTTCATGCTGATACCTGTATGATCAGTCATGTGTCTCTCAGGAGACAAACAAAGGAGATTTGTTTTTTGAATAAAACACTTCTTGAATTATTTTCTGGAATGAATTAAGTTTGAGAATCTAGGTTCCACTGAATTTTCAAACCAAATTCAACAGCATATTAAAAAGATCACACACCATGATCAAATGGGATTTATCCCTGGGATACAAGGATGATTCAATATCCACAAATCAACTAATGTGATATACCACATTAACAAAATGATATACAAAAAATAAGCTCTCAGTAGATGCAGAAAAAGTATATGACAAAATTTAACATCCATTCATGATAAAAACTCTCAATAACTTTTCACAAAGACGGTACCAGAAGAAAAGAAGACACCTCTGTGGCCCTCAGAGCCAAAACCAAAGCAAAGGCTTTGAATGTTAAAAAAGCAGTGTTGAAAGTCACCCACAGCCACACACAAAACAGAAGTCCTGCACATTACCCACCTTCTGGCAGCCCAAGACACTGTGGCTCTGAAGGCAGTCCAAATAATCTCAGACGAGCACCTCTAGGAGAAACAATCTTGACCGCGATGCCATCATCAAGTTCCCCTATCCACCAAGTCAACCATGAAGAAGGTAGAAGACAACAAACACTGGTGTGCATTGTGGATGTCAAGGCCAACCAGCACTAGATCAAACAGGCTGTGAAGAAGCTCTGTGACATCGATGTGGCCAAGGTCAACACCCTTGTCAGGCCTAATGGAGAGAAGAAGGTGTATGTTTGACTGGCCCCAGACTATGATGCTCTGGATGTTGCGAACAAAATGGAGATAATCTGAACTGAGTCTGGCAGGCTAATTCTAAATATAAACGTTTCACCATAAAAAAACAACACACTGGGTATAGAAGAAATACACCTCAGTATAATAAAGGCCATATATGACAAGCCCACAGCAAACCTTATACTCTGTGGTGAAAAACTGAAAATTTTTCACCTGTGATCAGGAATAAGAATACAGAATGGAACAGAATGGAGACCCCAGACAAATATATTTATTCTCACTGTTTTTACTCATCATAGTACTGGAAGTCCTAGTTCCAGCAATCAGACAAGAAAAATAAATAATTGACATTTAAATTGGAAAGAAGTAAAACTGACTCCATTTGCAAATGAAGTGGCCTATATGCATAAAACCCTAAAGATTCCAGCAAAAATCTGTTGGAACTACTAAGTAAATTTACAGGATACACATCAATACACAAAAATCAGCTGCATTTCTCTCTGATAGTGACACACTATCATAAAGAGAAATTTAAAAAACAATCCCATTTACCATTGCATCGTAAAGAATAGAATGCCTAGGAATAAAGAATTAAGAATAATTAATTAATCAAGTATGTGAAAAACCTATGCACTGAAAACTGTAAGACATTGATGAAAGAAATTTACAAAGACAAAAATAAATGGAAATATACTCCATGCTCATGAATTGAAAGAATTAATATTATTAAAATATCCAAACTATCCAAAGAAATCTATAGATTCAATGGAATCCATATGAAAATTCCTAGATACTTCTCACAAAATAGAACAAAGCCTAAAATTTGTGTGAAGCCATGAAAGATCCATAAATATTGGTCAAAGCAATTTTGAGAAAGAAGAACAAAGCTGGAGGCATCACATTTCCCAGTTTCAAGCTATATTACAAAACTATATTATTTTAAACAGTATGGTTTTGGTATGAAACACACATGTATCAAAGGTACAGAATGGAGACCCCAGAAGTAAACCCCACAGATATTGGTAATTAATGTGTGTCAAGCACATACAGTGGGGAAAGGACAGTTTCTGCAACAAATGGTGTTGGAAAAACTGGAAAGCCAAAGGCAATGCATGAAACTGGACTACTTTCTTACACCAGACACAAAAATCAACTCACAATGGATCAAAGAGTTGCACATAAAACCCCAAACCAAGAAATTCTTAGAAGAAAACCCAGGAGTAAGCTCCCTGACATTGTTCTGGATGAAGGGTTTTTGGACGTGACACAACAGCACAAGTAACAAAGGCAAAAATACACAAGTGGCACTGCACAGAAGAGGGTCTGCACAGCAAGGGAAACCACCGATAAAATGAAAAAGCAATCTTTGGAACTGGAGAAAATATTTGCAAATCATTTATCTGATAAGGAATTGGTATCCAAAATACATGAAGAACTCATGTAACTCAGCAACAACAACAAAAAAAAATTGGATTAAAAATGGGCAGAGGATCTGAACAGATTTTTTTCCAAGGCAGACACGCAGATGGCCAACAGTTACATGAACAGGTGCTCAACATCACTGATCAACAGGGAAGTGCAAATCAAACCCACAATGCAGTGACACCTGTTCAACATCTGTTAAAATGGCTATTATTTTAAAAAGACAAGAAATAACTAGTGTTGGTGAGGATGTGGAGAAAAGGGAACCCTCATGCACTGTTGATAGAAATGTAAGTTGATGTAACCACTATGGAAAACAGTATGAAGGTTCCTCAAGAAATTAAAAATTGCCACATAACTCACCAATTCCACTTCTGGGTGGAATTTATCTGAAAAAAAATGAAAGCAGTATCTGAAGAAAATGAAAACAGTAACTCAAAAAGATGTATGTACCCCTGAGTTTACTGAAGAAAATGAAAACAGTAACTCAAAGAGATATATGTACCCTTGTTTACTGAAGCATTATATATAAGAGCCAAGACATGGAAACAGTGTATCAATGGATAAATAAAATGTGGTACATAGGCACAATGAAATGTTATTCAGCCATAATAAGGAAATCTTGCAATTTGTGAAAACATGAATGGACCTCAAGGGCATGATGCTGAATCAGGTAAGTCAAAGAGTGGACCCAAGATGGTAGAGAAGCAAGTGGAAGCAACACTAACCTCTTTCCAGTACTGAACTGGAATTATAACAAAATTACAGAAAAATCATCCTGAATAATCAACTGAACACTAGCTGGAGAGAAGCCGTATGACCACAGACAGACAGACAGAAGCAGCCACATCACCATAGCCTGACAGAGAGTGTAGAGGAGGTGTGAGAGGGCTGGGCTTCCATAGGTGGCAGCTGAAGTTCCAGAGGGATATTTCAGTGACTGCCATGGGGTTCCCCCTGAGAAGTGTAGGGTAAAAACCCAAGCTGGGCTCCCCAACATACCATATGAGAGACAGAAAGGAACCCAAGTAACACACATCTGTGAAAAGTAGCTGAGTTTCTATCCACAAGGGAGAGATGCCTAGAGATGCAGAAAGACTCTTAAAGGGCCAATGCACAACATTTCATTTGCAGTCATTTATCCTGGGCTCTGGCACAGGGAGAGCAGAGTGGACTAGAGATACATGAGCAGAGTCTGGGGCTGGTGGCTCTAGGAAGAGAATTGGAGGAACAGCTGCCAGAATCCTAGTGCTGAGTTACTCCCCATACTGCAGAGGTCATCTTTCTCAGGCAGAGCACCTCCCTGCAAGCAGCATCTGCCTGAGGGGAAGCTATAGCCCCACCCACAAGAATCCCTCTCACCAAACCTGTGCATCTTTAGCCCTGCTGCTGAGGAGTATGGCTAGAAGACTTGCATTGAGTAAGCCTAACAGAAAGCCTGCAGACACAAGTGGATCTCTGGGGGCTCTGAGACTTCAGTTGACCCTCCCCCTGGTCTTGGTACTGGTAAAAGCCAGCCTTGGTACACAGCCTGGTCCTTTCTACACACACCCAGGCCTGGCAGAGGGAGCCACAAGCTGTGAATCACAGACAGCTCTGAACAGGTTGCCCAGGATCAGTCACAAGCAGCGTCTGGCAAAGGTCTGCACCAGCGTCTTTGCAGATCTACCTAATACATAGAAATAAATACAAAGAAGCAGGCAAGAGATCGAGAAACTATCTGAAGAAATAATGACTGAAAACTCCCCTAATCTGGTGAAGAACAAAGACATACAAGTCCCAGAAGCTGAAAGAGTCCCAACTAAGTTACCCCAAAGAGGTTTATACCAAGATACATCATAATTAAAATGCAAAGCTTAAAGAGAAAAAAAACACAAGACAAAAGCAGGTAGTTACCTACACAGAACTCCAACTAGACTGTTACCTGATTTGTCAACAGAACATTTCAAGCCAGAAGAAAGTGGTGTGAAATATTTAAGGTGATGAAAAACAATGACCTACAACTAAGGCTACTTGACCCAGCAAAGCTATCATTTAAAATCAAAGAAGAAATAAGGAACTTCACAGACAAGAAAAAGCTAAAGGAGTTTGTTAACACCAAACTAGTATGGCAACAAATGCTAAAGGGCGTGCTTTGAGAAGAGAAGAAGAGGAGAAAGGAAAAAATGAAGGAAAATAGTCTAACAATAAAATGGCACTATGTACATGTCTATGAATAATCATCTTAAATGTAACTGGCTTAAATGCTCCAACAAAAAGACACAGGGTAGCTGAATGGATAAGAAAACAAGTCCCATACATATGCTGCCTCCAAGAGACCCACCTCAGATAGAAAGGTACACACAGACTAAGAGTAAAGGGATGGAAAAAGATATTTCATGCAAATGGAAGGGGAAAAAAACCATGGGGTAGTAGTACTTACATCTGACAAAATAGATTTTAAAACCAAGGCTATAGTCAGAGACAAAGAAGGACACTACATAGTGATGAAGGGAACAATTCAACAAGAGGATTTAGGGATTTAACCCTAGTAAACATTTATGCACCCAACATAGGAACACCTAAATATGTGAAGCAAATGTTGATGGACATAAAGGGAGAGGTCGACAGAAATATAGTCATAGTCATGGTCGAAGTCAACACCTCATTGACTTCAAAGGAGAGACCTTTCAGATAGAAAATTAACAAGGAGACAGTGCCCTTAAATGACACACTAGATCGAATGGACTTAATTGATATCTTCAGAGCATTTCACCAGAAAGCAGGAGAAAACCCATACTTCTCAAGTGCACAAGGAGAGTTTTCTAGGATAGACCACATGTTCGAACACAAAACAAGTTTCCATAAATTTAAGAGATTGAAATCATATAAAGGATCTTTTCAGCCCACAGTGCTATGAAGCTAAGAGTCAATCACAAGAAGAACACTGAAAAATAGACAAAATAACACAAATAGACAAAATAACACAAATAGACAAAATAGACAAAAATAACGTGAAAGCTAAGGTCAACAATGAGATCAAGGAAGAAATCAAAAGATACCTTGAAACAAATGAAAATGAGGATGTAACAATCCAAAATCTATGGGACACTGGGAAAGCAAACCTAAGTGGGAACTTTATAGCATTAAAAGCCTCTCAAAAGACAATAAAAAGCTCAAATAAACAATCTAACTTTACACTTAAATATTTGAAAAAGAACAACAAAGAAAGTCCAGAGTAGAAGGAAGGAAATAATTAAGATCAGAGCAGAAATAAATGAAATAGAGTCTAAAAAATTATATAAAACATCAATGAATCCAAGAGCTGGTTCTTCGAAAAGATGAACAAGATTGACAAACCTTTAACCAGACTCTTCCAGAAAAAAAGAGAGAGGACCCAAGTAGGTGCAATCAGAGACAAAAGAGGAGGAATTACAACTGACACCAAAAAAAATACAAAGGTTTGTAAGAAAATATTATGAACAACTACATGCCAACAAACTGGACAACCTGGATGAAATGGATAAATTCCTAGAAACATACAATCTTCCAAAACTAAGTCTGGAAGAACTAGAGAATGTGAATAGAGAAATTACACCTAGGAAATTGAAGTAGTGATCATAAAACACCCAACAAACAAAGGCCTGGACTGGATGCCCTCACAGGTGAATTTTACCCAACATTCCGAGAAGAACTAATACCTCTCCTTCTCTAACTACTGTACTTCAAAAAATTCAAGAGGAGGGAAGTCTTCCAAGCTCATTTTATGAGACCAGGATCCTAATTCCAAAATCAGATGAAGACACCACAAAAAAAAAGAAAATTATAGGCCAGTATTCCTGATAAACATAGATGCTAAAATCCTCAACAAAATATTAGCAAACCGAATATAGCAATGTATCAAAAAATATCACACACCATGATCAAATGGGATTTATCCTGGGAATGCAAGGTTGGTACAACATTCACAAATCAGTAAATGTGATTCGCCACATAAACAAAATGAAGGATAAAATCCACATACCAATAGATGGAGGAACAGCAGTTGATAAATTCCAGGACCCATTTATAATAAGAACTCTCAGAAAAATTGAATTAGAGGGAACATACCTAAACATAATAAAGCCCATGTATGAGAAACTCACTGCCAGCATCATACTCAACGGGCAAAAACTACAGGTGTTCCTCTTAAGACTGGAAACAAGACAAGGATGTTCACTTTCACCTCTCTTTCCTATATAGTACTGGAAGACCTAGCCACAGCAATCAGACAAGAAGAAGAAATAAAAGGCATCCAAATTGAAAAGGAAGAAGTAAAACTGTCTGTATTTGCAGATGACATGATACTGTACATAGAGAACCCCAAAGATCCCACCAAGAAATCATTAGAACTGATACATGAATTCAGGAAAGTAGCAGGATACAAAATTAATATCCAGTAGTCAATTGCATTTTTATATGCCAATAACAAAATAACAGAAATGGAAATTAAGGAAACAATCCCATTCACAATTTCTTAAAAAATATTAAAATATTTAGTAATAAACCCAATCAAGAATATAAAAGACCCATACTCAGAAAATTATAAGACACCGAAGAAAAAAGCTGAAGAAGATAAAATTAAGTGGAAGTGCATACTGTGTTCACAGATAGGAAAAATGAACATTAAAATGTCCATACTACCCAAAGCAATCTATAGATTCAATGCAATTCCTATCAAGACTCCAATGACATTTCATAGAACTAAAACAAATATTTCAAAAATGTATATGGAACCACAAAAGGCCCTGCAGAGCAATAGCAATCCTGAGAAAGAACAAAGTTGGAGGAATCACACTATGTAATATCAAACCATACTACAAGGCTATAGTAATCAAAACAGCATGGTACTGACATAAAAACAGACACATACATCAATGGGACAGAATAGAAAGCCCAGAAATGAACACACTCCTTTGTACTCAATTAATACTCAACACAGGAAGCAAGCACATACATGTGCTAAAGACAGTTTATTCAATAAATGGTGTTGGGAAAACTGGACAGGTATGTGCAGAACACACAAGAATAAATTCAAAATGGATCAAAGACTTAAATGTTAGACCCAAAACCACAAAAATCATAGAAGAAAACATAGGCAGCAAAATCTCAGACATTGTTTGCATTTTATCTGAGATATCTTCCCAGGCAAGGGAAAATATTAAAAAATGGAACTAGATCAAACTAAAAAATTTTTACACAGCAAAAGAAAACATCAACAATTTTTTAAAAAAACCTCCACAGAATAGGAGAATGTATTTGTCAATACATCTGATAAGGGATTAATATCCAAAATGTATACAGAACTCAACACCAAAAAATCCAATTAAAAATGGGCAAAGGACCTGAATAGACACTTCTCTAACATATAGATGGGCAATAGACATATGAAAAGATGTTCAATGTCACTAAAGCAAATTAAAACCATAGTGAGGTATCATCTTACACCTGTCAGAATGGCATTCATCAATAAATCAACAAAATAGCTATCACCAGTAAATCAACAAACAAGTGCAGGTGAGGGTTTGGACGAACCCTTCTGCACAGTTGGTGGTAATGCAGACTGGTGCAGCCACTGTGGAAAGCAGTACTGAGATCTTTCAAGAAATTAGGAATGGATCTGCCTTTTGACTCAGTGATCCCACTTCTGAGTGGGATCCATTGTACAGTCCCCTCCCCTCTGTTTCTCCACCTCCTACCTGTCCCCCTCCAAGGAGAAGTGCCTTATAAACACCTGCTGACAGGGCAGAAAGGACAGAATGAGGGACTGAATGGGGCAAAGGAATCCCATCCTGTGCAGGACCAACAACCCAGGGCATGCTGCCCTGCTGGCCACAAGGGCTGGGCTTCTACAACAGGGTGAGGGCGCCCTGTCTTCCTGAAATGAGGCAGGCTCCTCCCCCACCCAGCTCGGGGTAGGTGCATATGCCCAGGATGTTCTCAGTTTACCCTCCCCTGATCAGCCAGGTGACTCCGGCTCAGCTTCAGCCCCCAGGCCTTAAGTGCTCCATGAAGCCGTGGAGACTGGCTCGCTACCATGAAGGCAGCCACCACCAACGCCAGGCAGGAAATTGTGTCTCTCTCCCCGGAGTCAAGACCTTCGACACACATAATCCTGTATCATGAATTCTCTGTGTCCTTGTCTGTCCACTGTCCCTGTTGTGAGCTCCTTTTGGTCGGCACCTTCAGACACGTGGCAGGTACTCCATTCGTGTCTGCTCAGGCTCTGGCTGTTTAGTGTGATTTCTTGGGGAAAAATGTGGTTATGCAATATTAGAGGCCTTTCTTTAAATAGCTTCACATAAATGTCTACTAAAGCTAAGTGGAAAAATTTTGTTTATTTAGTGGCTTTACCAAATACGTCAGCAAGTATCTGGGACGCCCACAGTTGAGTAGAGTATGTATGTGCAAACCCAGTGTCGCAGTAACACTGATCACGTAAAATACGCTTCTCAACGTGAGCAGCCACTCTCAGGAAAATGAGGTCATGCTTCCAGCAGCAGCATCCTTTTCCTCTGGCTCCCTTCTAAGAAGTCACGCTTGGGTGTGTGTCTCAGGAGAATACAGCAAAATGCTTTGTCACGGCACCTGACACACACATACATATACATTGGCCACATACAGCTCAAAACTCTACCGGTGAAAATAACTTGGGGCTACACAGGGCTGCATCTTTTATTTCCTACATGTTCCAAAAGTTATTGTGTTAGGGAGAAAAATTAGTTTTCAAAATAATTTCCTGTGTAGCTCAGTGGATTGAGCATGGGCATGAGAACTAGATGATCGCGGTTCGATTCCCAGTCAGGGCACATGCCTGGGTTGCAGGCCGGTTCCCAGCAGGGGACACACAAGAGGCAACCATACATTGGTATTTCTCTCCCTCTCTCCTTCCCTTCTCCTCTAAAGATAAATGAATAAAAATCTTCAAAAAAATTAATAATAATTTCCTGATGTTTATTGGGCACACACAGTGGGTACAAACTGCCCCAAAGCAGTGTGAGATGAATGGTCCAACAGGTGACGCAGACAGTGTCACTGCCACCTCCTTGGTGGGCAGAGACATAGTCAGCAGGTGTGGCAAGATCTTCTTGGAGTAAGAAGCTGGTTTGAGTCCTGAAGGACGAGG
Source organism: Sturnira hondurensis (assembly GCF_014824575.4). NCBI lineage: Eukaryota > Metazoa > Chordata > Mammalia > Chiroptera > Phyllostomidae > Sturnira > Sturnira hondurensis. The sequence continues at coordinate 4,790,492 of NW_028093985.1, read as the reverse complement.
CAATGGCACAGGGTGCATACCACTAACAAGCACATGCCGGATATCAAGTATTGGGTACTTAGGACAACCCGGAAACCTGGTTTTGGCACTAGGGTTATGGACAAGCAGAAATGAGCAAGTGATTCCATGTACCTTTCTCTCCTCGCTCCCTGCACCAGCTACCCTCTCTTCTCCTGGTTTCATGGAGAAGGCCATGAAATATTAGACAGTCTCAGTCATGAGGACCCTGCTCTGCCACATGCTAGAAAAGTCCCCAAATCATGAAAAGACCTATCAGCCACGCCTCCTGCCAGGAAGGGTAGAATTAGAGGGGCTGGTATGGAACTTGGCAAATGTGGGGAGAGTAGAGACCCGGGGGCATTCAGGGCAAGGAGACACTCAAGAGAAGGCCAGCTGGGGGGTGGGAGACTGGAGCGGGCCCAGGGGCAGCGGGCAGCAGCCTGTCAGAGGCACAGTGCCCCAGGCTCCTCGCCCTCCACTCGGGTGCTCCAGAGACTGAGACCTAGCTTTCTGCTGCAGTGTGGGAACTAGCAGACAGTTTCCTCACCTCTCCCGGAACGAGAGTGTTCCCTGCCCCTCAGCACGTCCCCCTCGCCTCCTGAGAGGCTCAGTAGTCAGTCTGCAGCTGACTCACTGGCAGAAACCACACTCCGTGCACAGCTTGCTGGTCCCTCCATTACGTGCACAAGGGCGTGGGGGCCGGATTCCTGGTAAGACTGATCATGGGAGGAAATGGCTGGACCAGAAATATTGTGGGAGCCACAAATGTAAACCACAAATATAATTTTAAATTTTCTAGTAGTCACATTAAAAAGTAAAAACAAAAAACAACAGGAGAAATTAACCTTAATACTTTAAGCCCAATATGTGTAAGATGTTATCGTTTCAACACGTAATCAATATGAAACAGAATTTTCATGAGATAATTTGCCTTCTGTTTCATACGAAGTGTCTGACATCCAGCATGTGGTTTATACATACAGCACGTCTCCATCTGACTAGAAACATCAGTACCGGATGGGCTGGTCTAGGGCACAGGCTGGGGGTGGCAGGAGCAGAGCTGAGGGTCCTTCTCAATACAAGGTCCCGAGAAGCCTGCGTCAGGGCCCTCATACTCAGGATGGGGAGCTTGGAGGGCAGAAGCGAAAACAATCCTTTCTGACTACACTTAACCCAGAACAGACACTGCTCAGGTCTCGAAGCAATTCATCTTGTCCAGTAGCTCTTAAACTTTCGAGTGAATTAGAATCCCATGGAGGTCTTTATTACAACGGTTTGCACAGGCCCACCCCCAGAGTGGTTCTGTAGGTCTGACTTTCCAATTCTAACAAATTCCTGGGGCAGCTGCTGTTCCAGGACACCACATTTAGAGAACTTCCAATTTAGTATAACAGGTGGCCAATGAGTAGGCAGCTTTCCTAGACAGCTTTTCCTACTGAGAGCTCGGTGTACTTCTCTTTGATTACCTCCTTTGGTGGTGAACTCACTACCCACTAAGGCTACCAATTTTGGTCAATCTAATAAATCTTCCCCATATTGAGTCTAATCTGATCCCTTAAAACTTTCTACAGCTTTGGCCTTCAGGGCTCAGTCCCTTCTTCCCCACATGAAGTATTCACAAAACTGAAGACCTGTTCTCTGCCCCTTCTCACTTCCAGCTACTCCATGTCCTTTGCAACTTCTATGCACTTCTGACAGACTTAGTCTTATTATTACAGTAAAGCTCCATTTTTCCTTATCTTTACAGCAATTTCAAGATTAAATAGCTTACTTATAAAATAAAATATTGATGAACCTCCAAAAGTTTATCTCAAAAGCAAGATTTCATCATTGCAAACTTGGCCAATTTAGCGCCCATTTTTGCCTTTTCCATTTGCAAATAAGGTACATATTTGAAGGTGCTTTGGTGTCAGTGATTCCCAAATGTCTGTCCCCAGACTGATTTCAAGCTGTGACAATGTTCACATCAGTCTGCAATGGCAGAGACCCGCTTCACCCCCAAGCCAGATTTAGTCAAGTTAAACAGCTATTCTTCATTTGGAGATTATATCCTTCCTATTTTTTTCTTGGCTAAAACAACCATCCTGTCATGAACTAAAGGGGACAATGTGGTCAATGGCATTCCAAAGGCAAGAGTTCTGTTTTCAAGCTCTAAAGTCATGTACAAAATCCAGGTCAGGCTGGTCTCATTCAGCTCTTAATCAGCCTTCGTCTTACAACCCGAGTGGCGGGAAGGCAGAGCTCTTCCTCTGAGCTGGGCCACAGACCTTGCCCTGCTCTAGGAGAGAGCAGGGGAACCCCATGGAACAGGGAGTCTTTTTTGGAGCTGCTCTTTGTGTGGGCCATGCTCCCTGAATCCACAAGAAAACCACTTCCTCTCACCAGACAAAAGACATCTGCACCTCCGGGAGGCTTCCCCATGGCCCGTGTATTGTCCCTCTGGGGGAAGGGGACCAGCTGATCAATCCATATCACCAACTACAGCCCTGCCTTCTTACCTGCTAGCTTCCCGTACTCTTTCTCAGGGCTCCTAACTCGCCCCCCCCCCCTCCCCCCCGCACACTGGCTTTTGGGAGTACTCTGTTGGCCAGGGCTCAGTGGAGTAAGTGAGAAGGGGGATGGACTGTGGTTTGGCTGGGGGTGGGCACTGTGAGGAGTGGTGAGGCTCCCTAGTAGTGATGGCTCCCTAGCTAGTGGTGTGTCCTTAGCAGTGGTGAGGCTCCCTGCTTTGACCAGGCTAGTTTCAGGGAAGCTGGTACAAAGTCAGGGATTCTGGAAGCCTACCTGGTCCTACACAAATCTGACTTGAGGACCAGATCGCTGAAATTCCACTCTCTGAGTAAGGCATTTGGATTTGAACTTGCATCTCAGGAAAAGGCAATGGTCTCAGAGAAACTAGGTCCCCATAGTTCTGAACCAGGGTGCAGGGGTTGGCCGGAAGGCAAGGGGTGCCCAAGGAAGTGTGTGTGCATGGAGAGAGGGACTTCCAGGAGGCCACGCAGACTGTCCCTGGCCTAAGAAAGTGAGAAATCAGAGCAAGAAAATTATCTTCTAGAAATGGGTTCAGCTAACTTTTTCTGTAAAGGGCCAGGAAGTAAATACAGCAGGGTCCGGCACAAATAATGCCCCCTTTTTACTACAAGATCTTTTATTACAAAATCACAAGCATATAATTCTGTAACATAACAATATCAAACTCAAGCACACCATAAGACATTTTAGGTGAAATGTTCAACTTAAAACTATAAATTATTACACTCATACCATTACCCTACCAACCACACTCAAGCAAGCCTTACTTCTGCCTGACCCTGTATTTTAGGCTTTGCAGGCCATATGGTCTCTGCTACAACTGTACTTATGTAGCCACAGTACTATATAACAAAAGCCCATGGTTGTGTCCCAATAAAACTTTATGTACAAAACAGGCCACATATGGCCTGCAGGTTGTAGCTGACACCAAAAAATATACTAGCCAGTCTCCGTGGGCCGTGTTTTGTGCTTCTCTGGCACTAGGCTCGTACCTCCCCACACTGTGCTCTAAAAATGTATCCTGTTGACCTGTCTGTAACCCCTATGGCTTCTAGGGCAGAGACTTTGTGTCCCTGGCAGTGGCACAGAACAGGTTTCGATACATATTTGAGGAGAAAGTGGGCCTGTAGCAAAAAAGGTAGAGACTGTGTTTATAGCAGACAAACCTCACTGAGCATTTCCAGCCTCTTGGCAAAGAGCTACAGGTTCACAGAAGAAAGGAGACTTCTGTTGCTGCAAGCATCGTCAGAAGACAGCGGCCCGCTTACAGTCTCATTCCTCATTACAATGCGAACCCATGGCTAAGTTCTGACGTCAGAGCCAGACCCCAGAAAGCAGCACCACCGGAACCACCTGCATGCAGACTGATTGCTTCCCCACTGCTCCCCCACCCCCAGGGAGCCCTTTCCATCACAAACCCATCACCATTCACTTCAGCCGACTCGATGAGGAAAAAACACTGTGGTTAGCCAGGGATATAAAAATTCTTTGTTATTGGCAAATCTAAGTGTCTCTCTAGGCCTGTGCAGCACCATTAGGTGACGTCAATGACTCAGGGTATCTGAGCTCTGCGTTTCCACTATTCTCAGAACAGCAGCTAATTCATGGCAGTAATGACGTTTCTATTTAGAGCCTCAGAAAAGAAGCAGTGGGCCCTCGGTTCCGCATCCCTCAGTCCTGTGCTGTGGGCTTGGCTGCTCTTCTGGGAAGCCGGGGGCAGGAGGACAGGACCTGGGCATTCAATTCCCTTCAAGCTAACCAATAGTTTGAAGGCCTACTGTGTGTCAGGAAGCAAAGACAAGCATGTGCTAGTGACCCCACTGGAGAGGAGAGGGCAGTTAGGCATGCAAATAGCCATGATAATGATAAAGAAGGTTCTTTGGGGACTTGAGGAGGGAGATGGGACTTGATGTTTGTTGGGCTAGGCCATGAAGACCTGGCAGAATCTGGGCACATGGAGTTGCAAGGAGACCGGTGACAGGGAGATTGGGGGTCCCATTCATTCAGTGAGAAAGAGAGGAAGGGGTAGGAACAAGGCTAGGTCAGCGGGGGAAGGCTGTGCTTGGTTTGGACGTAAAATGAACGTACTTGGCTCGTTTCTAGCATGAACACTCAGCACAGCCCACACAGGTTGGTTTGTGCTGCTTGGCTTCAGCGGTTTTTCTGTGACAAGGCACCAGGATTTCCTGCACCTCTCCCCTTCCCATGTCAGCTCCCATGTGGTCTCCTTCTTCCTCCTGGGCTGTCTAAGCTTTGCTGGGAAAGGGACTTTTTTTCCCTATGAAAGTCAATTTTCTTCTTTTGCCATTGGTCTTCCAAGGACTTGCCTCTCTGAGTGACTTGGTGGTATTTACTGAAAATGTCCTGATTCCAGATAAAATTCTTCATGCAAAAGAAGGAATTTCATATTGAACTAAATCCTATGAAAAAGCACATGATTGCTTTGGCTACTCTAGAATATTTAGCTAGAATAGCTAAATGAATCTTGAGAAAGAAGAATAAAGCTAAAGGCACACACTTCCTGATTTTGAGCTATATTTCAGAACTATAGAATCAAAACAGTATGGTATTAGCACAAAAACATACACAGAGTTCAGTGGAAATGAATAGAGAGGCCATAAGTAAATCCATGTATAAATGATCAATTATTTTGTGGCAGAGGAGCCAAGAATATACAGTGCAAAAAACCAGTTTCTCCAATAAATTATGTTGGGAAAACTGGACCCCTATCGTAACCCCATACGCAAAAATCAACTCAGAATGAATTAAAGATGAATATAAGATCTGAAGCCACAGAACACAAAAAGAGCAAAGAAATCCCTTCACACTTGACTGGGTGATGGGTTTTTGGATGTGACAGCCAAAGCAGAGGCAACAGAATCAAAAATAAACAAGTGGGACTTCATCAGACACAACGGCTTCCCACGGCAATGAAAACCACCAACAGAATGAAAAGGAAACCCACCAAAGGAGAAAGAATATTTACAAATCATATGCCTGGTGAAGGGTTTATAGCCAAAATATATGAAAAACTCATCCGACTCAGCAGCAAACAATCCAATGAATCCCAATGGGCAGAGGATCTGAACACAGTTGACCCTTGAACAATGGAGAGGCTAGAAGCGCCGCCACGTGTACAGTAGAAAGGTTCCTGCATAAATTAAGTTGGCCCCCGACATACGTGGAGTCCCACCCACGAGTGGGAAAAATCAGACATTTTTCCTCAGAAGATGAACAAATGGCCAACAAGTATATGAAAAGGTGTTCAACATCACTGATCTTCAGGAAAGTTGCAAAGGAAAACTGTAACATATTAACTCATGCTGTTACGATGGCTACTGTCAAAAAGACAAAAGATAAGTGTCGGCAAACGTGGAGAAAAGGTAACCCCTCTGCATTGTTGGTAAGAATGTAAATTGGCACAGCTACTGTGGAAATAATAGGGTGGTTCCTCAAAAAAGTTAAAAATAGAACTACGATAAGATCCAGCAATTTCACTTCAGCGTAATTATCCAAAGGACATGATAAATATGCTTTACTTGAAGCATTACTTATAATAGCAAAGCCGTGGAAGTAACCCAAGTGTCCGTCAACGGATGAATGAAGAAAGTGAGGTATTTAGCCCTGGCTGGTGTAGCTCTGTAGATTGAGTGCGAGCTGTGAAGCAAAGGGTCATGGGTTTGATTCCCAGTCAGGGCACGTGCCTGGGTTGTGGGCCAGGTCCCCAGTGGGGGCCACATGAGAGGCAACCACACATTGATGTTTCTCTCTCCATCTTTCTCCCTCCCTTCCCCTCTCTCTAAAAATAAATAAATAAAATCTTTAAAAAATGTGTAAAAAATTAGGTATTTATATAAGTGTACACACACACACACACACACACACACACACACACAGAGCCCCCAGTAAGTCCTCACCACCACTGATAGGTTCTGCAACTGTAAGTGAAACCATGTATAACAAAACCAATTTTACAATAGGCTAATTGATATAAACATTAATTCAGTTCCTATGGTATCTCATCAACATTATAATGAAGCAACATTGAACAAAATGAGATTATTCAAGGACCCATGTAAATAATAATCAAATATTACTTTGCCATAACTAAGAAGGAAATCTTACCATTTGCAACAACATGGATGGACCTTAGCCAAAATGAAATGAGTCAGAGAAAGATAAATACCATATGATATACTTCTATGCGGAATCTAAAAAAGTAAAAATTAAAAAAATCAAAACTGAACTCATAGACACAGGAAATAGACTGCTGGTTTCCAGAGGTCAGGAAGGTCAAGTGGGTGAAGGGGTCAAAGGCAGGAGTTTCCAGGCGCAAGGTAAGTACGTCATAGGGCTGTAATGTGCAGCACGGCGACATACATAATGATACAATACTATAATGTATATTTGAAAGTTGCTAAGAATAGACATTAGACGTTCTCATCACAACAATGACATCTGTCACTCTCTGGTGACGAATGTGATCATTCTGCAGTCTATGCAAATAGATACCTCCATACTTTGATTCCTTAGTGGACTGAACTCTGACTGTAAGCCCTGTGCAGGCTCCTGCACTCGGTCCCATTTCCCTTTGAAGTGGGAGCCCCCTTCTCACGGGGGTAGGGGGGTGGAGCCCAGGCATCTTTGGGTCCCGTTGCCCCCCCACTTCATTCTTTGCCTGGCCAGGCTTCCCCTCTAATCCCATCCTTGAAACGTCTCCAACATGTTCCACCAGACGGATTACGCTCCAGTCTTTCACATCCTTCAGATGCACTGCCTCTCCTTTGAAAGTCCCCATCTAAGTCAAAGGCCACGTTTTATGTTGTTGAAAATAGATAATGAACAATTGTTCATTCAGTACTTTTCAGTCAACAAATTTTAAAGCATGAAGTGAAAAAAAACACATAATCCAACATTAAAAGTATAAATCAAAAAGAAAAAATACCAATGTTGTTCTATACAATATAACTTTCAAAAAGGAAGGTTCTTAAACATAGAAACTGACTAAAATTATTTTATTGCAGAAGACAATGCTAAAATATATTGTTCTGCATGATGTAATGGTAAAAAAAATCACAGTACTGATTCAGGATGATTCCTGTTTTTGATATAAATTTATAGGGGTGAAACGTTACAATGCATATACATTTTTTATTGGCTTAAGAAATTAAGATAGAAAAACAGAACAGTTCTTATTTGGAGGAAGAATTTTATGCTTTCAAAAAATATTAGTCTTGAGTTGCACAGCCACAGCTAAATCAGAAGTGATATGCATCACCAAGATGGCAGCAGAGGCTTGCAGGGGACTTTGGGGTTTTTTTTACTGTTTGCCAAAGAAGTCGAATTTTGCCATAAGCCTTCTGACCTTGCAACTACAGAAGAGATGGAGAAAGACAAGCAGAGAACAGTGGTGAGGACGTAATGCATGGTCAAGCTGACAAAGCAAACGAAGCAAGCTGCATACTGTACCTGTTTATTATTGTCAGTGGTACAACACAGTTTCTTGAGGGAGACAAAATGCCTAATTTTCCTAATAACATAAATAATTAGTTATTAGTGAGTCAGATACAAGATGATTCAACAAATCAGCAAGTGAAAACATCAACAGAAACTTTTTAAAGCACAACTTGAAGGTCTATTCTAAGGCAGATTTAAAATTCAACCAAAATCCAATCTACAGAAAATGCATTTTCACACACAGCCCACACATGCCTTCAGAAACTGGGCTTCCCTCTTAATCACCACTGGCTCAGGAACATTGTCCTAATGGGTATTTCATTTTGCAACTGACTCCTGAGGCTTGGCTCCTCACTGTCTCAGTGATAGGATGAAATGCTATTCCAGAAAAAATTGGCTTTATTTCTGCTGACACTAATAATTTTATAGCTTATATAGAAAGCAAAAGACTCATTCGGGTGATAATCAAATTTCAGGGCTATTTTTATATTTAATTTTTCATATTATGTCACAGCATGGTCATCATAATGGTGGCATTTTTCAGGCAGAGAAAAATCCTCTTATATCAAGGTCACGGGCAGAATCCCAAAACAGCCTGCAGCCTTGCTCATTACCGTGAAGGAGGGACCAGGAAAAGACTACAGGTGCCTCCACCCTGCACAAAATTCAGCTGGAGGTAGATTTTCTAGTGCGAGTAAAGCCAGGAATTCCAGAGAGCTGTGTTAGATTTTATAGTAATGAGTCTCCTCTCTCCCTGTTTCTGTCTTTGACTCTCGCTCTCTCTGGTTCGGTTTTCTCTGGAGAACTCCAAGGAGAGCAAAGAATATACTGTTTATCCTGCAATGAACTTCACTAAACAGCAAGAGGTAAAAACTCCCTACTTTTAATAAGATTTTCTTCTGGTAGCTCACTGCCTACAATTGGGGAAAAAAATAACAGGGTCTGGACAAAAGAACTTCTGTCTTCTCTGTAAAATTAGAAAAATTCATTCTGACAGAAATTACCAACAATAGCACATGTTCTCTGCCTCGGTCACCTAGCAATTCTGGTCATGCACACACAGCGTGAATCTCCGCAGGAACTTTCTGAGAGGTTGGCGTGAGGATGAGGATAACGTCTGGGGCACTGACGTTATGGCTCGGGGGTGGCCACGCAGAGGGCCTTGGGCTCAGGAGAAGGGCCGGGTGCCTCTCTCTGCATTCAGGAGGAGGGTCAGGGACCACCAGTGCCCCCACGCCCCCGACACTGAAGCAGAGTGACAGAAAATACAAGATGGTGGTCTCTAAACTGAGGGAGAACAATTTTGAAACTGACCAAGCTAGTAAACTTGGGGGGGGAACAGCCTGTGGACACTTGGCTGACCTCATGGAACGTCTTATTTTCTAACCACACAATTTGCAGGCAATGCGGGCAGCCAGAGAGTCACAGGCTTGGCTCTCCTCTCTGGCTATTGGCACAATGACCGCCCCCTTTTCTTTTTCCAAACCTTCACGCCATGGCACACAGCCCCTATAAGCCTGTGCTGTGAGGCTGGTGTTGACCTTCAGACTGGTTTACAAAGGGGCCTCAGTGATGGGCTGCTAGGAGGTCCTGGTTGGCTTTGTAAACCTTCTCACAAAATTACACTGGGAGAAGGAAAAGGAATCACATATTTGCCTCATCACTCCCAGATAAATAGGCTTCTCTGGTGATCTGAGATGAAATGGAATCAGATCACCTCTCTCCACGTAACCATGAACCCCCGGGTTCCTGCTGCCTGGAGAAAGCACAGAGCCAGTGTCTCGAGGAGGGAGGGTGGGCTCCCCCTTGCTTTGTTGTTGACAGGAAGGGGGCTGGCCTAGAACTTGAGCTCCTTCAGAGGGTAGTAGGCATAAGGGAACCACAGATGATCCGGTGGGGGCGGGCAGTAGGGCTGAAGCCCATACAGGAGAAGATAGAGAGAGGAAAAGCCACGTGTGCTGGTCACGTGGAGGTGTCCTTGGTACACACTACGTATGGCCCAAGCCTACCATATCTGCAGGTCCAACGCTTACTCTGATGTTTCAATAAGCCCACATGGGCCCTTTGACTAAAAGAGTTTGCGAGTTTGCTCTCACCCTCCTTGGCCAATCACTGGGGTGATCTTCACGTGCTGCTGAATGCTGTCCCCGGACTTCCGTCTGGCGTAGTACACCCCTTGCCATTCCTGCATGGACAGAGAGCTCTTCAAGGCCTCCATCAAGGCCAACATCTGCTCCTACAGAGGGTCTCACCAAGCTGAGCAATAAATCCCCACCTGCTTTCACTGCCTTCACCAAACACCACCCCACTGTGGCTTCCGCTGCGAAGCTGTCTCTGTGTGGCTCACGGTCACAAGGCACGAACACAATGAGATCAACACGTCCCCCACCAGGCTGCCCCTCCTGGGTCCCAGGACATTTGACAAGTGGGAAGAGTCCCTGCTCTCCTCCCTACGAGTGTAGTGGCACAAGCTCAAAGGATTTTTCTGAGATCTTTTTCCAAAATCTTCACAACAGCCTGAGTTTGACATTATCATTCTTCATTTACAAATGGGTAAATAGAGGCTCGGAGATTCTAACTAATGTGCCCATATTGGGAAATGGAGAATGTGGTTTTGAATTCTCACCTTTTAATGCTCCTGAAACCCATCACCTTTCTACTATCCTATTTGGCCACCAGACAAGACTTCTCTGGGGTCGGTCTGGCTGTTGACAGGGTCTATGCAACAGGCCAAGGGGAGTGTGAAGGGTCCTGCTGTCTCTGGACCTTGGGAACGTGGCTGGAATGAAGACGCTGGTGAGTTCAAGGGGGACCTACCACACCTCCGCAGTTTCTGGGAGGGAGCGATTCAATGAGAGCCTGAGCCTTGCCCTGCGCCTCTCACACAGGATGGCCAACTGGCACGCAGAGCGGGGCCCCGGTGTGCGGTAGTGATCTCAGGGCGGGGAGGGGGCAGCTGTGCAGCAGTGTTCTGGGGGGGGGGGGCGCCAGGTGTGTGGCAATGTTCTCGGGGCCCCCAGCTGTGCGGCAGTTTCCTCATGGCAGTTTCTTTGGAGCACCTGACAACACTCCGTTTTCAGCCTCACTGCCCCAATTTTTTTAAATTAATGTTGGCCATCACATATAAACCAAACTTATTTTATTCCTGTGCACTGCCCCCCCCCATTAAATGAAGACAGTGCTATCTAACCACTCCACATCAGAGAAAGCAAGATGAAAGAAACAGCATGTGAGAAAGCACTCTGAATGCCTAAAAGAACACGCACAGGCAGTCCCTGCTTGGGAGCGAGTGCCCTGCTCTGGAGGGGGCGGGGCTGGAGGGAAGGCCCCTGGGGCCCTTGCAAGGCTGCCGTCCTCTCCTGGGACGGAGTGCGAGCCCCTGACCCTGCGAAGCAGCAGGGAGATGTGAGCTGTCCATCCCTACTGACCTGAGAAGAGAAACAGGAAAACTGGGCCTCTGTGTGAATACTGACATCAAATACCTCTATTTCCCCAAACACTGAATAAGCTAACACACACACACACACACACACACACACAGCAGCTCCATGGGCGGGACGCTGCTCAGAGATACGAATGATATTCCAGCAGTGACAGGTGGGATGAAATTTCCTTAAACAAGATCATGAGATTCTTTATCATCACAATAAGCACCAGATTTGCTTGACATACGAAAATCACTCGTTTCGCAAATATAGAAAAGTTGGCATTTAATTATAACATTACTAAAGAAGCCAATCTGAAAGACGTGACGTGGAAACCCACAGTACGAGAGAAGGCCTCGGGGAGGGTGTGCGGTCTGTTGGGTTGGGTTGACCCACCTTGCCCCTCCTGATGCAGGTGTTGATGGTGTCGAGGAGGTCTGCCCGGTTCTTGTCGCTCTTGGGCAGCTCGGCGAGTTCTTTCCCCAGGAGCTCGCCCTTGTGGTAGCCCATCATCCGTTCGAAGGCCGGGTTGACATACTGTGAACGGAAAGTGGTTACAGGTCAGTTCAGGGACGCTGTACACTCCGGAGGAGCGCCTGCCGGGACACGGAGGAACGCGCTGGACTAGTCCACCCAGGGCCGCCTCCAACTCCATAGCAAAGGTCCTTCCAATTTCCCCGTTACACCTAACATCCCCTGTTCAACTTCTTCCTCACTGCCCTCGTTTCATCTTCAGAGGGCTGGTAGTTTCTTAAAGGGGCCTGAAAGGGTCCCCAAGAAAAAACCTGCTATCAGCAGAGTCTCCCCCTTCCAGGTGCCCACTGCCCTCAGCCCATTTGCCCCTGCTCATGGTAAAGGCCGGGAGGTGATTAACACCATGTCACAGCAGCGCGGTACCAGCTCTCACAGAGGCACAGGGTTTCTAGCCACCAGGTGCCCCCTGTAGAATGGAGGACTCTGGTCCCTGTGGAAGGTGCCATCTGTCAGATTCCAGGTGAGGAAAGTGAACACAGGGTGCCCCCTCTTCTCACTGCTGGGGTCACCACCAGGCTGCCCGCTGTGAAGGAGGGAGGGGCAAAGCCAATGTGCTTCATGAAGAGAACTGATTGTTGAGCCTGGGTACAGGCTGGGGAGATGGGAGATGTGTGCTTGGTCTGCAGTTGAAATGTGCCTAGTTTCTCTGTGGTCCAGGGTGCTACCCCGTGGCCAGGTGGGCCAGCGACAGGCAATAATACGAGGACGCTTTCAGATCCATTTCAAAGAACAGCCGGAAGAACATTCCATACATACAGAATACCAAACAGGACCAGGTGGGAAGGCTTTGGTGTCAGAAAAATGTAGCTACATATTTTGGTTTCAGTGCTTTTCCCTGGGGCTTTCCCTGAATAAGTTGCTTGCCCTTAGCCTCCCCATCCCTACTACGGTGCACTGACATCTCTTTCACAGGGTCACTGAATGGAAAACTGATAGAGTACGACAATGACAGTGGGTGGGAGTGGTGGGCTCTGCCGCTGTCGGTCCAGTGTGAGAGCTGTGTGTGTCTGTGTGTGCACCGGGGGCGGGGGGTGTTGCAGGACAGCAAATGTGGGGCTCTGTCTGCCGGGGCCCACTGGGTTGGACACTGACTGGTCTCTACGGACGAGAGTAAGTGCTCCTCACACTCCGTGCCACTCTGCGAACCGGCTGTGCGTTTCAAGCCCCCCTTTCAGAGTACGTTTGAAGCATAAATGTCTTGCTTTGCAACAAATCTAGCATGATGTCATTTCCACAGGATGGAAAAGTTATATGCTATTAGTTATATGGCATATATATTAGTTACATGGCACACACCAAACATGTCCCACCAAACAGGTGGGAAAGCTGCGGTTGGTTACCAGAATGCCTGTGCTTTATACTGCACTAATGAGAGTCTTCTCAAACCCAGCGCCAGACATGTTTGGTGTGTGCCATATAACTAAAGTTATATATCACAGTTTCTCTACTATTCACACTTCTTTCGAAAGGTGATTTTAGCATCTTACAGTGCTTTATTATCAGAATACCAACTATAGGCAAATAAATGAGTACCTTTGAAAATATTTTGTTACCAAAAGGAGCAGACTCAGATAGAGAGAACAAATTTGTGGCCACCAGATGGGAGGGGAATTGGGGGGCTGGGCAAAAAAGGTGAAGGCACTGAGAAGTACAAGTTGGTATTTAGAAAACAGTCACAGGATGTAAAGTACAGCACAGGGAATACAGTCAATAATATTGTAATAACTGCATGTGGTGCCAGGGGGCACTAGACTTACGGGGGGATCACTTCACAAATTACACAAATGTCCCACACCTCTGCTGTACGCCTGAACTAATACAAAACACTAAATGTCAATGGTAACTGACAAATAAAAAAAAGAAAATATCTTGTTCCCATAAGCACTTACAAGCGTTTGCTGTACAATTCTGATATACTTCTGTGTAAACGCTGTCTTCACAGAGGAATCACAGGCTCTGATCTGAATAGATTTTTCTTCTTACTGAATGTCTAATTCTTAGCTTAAGTCTATCATTTTTGAATATGCTGGTATTTCTGTCTCCAAAGAAAATGTGCTAAAATGTGAGATTCTGGGAAAGCGTTGGGCAAAGCATAGCTCAAACGCAACAGGTTCTGTTCTGACGTCTACAGACAAAAGGCGCCTCCGTACCTGAATCACATGCTCGTCACTTGTTATTTCTATGGCTTCGTGGCAGTGGTCTAACGCTGTAAACACTGAATTACAGGCCCTGGAAGTTGCAAAAGATCGATGTTAGTTCTGCTCCAAAACCATTAGCGTTTCATCTGTCAATTTATCAAAGTAAACAGTTCTCAGATGCAATAAAGCTACGTACCTTCCGACATTGCCTTGAGGAAAATAAAACAACCTAGGCTTTCAAACGCGACGAATAAACAAAAGCATATATTTCTATGTATATGATACAAATAGAAGAGTTGTAACCACAAAATCTTGACGGGTCGCGAAATGAACTACACATACGCTGAATGAGACCTTGCTACTGAGACCAGAGAACAAAGATGTGAGGGGCTGTTGGTAGGTCCCCTACGTTCTACACCAATGACGTCCTTCCTGACCGTGCTGTGAATAAAACAGAAGCCAAGTTCCCATCAATGAAGAAAACCTGCTTAAGCCCAAATTGGATCCGAGGGAGCCCAGCCTCTTGTAACAGACACAGATATTTCATGTCCTTTCTCTCCGATCTCAAACAAGCCTTTGCATCAGACCCACTGGCGTGAGGAAAGGCAAACATGGCGGGAGCCCCCCTCGCCTGGGTACCTCCAAAGCTCTGAGCTGGGCAAGCTTCCTGGTGATCTTGGTTGCATATCTGGAATATCTGAAATCATTTTGATCTCTCATTTCTTGGAAAGAATTTTAACTATCTTCCAAATCTAGACCAACTCCAAATAGAATAAGTTATTTATTGTCGAACAGCAAGTATGTGACTAGTTCTCAAAGCTTTGTTATTTGTACTGGCTGTTTAAAGAATACCAGTGAAGGCTTTCTTACCCTTTACAAAAAAAGATGTTGACTTACTGGATTGATGTTTTATGAAGCAAACTATTAAAATGTTATTTATTTTTTTCCTCTCATAATGGCATATAACTTGGCCATCCTGTTCGAACTGTTTACAAGGCACAGGGCAGAACAAGCGGGAGATCTGGTTCCATGTCCTGTCAGTTATAGGACCTTGGACAAGGTTTTATTTTCATTGGCCTTCAGTTGCCTCATCGACAAAATGAAGAGATTAACACATATTTGACAGGAGGTTATAAGAATCAAAACAAGTTACACGAGGCATCTCTCAAAGCACTCAGGACAATGTAAGAATTCAGCACACAGTATTCATTATTTGTAAGATCCCAGAGTACCATTTCTTTGTTCTCTAGGGCTTTCAAAGGCTGTTGGTGAAAATCGAACCTGTCTTTTCTCATGATTATCCCCGAAGTATCAAACCAAGAACCAAAATAACAAACCAATAATAAATAACAAGGTAACCCATATGGGGAGTGAAGGATTTAGCCCAATGAAAGATGAAAGATGGTGTTCCTACAGTTGCAGAGATTAAAGTATTAACACTAGTGTGGAAGGGTGAGTAAAATAAGTAATTACATGTGAGTGAGCAGAGGAGACTATAAACCTAACTCAGCTGAGACTCCTGCTTGCTGGGCACAGTGAGATTTCTTTTTCAACTTGCTCAGGTCACCTAATTTGGACTGTGTACTGTCCTGGTAGCATCTCTGTATTTGTAAATATGGTGATTTAAACTAAGAGAAAAAGGGGACAAGAGGACTTTAAAATTGTTACAAAAGCTGTGACCGCACTGCCGCTCATGAAGAAGCAAACAAGATCTAGTCTCTCAGTGGCAGGAGCACTGCCCAGGCGCCGGGCCGACCCCAGGCCGGCAGCACCGGAAAGCGCCGGCTGCTCTCCAGAGCTGGCTGACTCAGGCACACCCTCCCTGGGCTGGTTCCTTAACTCTGAAAGCTGCCAAATTAAGCTCTAAAACATTTTAAGTAGTAAATTCCTCTAACACATATTAAATGATAAATTCCTCTTTTGTCCAAGTATCTTTTCTAAGTGCCCGTGCGTCTCATCTAAGTACGTAAACAGGTACTTCAGAGTACTATTGTTTTTGTCAACTTAAGAGGCTACTTTATACAGGATCTTAGCTCCAATCTCCAAAATTTATCTATTAAATGGCCACTGTATGATTACCCACAAAGTATAAATTCGTCGGTAAGTATGATGCCCAATGGGACACAGCAAACACTTATCAGCAGGCGTGGTGAGAGGACATGGGTGGGACCAGAGGTCACTTTCCCCAGGGGTAACGCCTCCTCCCCCGCAGTGTGGGGGTCGGGGCTTCAGATCAGCCTGGCTGATGGTTCTATAGCCAGCAGCAAAACAAGGCAATCACCCTGAACCATTGTTCCTAGAGCCTGGGAATTTAATTGCTTATATCAATTATTAATTCTCTTCACTCAGAAGAGCCCTTGCTTTATTTATTTTCTGTTCTTAAGGACCTTGTAACTCTGTGCCTCAAATGTAGATTTGTATCTTTCAGGTCAAGAAGTTGGAAAATCGGAAAAAGCAGCACCAGGAAAAGCGACCTTGGCGTGGACACCCCTGAAGTGCAGGTGATGTAACCATTTCCCCTCCCCTCCTTAAGGGCCTTGAAGGTCCAGAGGGAAGGCAAGTGTTACCGAGGCCAGGGTCGAAGTCCACAGAGGACATGGCGGGCGGTATGTGGTGGGGTGCGGAGCGCTGCAGAGAGCAAAGCGGGACGGGAATCCCACCGAGAGCCGCAGGCAGCACCCCGGGTAGCTGTGATTGGTTGCGTTGAGTCTCCCTGGGTCTCAGTGTTCTCCTCTGTCGGCTGTGGCTGAGGTGGCGAGGTCACACATAATCTCTTGTACCAAAGGGGCTCTAGTTTCCTCAACTGAAACATATGCACACACAAAACGAGGCCACCTGGAACAAGGACAGGACTGCGCAAGGTGGTGGCTTGTAGAGAGAAGACTCTGAACACAGACCCACTTCCTCACAGTGGGCCAGGAGGTACAGGGAGGGAGGCGTGGAGGCAGCTTGGGGTCACAGACTTGCTACCGGTCAGCACCTTCCCGGGCAGTGATGCAGTTGGGTCAGTCACCCTCAGCCTCCACAGGTGGGTTTCTCCTGTGACACAATGCCTGTCACGCAGAGCCCACGTGTCCATCGGCACTCTATACATGCCTGTGAATACTAGAGAGCCGCACTGTTCCGCGGAATACAAGGTTTTGCCCATTGTTTAGAAACTGATTGTTTCTAAAATTGAGGCCTGCTACGCACTTCTTAAGACTTGGAGAAAAATAAACATGGTGTTTTGGGTGTACTCCGGGATAACAGACATCAGACTATCGGTGACACATGGCTGGCATTGCATTAGTATAAACTGATCAGCTTCAACTCCCAGTAAGAGAAATCCTATCTGTGTTTTGGATAACAAAGTTCTTTTCATGAGGAAGAGGAACAAAGTCAGAGGTAATGGTCATCTCTTGTCCCTATTTCCCTAGCCAGTCCCCATTTCAGGAATTCTTTTGTCCCATAAAGTGATCCATCAAATGCACTCAGAAATCAGATTTAGTTCTCCTATTTTAAAAAGTTACTCTATAAAATAGAATTTTAAAACTAGATAGTTTTTGTCCGGTCCCACCATCCTGATTGTCCCCCTGGGTTCAGTAAGTATGGCCACCACACATGAAGACCTGGACAGAAGCATCTGCCTTCAGCATCCAACACCATCCTTGCAGTACAGGCTGTCCCTGCAGAATGCCAGCAATGTCACATATTTAGCTGCAGCTGGGGGTGGAATTGCAGGGGAAAGTATTATATAATTAGACTATAATTATTCTGGCATTGTATAATAAAGAGCCTCATTTTCCGGGTCTGCAGCAAGTGACGGAGCTGCCTGACTGCCTCTGGGAGGCAGGTAGAGGCTTCAGAGGTCCTCAGATGCCCTAGGGAGCTGGAGAGGGTCACGGCTGGGGGCCACCGTGCCCCCACACACTGGACCCAGATCTAGTATACCCAGAGAGAGCCAAGCCACGCACACACCCCCACTCCTCCAAAAAGGGAAAGAAGTTGGAGACAGTGGAGGCATAGCCAGCCAAAAGGCAACAGAAGAAAACGACCACTTTGTCCTCCTCTGGCCTTCTCTTCTGGAGAACTCTACCACCCCCGACCTCACCCCCATCCCCCCAGCCCCACCCCACACAGGGGCAGCTCTCATACCGGTTGCTCATGTCTGGGAAGAGATGCTCTTTACCCACCAAGCATCGGCTGGTGTGGGAGGTAAGGGATTAGTGTGCTGGGCAAACCCACCTTCCTGGGGCCACTGCCTGCCTGGGTCAAGTCCATTCGCCAGAGTCGCACTGATTTATATTAAGAACTTGGCCTTTTTCATTATGACCAACTGCCTCAGGCAGCTCCAGTGAGCGAGGAGTGAGAAGTCAGGGGATTTACATAGTGTTAAGTACTTAGAAATTTGCTAAGATCCTAATTTGATGAGACCTTGAAAACTTTTCAGTGCCCTGACTCTAAGTAGATTCCATGAGCACAGTAGCCAGAAGCCTTTTCTTTATGCCCTCGTGCTGGCTGGGGATGGTTAGTTCCAATCGCCAGACCTGTCCTTGTCCGCACACCATCCACACCTTACAGGTGGGCACAGCACCTTCTGACACCTTACATGTGTTATCAGCATAATGTTGCCTAAGAAATCTCAAACAGTTCTTTAAAATAAAATGAGGAAATTACCTACCAAAGCAATAAGGTATCTGTTCATTTTTGTTGTAGATAGTATACAATAAAAGATTTAAATCAAAATGAAGTTCCTCTTTTTCTAATTCTATTAAATGTGAAAACATCTAAAAAACAAAATACAGCCTTTCTACCCTTGTAAAAATAGTAAAGAAGCCCAGAAATCAAAATAATGAATGTGCAATAGTAAAAATAATAAATTTCTGAAGTAAAGGTCCTGTGACTTTCTTTAAAAACTCTATGCATTTCTCCAAAGCTAACAAATATGTGGATACAAAGGAACCAAGGGACCTAGTTATGTATGTACATATTCCAAAGTCTTTGGCAATATTACTCACCAAAAACTGTTAAAATACCTAAATGTCCATTGTTTGAGATTCTTTTTGAATCTCTCCTGCCTAAGAAAGTCACTGTTTATCCACACACTTTGTTTTTTAAAGCTCTCTATCCACCAAAAGGTGTCTTCCTTGGCCACGGTGCACCCCAGAAGAACGGCCTTTGTGGATTTATGCTAATCCATTTTACTTCCACAGGACTGAGAATGGAAGAGAAAAAAAATTTTTTCAAGGGTTTAGTTCCCTTTGAATACAAATGAAGAACTAAAATAAGAAGTATAATCATTACAGTGAGATGCTATCGGATTTTTCTTTGAGCCTGATACCATTCTGACCTGTAGTCGGCCTGAGAGAGAGAAGCCAGGCCAGGGGCCTTCTGGCATCCTACAGCCTGGAGCTGCTGGGGACTGGCCTCCCAGAGGCCGTAAGTTGGGTAGGGCCCCCTCTGTCCCTTCCTCTTTCTCTGCTTGAGCGGGGCAAGTTGAAAAAGGCAGGGTCCTGGGAGAGCACTGGAGCAGGCCTGAGTCAAACCAGGCTTGAGCCCAGACCCCAACACCCCAAGATGTCTCTGAAGCAAAACACCTACCACCCAGAGTTCCGGCCACTCAGGCAAACCCAACCCAGAAGAAAGCACCAGGGATCAGCCTGCTTTTAAAGCACTCCACACCTGTTTAAAGACCTAAAATCAGTTTCCTGAAGATACTTCATACATGGGGGCCACAGACAGGCCTCGTGAAACTGCTATTGTGGTTGCTCAGCAATTAATTATTACGGTGAGCATAACAAATATACCCACAGGTCTGCTCTTGTCCACAACCACCCACGGAGGAATTTACAAACATTGAAAGCAATAAATAATCCTTAAAGGCTATTCTTAATCTTGATCTAATTTTACAAAAATTAAACAGTACTTTGCTTGGGATATAATTTTAAAACTGCTGTAAATAGTGGAAAATACTGTCAAATAAGAAATGCTTCTAATTTATTTCATTATAACAAAGGGCTTCCAGCTTAGAGTCTCCTGTTTACCAACCACCATTATTTGCTTAATGGCTTCAAAGTCCCTGTGACGGAGCCAGGACCCTGCAAATAGCAGCCCGATGACAGAAGCTTTTCTGAGGAACTGGTAACCAACCCTGTCTTATTTAACTACATACCGTAACTTGAACTGTGAGCGAACTTCCCCGCGCTCTATTTGAATAAGTTCATTATAGCACGCAGTGACGCTGCTGTTCTCTATAAATCTCTGAAAAGAAAGCAAAGATAACACATAAGACATATACAATTACTTCTTCGAGAGTTAAATAAAGAAGCTGAACAGTTTTTCCTACGCAAGTAACTCTGTTACATAAGACAACTAGTAGACCAGATGAAATGACACAGTTGTCAAGGTGTTTGAAATGCTTGTTTAAGTGCAGGAGAAACAGCAAAGCAGGTAATATTGTATGCTTAACTCCCTGGGTCGCACAGGTGGGAAAGCTGCGGTTGGTTACCAGAATGCCTGTGCTTTATACTGCACTAATGAGAGTCTTCTCAAACCCAGCGCCAGACATGTTTCGTGTGTGCCACACTGGGAAGGACCCCTTTGGAGGGGAAAGGCTGTTCTTTGCTTCCTTCCTCATCTCCTGAGTGTCTACTGTACTCTCTTCCCCCGTGTCTGTCTGTCACACACACACGCACACACACTGCCACTACCCAGTGAGGATGGCTTCCCTGTGGGGAACACCCCTGAAGCTGCGACTTCCCTGTGCCCCTCGGCCCCACTGCTGCAGGTGGAAACTGGGAAGGGCGAGGGAGAGAGGGGACGTCATGATCGTGCACAGAGAGGAAACACCTTCTCTTCTTTCCGTGTGACGTTAAACATGGTTGGGTTCAGGACGAGCTCCTGGACGGGTGGAGATTCCACATCAGCCTAGGAACATTGGTAGCTGATGTTTCATAAGATACAAAAAAACAACCTGTGAGCCCTGGCTGGTGTAGCTCAGTGGACTGAGCACGGGCCTGCGAACAAAAGGATTGCCGTTTGATTCCCAGTCAGGGCACATGCCTGGGTTGTGGGCCAGTTCCCAGCAGGGGACGCGTGAGTGGCAACCATACATTGATATTTCTCTCCCTCTCCCTTCCCCTCTAAAGATAAATAAATAAAATCTTAAAAAAAACAAACCTGTGATAAAGTAGGTTTTGGAGATGTTGGAGTAAACCGATTTAGGCTGGTTTATTTTAAGACGGAAGCTTTAAAAGTAAACTTTGGTGCCTACATCTAATTATAAAAGTAATACACATTAATTTTAAAGCATAGAACATACAGAAAAATATAAAGAGAAACGCCCAAACCACTGATAATGTCATAAGCTACAGATGTCATTAATTTTGGAAATAGTTTTTTTATAAAGATTTTATTTATTTACTTTCAGAGAGAGACGAGGGGAGGGAGAAAGAGAGGGAGAGAAACATCAGTGTGTGGTTGCCTCTCACATGCCCCCACTGGGGACCTGGCCCACAACCCAGGCATGTGCCCTGACTGGGAATTGAACCTTTTAGTTCACAGGCCGGTGCTCAATCCACAGAGCCACACCAGCCAGGGCTAAGAAACAGTTTTTTATACTTTACTTTTCTTGAAGTTTAAGAACTTCCACAGTAGTGAAAAACAGCTTTCTGTAGCTGATGGCTTCTAAACACCGGAGGACTCTGTACAGAATTTATACCAAATAAGTGTACCAAGTAAGAGAAGGGAAGATTCCAGTGCCTTATCTTTGGGGGACTTTTCAAGACTTTAGTTAAAACCCCTCTCTCTGAAATGATCTGGGTGAACCAAAAGCAGTGGTCTTCAACTTCAACATCCTGAGACCCCCCTGGGCCTTCTGTTAAAAATTCAGATTCCCAGGCCCTGGTTCCAGAAACTGGGGCATGCTTCCTTAGTACAGGACTTCTCAGGTCTCTCAATGTGCTCATGCGCCATGCTGCCAATGTGCACTGAGCACTCCCGCGGGTGGAGGAGAAAGAGTCTTCACTGATTTCCTAAGCTCAGGTGACCACAGAAGTCTTTTGCAAAGGATCACCTGTTAAGAGCTGTTGCAATGCTAGTGTTCCAAAGTTTGAGAAATACTGCTTTAGGGGCCTAGTGTGGGGTTTGCATTTTGACTTTGCTGTGAGTGTGAGCTCTGGCAAGCTGTTTAGTCATTCTGGGCCTATTTCCTCCTGTATAAACACGGAGAAAATATTCAAGCTCTCACTTGTCGATGAGGATAAACTAAGTAACCTAGAATGGAGCCTAACAGATCAATCTTGGCTCTCCATTTCTTCCTTAGGAAGCCTCTCCGGGGGAAAAACTGACTGGCACACCTAGCACATTGTGTTGCACATGGTAAGTGGTCCATGAATACATGGTCAACCGAATGAGCATCACTTCAGATAAAAAGAGAGGGGCACAAAGGTCGATACAAAAACACTGCAATTGCCCTTTGCTAAGATACAGGTTTCTGAAAGGCTCGGAGTAGACTGAGTATCATGCAGTTGGCCACTTACACAGAGCTACCGAGGCTTCAAGTGGAGTTGTGGAATATTTCATGGCACAATTCGTTCCTGGGTCCCCACTTAGGGACCCATCGTCTGAAGCGCTGGCCAATTAGCTAGCAACACAGGGCAGAGTTTCAGCAGATGCTTTAATTCAATCAAAACAACTCAGAGATGGGAAACAACCGCACGGAAGGCAGAATTGCTGGCATATTTGGAAGGGTGCTTGGGTAGAGAGTTGCCAAAGACAAGATTTTGCCCAAAAAAGGAGACCAGCCACCTGAAGAGCAACTTTGGCTGATCTTGTGCCACAGTAACTCAGGAGGGAAAGCCTTTGGGGGTGCTGTGTGCTTCACTGGGAAGAGCCCAGACTATCCAGGGGCACCCTGACCTCGCTGGCAAAGGCCTTGATCAGACCCAGCACTAAAAAACACCAGGTGTCTGTGGCAGGCCTCACATTTCATGTTCCCACCAGCAGTTTTATTCGCCATGCTGACTGCAGGAAGTAGCACCATGTCCAGACAGAAGGCAGCGAAACCTTCTAGAACAGCAGGCACAAGTTACAAAACATGGAAAAAGGAACAATGGAACTTTTCCCTCCTAAATTTTCTTAATCACATTTACAGCCAAAGAAGGCCAGTTGCTTCCCCTTAACTCTTCTGTGAGTAGACATACAATGCCAGCGTCACCCCTCCAAAGGACGCTCTCTACGGCAGTCAGAGGCAGAACACTGAACTGAAAGCTGACTTCCAAAAGGATGCTTGCCAGTGCACACAGGGGTCCTCATGAATGTCACCAGAGTGTGTCACTGCTGTCCTCCGCAGTGGGGCCCCAGGAGGCAGAGAACCTATGTCCTCGCACTCCGAGAGACCCGGCCTCAGAGGTCAAGGACGACGTCGGGCTGGGTTGCGGTGGGGTGGTCAATATCAGAGAGAAGAGCTATGAAACCTGTGGGCAACCTCAGGTTACTTCTCAGAAAATGAGCATGGCAAGGAAAGAAGTCTCAGGCCTCT
Source organism: Sturnira hondurensis (assembly GCF_014824575.4). Classification (NCBI taxonomy): domain Eukaryota; kingdom Metazoa; phylum Chordata; class Mammalia; order Chiroptera; family Phyllostomidae; genus Sturnira; species Sturnira hondurensis. The sequence continues at coordinate 4,766,886 of NW_028093985.1, read as the reverse complement.
CTATCAGTTTTCCTCTTTCCCTTCCAGACCTCAGAAGCATTGTTCTATGCATTCCCATCAAGATACAGCACAGAAGAACAGCTTTTGAAACCAAATGCCAGCCTCTGAGAGACGCCATGATGGACAAGAGGAGAGTTAGGAGAATGGTGCCGCTGACTAGGAACATTCATTCCCGTGACACACGTGAACCACGGAGCTACCCAGGTACTTGACAGAGCACGGCTGCTTCCACTTGGGAGCAGAAAACGACCCAAGCACAGCACTGCTGCTCATGGCAATTTCTGCTCCTCTGTGGTCTACAACAAAGATAGGATTTTTTTTTTAAACCGGGGATTGTAATGTACTGTTACTTAAAGCACCCAAAAGAATCTTCATATGTCACAAGGCAAAAGCCATATCCTATTTTTGAAGAAACAGAATGCATAACACCATCTATTTGAGGCCCAGATTATTCCTATCAAAAGACCTGAGATACCAAGACTGCCTTGTTATTCGGTTTGTTGGTAAGCCTCCCTGGGGTAAACAATCTTCATTTTCCAGTGGAGCGGCAGTCTCATTCGTGTCGTCGCTCTCAAAATTTATGATTGAAGCCAGGAGTTCCCAGAATGCCGTGCCGCCGCCTGCTGAACACAAACGAGCCCCGGGAGCCGACTCGGCGGACGTCTGTAACCACATGCACACACTGATTCTAACTGCCCAGACTGACTCACGTGAGATAACTTTGGGACCACAGAATTTCAACCCCATATAATAAGATGTGTTTTATGTCATCATGAAGTTATGAGAGAAAAAGGAAAAGAAGCTTAACTAGCTAGCAGCAGGTGCTCATTACCACCCTGAGAACGGTTCTTTCCTTCACAGTCCCAGGGCCTAACGCCCTCAGTGCTTATCCACGGACACTGGCCTCTGCTGCTGTGGGAGAGTTAGGGATGAGCTGCCTGCACCCGAGGGAGGGGCCGGGCCATCGTCTACGTACCCTGTTGAAGCCTGCATGAAGAAGAGGGAGGACTGAGGCCTCTTCATGGTCGCCCGATCTGCAGCAAAGCAGAAAATGTGGTCACTCAGCAGATACAAACCAGGATTCCTTACACTGAAACATGGAGAGAGAGCAATGAGGCGACCATGGCACTGGCCCCCCAAATGGCCTCCTGACAAGCGTGTGCCCACCAGGTGCACCTGCCCTCCAGGACCCAGACCCCCACATCTGACTTCCAGATGCAAAAAAGGAACAAAACAGTAAAGACAAAACTAGCAGTGTGCCTGAAAGCATCAACGCAGCACATGTCAGTGGCTCTCTCCAGCTCGGGCTGCCCTCTGGAGGTAGCCAGTGTAGGGGAGCAGTCCCATGAAAGGACAAGGCAGGTGCTCTGCTCACCCCAGAGACTGCTGTCCTCTCTGCCATCCCCAAACCTTCTAGAAGCACAACCCCCACCGCCAAGACCTAGCAGGGTCCACCTCTCAACGTGAGGAAGACAACGGCCATTATAAGCTGCCTCAGCCAATAGCCAAATGGGAAAGACTTGTCGTCACCAATGCCAAGTTAGAAAGGAAGAAGAGGAAACAAAAATTGGTCGTTATCACTCATTTCATGGGACAGTTTCCTACACTGAGCTTATAGCTGGGTCTCAGAACTCAGTGTGAGTACGAGGTGGGGGTGTGGGTTGGCTTGTCGTGAAGGCGGGCAGGGCTGTCACCATTATGACAGAGAAAAGATTCTCCGAGACATGGTACACATTCCTTGGAAAACAGGGAAGAAAAATGGAACGGAGGAGATTGCGTGGAGGAGCAGATGGAAAACAGGAGGCGCAATACCAGTGCTCCTTTGTGGCATTACATGTCCAGGGAAAAGCTGTCTTCCCCAACTCCCTTTCTCCTCAGAACTCAAGGTTCTGCCTTTGCTAACTGATAAATCAGGATGGACACTAAATGGCTTCTAAAGGTATTAATAATGTTCTATTTATTATTGATGTTTATTTCATAAGCTGAGTGGCACAAACTCGGCATTCATTTTTATTATTACTCTCTCCATCTAAGAAACCTTTTATTAAACTGCAGGGGAAAAGGTGAAAAATAATAACCGGCCACAGCAAACCATAACTCGTCAAGGACAAGCACACATTTTTGCCATATGAGTAGGAACTTAAAAGAGTGCTTTGTTCTTGGGCCCATGGAGGAAGCCAGGCTTGGGGGACGTGCCACGTGGCCTGGTGCACCTCTGGTGTCCACACCAGGTGCCCTGAGTCCCCAGAAGATAAAACGTCATCCTGAAGAAGGATGATGGCCCATCTCAGCTTCCCTCACTCAGTCCCCTTGTGGTGCCATCTCCCAGCAGGAAGGAACTAATGGGGACAGTTTCTTCACTTTCCCTGCCCCACAGACCATGGCAGGTATCAAAGCAGACCCCTAACACGAGACTCGAGGGGTGTCAGGTAAGGAGAAGTCTTCCGTCAGGCCCAGACTTTGGGGCCAGGATTCCCCACAGCACCATCACACTCTGCAGTGGAGAATTTCAAATGTTCCCTGGCTCCGGCCTGCTTGGGGTGGGACCTAAGCTCCCGCAAGTGACTGGCCAGTCAGCTCCTTCCTTGCAGAATCTGTGCCATTTGCCACAATGGGTCCAAGTCCAGTAGACCCTAGGCCTTCCTTTTAGGTCTTATTCCCTCCAAAGGGAATGATGGCTGTTAAGTGATTAGAACATATTTGACACTTGCAAAGATCCCCACCCCTGTGGTTTGTACGAACAACTTTTTTCCTTCTAGATCTCCCACTCTAAGTGTCGGCCGTTTCAGACTCTAAAGCCGGCAGACCAGTTTCTCATCCCACAATCTCATACCGACAGCCTAATCCCTCTTTCCTGCCTTCCAGCACTGGCAGGCAACCTAGTCCTGCTTCTAGTCACGTAACTGTCCCCAAATGTAAACTGCACATCCCTTTCCTCACAGTGGATTTATAAATGCGCCTCCTCGTTCTCATGCTGCCATTCGTTTCTTCTTAAGCAAGCATTCTCCCATCTCTTCTCCCACCCCCGTCTCTTTTCTTTAAAGAAAAAAGATAAGCTAGAATCACGTACTCTCCAGATCTCCTCCTCCTCCGCAGATTTTCTATTCATGTCTAGCATATAATGAAGTAACCACTTTTTCCTGAGATGTATAAATATGTGGTAACAGCAATTAGATGTGACAGAGAGAAAACTTACAAAACAAAGAAAACCCCCCAAAGCATGATCTAAAGTTGGTGCCACAGGGCTGAGGACATGCCCATTGCTTTGCCAGCTCCCAAACTGGATTCCATCAGACAAATGGCTCAGAAAGGACAGGACTATTTCCAGCAGGGGTGGGAGGCGAGCTTACGCTTGTGAAACCACCGCGAGGATCACCGTGTGCTCCGAGGGGTTTGTGGCCCGGATTGACCTGCAACAAGAAGGTGCCAAGTCAAACCAGGTGACCTGGGCTTTGCTACATTAAACCAATGCGAAATGGCTTCACACTGAAAATGGCACAAAATCAAACCTTCCTCTAAGGAACAAGTCTGGTGTTCGGCACCACTAATGCTATACACCTGGAACTAACATCATAGGGGATGTTAACTGGAATTGAACAACGTTACAAAATTGTAACAAGTGTACCAGGTGAATGCAAGATGTTAACATAAGAGAACTGGAAGGCAGGGGGTACATGGGAATGGTGGGAACTCTCTGTACTGTCTGTACATTTTTCTGTAAACCCAAAATTTCTCTAATAAACAAAGTCTATTAAACTAAAAAACAAAACAAAATAGGATGGGTCTGAAAATGCATGGAAGACAACAAAGAAAGATGCCCTTGTGGATTAGGACAATCTCTTTGTGTTATTTTAAAAAAAGGAATTTTTTTTAACTCCCAGGCAATTATCCAGTAGGTCAGATCTGCCAATTTTCCACTTCAAAACCCAGCAAATCCCACTTAAATTCCACGTTTTCTGATTGAAATTCCACTCTGCAAAACAATTGGCCGTCCTACAATTCTCTAGTTATCAGTTTGTTCTTGGGGAGGTAATTGTGCTGGGTGTTTTTTTTTAAATAGTAGACAGTGCAAAAAGTTGACCAACCTCATAATAAAGATGGAAGGTTCGCCCCGCCCCCGTAGCTGGATATACGCATGCCAGTTACCACACATTAAATGGTGCACAGAGCCCCCTAGCTTTCCAGTGACCCTGCTGTTTGCCCTCAGATACTCTAAACAATTGGGTCACCAACTGGGGCTGAGAAATGTTGCAATACGGCAACTGTCATCACTGACCACCTGTACATAGTTAGCTTATTCCCTAGGAATTTCACAGGATCATAACACACAAGGATGACGAATTTGGAGGTCGAGGAGTCTCCCTAGAAAATGCGCTGTGGCTGCTACAGCTCAAACTCTGCACTACTCTGGTCAGGGGCCGTGAAATGGATGCATACTAATCAAGTGTCATACACTCGAATCCTAGCACAAATGAGCCTGCTTGCTCTGACCTCCCTCCCAACCCGCCCTCCTGGGTCTGGCCTCTGCTTATGCTGAGATGGCTGAAAAAAGAACCACTGTCTTCAAGAACAGGAGGCTTAAGGCTGCTTCCAAACAGTGTGTGAAACAGAAGATACCTGGATTTCTTTCTAGTTACTGGAATTGCAGACCCTCTCCACTAACACGTTTGTTCTACTGCCCCCCACGGACAGCCAGCTTGTATTGCTTCATCCTCTTCAACTCCAGAGTTTCCTGACCTTTCTCAAAAAGTGTACCTTCCCCATTTCCTATTCCTCGAGACCTCCTTCTGTGAGGGTGAAAGGCTCGAGAGCACAACCAGCTGCTGTATTCCTGGGAAGTGAAGGTTTCCCTGGTGGATGGATGGTGGCAGAATGACAAGGACCTTTGTAGACAACGCCTAAACAAACTGTGAGGAGGGGGACTAGTCAGTAGCCCTCCGGCAGGAGCACCCTCTACTTTCCATGCAACACACAGGTCAGGGCTGGCACGGTGACGCCACACACATTTTCTACTCAGTAGCCTACTGACTTCTGAGCAGAGATACCAGTTGGCACCTAATGAAAAAGATGCACAGTGTTTCCGGAGTGGGCTCTAATCTCTAAGGAAACACTGAGAACTCTTCATCTTCGTTCAGCCTCTTCCTCCCCAGGGATGTATCAAGAGCACACTTCTGGACTACGTTCAAAGGGGTGGGCCTTGGGCAAGAGGCTCAAACACTGTTATGAATATAACTGGGCTGGAGCAGGCACTTGCTTAGATCCTTTTGAGATGCCTTCTGTGTTTTAGGTTGCTCCTTGCTGCTTCCCTCTTCTCTCTCATTCCTCTCAAGGAACTGGTGTGATCAGAGCCACCTGGACCTCTTCCTGGTTGAGAAGACTAAGGGGAAGCTGGGGACAGACGGGGCAGGGGTCCAAGGAGGTATGCTAAGCTATGATCCAGTCTAGCTCAAAAGCCAGGGACCTTGGGCCACAGAGGACAACAAAGAATGCACATTTGTTGGGAGCACATCCTGGCAGTCAGGCATTTGGGAGTCGGGCCATGCTCAGCGGCACCAGTAACGGTCGGGAAGAGTGCCAGCAGGTAGGCACCTGGCTCCCGAACCGCGCGCAGATCACCCACTGCTTCCGTGTGCTGCTCAGAGAAACACCCGTTTATTAGGAGATGGAACTCCCCATTCCCGTTAGACTGCAAAGGCTACCTGCTGAAGTGGGCCTTTGCCCGAATCAAAAGAACTCTTCCTATTAACTTCTTATTTTCACATCTGGAGCTTGTCTTAAATCACTCTATGTAGGCACAAAGGACTGTGGTATTTCTACCACAAAATCATGTAATTAAAGTCAGTCAAGACCAAGAAAAAGTAGTTATAAAGAATCCAATTCTACTTTGAAAATCATTTAAAAAGGAAAAATTATTTTAACTACTAAAAATATTCTCCAAATATTTTGATACATTTTATTTATTAATATGCATAATAAATAGGCAAATATTCCTACGTAGAAAGATAAAATTACTTGACGCCAGTCATATATTTTAAAATAGGTTTAGAGTGTTTGGAGAGCTCCAGCCAAGAAGGAAGCCTAGGTAGAAACCCTTCGCTTCCTTGCATGACCAAAAGGAGGCTAACAACCAGTCTAACCTCAATAAATAACCAAAAGCGCCAGAAAAATCAAACTGCATGGAACTCTGACAACCAAGGAATTAAAGAAAAATCAACCAGAACAACCAGACTGGTAAGGCGAACCTCCAGGGCAACTCAGAAAAACTGGGGTGAAGCAGCTAAGGGGCGGGGCTGACTGCCGAGCTGGGGCGCTGCAGGAGAGGGACTGACTTAAGGGAAAAACTGAGACTCAGAGCTGACTTCGGGCTAAGGCAGGGGTGACAGCAGCAAGATACTTCCAGTCTGACCTGGGAGTCTGTTGGAAAGTGCACTAGAGACTAGAAGGGGAGCTGCAGTACTCCCTCTGGCCCCTCCCCACAGGCAGCACAGTGAAGAGGGTTGCCCTGCCCCATGAATACCTAAGGCCACGCCCCCTTACAACCTATCAGCTGGGCCAAGACAAAGAAGTATGGCCCAAATGAAAGGACACAGCAAAACCTCAGGAAGTGAGCTAAGAGATGAGGAGATTGCCAACCTATCTGATGGAGAATCAAAATGCTCACATAACTGATTGAGTTTGGTCAAAAAATGAAAGAACAAATAAAAGGACAAATAAAAAGAACAAAAATGAAAGAACAAGTAAGTTACCAAAAATGAAATAAAGCAAAATATTCAGAGAACTAACAGTGACAAGAAGGAAACCAGGATTTAAAGCAACCATCTGGGGGGAAAAAGGGAAGAAATAAACATCCAACTGGATCAGAATGAAGAAACAAGAACCCAAAAAAATGAAGAGAGGCTGAGGAACCTCTGGGACAATCTGAAACGTTCCAATATCCGAACTATAGGGGTGCCAAAAGGAGAACAGCAGAAAGAAATTGAAAACTTATTTGAACAAATAATGAAGGAAAACTTTCCCAGTCTGGCAAAGGAAATAGACTTCCAGGAAGTCCAGGAAACCAAGAGAGTCCCAAAGAAGTTGGAACCAAAAAGGAACACACCAAGGCACATCATCATTACATTACCCAAGATTAACGATAAGGACAGAATCTTAAAAGCAGCAAGAGAAAAGGAGACAGTTACCTACAAAGGAGTTCCCATAAGGCTATCAGCGGATTTCTCAAAAGAGACCTTACAGGCAAGAAGGGGCTGGAAAGAAGTATTCAAAGTCATGAAAGGCAAGGACCTACATCCAAGATTGCTCTATCCAGCAAAGCTTTCATTTAGAATGGAAGGGCAGATAAAGAGCTTCTCAGATAAGGTCAAGTTCAAGGAGTTCATCATCACCAAGCCCTTATTATATGAAATGTTAAAGAGACTTACCTAAGAAAAAGAAGATAAAAAATATGAATAAAATGACAACAAACTCACAACTATCAACAAATGAACCTAAAAGAAAAGAAAAACAATGAAAACAAAAACTAAGTGAACAACCAGACTAGGAACAGAATCAGAGAAATGGACATCACACAGAGGGAACTTGGTAAGGAGACAGAAAGGAGGAATGGGGGGGGGAAGGTACAGGGAAGAAGCAGCATAATTAGTAGTCATAAAATAGGTGGGGAGAGATAAAAAATGGTATAGGAGACAGAGGACTCAAAGAACTTGTATGTACAACCCATGGACATGAACCAGGGCAGGGGGATGCTGGAGGGCTGGTGGGGCAGGGTGGAAGGGGGATAAACTGGGAAAAACTGGAAAAACTGTAATAGCACAATCAATAAAAAATACACAAAAAATGAAATAAACAAATAAAATAGGCTCCTTAAGAAAAAGTCTTCTCTGGGAAACTGAAAACTGTCCAAGAACAGCAAAGGGACACCTGTGCTAAGAAACTCCTCTCGGGCCCCTCATTTCCTGTCAGGGCACCCAGGTGCTCAGAAGCCACAGTGCCCCTACCTTTCATTTCATTTAATACTTTCAAGAGAGTTCCAGCTCCATACGTAATTGGAGTCTGGCCTAGCCTTGCATTTAATTAGTGACTTCTTCCTGTCTAGCTTCAAAGCATTCCATTTCTGCTAAATGGATCAGTTCACCCAGAGCTAACTCTTAGGACTGTGCTTATTTACAGGCTGGCATGCGTTTCCTCCCCGGAGCACCAGGTTCCTGTAAATGAGCCAGGGCAGGGGGTAGAGGGACGGGCTTGGATCAGGGATGGGCTCGGATCCCGGGTGATTTTCTGCTGCTGCAAAGGGGCTGCCTTGCTCCCTGATACGCGCAGGATCCACCCATCTGAGTCAGGCAGGGAGAAAACGTATACTTCACACATTTCTGCTGCTCATTTTGGGACGGAATAATTAACATTAAAGTATCTGGTGTGCATCCAAACCATGGCGGTATAATAAGAACTGTATGAATTTTAATGCTTTTTTGTGAAATATGAGCAATACTCAGGGGGAAGAAAATCCCAAAGTTTTCAGTGGTGCCTGCTCACACCTCTAAATTCATCAGAACTCAAATGTGGAAAAATAGAAAAGGTGAGATAAATCTATAGGAGCTAGAGCTTTCATCACAGAAATCTGAATATACGATTTAAGAACACCAGCTCCTATTTTAGAAATATTTGGGATGGAACTAAAGACTTCGACAAATGAATTTCATTTGAGGCTGTTAAATGGCCGTTACTAAGCACATTAAATTAAGGAAGGTACCTGCACACAGCTTCGGCATCGAAGTTTCGAGTTTGTCTGTGATCAATGACGATAATTTCATGATGTTTATCTAGAAAGCACTCCAGGGCTGACTCAGGAGTCCGGGCGATGTTGCAGCGGTAGCCGGCTCTGTCACAGGCCCACCAGAACCCATCGCTCTGACTGTCCTCCTTGGCGAAGATCAGCAGAACCTGAAACACACAGAAAATGGCATCTTGACAGAAAGTATTGCCCTTACAGACCGTATTAAAAACAGGCCTCTGATTAAAAATGCAGTCTCTGGAGGGAAGCTACCTGGGTGCAAATCACAGCTCCCTCAAAGGGTTCCAGTGTGTCTTTGGGCAAAGCATTTTGTCTCTTTGGCCTACCGTGTCTTCACTGCCAAGCATGACAAGGGCAGCGCCCCTCTGGTGGAAGTGGCGATTTTTGAAAAAATTTCCTAAGTGACTTTGCTTTTAAACAGATTAAGCAGTGAGATTATTAACGGGATAATTCACACAGGTTAGAAGAACACTCACATATACACCCATTTGTCTCTAGTGCAGGTGGCGTTTGCCTCACAGTACCTGGAGGCCACCTACCTCTGTGAACTTAGCACTTACATCCATGTAAAGACACAGGAAAGGAAGGGAACCCAAAACAACCTCAAAACCTAATTCTGACACTCAACCCTTGCCGGAATCTGGAATGAATGGTCAGGAAAGGTAAAGCTTCGGGGGCCAAACTGAGCGCAGCCCCGCCACTGGAAGGAAGGCAGCGGCACTTCACACCGTGCTCCCCTTACCAGCCCTGGGCCCCGGGACCCAGATTCTCCCGCAGCCAGAAAGCAGGAGACTCCTCGCCTCCTGCTACATCAACAAGGGAGCTATGTGAACAAAATCACCTGGACTTGTTCATTTATTTCTTTGTTTATGGTCTATCTTCTCCACTAGAACTGAGCTTTGGGACAGCAAGGACCTACCGGTCTCAGACCTTCCTTGCTACACCCCGAGCCTGGCATGGGCTGGCACTTACAACTAGCTGCTCAGGAAATAACTGAGGAGTGAAAGGCTAACTACCTGTAGGGGTTTCTGAAAAATTGCAAGAGGCAATTACTATTAATAGGAATAAGACTACATAATAGCAATAGGTCCAATAAGAAACACATAATAGGACTGAGTGCGGGCCTGCGAACCAAACAATCTCGGTTCTATTCCCAGTCAGGGCACATGCTTGGGTTGCAGGCCAGTTCCCAGGAGGGGACGCACAAGAAGCAACTATACATTGATGTTTCTCGCCCTCTCTCCTTCCCTTCCTCTCTAAAGATAAATAAATAAATAAATAAAAATTTTAAAAGGAAACACATAATAATCTCATTATATTGACAAAGCATTCAATATTTTTCACTATGGACTTCTGGCTTAAACAATTGGGAAGGAAGGGTAGTTTTTCAACATGAAGAGAATTTAAGCCACCAGCCAATACCATTCTTCATGATGAAATATTAAATGTTTCATTTAAAATCAGAAACAAAAAAACCTGCCCAACTATTATATCTCAAAAATGTTTTGTTAATTGAAAGTTGGCAACATATAAAAGTAGACACAACAGCATAAAAAACCTCAGGTGCCCATTAACCTGCTTCAGCAGTAAGCAACTCCTGGCCCATCTGGTTTCCTCCCCGCCCCTATGCACTCTCCCAACCCTCGTTTCACTTCTGCAAATCTCGAACATGGAATCATTTCCTCCACATGCATCTGCTAAAGATAAAGACTTTTGTCAAAAAGAAAAGTCAATGCCATTTGTACCTAACCTTCTCCGGTGATTCCTTAACATCATTAAATATCCGACTGCATCATAAATGACCTTTGTTTTACTGTTTTCTCAAAGCCATGTTCCGGAAAAGTCACCCTTTTTGGCATGATTTGGACATGTTCTTCTTAGTATGTGGCTTGAAATCACAAGCCAGTAACACAGGAGATGGCCACTTACTAAGAGCCCTCTCTGGGCACAAGTCAGTGACTCCTCCTCAGTCCAGGGTGTTCCTAAAAACTCCGGCCACAGAGCTACTTCTAGGAAGGAGTGGGAGGTGGGGCACAGCCCTGTGGATTCTGAAGAGAAGCCCTGCAGATGGAATCATTAACAAGGGAGCTACAGGAACAGAAGCAGGCAGAAGGGACCGCTCTCTGTGCGCAGTCAATGGCCCTTTAATCACGCGGCTGTGCTACTACCGTGAGAAACCTGACGTGCAGAGCCTAGGAGTCAGAAAAGGTGACGAAACTTCTTTCCCTCATCTCTCTGGCTGAATCGTGGATGGCTGGACAAGAAGCTCACCCCTTTCTTTGGCTTAGGGGTTGACTAATGCAAGAAGAACACAACAGTATTTGGTGGTTGGATGTCGCTACAGATATTCGCCTCGCTTGTCTCATGTGTCCTTTAAAAAACTGGACAGTTCTACCTTCAGGAAAATTATGTCATTTTCAATAAATATTTCCTGCTCTGGGCCAGACACTGTTTTCAATCGCTTGGAATATGCCAATGAGCAAAACAAAGACCGCTTGCTATGCCCTGGAGGAGGGACAAACAATAAACAGCAGGCGCAATAAAGCACCCGATGACGTGCAATGTTGAAAGTGGTATGTGCCGTGTAAAAACTGTAGGGCAGGGCAAGGGAACTGGAGTGGACTGTTGGTAGCCGTATTAAGGAGGGTGGTTAGGGTGGGTTTCACTGAGAAAGCAACATACAAGCAAATGCCTGAAAGAAACAGAAAAGCAAGCCGAGCTGGTATCTGAAGAAAAGCACTCCAAGCTGAGGAAACAGTCCCAGTGGCCTCCACAATGGGACATTCGCCTGCTGTGTTCAAGGAACCACAAGGAAGCGGTATGACAGAGGGGAGGGTGAGAGGTTGAGAGGTTGAGAAGGGCTGACGTTCTCACTGTACGAACCGTCCATGATGACAGGAAGGCCTCAGAGGTCATTTTAAGACCTTGAACTGGATTTCGCATGGAAACTTGCAGGACTGATTGAAAGTGGGGTGTTGTCTTTACTGTGCCCTGCTATTTGCTGTATTTCTGAAGCCTTCATGTCCAGAGCCTGCCTGACCTGAAGAGACAGCACATGTCTTGGGAAGGCACTTTTAATGTGCAAACCAACCCAGAGCCGTACCCTACCACCTCATTTATCGAGCTCCAACATTCAGGCCCACTGTCCGCCTGCCCTATCATTCCAGGGCAAGGTAAGAGACAGCTAGTGACCACCCGTTGGCCCCAGACTCCCCTGAAATGACTGAGACCAGCCAAACCAGCTCACCCTGCCTCATCCATTTCTCCCCACAGAAACCACAGTAAAGGCTCTCGCCTGCGTCTTCCCCTTGCTCTCTCTGCCTCCTGACCAACCCTGACTCCCACTGCTGTGGTCCTGCTGGCTGCGGCACGCCCCCTCCTCTGGGGAGCTGTGAGGGACAAACTTATTTCCAATGACATCTGTTGATCTGTTGGCCTTATCCTATCTGAATGATAAAACCTATATTTTAAAACAGGAGTATTCATGTTATAAAAGCACTCACTAGAGAATTTCTTTGGGTAGAATTTAAAATTCTTTTTATATAAAATATTCAGAAAGATGACTTTTCAATAAATAAGCAAAATGAAAATCTTTTCTATGCCTTAGTGAATTATAAACTCCTAAGTTTGGCTCAGCTTCCAACATTTTATCCTCTGTACTTTCAATGCCATAAAACATCCCCAGAGTGCCTTGAATGAGTGTGCAGGTTTTTTCGCTGGCATCACTTCCTCTGCGACAGTTCACCCTTTCCATCACAACCACTTTCCTCGTTTATTTCAACAAACCTGCACCGCCTAATGTCCTCTGGTGACCTGTCTGGAATCTCTCAAAGGCAGCAGTCTCCACGTGCCCACAGTGGGCTATTTCTCCTCCAACCGCGTTTACAGCAAATTCAAATCTCACTTCGGCCAGAACCGCTTTTCACTTCCTTGCTGCACTTCCCTGTCTGTTGGCCAATTCCCTCTCTAACGACCTGCTTTTGTGCAGTGTCCTGGGCGTGGTCACGGAGCCACACGGTGGGGGCACTGCACCCCCCTGTCTGGGCTGGACCCGAGGAGCCCAGGAGCCACCAGGCCGAGGCCAGTCACAGCAGGGCCGGAAAGAGGGATGCGAGGGGCCCCGCAATGCGCTGCACGATTGTTATTTACAGAGTGCTTTGTGGGCTGAAGTAGCAGCAAAGTGCCTACTTTATAGAATTACTCTTTGATAGCTGAATTAGAATGAACCTTTCCTCTGGTAAAGGCTAACTATGACAAAGATGAAGACAAAACTGGCTTTCCCTTAAGGTGACGATGTAAGTGTTTATTATTATTAGTGGTCTTTAAATAAGGGTATGTCCTCCACATCTCCAAATGGATTACAAATATCAACTATTAAACATCCAATTTTCGGAATACTAGGTTAGGCTTTAAGCAAAACTGGGTAACAAGCAGCTTCCAGAATAGACCACACATATAGATCACATAAGCTGTGTCTACATCATACTAAAGGACTGACCAATCTGACCAGAGAAGGGGCCAATTCAATTGGCCAAAAATGGCTCAGAAACCTCACCTGTCCCTAGGAAAGCGATGAGAATAACCACTAAAGTGTGATGAGAATTTTCTGAGGGCCAGGTTTTCTATGTTAAAAATGCTTTAGATATCTTATGCAATAAGCCTTTAACACATTCTTTGGAAAGTAGACAGTACCTCCATTCTACAGATATGGAAACTGAGGCTGGAAATGGTTGAGAGACTTGCCCACAGCCACATGGCTAGCAAGGTCCGAACAAGGTCAGCCTGACCCCCGAGCTTGTGTAATCATTGTGTTAAGTAACCTCTGACAGTTTTATTTCTACCCCCTAAAGTATGGAACGAAAATCCCAACCCACTCTGCGGTTCCACCAAACCACTGGTTAGGTAGAGGACACCACCCGGTAGCAGCACGAGGACCGACCTGAGGGGAAACGCCAACCACGGTGCATTACTACGTCTCCATCACTCAGCCGCTCCACTTACTACTACATCAGGAACCGCCCCTCGGGAGGCCACATGGTCTCCAACACATAAAATCTCTGACACATAACAGTTCCAGGAAAATCCATGTCCATACAATATGGAAAAATAAATGTTAAGGGGACGTGCTGCCTTAGAGGAAACAGCCCAGGTCACAGCTGTGAGGCTCCGCGTCCACGCCCAGGAGGAAAACCCAGTGTGAGGGGAGCGGGACAGCACTCGAAGCAGAGACAGGTCAGCTCTGCACACTGGGGAGAAGCTGCACTTCGGGCACTGCAGCCCAAAAAGCCACTGGATTTTCAGATGTTATCATGTTGATACGAATGGAGTGCCTCATCATATTTCCCCTACAAAAGTTTTTATCTTCTTGCCAAGACTGGAAAGCATGGCTTTTACTGTGAGTCACAGCTACTCACCAGGAGAGACATGCTCTACAATCCCCCACTGCGCTTCCCCCCAGCACCACCACACACTCAGCTCCTACCAGAGCTCCAGCCAGCTCACGAGGGGTGGGCGGAGGCCCGAGATGCCTGCCCTCAAGTGGGAGCAAATTGCCCCTGGTGAACTCAGAAACCAGCCTGAGCTTATCGAGTTCCTCCCAAGACCTAAGGGCTCTGGTTGATGTAGCTAATTAACATTTTTGGGATTCCAGTGAAGTAACAGATAGATATTTTTCTCCAAGGGAGCAAAAAAACAAAAACAAAGGCACTAGGAGGTGGTATGATTTGTTTAAAAGACAGTTGCAAGGTCAGTAGGAAGAGCACAAAAACATTTAACTACATATCCCTGCCCCCAAGATTAGAGCGTTACAAATGATGGGGCTGAATGACCAGACCCCTCTGGGTTGTTGGGGACCACCATGCAGTCTCTCTGCCCCTGGCCAGCACCACGAGTGGAGCCTTGAAGATATAGGTACTAAACAGATTCTTGTTGAATAGGTCAGTGAATGAAACTCTACATTTGAATGAGACCAAGGACTAAAATCATCCTTAGTTCTAAGCTTCTTATCTTAAAAAAAATCTCAATTACTCTCTCCCTCACTTAAAGGCCTGTTGACCACTTGCACCTGCTGTCCTTTGGGGCCAAGTTCATGTGACAGCACCAGGCAGGTCTCACAGCAGCACTGGAAATATTCCAGCTCTTGCCCTGGGTGGTAGGCCTGTGGTGTTCCCTTTACTATTATATCTTATAGCTTATAAGTAGTACAACTTAGAAAATATTTTGTGTGTTTAATGTACCTAATAAATCCAAAATTACGACTGTTTTCCAGTGATGAGGAGTGGGGCTGTTAAGAGATATGTAAATCCTGCTGAGGACCAGATCATGTCTGAGATGATAGAAATACAGTTACACTTGAGATTTGGTTATAAAATTTGATTGCTAAGCATACGTATTAAAAAATAAGGGTAACCACTTAAAAAATAGAAGTATAACCTCTAGCTTCTAAAACAGAAAATAGAAAGCAATTCTGAAAACTCAATTTGATAAAAAGCAGAAATACAAAAAAATGAAAGAAAAAAGGGTAATAAAACAGAAATTACAAGATAAGACTAATTGTATCAGGAATCACACTCAATGTAACTGGACAGAACTGCCTTATCAAAAAATAGACTGTCCGAGGTGGTCTTAGAAAAATAGTGCTATGTGCTGTTTGCAAGAGACATACTTAATACAAAGTTATAATGAAAGCTAAAAATGAAAAGACAGAAAAAGATATGCCAGAAAAAATGTTAACCAAAGAAAGCTGATCTGGCGATATTACCAACAAGTAGACAGAACTTAAGGCAAAAGTTTCCAGAGACATACTAGATAACAAAAGGGACAGTCACCAAGAATAAGCACAATCGAGAATACAAATTAACACTATAGACTCAAAATATCAGCAAATGTTAACACACTGACAAATCTACTGCCATAAAAACTAATAGATCACACAGTCAAAAATTAAGATAAAGGTGGCTCAAAGAGTATAATTAATAGTTAATTCATGAATAGAGAATTCTGTATTCAACAGAGATACATATTTTATAAAAGCTTTTTGTGGAATATTAATCTCAAAATCAACTATATGATAACCACCAAACAAGCTGCAACAAGTACTAAAGAATCAGTAACAAGGGCATCGGAGCAACTCAGTGGTGGAAGGAACATATAGGTCTTTTCAGCAAGTAGAGCTGAAACAACTGGACACCAACATGAGGGGAAAATGAGCCTTGACCTGGATATCACATCACACACAAAAATGAACTTGAGATAGATGATAGATCTAAAATGAAAACTTAAAATGTTTCTAGAAGAAAAATTATCTTCTCAACCTGGGAATAGGTAAAGATTCTTAGAACACAGAAAGCAATGACCATAAAAGAAGTAATAAGGCCTTCGAACCAGAGGATCGCGGTTCGATTCCCAGCCAGGGCACATGCCTGGGTTGCAGGCTGGTTCCCTGCAGGCCAACTCCCAGCAGGGGACACATGAAAGGCAACCATACATTGATATTTCTCTCCCTCTCTCCTTCCTCTCTGAAGATAAATAAATAAAATCTTAAAAAAAAAGAAGTAATAAACTATATCAAAATTAAGAATTTTGTTCAAAACCCAGACTTATAAAAATGAATACAAGAGCCACAGATTAGAAGAAAGTATTCTCAAAATCTGACAATAAACTTTAATTATATATAAAGAACTCCTACAACAATAACTTTTAAAAACTCAACCCAACTGAAAATAGGCAGAAGGTTAACCAAATATTCACAAAAGATTAGAAATGGCTAATAAGCAAATTAAAAAGTGTTCAACAACATTGGTCATGAAGAACTGTAAATTTAAATAGCATAAAAGAGTATTATTCAGCCACTGGGTTAGGTAAAATTAAAAGACTTTACATCAAATATGGCCAAGGATTTGGAGTGACCAGCACTCTTGTATTGTTTGTAGGGGTATAAAATGGTACAACCATTTTGGGAAAAGATCTGGGAGTACATTATCTTATAATACTAAACACACCATTATTTTGGAGGTCCTAGCAAGACAATTAGGCAACTAAAATAAAAGGCACACAGATTAGAAGAAGCAAGCAATGGCATGACCGTGTAGGTAGAAAATCCTTAGGCATTTACAAAAAACTGTAAGAGCTGGTAAGGGTTCAACAAGGTTCCAGAATACAAGATCGACACACACAAAAAAATTGTAATTCTATACCCTAACAACAAACAACCCAAAAAATGAAGTTAAGAAAACAATTCCATTTGCCATACCATCAAAAATAATAAAATATTTCAGGAATAAATTTAACAAAAATATGAAAGACATACACTGGAAACTATGAAACATTATTGAAAGAAGTTAAAAATAAAATTTAAATAAATGTCTTTCTAGACATCTATGTTAATGGATTTAAAGACAAAATTAGCATAGTAATAATCCCAAAATTGATGTACAGATTTACTACAATTACTAGCAATATTCCAACTGGTCCCCCTCCACTCCAAAATTAACAAACTGGTTCTAAAATTCATATGAAGATGCAAAGGACAAAGATAGTCCAAACAATCTAGAAAAATGGAGAAATTTAGGGGACTCACATTTCAAAGCTATAATAAGACAGAGTGGTACTGGCATATGACAGACATA
The DNA here is from genome assembly GCF_014824575.4 of Sturnira hondurensis. Classification (NCBI taxonomy): domain Eukaryota; kingdom Metazoa; phylum Chordata; class Mammalia; order Chiroptera; family Phyllostomidae; genus Sturnira; species Sturnira hondurensis. The sequence goes on along the minus strand of NW_028093985.1, from coordinate 4,749,468 downwards.
TCAGTGCAATAAAACTGAGAATCCAGAAATGAACCTTCATAATTACGGTCAATTGAATTTTGACAAAGGTATCAAAACAACAACAGGAAAAAAATATTTTTCAACAAAAGCTTCTAGGACAACTAGTTATCCACATGCAAAAGAATAAAGACCTACTTCACACCAAACACAAAACCTAACCCAAAATAGACCATAGAGCTAAAACTACAAAACTCTTAGAAGAAAACAAAGGAATCTGTGACCTTAGATTAGGCAACAGATCCTTATATATGAAATCAAATAATGTTAAATAAAGAAAAATTCTAGAATGATGCCTGCAGCTTGTTACCTTTCAAATAAAGCCAAAATATATTCAAAACAAAATATTATAAATGGATGCATACATATGTAGAATCATTATATATCTATCATAATCCATTTCTGAATAGAGGTTACTTTTACGGAGGCAAAGGAATAAATAAGGGCTGAAACAGTATCTGTAATCATTTGTTTCTGAATAAATCAGACAAATAGGGTATACTGTTAATATTTGATAAAAGTGGATATGGGTATACACATGTACCTTTATGAATATTTTAAATACTTTACAAATTGATCAATTACATTTTTTAAAAGAATGAGACTTGCTTATCATAAGCATGCATTGCCAGTAAGCACAGGGCAAAAATGAAAGTAAATCAAAGTAACAGATCTAAAAAACTATACTAATTAATCCTAAGAAATATTCTGGAAGTTGCTTTGGGAATAGATAGTGTTAATAGTCACTGCCTTTATTCGAAATGGACTACAGAGTATGTGTGTCCAGAATGATTATGGGAATTTTCCACTCATTTGTATTTTGCACAGATAGTTGTGGCTTATGTTTATTTTAGTAATTTCTTTCTCTCTCTCTGCTCTTAAGTTTGTTTTCATCAAATTTTCCCAAGCTTAAATCTCTTCCTTTTGTTTTCTTTTTCCTTTCCCAAGATTTGCATTTCCTTTTCCAAGCAACGGTAAAACATTATTTTCTTTTCCATTCGCTCATAAATCAAACAGTACATTTCCTTGGTTGGTTTTCACTTTCATCTACAAGTTCGTCAATTTGTTTAGTACATCTCTGCTACATCTTCACTTGTCCCAGGTGCAGGACAAGCCCCAGGCGCTAACAAGCTACACTTTTCACAAGGAGGCGGCTCACTGACTGAGGCCTACCACAATGATGTATATGCAGAAGGGGATTTAACAATTATCCAAGAGGGTACAAGCCCCTTTCATGCATGCTTCTCTGAAGGGACCATGGGGAGCTGGAGGGATGACACACTTCCTGTTCCCCCTGGGTTACAGAGCCCAGAAGGCTGCTTGGCTTAAGCCACACAGGACAAGAAAGAAGGCCCTTTTGTCATTTTCTCTTTCCAGCCAACAGCAACAACAGTCATCCTTTACTGACTGTCTTCCACAGCCCGCAGTCTTCTAGGCTCTTCTATTTAACTCACAATCCCTATGGGAGAAGCATTATCATCTCCATGTGCACACAGGGCGCTGGGTAGAGAAGTGGAGCAAAACATGCAAGGTCACACAGCTGGTTAGAGGGAGAGCCACGGTTTGCACCCAGCTGTGCTTCACTGCAAAGCCCCACCCTCTACCACACGAGTATTCCCTTTCTGGTTGTAGCAGGGTATGCAACAGACCAGTGTTTCGGTGGAAGAGTTGTCCTCCCTCACAATCCATCATGCAATTATATTTATACAACTTGATTCCTCGAGTATGACATTAATAAAAGCAAGCAAGACACATATACACACACTACATATTATGTATAGGCATGTATGGAGGGGCAAGGGTGGCTACCTGCCGGAGTACCAGAAGGGGCTCCCCAATACTGCTCCTATAACATGTGCTCTGGAAGCGCAGCCCTCACTGAGCAACGGAGGCGTACCTGGATAGGATCCTGCGTCAGTCTCATGGGCCCAATGCGTACCTCCGCAGGAGAAACCTGCTAAATAAAGGACAGCACATGAGATGTGTCGAGTCTGAAGCTACAAGAATTGACAAATTCTTCCTCACACAGGAACACACGCCACTTTGCAGAGGATCCAGTTCATTGATCTGGAGTCAGTTTACAAAATGCTATGTACAAACAATCCTGGTTTTATAAAATACATAACATTTATATGCACTAAAAACTGCTAGGAGATTATATCCCCCAAATCCTAACTTAGGGGATTTTCAGGTTATTTTTCACGTTAAGTTCATAGATTGTTACAATAAGCACGTACTGTTTTATGGAAGAAAGCAACTCAACTCGGTAACGACTTAGGCAGCACCTACCACATGCTGGGAGCCATGCTCGGCTGTTATTCTGAAATTTCAAAACACTAAAAATTTCTCCCAAATGTGAAAGATGAAGCATTTCTATGTCTTAAGAGGTGTTCCTATATTTAGATCTTATTTTTCTTATCTTCATGTTTTAGTATGGGGAATACACAGCTTACTCTTACCCATATTTACCAAGAAAAAATTATTCACTTCCATTGTATCTCCTCAGATAAACACCACACAGCGACCACCAGAGACTAAACCGCGCCCCGCGACTCTAGGAATGAGCTAAGATGCTCACTTGCCAGCACCTTCCAACTGCCTTTGGCTGCAAGCACAAAGCCAGCGGGTGCACTTTTAATCACTGTACTTGGACGTCTAAAAATGACTTTTCTCTCAATAATTGGATTGAAGAACTTGGCCTCACATCTGTGAATCCAGTTCTGTTTTTCTCTGAGAGGCTGCAGTCATTTTGCCACAACCTGGAAGGTTATCCTGCACTCAACACATGTCGCTGGCCTGCCAGCCAGACAGGACGCCTCGGGCAATTCACAGGACCACAGACACCGCAATGGCCCAAGAGCCAGAAGGGGCTCAATCAGTTAAAGCACAAACAGGAAAACCAGCACTTTCTTTATACTTTGCAAGACTAAAAATTTCACCTTTCTCCTTTCTCTCTCTTTCCCCATGCTTAACTCCTGATGGTGTGAATTTTCTCCAACACATCACCACAAGTTGCGGGCACTCTTTTCATTCTTTTCCTCTGTAAGGTTGATAAGCCCCACTGCACCCCAGCATCATCTGGGAAGAAACAAGACTGGGGGGCTTTGGCCTCTCATCAAAGTGGCCAGCAGAAAACTTGGAGAGCCCACTGATGCCACTCATCTGAGGCTCTGGTGCTGTGAGGGGTTCACAGGTGGGCCAAGCGGGGCTCTCCTGCTCTGCTCAGCAAGGGGGCCTTCTGATGACAGCGGGTCCTTCCAGCAGCCCTGGTGCAACTAAAACCAACTGGGGGCCTCGAGTTCCTAAGCCCCTGGACCAGTGACAAGTTCCTTCCATGTTTCCCTGCTGTCTTCAGGTAAAAGCGACAGGCTCAAGCTGAGTGCCTGCCTCACTCTCAGGCTTCTTTTCTCTAAGCAAAGCAAAGTCCTGCAAGGTGTTTGTGCTGATGCCAGCGCTGGTGTGCACTTGCGGGCATGGGAGTCACCCCACCGGGAGAGGGCCTGTCGCCAGGCCTCCTGTGTCACTGCGCCTCTGCCCCCCTCCCAGCTCTGCCCTAAACACAGTTTTTATTGTCAGAAAGAGACACTCTCCTTCAAAAGAAGTGCAACTGCCAGCATTTTATTAAACTAAAAATTAATGATTAATAAGTGAAACCAACTTGATGCAGTAAGGTAAATCTGATCGATAATCTGAGGTATCTTTTTCATTTCGCCGTGCTCTCTCTTGGGTTCACTGCATCCCCAACACAGAAGCCGCTCCAATGAGACCACCCGTCAGTGGCTTCTCCAGCAAAACTGGATCCCATAGGAATCACCCAGGGGAAGAAAATAAACAAAATAAGAAATCAATAAGAGCTTAAAAGGAATAAAGTAAGAAGTAACTCACTTTGGAAGGCCGAGTCTGGGACAAAGATCCCTGCTAGAAGGGCCCAGGCTGTCCAAAAAATAGCCCTAATTCACACCTAACCCAGGCAGCCCTGTGTACTTTGTAGGCCACCAACATGTGCACAGGTGGTTACACAGGCCACCTTAAACTCTGCCAGCAGGACACCTCATGGAGCTGTGAACCCCCCAAGCCCCCCTTCTGTCCCAAGCATTGTGCTAGGCACTTTCACACAAGTGATCTTACTGGGAAACAGGCAATGGCCACTGAGGGACAGTGTGGAATCTGAAAGGCAACACCCAGTCTAGAAGACTTTTTTCTGCCAGAAGACAGGAAGGACCCACTTTCTCCACAGCCACGATAGCTCCCTGCCTGGCAGAGCCCAGGAGAGGAACCACAGGGCTGGTGGCCCCTCACTAAGACCCCTGCCCCTCCCCTTCTACCGGTCTCCTCCCAGCCCCACCTCCACTGCCAGCCGGGGGCCTCGGTTTATACCAGGTCCTCTAGTCTGACCACGTCCTCCTTCATGTCTCTTGGCTTGCCTTTTCCTTCCTAGTCTGTGCTCCAGTCCTCTGACCTTGGCTTCTGTGTCCCAGGAAGGACAATTATCCCTGAAGCCTGGAACCTCTCCTCACTGGCTGTGAGGGCTGGCGCAAGGCAGTGACCAACGAAGGAAATTCTGTAGCGGGTATATTCACAGACTGCAGTTGTCAGAGCACTTTCGGACACAGGCGTCTTATTGCCTGCATTTCACCAATTTGTAAGAGCCAATTATGAAGAGAAACAGGAGACCATTTACTGATGTCTGTGTAGCCAAGCCAAGAGTCGCTCCTTCAAAGAGCGAACTTTGAGCAACTGCAGATGCACAGACCCTCAATTAGTATATTAGCTCTGATTCCAGGAAGGGACCAAGTTGGCCAAGAACACAGGAGCAAGAAGGGAGTGGGGCACAGGGAATACAGTTCCACATCCGAGAGGAACGGGGGACGGGACGACGGTGTGGAGAGAGACCACACGGCTTTCACAGCAGCCGAGTGAGGAAGGACTGCTGGCCGGCGGTGCAGTGCTAACAGTCCAACAGTCAGTGTGTCAGATACTTGTGTGTACCTGGTAACACACACACATACATGTATACATGCAGCAGGGCCACCAATTCACATCCAGGCTCTTTAAGGGGAGAAGAGTCCTTTTTTGTAGCATTTGCTAATTCTGTGGTGTGAATACTTTCACCTTAGCCGATCTCAAGCTGGCAATATAGGCCCATGAGTGTGCAGTGGGGAATATAGCTTCTCATGCAGAGGGTCTATGAGGGGCAAATTTCTTCAGTTTTTGTTGATCTGCAAATGTCTATCACTTGCTTTCGGTGGATAATTTAGCAAGATACAGAACTCTGGTTGATACATATTTTCCCTCAGAAGTTGAGAGAAAGAAGATAATAATTCTGGTTTTTGAAAGTGGGAGGATTAAGGGAGGCTTTGAGCAGACAAGTGGGTCATGGAGACTAGGAAGATGCAGAGACCGGGCTGGGGGAGGAAACGTCGGGCTTCAGGAACAACATGAGCAATGGCACGGAGGGAAGGGCACGCAGGTACCGCGGGGAGGAAACAAGATCTGGGGGAGCTGGATTAGCGAACGCCAGAGTGAGGCCGGGCGCGCTGGGGTCAGCTGCGTGGCGAGATCCGTAGACACTCCCTTTTTATTCTGTAGCTCCAACCAAATGCTGGGTTTTTTAAAATATTTTATTTATTTTTAGAGAGAGAGGAAGGGAAGGAGAAAGTGGGAGAGAAACATCAATGTGTGGTTCCATCTCATGTATCCCCTACTGGGGACCTGGCCTGCAACCCAGGCATGTGCCCTGACTGGGAATTGAACCAGTGATGCTTTGCTTCACAGGCCCGCGCTCAATCCACTGAGCTACACCAGCCAGGGCCAAATGCTGGGTTTTGAGCAGAGGACTAACAGGATTTATGACCAGGGGGAAATCAAACACTTGGTTTGCCTACTTTCTGTGTAGACAGTAACAGATTTAGCAAAAACAAAACAGACACTGCTGTGAGTGGGAACTACAGAGTGAAAGCAAGTCGGGAAAATATATCTCAATGATGAAGAAAAGATTACCTAAAACCTACAGAGCTTGGCTTCATTTCAATGGAGAAGAAATGGCAAGATGAAAACCAGCTAGTGCGGGGCGGGGCGGGGGGGGGGGGGCTCGGCTGAGAGAGACAAAATCTCAGGAGGAAGGAGTCAGGTACCCGTTCAGGTGGCCTAGCTCCCCTGTCACTGCTCGCATTCTCTGGTGGTGAGCACCACAGCCCTCAGGACTTTCCGCTTCAGGAATTCCGTTACACGACTTGGCTGGAGTTTGAGCTTCCCTCAATTCAGGAAGAAGTGAGATTCCAGGGAGAAAAGTGGTCCCCTGGTAAGCCCCTCCTACCCCATCTGCTCAGCACACCTCGCCCACATGTCCCTATCTCTGAAGGCAGTGTGAGCTCAGCGGCACCCCTGCAGGACGGACGCCTGTCCTCAGCCAACTCCTGAAATTCACGGGGATGACTTTGTCACTTGTTTGCAAGCTTTCTCCTCCGCAAGACTAAGTTTCTCGAGGACGCAGACTCTTTTTCACAATCTTATCCCCAGCATCTAGAAGATGCTGAAAAAAAAATGCTGGTGCGCCACAAATAAATGGAATTAAATTAAACTGCCTAAGAGGACACAGATTTTATATAACAGAGGCATGAAGGAGCCTTCGTTTCTCCTGGGGCCCAGGGCACTGCTCTTGCGTCATGCTCCAAAACTTACAGAATTCAGACGGCACTGCCCACCTTTGTGTTATGGGGTTCTGGACTCCATTCTGATTTTGCAAAACAGATGATCCAGTACAGCAATCCCTGCTCGAGTCCTGGTAGCCAGTCTGTCCCACTGCTAACAGGGCGGCCACGAGGACCAAGAAGGGAAAGGGAGGGCGTGCACGTGTGCTTTGCAGGGGTGGGTGGGGGGAGTTGTTCCATAATTTCCAGCTTCCAACAACCAGCTTCCAACAACAAGCTGGAAGCCTGGATCTCCCCCACTTCAACCACTTCTCCTTTGGAACCCTGCCCCACCAACCTGCAGCACTGAATGCTCACACACAGAGCTCAGGCAAACCTGACTGCAACAGAAGGGGAATCCACTGTAAAGTTCATTTTTCACTCACAGACGGGGCCAGCTGTGGGCTCAGGAATAGGCCTTTTAATGCCCTTAATCAACTCTGCTTGCTGCCTTGTTAGCTACAACCTTAAAATGATATTTTAATTATCTTGGGATGTCCCCTGTCCACCCTTCATTCCCAAACCAAATTTCTTTCTTTAATCCTCTGAGCTCTGGGTGAGCAAAGGTTGTATTTGACTTTTGCCTTTTTAATGGACCCGTGCCTGCCCTCTGCCTTCCCATGCAATGGGCCTTAGCACCGGCCACAAGGCTGGACATCTCTGGCTCATCCTGGTCTCCGCTTCCCAGGCCCCCTGCCCTTGGCACATCCAGACTGCTTCCTCTGTCTCTTGTCAGCCATGGCCCCACCCAGGGAGTCCGCTCTGCCCTCACTTCATGCCGGCCTCAGGCCCTCACCTGCTGTGATTCTGGCCACTCTCTATGCCTCCAGGCAGTTCAATGCCCTGACCTTTCAGTGCCCAGCAGGTGGTCCTGAACCTCCTGCTTCCCATGCTCTGACCCAGAAGCCCTATATATCTGGGGGACTTCTAAAATGTCAGTGCCAGGGTCCTATTTCAAACCAACAGATTCGGAATCTGTAAGGATGGGGCCCAGGCACCAGCATTTTTACATCTCCTCAGGCGCAGCCAGGGCTGAAAACCACCGGTCAATTCTTTGCAGTAGACATGTCTGTTAATATCAGACTCTGTTACACATTCATTTACTCAACAAATATCAACAGAGCAACTCACCCAGTGAAAGGCAGCCAAACCCCTCAGCCTGAGCTGTCACACCTGCACCCAGATACTGCGGGACTTTTTCCAGATTCTCCCTCCAAAAACACAAGATTGTCACTTAGTCCAGAGGAAGATACAGTCCTTCTCATTTGATGAAGTATTCCCCCCACAGAGTATCCCTGAATTAGAGTCAAAATAAGTAAAACATGTCTTGTATAGTCTTTTTGGGTTATGTGCTCACCACCCCACCATACACGAAGATTGCTCGTATCCATGAGACACGGGGTGACGCAGCCCCGAACTCTGTGTTTCATGTCCTGCTGTTTAAACCATCACAGCAATTTGGCGGCATGATTTCTTTTATCACATAAATACAGACATGCAAATATCTACTCATCAAAATACAAACATAAAAGATCAACTTGATTTTAGAGTTTAAAACTCCTATTCACCAAAAACAATCTCAAAAGCATAAAACTCTTAAAAAAAAAAAAAAAGATAGTGTCAGCCCAAGAAATGCTACTCTAAAATACAGAAACCAACAAGTGCTAGTTCCCAGAACATATAACAAAACCTTCAAAAAGCCAATAAAAAGACAACCAAGATGAAAACTGGGCAAAATTTAAAAAAATAAATTCACAGAAGAGGAAATGCAAGTATAAAGAAATGCCCTGCCTTTAGTTATCAGGCAAACAAAAATTTCAAACTATTAGCTATTAAGGAGGCATTCACATGAGCATTTGCAGCATAGTTATAACCAAAATTTGGAAACAGTCGAACCCATAATCTATGAACATCCATCACCAGAAAAACTAATATATGAAGGAACAGCCCCACAATGGAATAGTATACAACAAAAACAAATCAACTAGAGCTACCCATTCAAAATAATCTCACAAACATCAAATAAAAAAGTTGAAAATACATACATGCCTTAGAATGCTACTTAAAGTTTTAAAATATTGAAGACAAAGGTAGTTTAGCACTATAACAGTAGAAAGAAATGCTTATAAATTCCCAGGCGAGGCAAGTGGGTCTGCTGCTGGGGGGAGGGTGCGGCCAGGGAGGGAGACACCGGGCTGCATGTCTTGCTCCCGGATCTACTGCTTTAAGCAGTGAGTAGTAAGTACACAGGTGTTTACCGAGTTACTCTCTCTGGTTTGTTGTGTATCTGAAATAACGCAAAGTAAATATAAAACGTATTTCATTTTCTTGAAAAAAGCCCATTTTCTACGATTGGGTTGACACTAATTGAGCAATGGCTACTACATATTGCACATATACTGGGTTGGTCAAATAATATTACAACGGCTCTAATAGCACCTGTCATTAACTTCATTTGAAACAATTTTGTTATTGTAACAGCTGTTGTATCAGCGTGCATTTTAAAAAGACATCCAAATTAGTGAATTTTTGTGCATTCATTTTGATATGGAAGATGGGAGAGAACATGCAACATTTTTGGCATATTATGCTTTATTATTTCAAGAAAGGCAAAAATGCCATTGAAACATGAAGAGATTTGAGCAGTGTTCAGACAAGGTGCTGTGACTGATCCAATCTGTTAAAAGTGGTTTGTGAAGTTTCTTGGTACTATTAACATTTTAGCCAAATAATTCTTTGCTGTGGGCTGTCTTATGCTTTGGAAGATGTTTAGTGCCCCCCCCCTTGGGCCTCTACCCACTAGAAGTCAATAGTGGGAGACAGCTGACATCCTCAAAATATCCAAATCAATAATGTTATTAGAGAAAATGATAAACGTGTCTTTTATTTTATGGAAAAAAATGTAATGGACTTTTTGGCCAATCCAGTACCATTTTCTCTAACAAAGTCTTTATTGGGTAAAATAAAATGCTACATTTAAACTTCCTCGGAAGACGGACTGTTTCCCCTGAAACTTGGTAAAATGAAATCCTAAAAAACTGGGCTGGGACCCAGGAGACTTTGCTCAAGATGACGAACTGTCCTGCACCTCAGTATGGCAGAAGTTTGGGGAACCCGCCCCACATGTCATCTCATGGCACAGTCACAGCAGTCCTACTTCCTCACAGCTACAGAGGCTGCACCTTACAAAAGGTTGAGTGACTTGCCTGAGAGGCTGGCGTTGAGATTGAAGCCCAGACCGTTCTTACTTGGAAGGCTGTGCTCTTTACATATTCACTTACACCTCAATTTGTTCCAGAAAGGTCTTAAGATGGTGCACAAAGAGACCTTAAGTAAAAGTTTTCACATGACTTCTTAGTGAAAGAGCTGGCTGAGGAATAATGAGCACAGGGAACATGAAGTGAGGGCGGAGGCCGATGTGCACCTCGGTGGCAGCAAATGCAGTCAGCTCCCGGGAAAGGGGGAGAGGCTGCTCTCAGCCACCCCGTGCACCCAACAACGATGGGCTTCCCAGCACTGTGTCTCACCGTGGCCCCACACACGCCCTCCCCTCCATCCCCAGTCACCATTGGTGACAAGGCTGTTCTTCATTAAGAAATACAGGGTCCAGCAGAAGTCACACCTGCTTAGTGTGGTTGGTGGGGTAGTAATATGGGTGTAATAATTTATAGTTTTACTTTGAATATTTCACCTGAAATGTCATGTGGTGTGCTCGAGTGTGACAGTGTTATATTACATAATTACATGCTTATGAGTTTGTAATAAAAGGGGAGTTATTTTTGCTGGACCCTGTATTATTACTACACTCAGTGAGCATCACTGGGCAAGTGGGAGAGAGGATGACACATCCTACTGTGCCTGGAAAACAATGTGTGGGAAAGAAGAGGCCATCCTCTGGCACTGCAGTGGCAATTAAAAGTCAACACAGGGACCCCCTGTGCCGCACCACTCCGAGCTCCAGCCTTCACACCTAGTACTCAGTCCAGGGCACCCCCCCATGCCCACAGATCACGCTCCGCCCGCCCCGTTCCTGCCCGTCTCTGTATCCAGAACTCAACAGCTTCGAAGAGGCACGTTCTGTCCATCACCTCCCCTGATCTTCCCGTCCTCTTAGGCTTGAGAGAAGATGGTGACAGAGAAGGACAAAGGATTTTGCTTCCCCCCACGCGCCGGAGAAAAACCAGGCTGATCTGCGGAGGAGCTCAGCGGATAGCCAACAGGGACCCAGTACATAGGAAGGTAGGACTCCAGAAAGTGTAGTGGACACTGAATGACCAGAGGTTGAGGAGAGGAGATGACTGCAGATCAACAAGCTACGAGGGAACAGTGCAGAGGCTGCAGGCCCTCCTGCCAGGCCGTGCCAGGGCCCGCCAGTCTGCCTTGGTCTCTGGGAGCCAAGGGCGGGCACCAACGACCCTGGGAGAGAGCCAGTCATCAGCACCCTCCCTATCCGGCAGGGTGCGGATTGAAAAACACCAGGAGAGATCAGTTTGCCTGTAGTGGCAGAGAGAGAGGAGTGGGCATTAGGGAGCAAACCAGAGAGCTCTGATAACCTGTGGAGTCAGGCTGTGGTTGCCAGCTTGGGAGAACTGAGAGTCGCTAGTGCATTCCCTATAGCACTGGGCCTAAACTGGGTCTGCCACAGACTCTGGGAGCCGCGGGCTGCCAGCAAGGCCCCTGGAAGAGAGCCAGTCATCAGTTCCCTCCTTACCCAGCCGGGGGCAGACTGAAAAACGCTGGGAGTCAGGCCATGGTTGCTGACTTGGGAGAATTGTGAGTTGCCCTGTGTGTTCTGCCATAGCACTGGGAAAGGTCTGCGCCTAAGCCTGCGAGACCAGGAAAGCCTGGCTAGGAGCGCGCACCCTCACGCCATGCCAGGGCTGGGAAGCCTGGGGGAAAATCTGCTCTCAGTGGGGCGCTGGAGAGTGGCGCCAGTCTGGATCTTGGGAGGACACTGGTGAGGCCAGGTGAGTTCACCGGGAAGTGAGGAAGGCCACACTAATAGCCCCTCAAGCTGCTGCAGCCTGTGAGACCAGAAGAAAAGGTTTGACCAGCTGGAAACCAACAAGAGGAGTAGGTGGAAGCGGAGAACACCAAGATACCTGCAGGAGACCGCACCACTGAATTTCACAGGTATCCTACCACAGAACTTCACACCATAAACCCAGGGAACCAGAACAGATCACTTTAAGAAGCTGAGGCCAACAAGAAGAGTATCCCAAACAATGGGAAGACAAAGAAACAATCCCCAAATGAAAGAAAAGGAGGAAGTCTCAGAAAGAATGTTAGATGAAATAGAGGCAAGCCAACTATCAGATATTGAATTCAAAGCACTGGTTATCAGGAAATTCAAAGACTTTACAACAAACTACCAGAAACTACAGGGGAGCTACAATGAACTCTCCACAAACTACATCAACATGGAAAAGGAAATAGAAACCATCAGCAAAGGGCAAGAGGAAATGAAGAATACAATTTCTGAACTTAAGAACACAGCAGAAGATATGAAAAGTAGGATCGATGAGGCAGAAGACCACATAAGCGAGCTAGAGGACAGAGTAGAAAGAATCTCCCAGACAGAGCAAGTAAAGGAAAAGAGAATCAGAAAGAATGAGGAGGGATTAAGAGAAATGCAAGACAATACAAAATGTAATAATATCCAAATAATAGGAATACCAGAAGGAGAAGGAGAAGAACTAGGGATAGAAAACCTATTTGAAAGAGTAATAACGGAAAATTTTCCTAATTTGATAAGAGAAGAAGTCACACGAATCCAGGAATCACAGAGAGTCCCAGGCAGGTGGAACCCAAAGAGGCCTACTGCAAGACACATCATCATTAAAATGGCAAAACTCCAAGACAAAGAGAGAATCCTAAAGGCAGCAAGGGAGAATAAGGAAGTAACATACAAGGGAGCCCCAATAAGGCTGGCTATTGACTTCTCAATGGAAACATTCCAAGCAAGAAGAGAATGGCAAGAAATATTCCAAGTAATGAGAACCAGAGGCCTACAACCAAGGCTACTTTACCCAGCAAGGCTCTCAATCAAGATAGAAGGCCAAATAAAGAGCTTCCAAGACAAAAGAAGTTTAAAAGAATACACCTCCACCAAACCAGCTCTACAAGAATTACTAAAAGGGCTGCCTTAAGGAAAGGAAGGAAAAGAGACAGATGGAGAGGAACACAGGTACATAAATGGCAATGAATAAGTACCTTTCAATAATAACCTTAAATGTAAATGGATTAAATGCTCTAATCAAAAGACATAGAATAGCTGAACGGTTAAGAAAGCATGATCCACACATATGCTGCCTACAAGAGACCCACCTCAGGTCAAAAGACCACCACAGACTAAAAGTGAAAGGCTGGAAACAAATTTTCCAAGCAAATGGACAAGAAAAAAAAAGCCAGGGTAGCAATTCTCATATCAGACAAAATAGACTTCAAAAAAAGGGCCATAAAGAGAGACCCAGAAGGTCACTTCATATTACTCAAGGGAAGAATCCACCAAGAAGACATTAACATCGTAAATATATATGCACCCAACATAGGAGCACCCAAATATATAAAGAAAATCCTACAGGACCTCAAGAAAGATATTGACAGCAACACAATTATAGTAGGGGATTTTAACACCCCACTGTCAAAAATGGACAGATCTTCCAAACAAAATATCAACAAAGAGATAGCAGCGTTAAACGACACCCCAGATGAAATGGACCTAATTCATATATATAGAGCCCTTCATCCCAAAGAAGCTAAATGCACATTCTTTTCAAGTGCCCATGGAACTTTTTCAAAGATAGACCACATGATAGGACACAAAACAAGACTCAACAAATTTAGGAAAATAGAAATCATACCAAGCATTTTCTCTGATCGCAAGGGACTGAAATTGGAAACTAACCCCACAGGAAAAAACCCAAAATACTCAAAATCATGGAGACTGAATGGTATGGTATTAAACAACAAATGGGTCAAGATTGAAATTAGGGAAGAAATCAAAAAACTTCTCGAAACTAATGAAAATGAACTCACAACAACCCAAAATTTATGGGACACTGCGAAGGCAGTCCTGAGAGGGAAGTTCATAGTGATACCGGCCCACCTTAAAAAGACAGAAACATTTCAAACAAACAACCTAACCCAACACCTGCAAGAACTCGAGGAACAACAACAAAGACAGCCCAGAGCAAGTAGAAGGAAGGAAACAACCAAGATCAGAGCAGACCTAAATGACATAGAGACTAAAAGCACAATGCTAAGGATCAATGGATTCAGAAGTTGGTTTTTTGAAAAGATAAGCAAAATAGATAAGCCTTTAAGTAGGCTCATCAAGAAAAGAAGAGAGGACCTAAATAAACACAATCAGAAATGAAAGAGGAGAGATTACAACTGATACCACAGAAATAGAAGGGATTTTAAGAAATTACTATGCAGAACTGTATGCCAAGAAATTTGAAAACCTAGGTGAAATGGACAAATTTCTAGAAAAATATAATCTTCCAAAACTCAACAAAAAAAAAGAAGCAGAAAACCTGAACAGACCAATAACAGCAGATGAAATTGAAGCAGTAACCAAAAAATTCCCATCACACAAAAGCCCTGGACCAGATGGTTTCACAGGAGAATTCTACAAAGCTTTTAAGGAAGAGCTAACCCCTATTCTTCACAGACTATTCCAAAAAATCCAAAAGAAGGGAAAACTCCCAAACTCTTTTTATGAAGCCAGCATCATCCTAATTCCAAAGCCAGATAGAGACACAACAAAGAAAGAAAACTTCAGGCCAATATCGCTGATGAACATAGACACTAAAATCCTCAATAAAATATTGGCAAATTGCATCCAACAATACATCAAAAAGATCATACACCACGACCAAGTGGGATTCATCCCAGGGATGCAAGAATGGTTCAATATTCATTCATAAATCAGTAAATGTAATACATCACATAAACAAAAGCAAAGACAAAAACCACATGATATCAATAGATGCAGAAAAAGCTTTTAATAAGGTACAACACCCATTTATGATAAAGGCACTCAGAAAAATGAGACTAGAGGGAGCATTCCTCAATATAATAAAGGCCACATATGAAAGACCTACAGCCAACATCATACTCAATGGGCAAACACTAAAAGCTTTTCCACTAAGATCAGGAACAAGACAAGGTTGTCCATTTTCACCACTTATATTCAATATAGTATTGTAAGTTCTAGCGCCGCAGCGATCAGACAAGAAAAGGAAATAAAAGGCATCCAAATTGGAAAGGAGGAAACAAAACTGTCACTGTTTGCAGATGACATGATAGTGTACATGGAAAAGCCTACAGCCTCTACCAAAAAACTGCTCAACCTAATAAATGAATTTGGCAAAACAGTGGACTACAAAGTCAATACCCAGAAATCAAAGGCATTTTGTATACTAACAATGAAACAGCAGAAGCAGAAATCAAGAAAAAAATCCCATTCAATATAGCAAAAACAAAAAATAAAATATCTGGGAATAAACCTAACCAAGGAGGTTAAAGACCTGTATGCAGAAAACTACACAACACTGAAGAAAGAAATCAAGGAAGACACAAACAAATGGAAACATATACCGTGCTCATGGACTGGAAGAATTACCATCATCAAAATGTCCATACTACCCAAAGCAATTTACAGATTCAATGGAATACCTATTAAAGTTCCAATGGCATATTTCACAGACATAGAACAAACACTTCAACAATTTATATGGAACCATAAATGACCCTGAATAGCAGCCACAATTTTGAGAAAGAAGAACAAAGTAGAAGGGATCACAATACCTGATATCAAACTGTATTACAAGGCCACTGTAATCAAATCAGCCTGGTACTGGCATAAAAACAGGCACATAGACCAATGGAATAGAACAGAGAGCCCAGAAATAAACCCAACTCTCTACAGTCAATTAATATTTGACAAAGGGGGCAGTAACATAAAATGGAGTAAAGATAGTCTCTTCAACAAATGGTGTTGGGAGAACTGGACAGCTACATGAAAAAAAAAAAGAAATTCGAGCACCAACTTACACCATACACCAAAATTAATTCAAGGTGGATAAAAGACTTAAAATATAAGCCATGAAACCATTAAAGCCGTAGAGGAGAACATTGGCAAGAAAATCTCAGATATTCCACGAAGCAATATTTTGACTGATACGTCACCTAGAGCAAGGGACATAAAGGAAAGAATAAACAAATGGGATCTCATCAAAATTAAAAGCTTCTGCATGGCTAAGGAAAACAGTATCAAGATAAAAGGAGAAGCAACTGTTTGGGAAAACATATTTGCCAATGATACCTCAGACAAAGGTTTAATCTCCAAAAATATACAAAGAACTCACATGACTCCACTCAAAGAAGACGAGCAGCCCAACTAAAAAATGGGCAAAGGACTTGAACAGACACTTCTCCAAGGAGGACATACAGAGGATCCAGAGACATATGAAAAGATGCTCAATATCACTAGCTATCAGAGAGATGCAAATTAAAACCACAATGAGATACCACTTTACACCAGTCAGAATGGCTATTATAAACAAAGAAACAAACAACAAGTGCTGGAGAGGTTGTGGGGAGAATGGGGACCCTAGTCCACCGTTGGTGGGATTGCAGACTGGTACAACCACTATGGAAAACAGTATGGAATTTTCTAAGAAAACTAAAAATTAACGTGCCTTTTGACCCAGCAATTCCACTGATATATTCTAAGAACCCCGAAGCACCAATCCAAAAGAACCTATGCACCCCGACGTTCATAGCAGCACAATTTACGATAACCAAGAGTTGGAAGCAACCTAGATGCCCACTGGTCAATGACTGGATCAAAAAACTATGGTACATTTACACAATGGAATTCTACGCTGCAGAAAGGAAGAAGGAGCTCCTACCTTTTGCAACATTATGGATGGAACTGGAAAGCATTATGCTGAGTGAAATAAGCCAGGTGGTGAAAGACAAATACCATATGATATCACCGTTAACAGGAATCTAAACAACAAAACAAACAAGCAAGCAAAATATGACCAAAGACACTGAAATACGGAACAGGCTGGCAGGGTCCAGAGGGGAGAGGGGAGAGGGGAGAGGGGAGAGGGGAGAGGGGTGCGGGAAGAGAATCACAGGGAAAAAGGGGAAAAACTCACACGAACAAGTATAAAGGACAC
Source organism: Sturnira hondurensis (assembly GCF_014824575.4). NCBI lineage: Eukaryota > Metazoa > Chordata > Mammalia > Chiroptera > Phyllostomidae > Sturnira > Sturnira hondurensis. The sequence goes on along the minus strand of NW_028093985.1, from coordinate 4,732,565 downwards.
ATGGACAATAACTAAGGTGGGGGGTAGAAATGGGAGGGAGGTGGGGAGCACGGGGGGCAGGGCTGGGAATATAAGACAGAAAACTGTACTTGAACAAGAATTAAATTAAAAAATATTTTTAAAAAAGTCAACACAGAAAACATCCAGATGCCATCAGATTCAAACCCAGAAAATGGGGCCAGCATAGTCTACTGCAGAAACCATCCCCTTCCCATAAATCAGATGAAAGAGAACTGTTTACACAGTAGTCATTTCATCTACAGGCATGAGAAAAGAGCTCAGCCTAATACCTATTACACATTAAAATGGAAAGAGAAAAAGTAGTCTAGAATACAATCTATGATTGGTGAGTACCTGAAGGAGGCCTTAGAGAGCATTATCTTTACAGGAAAAACAAAACAAAATCCTATCTGTATCTCAATATTATGATTATTTCAAAAGGCTTTACATCATACACGAAATGCAAGGCTAAAGACATGATGCTTTCACAAACAACAATTCAGCCAGTGTCACTGGGCCCAGAGTGTGTAAAAAGAACACCATTCCCAGATTCCAAAGGTCAAATCCAGAGTCTGACTTAGACAGCAGGGGAATTCAAAGGCAACCGCAAAACATGACATCCCTCAACTAACTTCCTTCCTGTTATTAGGGGTATTACCAATAATAGAAACTGCCAGACTTCAAGCATTTAAAATTGCATTGTACAATAAAGGACAAGCAAGAACAGTTGATTTTTGATTACTCAGGAGGCAAATATCCAGACTGCAGAAAAACCTAAGCATTGCGGATGCTCCTCCATCCTGCTCCATTCTTTCTCCTTAACATTAAATGAAGAAGAGAGAAAAATGGGGAAGGATGATAGTCAAATCAGTCAATTCTGCCACATGGTCAGCAAGCAGTTCTGGTAAATAGATTTCTTGGGCAAGGAGACAGAAACCATCTGCTAAAAATGAGTTTGAGATTTCCTGTGGATTTCAATTATCCATGCTGCCTCTGCCCTCAATTTTATCATTGATAAACTAGAGCTGCCTTCGAGAACCAATAGCTAAATGTCTTCCCTGCTTGGCTCCAGGAAAATCCCACATTCGGTCCGTGGTGACCCTGAAACAGCTCTGGCCTTTCAGCCACATCTAGTACCACACCGAAAATTCAACCAAGCCAGTTTTCCTGACTCTGGTGTGTCGGGGCCACACACACACAGGTGAACAGCAACCATCAATCTGAGTCCACAGATCACGTGGACCTCAGGGGTTAGGAATCAGCCTCAAGAAACGATTCCCATTTAAAACTAATCCCATTTTGCCCTGGCCGGTGTGGCTCAACTGAGTGATGTGTTACAAAATGAAAGGTCGCGGAACTGATTCCTGGTCAGGGCATGTGCTGAGGGTGTGGGTTCAGTCCCCAGTTGGGGTGCATACAAAAGGCAACCAATCGATGTTTCTCTTCCTCTCTTTCTCCCTCCCCTCCCCTTTCTCTAAAATAAATAAATAAACCAACAAATAAATATAAATAAAAACTAATCCCATTTCAACAAATCTCACTTGAAAGTAACTCAGGGGAAAGAAACTGGAAAATGCAAATGCCTTCCTTTTGAAAGGAATTTTACTTACTGAGTAAAAACAATTATTTCCAAACCATTATTCCTAAAAAGTACAGTTCACATGCTAAGGATGTAAAACCTAAGTGAAGCCCTATACAACTAAAACCTCAACATTTACAGATGCTTGGCACACACAGCACTGCCCGAGACCAGCGGGGCTCACCCCAGGAGGTATCCCCAGGGGCCTGAGAGCCTTCCCCCTTACCTAACAAAGGTGCACACATGGCCAGCAAGTCGCCACTGCACCCTGGCCTTCTGGGTCCACCGTGGCTTACTTCGAAAGCCAGCGTGACAACTCCCACAATCTGATTTCTTCTTTTTAACAATTACTGTTAGTTAATATTTAGGGAAGAGAATATGGGAGCACCAGGAGGGTGAGGGCGGCTTCTTTAAGGGCATGTGTCTGAGCTGCAGAATGGCTCCCAACACAGCCCCTCCTCCCTCCTCCCAGAAACTCAGAGAGTTAGGAAAGTGTACAGAATACATGTGTCCACTGTAGAAGAGAAGATGGAAATAAGAAAACTCCCAAGCACAGCAAAAGACTGAGTCCCAAAAGTCCATTTTCTTCTTCAACCAAAGTACATTTCCTTCAGAAAGCGACTCAAACTCACATCCTATCTGGGATCCTCTTCCATCCTCCTCTTCTCTTCACCAGAAAACTGGCTAAATTGCCTCCCCTCCCACAGTGGAATGGGAAGTGAGAGCTCTTTCTTTTTTCTTGCTCTAAATGCAGGGGTGTCCAACCTTTTGGCGTCTCTGGGCCACACTAGAAGAAGAAGAGTTGTCTTGGGCCACACATTAAATACACAAACACTAACAAAAACTGATGACAAAGACAAGGTTTTAAGTAAATTTACGATTCTGTGTTGGGCCGCATTCATAGCCATCATGGGCCGCGTGCAGCCTGTGAGCAGCGGGTTTACTCCTGTGGCAAAGCTTGCCCCGCTTGCTCATTCTGACGAGCCTCACACCCTCCCCTCTCTGTACTCAAGGCATTAAAATACCTTCATCAGACAGCACAGCGTTCTGCAATTAATTCAATGGTGGTGGTTAGCAATAAGCCAGAGGCACCTGCAGTGTGAACTCAGGCGAGATGCGTCTGCACCACCTGGGAATTCAGGCATACTTCTAGGAAATTTCACCAGAGATGTAACGATGGCATTTTCATAAAATCCAACATTCTAAAAACTCCTTTACTGACAGCCTCCCCAACATCCATTCCCTCCTTCTCTCTCCTAGAGGTCACTGACTCCTGTTTGGGGATCTATGTGGTTCTGAAGAAAACATGTGAGTTTATGTGAATGTGGTTGAGCATTCCATTTCCCTGGCTACAGTGATTGGTTAGGGGCAGTTGAATGACTTAAGAGTGTTTCAAAGTTATCTCAGGGTTTTGCTGGCAATCCTGAAAAAAATGCTTGCTCTCTCTCCTTCTCTCTCTTTCTCTTTCCTTCCCTCCCTGCCTCTCTCTTTCCTTTTGTCTTCATTCTTACTGGTTATTGAAAAAAACATATGGCCATTTGCTCATAACATCGTGATACTATGTGAGACTGAACACAACACCATGGAAAGCAGAGTGGAGAAATGGAAAGACATCAAATCTTTTGCAATATCACCAAGCTGCCAGATTAAGTCTTGGCCAATGCCACACCATTTCTACCCCTGGACTTTTTCAGTTATTTGGGCCACTGAATTGCCTTTACTGGTTAAGTAATAAAATAGCAAGTCTCAATAAGCTTTTCTACATTCAACGTTAAAATAATCCCAATGGAAACTAATGCTTTCCTCTTGGATTTTTTGTTTCTGTTCTGCTTGTTCATTCGTTTTTTAGACTCAATCACTGACAGATACATATTTAGTCCCATTTTATTGTTCACATTTTTTATCCTTGTTTCTCCTCCTCTCCTCTTCCTCCTTCTTCTCCAAGAAGACCCTTTAACATTTCATGTAATACTGGTTCGGTGGTGAACTCCTTCAGCTTTTTCTTGTTTGGGAAGCTCTTTATATGTCCTCCCACTCTAAATAGCAAGGATCTACAATGACGATCACTCTATCCAGAGTAATCACTGCCCCTAGTTCTCGACAAGTCAGCTCCTTCCTCCCCATATGTCCCTGGGGCCTCTCGAGCTGCTCTCCAGCACTGGAGCTCAGACAGAGTGAGTCAGAGTAAATCCACGTGCAGGCCATTTAACAGAAATGGCCTGGGACTTCAGAAGCCCTGCATCTGGATCAGCTACAATTCCTGCTGGGTTGTTTTTTTTTCCCAGCCATTTTCTGGGTTGGTTTTTTTTTTCCAACCATTAGTTATGGGGAGTTTTCTTCTTGGCATTGGAACCCTGATAGGGGGAGCTTGGTGGTGGGACTGGGACCCCACACTTTTCAGGGGGGACCTTTGGAGCTGCGATATCCCTCCTGATCTTTATCTATCACATGTGGGTGTGGCACCAGCCTGTTCCACATCTCTGCCCGCCTATGAGTCTGGATGTGGCTTCTTTAAATCCCTAGTTGTGACTTCTGGTCAAGATGGAGAAATAGGTACACACATTTTTCTCCCTCGCACAACCAAAAGAAGGGCAACAACCAAATCAAAAACAAAAAACAACCAGAACTGCCATAAAATGAAACTGTATGGAAGTCCAACAACCAAGGAGTTGAAGAAGAAACACTCATCCAAACTGGTAGGAGGGGCAGAGATGGGCAGCCAGGGTGGTGAGAACTGGTGGAAAGGCGGCAGCTTGTGGATGGGGGTTCCCACATTTGCATGAAGATAAACCAGGAGGAGCAAGTGGGAAGTGAGACAGACTGCACAACCCAGGGTTCCAGCATGGGAAAATAAAGCCTCAAGACCTCTGGCTGTAAAAATCTGTGGGGGTTGTGGCAGGAGAAACTCCCAGCCTAACAGGAGAGTCTGTTAGAGAGACCCACAGAATCCTAGAATGTAGGATCCTTTCCAATACCCCCCCACCCCCGACATACAGTGCCACAAAGCAGCTATGTGGGTTGCCCCGCCTTGGTGAATGCTTAAGGCTCCACACCTTGCCCTGTAACAGGTGTGCTGAGACAAAGAAATATGGCCCAAATGAAAGAACAGATCAAAACTCCAGAAAAGGAACTCCAGAAATTATATATATATATAATTTCAAGCTTTTTTATTGAGGTGAAATTCACATAACATAAAATTTACCATTTTAAAGCAAACAATTTAGTGGCATTTAGTACATTCACAGGGTTGTAAAAACAATTCCTATATTGAGTTCCAGAATATTATCATTCCAAAATCAAACCCTGTCCGTATTAAGCAGTTACTCCTTATTCTCTCACCGCCTCTCTCACCACCCTGTCCTTAACAACCACCACACTGTATTCGGTCTCTATGGATTTACCTATCTTGGACCAGAGGATGTGTAACATTTGTGTCTATGTTCTTCCATGTAGCATAATGTTTTCCAGGTTCATCCAAGTTGTAGCACGTATTAGTGCTTCATTCTTTTTGTGTGTGTGGCTGAATAACATTTCCTGGTATACATATGGATATACCAGCTTTCGTATGCACAGGGATACACTAGCTTTTTATTCTATGTATACAATGAATATGCCAGCTTTTTTATTCATTCATCCATCGATGGACATTTGAATCGTTTCCACTCTTGAACATTGTGATGATTGCTGCTGTGAACATTTGTGTAGAAGGACTCGTTAGAGTACCTGTTTTCAGTTCTTTTGGGTATATACCTAGAAGTGGAATTGCTGGGTCATTTAAAAAAATTTACTGTTCTATTACTGTTGTCCCGATTTTCCTCCCACTGCTTTCCCCCGCCCTGCCCACGCCCCACTCAAACATATACTGATGATGTTCTTTCGGGATCAATTTTCCCAGTATGTAATGTACCCTTTCTGCAGGTGGGGGTTCCAGTCTTTTTCCAGAGAGGTTTTCTTTAACATAATTTTATTTTATTTTATTTTGGGGGGGGGGGATTATTGACCTTTTATTTATTTATTTTTAAATAATTTTTTAATTTAATTCTTGTTCAAGTACAGCTTTCTGTCTTATATTCCCAATAATATATGTTCTACTCCATAATATATGTTCTATTCCTTGATTCAGTTTATGATATATATCTATATGATACATACAGACAGAATATGGAGAGAGAATATATATATACACACACATTCCCTTTGTCTATCTTTCATAGCTATCATTTTCTCTCAGACCTTTCCCTTTTCACTTGTTTTCTTCTTTCTTTCCAACATCTATTTCCCTTGTGGTACTTTCTGCAGTGTTTATTCATTCTCATATTTCTGCTGGTTTGACCTCATTTCTCAGATTTTTTTTTTTGCTTTTCTTTGTATTTCTTTTCTAAGTTGTCAACTTTTTCATATCTTTCTGTTTTCTACTCATTTAATCTGTTTTTCTAATTCAGATTCATTTGGTTCTTTCATATCTTTTCATCGTTTTCTTAATTTCATTTAGGTCATTTTGAAATATTAGGCTGCAGTTTCTTCTCTGTTTTGTGGGCATGTTTCTCATGTGCCTTCACTGTCTGAGAGTTGAGCCTGTGAAACTCTCCGTTTTTGCTAATGTTCCCAAAACAACTCACCTCCACTCCAGTGGGACGGCCCCCTGGGATGAGTCCTCGGGGGCCACGTGTGGGCTCCCCAGCACTCAGGGCCACCAGAAGCCTTTCTGCCCTCCGAACACTTCTTCCTGCAGGGCTCCTTGTTACTGTTAGTGGTTGGACCCGACTGCTTATATTTTAGAATTTATAGACTTACTCTGATCCTTAGTTTTGCAAAAAAAAATGCTGCCTGTGGGTGTATGCTTTACTAACATTATTGCTCTATTGTTTATGAGGGTGAATTTTAGAGGATTAAAGATGATGCTATTAAAAGGAGGATACATAAAAAATGGTATGTTGAACTTTATCAAAACTAAAAACTTTTGCTTTCAAGAGAAACTATGAAAAGAATGAAAAGATAAGCAACAAATAGGACAAAAGTATTTTTGAACACATATGTGATAAAGGCCCTGTATCCAAAATATACACATGCTAAAATTCAACAATAAGAAAACACTCTTATTGAAAAATGGTCAAATACTGGACATCTTACCAAAGTATACATACAGATGTCAAATGGCTTAGGCAAAGATGCAGCATCATTTGTCACTAGAGAATTGCAAATTAAAATAAGAAGATACCACTATACACCCACTAGAATGGCTAAAATCCAAAAAGCAAAGCAAAACAAAATCTGACAATTCCAATTGCTGGCAAGGATGCACAGTAAATGCTTATTTAAAAGATCAAAAACAAAACACTAAAGAATCAGTTCTTTCACTCAAACGTTTCTTCAACAGGTGTTTACTGGCCACTTACTATATTCTGGTCACTGGAGAAAAAATTTTGCTTGCTGCTATACAAGCTAATAAACAGCCTGATTTGGATTTGAACTCAGACTCTCTGACTTCAGAAACTGCTTTCACATACAATACTACACGCCAGCTTACCTGTGTCGTCAGGTAGTCTGGTGTGTGGTATCAAGGTGATTGAAATAAATGGAATGATATGCTGCCTTCCTGGATGGGAAGTCAAGAGTAATGTTGTCTCTCCTTAATAATCAATGTATTAATTACTATAAATGTCCTGGAGCAACTTTTTAAACTTGTAAAACGATTCTCAAATTCATGTAGAAGAATAGCTGCCAGTATTTTGCTCTGCCAGATGTAACAACTGACTTCAAAGAAAACCACTAAAACAGCACAGTTCTCGTGGAGACATCGACGAAAGATAACAGAGCTTAGGAACACACACACAGAGCATATAAATACACGTGTGAACAATACTTTATCTATTTTTTCCAGTTCCTAAGCTTTTCATTATCTTTTATTGAGCTCTCAGCTAGAACCTTGCTGTCTTGGAAGTATGATTTTAGTAAACAGTAAAAGTGTCATTTTATGGCAGTGGGGAAGAAGTGAATAATTCAATGATTTTAATAATGATAGGATAATTGGTTAAAATGTGGAGAAAAATTAATTCCATGCATCATAACATATATCTAAATAACTTCTAGGTAAAAGCTTTTAATGGAAAAAACCTCATGAGAATATTGAAAAGTAGGTGAACACTTAGGTCATCCAAGGGCCTAGAATGCCTTGCTAAAAATAACATCCAGCACACAAACACTGAAGAAAATTATTGTTAGACTTTTATCAATAAAAATAAAACATAACAAAGTGTAACAAAACTGTAAAACGTATTTGTAATATATGATAGAAAAGGAGTTGGTATCTTATCAGAGTTTTTTAAAACTCTAATAAGACAATTATAAAAAAAAGCAAGCATCACAATTAAAAATAGGAGAGTGGAGGACAGGCAATCCACAAAACAAACTCAGAAATAGACTGTACAAATTATGCAACAATGCCCAGCTCTCTGCAATAAAAAATGCAAATCAAAGATAGAGTTTACTTTGCTCATCAAATTCCCAATATTTTAAATGACAATCCGCAGTGCTGGGGAAGGTCTAGGGAAATCACTGTTTTCCTTGCTGGAGGAAGAGGAAAATTGCTTCAGTGACGCTGGATCCCTTAACACACACCACATGCCTTCCTGGGACTTGGTAACTTAAATGGTTAAGACCTTAAAATGTGTTTGAGACTCTTTTCGATTGCTATCCCCTATTCTCTGTTTGGGTATCTACTATGATATTTATCATGCAATAATTCTGTCTCCATAATCAGAAATTGTCAGGGGAAGGAGTACCCTAGGAGACACACGCCAACTCCATCCAACCACCATCAGAGAACCAGTAAGTGATCAGCTGTGACAGGGAGTGTCCCAGCACCCAAAGCCCAAATCCATCTGCTCCCACTGTGACTCAAGATATTTGGTGAGTGGGTGTCTAATTTAATACACCACTAAAAAGCTGAGAAAACCCTTGGTGCATGGAACACTACACAGTTCCTTGGCACAAGATGCAGGCTGCAGAAGAACTAACGCTGCCAACGTTGCTATTCGGCAAAAGGTTTTTAATGTAACACAAATACGGAACTCCTTTTCCCCACATGTACCTAAGCGGCAATAACATTTGCACCCTGGAGCAGGCAGATGCCAGGCCTGTATTATTCATGGATGTTTCTCTAGTACATGGCACTGCAGGCGGTGTATAAATGATAGATACTGTTATGATGATCTCACTTTCGTTCTTTTGGAAAATCCTTACTGTGACCCACAGTGAGCCAGAAACTAAGTAGGTGCCTTACATTTGTAATCTAACTTAATACATTGGATCACGACAGTGTAAGCCCTTCCTCTAGCTTGTATCAAAATGTTGTCCCAAAACATCTGACTGGCTTATGTGAAAATGTGGATGTCAACTTCTGGCTCAGCTAACGTCACCCTCTCTCCCCTCCACTACCACAGAACATCAAGCACTGCTTTCTGTTCTCACTTGTATTTTGAAAAAATACTTGTCCAGACATGGAAGTCATAGTAAAGGATGATTTCCAAGAATCTGGGAATTGGAAAGCTTCCAAGGAGCCATCTTATTTAAACTTTCCATTTTACAGACAGCCAAATAAAGCCTAAGAGGGCATGTGGTGTGTTCAAGGCCACACACGTGTGACGTCCCAGGCTGCCAGGCCAGTGACATTTCCACCTTGCCCACCATTTCTTCCTGGTAACCACCAAAAGGCTTTCCCATTAAAAACAAAATCATAGAACACCACTGTTTCAGGCCTTGCAAAGAGAAGCTGTTGGAGTAGATTCGTAGTCAGCTTTATGCCCAATTCCTAACTCATGATTTGCTAATAATTTAATGTAAAAACCCATAAATATATACCATGTGCTTGAGAGAATAGCAGGTAAGCAACAAAGGTTAAAAGCTTTTCCTAGCAATTCTGGAAAAGATTGCAAATTATTTTTAAATGAAGAGGCTAATCATGGTTTTAAAAATGTCCCCAAATGTCTCATTTTATCATTTTTCTCTACATCTTATTTTCCAAAGCATTTTGCAGAATTTGCCATAATATTCCCAGCCACAAAAGAAGACCGACTAATTAAGCAGTCTCTGGAGCCACTCAATGAGAACATACCCATCTTTCATTGTGGACTTACCTAATAGGCGAAGAGAAATGTAAGCAGCAATGTAAAATTCCAGGGAAGCAAAGGAAAGGGATGGAGGGAAGGGAATAGCAGATAGGAGGTGACACTCATACATGATTAGGTAAATCAAGAACAATTCCTACAAATGGGAGGAATCCTCCCGGACTACTGAGATGTCTGGTAGAGCTGAGATGCGGTCTGAATACTTGTGGAATAATAAAAATAATAGGGGCCAATGAGGTGGAGCAAGGCAAACTGCCCGAGGGCCAAAGGCTGACATCGGTCCCAATCTGTACATTAACTAGCTCTGTGACCCTGGGCAGGTCACACGCTCCTGCTGGGAATCAGTTTTGTACAATAAGAGCTCAACTTAGTGTTTTGCAAATGTATCCACAGATGAACCCTAAAAACAAGAAAGCACAATGGTTGGGGAGATAGGCTGCTGGAAGCCCCAGATTTTCCTGGTCTAAAAGTGTCTCCTACTTAAAATCATTTCTTAAGATTTTACTTCCAGATCCTGTATGACCCTGAGCAAGTGATTTGTGTTCCCTGAACCTGGTTTCTTGGAACAACTCCCTTACAAGAATAACTGCAAGTTTGGACAAAATATGTTTTAAAAGCATCTATTTGAAAGTATTAGAGTACAATGCAGTGATACACTGTCAGACCAAGATGTGGGAAATAAAGGAAGGTAAAAAGAAAGAATGTGGCTTTTGGCATCCATGTTCCCTCAAGGCCGTTGACGATTCTGAAAGCAGCAGCTGACCACTGAGCAGAGCTTCACCCATCCTGTAGAGACAGGAGGACAAAACTGGCATTCGGGGCCCATTAGGGAGGAAGAGCCTTGGTAAACTCCTTAGGTTTTCAGTTGGGAGCCCAGTGGACTGCAGTCCTGCCGCAGGATCAACCTGGAAACTAACCAGCCTTCCTGGATGAGATCCTTCTTTGAATCGTCTCAATCGCTGCCCGAATTATTATCACCTGTCCTTTGCCCAGCTGCCAACTAGAAGCAAAAGTAGGTTTCACCTGGAGGGATATGCCAACATCTAGAGCAAGGGTGTCCAACCTGAAGCCCCAGGACCACATGCAGTAGCCCAGGATGGCTATGAAGGCAGCCCAACACAACATTGTAAATTTACTTAAAACATGAGATTTTTTGTGATTACGTCTCACGATGTATTTAATGTGTGGCCCAAGACAACTTTCTGTCTTCCAGTGTGACCCACAGATGCCAAAAGGCTGAACACCCCTCATCTAGAGTTTCAAATTATCTCTAAATTTCCTCAAGTATAACATCCAACACTCAATAAAAATAACTAAGTTATAATGAAAGTAAAGACTGACCAAAAACCAAAAAGGGAAAATTACTAGATACATAGAAGATATACAGACTTCAAAAAAACGTGGTTAATATGTTCAAAGAATCAAAAGACAAAATAGCACAATTTTGGCAAAGAGCTAGAAACTATAAAAAAGAACCAAGTAAAACTTCAGTGAGGACAGACCTTGAAGACACACGAAGTCTGGTTCCAGACCACTGCAGTACAGCAAAGAGCAGAATAAAGCAAGTCACATGATTTTTTTGGTTTCCCAGTGCATATTAAAATTATGTTTACACTACACTGTAGCCTGATAAGTGTGCAACAGCATCATGTCTAAAAACAATGGTACGTGCCTTAATAAAAATACTTTATTGCTAAAAAATGCTAATCATAATCTGAAACTTCACCGAATTGTAATCCTTTGGCTGGTGGAGAGTGTCGCCTCTGTGTTGATAGCTGCTGACAGAGAGTTGGGGTGGTTGTGGCAAATTCTTAAGTGAGACAACAGTGAAGTTTGCCACATCCATTGTCTCTTCCTTTCAGAAACAATTTCTCTGATAGTACTTTGTCCACAGTCGACCTTCTTTCCAAATTGGAGTCAACCCTCTCAAACCCTGCTGCTTCTTTATGTAATATTCTACTTATGTAAGTTTACGTACTATTCTAAATCCTTTGTTACTGGTTCAACAGTCTTCGTGGCATCTTCACCCGAAGTCAGCACAGAGGTAGGAAGTGAGCAGATGCTGCTGGGAAAATGGCTCCCATAGACTTACTCTATGCGGGATTACCACCAACCTTCACTTCGTAAAAAATGTAATATCTGCAAAGTGCAATAAAGTGAAGTGTGATAAAGTGAGGTATCCCTGTACTAAAAATACAATAATTAAAAGCAGTCACTAAATGGATGAGCATATAGGGATATGAGGCATAGTGACAATTGAAAAATTGGAATACGAGGTCTGTCCAGGAGATATGCAGCCATGTAATATGAGAAATAGAAACATTGATTGAAGAAGATGCAAGATATAAGAAGCATTGTGCATAGGACAATGATGCCTCAGTCCCCTTCAAAGTAGGCACTTGGGACCTCACACAGTTCTTCCAATCACCATCAGCTGCCCTGTTGTATTTTCCTGAATCTCATGACTGTCTGAAATCTCTTCCCCTTCAAAGGTGATTTTAGTTTGGGGAAAAGCAGGAAGTCACAGGGCACCAAATCTGGGCTGTAGGAGGCCTGAGTCACCTGGGTGATTTGATGTTTCACTAAAAAACTCTGCATGAGACGTGATGCATGACCAGGCATGTTGTCATGACGAAGCTGCCAATCACCAGTTGCCCATATGTACAGCCTTCTGAATCATCTGAATAGTTTCCACAGAGGAATGCTCGAGCTTCACACAAAATATGATACAGACTTGTTGCTTTACTTGCTAAGGTAGGTGATAGAAGAATAGAAAATACAAGGAGTATGGGAGACATAGGGAACTCAGAGAAAATATGTCACGTGTATGTGGTATCAGTCCCAGTGGGATGAGAAGGAGAATGGGGCAGATACAGTACCTAAAGAGAAAATGCACAAAAATTTTCCAATAGTGAAAAAGTAGATCAACCCACAAATTCTAGGAGCCCTATTGCCCTAAGACGAAAAAATACAAAGAAAACAGCATCTATTCATATCATAGAAGAATAGTTGGAAGCAAAAGACAAAGTAAAAAATGTTTTCAAATAGCCAAGGAAAAGGATACACTGCTTTAAAGGAGCAATAATATTAAAACTGACATTTAATTTTCAATGGAAATAATGGGAGGCAGAACACAATGAAATGATATCTTCAAAATGCTAAATTATATGACAACCTAGAACTCTACATGTACTGAAAATATATTTCAAAAATAATAATAAAATAAAACTTTCAGTCAAGAAAAATACTGAATCTGTCACCAGGAAACTGGCACTAAAGAAAAGACTAAAGGGAGACCTGTACCCAGAAAGAAAATGACATCGGACAGAAGCTCACAGATGGAACAAATAATGAATATCACTGGAAAAGGTGAATACATGAGTGAATCTAAATGAATATTGACTGTAGAAAACAATAGTAATGTCTTCCTGACTTTAAAAAAATACATGACAAGAGCACAAAATAAGTGGGGAAATTACTGGAAATTAAATGTTCTAAAATCCTTTTATTATTTGGGCGAGGAATACAGGTATTAAGATTAGGCTAGTAATAATTTTATCATTTCTATGAATTACAAAAAGCATATTAAACAGATTGTATAAACTAGAGTGGGGAGATGAAATTAAATATTTAAACCAATAGAAACCAAGATTTAAAAAAAAGAACAGGTGGAGAAAAGAGAAGCAAATAGTAAGATAATAGTATTCAGTGTAAATATATTGCTGCTTGTATTTAATATAAATGAACTAGGTTTCTCTTCCAGTCAGAAAGAGTAAACCCCTAAACCACCAACCCTCTCACTGATTATAATAAACAATGATAATAAACTCTAGACAAAAATGACAACCTGAGAGCTCTCAAAAGTAAACAAGAGCAAGCAGATTTTTGGAGGGAGATAGAAACTTGGAGAAAGAGTCCACACCTGCTGGGTTTCCCAGTTTTTCGGCTTTACCTTTCGGGCAGGCCAGGGTCACAGCAAGGCCTAGGAGAGACACACCCTGATAGACAGCTCACCACCAACCCTGCCTAGGGAACCAGAGGACGGGGCCTGGGGCAACGAGGCTTGCCGGACAGCGAAGGGAGCATTCCAGCAGAGAGAGAGCTGGAGAGGGAAGATTCTCTGCCCAAATACCTGCCAGAACCCTGAACCACTCATGCACAGTGCAGACCGCCAGGGCCCAGCTGATGGGAAAAAGTTTTAACAGAGATTCCAAGCTGCCATCCGCCTCAAGTTAATTGCCTACTAATCAAGTTAATTGCCTACTACAACAAAAGAAAACAATCAATAGCCTTCAGAAAACCATAACAGAATCCAGAGTCTCCTCAACATATTCACCACGTCCACAATACAACCCCGAATCACTCCACAGAGGAAAACTCACGGCAACCCTGAGATGACCCAGGTGTTGGAGTTATCAGACGAGCCCTTTGAAGCTGCTATTGTAATTACACTCAATACGGTAGAGAAAAAATATGCTCATAGCAAATGAAAAGAGAAGAAATCTCAGCCAAAAAAGGAAAATATAAAAAAGAACAAATGGCATTTTGGAGCTGAAAAATACATTATCAGAAATAAATATTCAGTGAAAGAGAGTAACATCAGAGTAGAGATTAAGGGGAAAGAATCCATGAATATGAACATTTATCAATAAAAATTACCCAATCTGAAGAAGGGAGAAAAAGGTTTTAAAAAAAATAAACAGAGACCTAGGGATCTGTGGGCAATATAAAATATGTAACATATTGGTAATTGGAGTTCCACATGGAAAAAAGAAAGAATGGTAGATAAAAGTATTTAGGGGAAAAACAGGCTGAAAAATTTCCCAATTTGCTAGTTGTTGCATGTTTACAGATTTAAGAAGTCAACCAATCACAAGATAGAGATAAAGAAGGCTACACTTAAGCATGTTATAATTTACCTGCTAAAAACCCAAGATAAAAGCGGCCAAAGAAAACCACAGCTTACACAGAGTGGGACAGTGATGCAAACGGCGGCTACACTTTCATGAGAAACAGAGGAGACAGGAGAGAGGAACGACTCTAAAGTTAGGACAGTTCTGGAAGAAGCAAAACTAGGACAATCCGTTGCCCATAGATCCGCAGTTCTAGAGATGCTAAAGTAATCGTTTCAGGTTTAAGGAAATGATACCAGAAGGACACATGACTGTCGAGTGAATAAAGAGAATCAGAAATGGCGAAGATAAAAGGTTATTGTACCTGGGTTAACATAAAAGAATGAAGGTAAAAGGTCAAAAACAATAGGCTTCTAAAAATAACATAGGAGACCATCTTCATGACCTTGGGGTAAGGAATGATTTATTGAACTGCATTAAACCTCTCTCCATCAAAAGACATAATTTTCTATAGTCGAAACTGGGATGATTCTAAAAATAAAAGGAAGCACAATTAATCATTCCTCTGGGAGATGAGGCATAAACTGGGATCCTTGGGCACAAATTGCAAATAGGGTGGCACCACCTATCTGCTCATAGGCAAACACCCAGCAACACTGTGCCTCCACGTGCATCCAAAGACATGCACCACAATGCTCCCAGCAGCATTACTTACAACAGCCCCAAGCAGAACCATCCCAAATGTCCACTAACATGAGGATGAGTAAGTAAAGAACTAGTGGTGTGTTCGTGCAATGAAAACGTGTTACATACTGCAACATATGCCACCATGGATTCAGCTCTGAAAACTAATACTAAGCAAAAGAAATCCAGACATAAAACAATACATACTGTATAATTTCATTTATATAAGGTTCAGAAACAGGCAACACTTCTATGTGGTTTTATAAGTTAAAACAATCAGAGAGGGAATAATGGCTGAGAGGGTTTTCTGGAACACTGGTCTATTTCTTAACCTGTATGCTAGTTACAAATGTTTACTTTGTGATAATTCAGCAAATAATATGATTTTCAAATTTTCTGTCTGTAGATGGTTCTTTAAATTAAAAGTTCCTAAAAAAGAAACCTCGATCTACATGTAAAGTGAAAACTGTAAAACTCCTAGATGACATGGGGAAAATTGTGTTTTTTTTTAAGCTAGAAAACCAAAAGCACAATCCATTACAGAACTGATAAATAGGACGGGCGCCATTAAAATTAAAAACATCTGCTCGGTGCAAGACAATGTCGAGAGAATAAGATAAGCCACATATTTGTAAAAGACACATCTGATAAAGAACTAGTATCCAAAATATGCAAAGAACTCTTAAAATTCAACCATAAGAAAACAACCCAATTTAAAAATGGGCCAAAGACCTTAACAAATACCTCACCAAAGAAGAAATACAGATGGCAAATAAATATATGAAAAGCTGCTCTACATCATATATCATTAAGGAATTGCTAATTAACCTGACAATGATGTACACACACCTGTTAGAATGCCCAAACCAGAGCCCATGCCAAGGGCTGGTGAGGATGCGGGGCCACAGGGACTCCCGCTCTTGGCCAGTGGGAATGCAGAATGGTACAGCCGCTTCGGAAGACAGTTTGGTGGTTTCTTAAAAACACTAAACACACTCTTACCACACGATCGACCAATCACACTCCGTGGTATTTCCCCAAAGGAGCTGGAAACTTACATGTGTACAAAAACCTGCACATGGATGTTTATAGCAGCTTTATATACAATTGGAAAAACTTTGAAGCAACAAAGGTGTGCTGCAGTAGGCGAATGGGTAACTGAAGTGTGGTACAGCTAAACAATGGAATGTTATTCAGTGCTAAAAAGAAAGAAGCTTTCTAGCCATGAAAAGACATGGAGAAACCATGTTACTAAGTGAGAGAAACAAAGGCTACACACTGTATGATTCCAACTATGTAACACGATGGAAAAGGCAAACTATGAAGACAGTAAGAAGATCAGTGGTGGCCAGGGGTTAGAGAAGATAATGGAATGAAAAAGAGAAGCATGAATGACTCTTAGAAAGATGAAACTGTTCTGTGTATTATGATGGTAGATACATGACATTCACATTTGTCAGACCCTTAGAATGCACAGCACCGAGCGTGAGCCCTGCTACAAACTGTGGACTTGAAATGACAATGATGTGCTAATGCAGGTTCATCAATTATAACAAACATACCACTCTGGTGCAGGATCTTGATAATGGGGAGGCTGTGTGTGGGAGGGGCAGGGGCATTAGAGAAATTTCTGTACTTTTGGCTCAATTTTGCTGTGAATATAGAATTACTCTAAAATAAAGTCTATTAAAGAAAAAGAAACCACTTAGTGCTTACTTACACAATCTAAAAGACATGCAAAAACTTTTCTTCTTGCTCTGACTGATGTGGCTTAGTTGGTTGGGTGTCATTCCACAAAGCAAAAGGTCACGGGTTCGATTCTCGGTCAGGGCACATACATGCCTGGGTTCCGATTTTGGTCCCTGGTGGGGGCATATATAAGAGGTAACTGATTGATGTTTCTCTCTCACATTGATGTTTCACTACCTCTTTTGTCCTCCCTTCTTTTCTCTAAAAAAAAAAAATAAAATATTTCTAAAAAAAACTCATCTTCTCATCAATCATACGTGCATGCTTTTATTACTAAAACACTGAAATGACAAAGACTCTAATGCAACTCCTGGTCTGGGAGATTACAGAGTGCATCTGTGGCTTCCTGGTGCTGCACCCCAGCTTGGGCAGCTCTGGGGCAGCACCTCTCGGCAAAGGAAGCCCCAGGGAGCTCTCTCTATGGTCAGTCTGGGGGTTAGGCCCTAATTCTCATCACACATGCCTTTGTTTGGCCTTTTAACTGACCAAGATTCAGACCTTACCCAGGAAGGCTTGTGTGGAGGTTCCACTCCTCCACATCTGGCACATCCTGTCACATCTGGCTCCAGCCTCAGGTCACCAGGCGGAAAGCTTGCCATTTCCAGCTTGCCTCAGTCTGCTGGACATTGCTCCACCAGGACTCAGAATTTTCCATCAGAGAAGATGACTCACAGCCCAGTACCCTTTCCCAAGACTCTAACTGCTGCTGCACAAGCAGCCCTGAGTGTGCACTGCCTCCTAAGTGGAAACAGAAGGCCCCAGAGGGTACCAGGGCCACCAGAGAGAAGTTGGGAACTACAGCAGTGTCAGAGGCTCCAGCGGGATTAGAAGGACATAACGTCAGAAAGATAAAACACAGTATAAAATAAAAATAACTGACACGAGAATAGCAACTCTTGCTCGAGTTACAGCCCATAATATATAAATGTAATTTAAAAAATCCTGTTTATAATCAAATCATGAAAGAATTGGACATTTAAAATTAAAAGTTTATTTTTTTGGTGGTGTCTTCACTGAACCTAAATTCCCTTCCCTTATTTTTATTACATGTACTCACTCATCAGAACTCCACATAATCAAGGGTATTTAGTGAAACACAACACAAAAATATACTTATGGATGGAACTAAAACAATTTAAGAAAGCTGTTACAATCATTTCACAAGCTGCTGTATATGTTTCCTTTCAGAAGTTCATGGTCATCAAAGCACTGAGCCATGCACCGCTGCAATCAGAAGTAACAGGAGCCACAGCGCTGCCCTGAGCAGGGAAGAAACCTGGGGCAGTTTTTGAAATATTGACTTAAATTAAACTAGTGTTTGCTGGAAAGAAAAAAATTTAAATGATGAAGATTGATTTTATACTATGTTTCAGCATTAGCATTAATACGTAAAGCTTCTTGTGAAATATTTGAAAAAGTCTCTCTCTTTAAGATAACATGAAGTCTCTCTGTGATCTCAAGTACAAGCCTTCAGAGAGACTGGGCCCTGTGATTTCCATTGCATGGGAACACATTAGCTGAAAAACTAAAATCAGTATCCTGAGCCAGGTCATCATTCAAGTCTACAGAAGCATAAGGATAATTGAGGATGACACCGCGCTTTCCTCTGATTGGAGATCCTACCTACCAGGCCTCTCAGCTTCCTACAGACCAGAACCGAACCGGAGCAAAGACATGCAAGACACTACTGGCCCAAGTATTGAACAGAGGCTCAGCCAGGGCATTTTTTTCCGTAGAGGAGATGGAGGTAAACTTGGGCCTTAACTCTGCCAATAGTGTTTACAATGAAGACAAAAATCCGAAGCCTCGAAGACCCAGGGATGGTCCCGGGTAGTAGAAACTGGGAGTGATAGGCTGAGACAGAGAGAAACAGAAGAGTATTTGGTGCCCAGGAAACACTTCTGGTGACTTCACTGGCCTCCAAACCATGGTGCTCCAGCCTCGGATGGCAGTGGAGGCTCCCTGGGCTGGCTTTGACATCACATGCCAATGTCCCCACAACACCATCATCTCAGAAAGCCCATGAGTGGTGTTTAATCATCCCAGGGCTGACTTCGGTCCTGAGCAAATGGTGAGAGGTGAGCTTCTGCTCTACATGGGGAAGGGTGCTGTTTTCCAGAGGTTTTTAATTCCCGTGTAGCTCCTGAGCCCTAACTCCTGTCCAGAGTGAGGTAAGAGGGGACAAGGCCTAGACCCGCCAGCCCTGCAGCACACCTCAGAGAGAAGAGGTGTGTCTGGCTGGTTCTTCTACCTGCCAAAGTAGTTCTCTATATGGTCCAGTGGAGGGGGCTCTTCTGGTTCCACATTTGATGGGGGTCAAGACTTGACAGTGGTCCTTGACAGTGAACCAAAAGGCCACCAGTTTGATTCCCAGTCAGGGCACATGCCTGGGTTGCCGGCCAGGTCCTCAGTAGGGGCACCTGAGAGGCAACCAAACATTGATATTTCTCTCCATCTCTTTCTCCCTCCCTTGCCCTCTCTCTAAAAATAAATAAATAAAATCTTTTTTAAAAAAGGCTTCACAGCAAAAGCCATCAACAGTCACTATCCTCTGTGCACATATGTCCCCCAAGGACTGTGTCAAACAGGATGGCTAGTTAAGATCAAGACCAGCAGCTCTAGGATCCCTTGTCCAAATACCATGAGCACGTCACCTCGTTTCTGAGCAGGCACTAGCTCCCGTGCTGGGAGCACAAAGTGGAGGTGGGAGTGAGTGAAGGGTTAAGAGGGAACAGGGGAGGAAATGAGATGCTGAAAATAAAAAGGCAAATGAAGTCGTTTTACGGTTAGTTATATTCTAATCGTGAATGAAACAATTTCCCAATTTACCTGTAGACAATTCATCACCCACGAAAGTCACTGCCCTCACCTGAACTCTTTCTTCCTACTGCTCTTGTAAACCATCTTTTTTAAAATTTTATTTATTTTTCTTTAGAGGGGAAGGTAAGGAGAGAAGGAGAGAACTATCAATGTATGGTTGCCTCTCATTCATCCCCTGCCTGGAACTGGGAACTGGCCAGAAACCCAGGCATGTGCCCCGACTGGGAATCGAACCGCTGCCGTATGGTTCGCAGGCCCGTGCTCGATCCACTGAGCTACACCAGTCAGGGCTCATCTCTTTACAGTCATTTCACATCGTGTAAGAAACCTTCTGAAAGCTGACTTAATCACTACCCACTGTCAGGGACTGGGTCTCCCTGATGACTGATAAGACTTGTGAGAAACCCTGGTTAAGATTCCGGTGAGTATCAAGAACAGAGAGCACTGCCAGAGAGCCAATGTCAGTGAGGATGAGACACAGGCCAGCGGCTTCAGAGTTGCCTTCAGAGTTGGGCGGGCACAGTGAGAGCTGCCTGGCCTGCTTTGGCCTCCAGAAGAAAGACCCATCCCATCACCCCTGCTGAGATGTGCCCCCCTGGGACACAGCAGGCCCCTCCCAGCTCAGGCAGAGGTCACGGAGAGGGGGCCTTGGACTGAAAAAGTAGGTAACACCTTCATGTGAACCCACTGTGCAATGTTTTTCTGTTATCGTTAATAAGGGTGCTAATTGTCCAGGACGTGGGAAGAGGGGACTGGATCAACAAGTCACTCTGAATGCAGGGAGGCACATGAGGTGGGCTTGAAGGTGGCAGCCTGAATCAAGTTCCATAGTTAACTTTCAAAAACTCATAATGCATACATACGTTTTGATGTTATAATTTTTCACCATCGTGTTGCAATAATTATTTCTCAATACCTACCCAACTTTCTAATTCAGGAAGACTCTTTAGAGACAAAACTCAGAAAGCAAGGACTAACATCATAAATGACTACAGAAATGTATGAGTGTCAGACTCTCTCTCAGCACATTCAAAGGCTTCTACAGTGGGAACTGTGAAATAATTTACTTGCATGAAAGTAGTTCACTAAATACATTCTCTCAGCTTTTGAAGTCTTATTGTTAATAATTTTCTCTAGATTTACAATTTGTGTAATTCAATGCCAACAAATCATTATTTTCTAAGTTCTACGGTGACATGTATTTTTCCACATTGTAAATGCCCAGTAAATAAAAAGAAACATGACCGACACCTACTATATCCTATGAAAATATTTCAGAGAGAAGCTTGAAGAAAGGCCAAGTTCTCTACTTGATCAAAGTCCAGTTCAACGTTTGGAACAAAATCCCTGAAGATGACCTTGGTTTTGCAAAAGCTCAATTCAACTCTACATAATATACATAATGTGTCAAGAGCAATTCTCCAGAAGAAATATACCCAAGAAACAGTGAGCCCCAACTCTACCCCGGAGGGCTGAAGGCAGGCCCCACATACTTGAACATTACGATTTGAGGAAGAGAGATGCAGTCAATGCTCATTAGTCACAATAGTTACCTTCGGGAAAGTCACTGCACACACTGAATTCATAAATACGGAACAATTACTGCTAGGAGAAACGTAGAGTTAGGTTCCTGAAAGCCTTTGGTCATACAACCTCTTTTAAAATGTGTGTTTCTATTTAAAGACATCTTGTTTAACACATTGTTGATTCATTAGCAGCGGACCCAGAGCCAAGAGCGCTGTAACTCATGCCTGAACAAAGCCTATCTAACTCACATAGTTTCTTTGTAAAACACATCACAACGTTCAGTAGACAGCACTCCAGCACTATGCTGGAGGGTCAATCTAAACAGTGAAATCACCAACAAAAAGCATAAAATTGTGGAAAACCTTACACTAAATAGATTGTGAGAAAAGGACACTGATTTGCAGTATAAGGGCTGAAACAAGAGGGCAGAGCATCGTCTTGTTCGACCTCAGCTGGGGACATTCACGCTGGGTGACTTCAGTTTTTCACTGTTGCGCCCATGCCTATAAATGACCATAAAAGCACTGTGAGTATTGATTTGGGGATTACAAATCAATTTTAGGGAGTAGACAAATTCTCAATTATAGAACACACAAATGATGGGGACTGACTACCTCTCTCCCACCTCGCGGGCAATGCCGCTCTCTGGCAGACTACTCAAAGGCACGAAGCCCTTCGGAGGACCAGCCCATGTGCCCCCTTAGTTCTTGAGCAGCCCGGTCAAGGCAGAATTGGACCTGGGCTCTCCCAAAGGCCTTCGCAGGAGGGCAGTACTCACTCTGGTTTTAGAAGAGCTTCTCTTACCTGCTCCCCGGAAAAGAATGGGCGATAATGAGACTATTCCCTATTGATTCCATCTTAATCAAAAACAATTTGAATGATCTCAGAAGAGCTTGCAGCTTTAAACTGCAGCCCATTCTCCCTGCAGGATATTTAATCTTGAGAAAAGTGCCTCTTTATCAAGCAGTTTGCCTTTTCTAATTAAATTCTGGAAGAACACCCAGAGTTACTCTCCTTGCACTTCCTCAGTATGAACTAACAAGGGTAACCCTAGACAGTAGGACGCTCACAAAGGGAGGGTACACCTAGCGGGGCCACCCAACTGAATCATATCGTGAGATTTTTCAACAAGCCTACAATTCTGGAGAGAAAAGACAGTGATATTTTCTGGGTGGGTATTTTTAAAAATTCAAAGGTAGCTTAGAATTTTTTTTAAAGTCATAAGGTAAGCGCACTGAAAAATATAATTAAGAAACATTGGAAAAAGCACAGAAAGTACACTAAAGACACTGATGAATTAGTTACAATGATTGAACAAAAGTCACAACAACGAAAGCCTCAGCCCTGAGCTTTCCAGAAGCAAATAAAAAATGGAAACATTGTGACATGTAGTTTTCTGCCAACAGATAAAAGCTAACATGCCAGATCATCTAATCTGGAAAGAATATCTTTTGTGGGTATTAAAGTCCAACAAGTATATATTGTGCCAACACCACCTTTATTGATAATGTCTCAGTTTCTGGGTCAGCTGATGTTGTACATGGCACCAGGACACAGGAGTAATGTGACCCGTTGCTAGCCCCCATCAGTCACCTGCCGATGTGACAGCATGGAGAGCTAGAGACTCCCTCACAAGACATTATACAAGAACACTGTCATGTGGTCACTGAGAATATTGAAAATGATACCGTGTTTTGCCATGTATAATGCACTCCTATGTATAATGTGCTCTCATGTAGAATAGGTACCCATAGTTTTTGTGCACATTTACATGGGATTATTATGCCCATTATTATATCCATAGTACATAATCATTATGCCCATGTATAATGCACATCCTTATTTTTCCCTCAAAAAAACTGGGCAAAAAAGTGTGCATTACACATAGCAAAATACTGTAAAACCTGAAAGACCTAGTGGCCTGCATTAGCTCTCAGGAGAGGCCCAGGAAAGAGATGCGTTGCCCAAATGCTGTCCCTGCAGCCGTACCACAGGAAGAGCAAAGATGCGATTGAACGTCCTGTTACATATTTGCCCCTGGGAGCCAATGGATTACCTGGTTACAGTTATTTTACCTATTTAACAGAGCTGATCTACTGCTGTATCTCACTATTGAGAGTGATAACAGGACTTCCAGCCAAGATGGAGGTGTAGGTAGACACACTGTGCCTCCTTGCACAACCAAGATAAGGACAACAAAAATTTAGAAACAAACTAACAACCAGCAGAACTGACAGAAAATTAAACTGTATGGGAGTTCAAAGAGCTGAAATACACACATTCATCCAGACCAGTAGGAGGGGTGGAGTCAGGCAGCAGAGTGGAGAGGGGTCAGCACAAGAAGCAGTGACCCTGGGTGTGCAAGATGGAAGCAGGCAGACCCTGGATGCCCACGCAGTGGTTGGAAGACTCTGGGAGCGGGGTGGCAACAGGCAGATCCAGCGAGGGGGTGATTGTGAAGCAAGGCACTGCCTGCAAGGTGGCTGGCTGACCAGGCGGTCCCACATTTGTACGCAAATAACTGGGGAGCGAGACAGACCACGCAACCCATGGTCTCAGCACTGGGAAATAAAGCCTCAAAACACTGACTGAAAACACTTGTGGGGTTGATGCGCAGGGAGAGACTCCCAGCCTCACAGGAGAGACCCACAGGGTCCTAGAACACACACAAGCCCACCTACCCGGGAACCAGCACCAGAAAGGCCCAGTTTGCTTGGGGGAAGCAGCAGAAGGGACTGAAATCCGACAGAGAGTCAAGCAAGCACCACTGATCCCTCTTGGACCCCTGCCCCCCACATATAGCATCACAACCCAGTAGATCGGTTGCCCAGCCCTGGTGAACACCTAAGGCTCTGCCCTTCAGTATGTAACAGGTGCGACAAGACAAAAAAAAAATGACCAAAACAGAAGAACAGATCAAAGCTCCAGAAATAATACAACCAAGCAATGAAGAGATAGTCAACCTATCAGATGTGCAATTCAAAGCACTGGTGATCAGGACGCTCACAGAACTGGTTGAATTTGGTCACAAATTAGATGAAAAAGTAAAGGTTACACTAAGTGAAGTGAAGGAAAATGCACAGGGAACCAATAGTGATGGGAAGGAAACAAGGACTGAAATCAATGGAGTGGACCAGAAGGGAGAAAGAAACAACCAAACAGAAAAGAATGAGGAAACAAGAATTCCGAAAAATGAGGAGAGGCTTAGGAACCTCCAGGACATCTTTAAATGTTCCAACATCTGAATTATAGGGGTACCAGAAGGGGAAGAGGAACAGCAACAAGTGGAAAACTTATTTGAACAAATAATAAAGGAGAACTTCCCCAATCTGGCAAAGGAAATAGACTTCCAGGAAGTCCAGGAAGCTCAGAGAGTCCCAAAGAAGGTGGGCCCCAGAAGGAACACACCAAAGCACACCATAATTACATTACCCAAGATTAAAATGAAGGAGAGAATTCTAGAAGCAGAGAGAGAGATAAGGGGACAGTCACCTACAAAGGAGTTCCCATCAGACTGTCAGCGGATTTCTCAAAAGAGACCTTACAGGCAAGAAGGGGCTGGAAAGAAGTATTCCAAGTCATGAAATCCAAAGACCTACATCCAAGATTGCTCTATCCAGCAAAGCTTTCATTTAGAATGGAAGGGCAGATAAAGCACTTCTCAGATAAGGTCAAGTTAAAGGAGTTCATCATCACCAAGCCCTTATTGTATGAACAGTTAAAGTGCCTTATCTAAGAAAAGAAGATAAAAAACATGTAGTGTAAAATGACAGCAAGCTCACAGTTATTAACAACCACACCTAGAACAAAAACAAATTGAGCAAACAACTAGAACAGGAACAGAACCACAGAAACGGAGATCACATGGAGGGTTAGCAACAGGGGACTGGGAAGAGAGAGGGGGAAAAGGTACAGAGAATAAGTAGCATAGACGGTAGGTAGGAAATAGACAGGGGGAGGGCAAGAATAGTATGGGAAATGTAAAAGCTGAAGAACTTAAGACACATGGACATGAACTAAAGGGAAGGAATGTGGGTGGGAGGGGGTGTGCAGGTTGGAGGGGAATGAAGTGGGGGAAATGGGACAACTATAATAGCATAATCAATAAAATGCCTTTTAAAAAAGAGTGATAACATAATTGTACCTGAAAAGCCTTGATTCCTTTCAAAATAAAGGTAGGTTTGATCATTAGAAACAGTAACAAGTCCCCACAGGATGTGGTGATTAACCTGGACATCTTTTCCTTGTTGAATATATCCAACCACTACTACTTCTTGACACTCAGTCGCCACCCCCAGAATGGTCCCCCTTCCTGTCCCCCTCCTGCTGCTCTGAGCTGGCCCCCGTTTCCCAGAGTTCCAGAGTAATCACACCTCCTGGTTAGCTCAGAGAGTCACACGTAGTTTATACCTCGTGTAATTAATAAGTGCTCACTTTCAATCTCAAAACTGTCTCCACTATAAGGGAAAAAATTCACAGTAACAAGTGTTAGAGAAACTGGGGAGAATCTGAAACCCTCATATATTGCTGGTGGGAATGAAAATGTGCACAGCCACTCTGCAGAACAGTCTGGCAGTTCCTCAAAAGGTTAAACGGAGCATTACTATACAAGCCAGCAGTCCCAGTCCTCGGCGTACACCCAACAAGAATTAAAGCATGTGTCCCTGTAAGCCTGTGCAGGAATGTCACCATTCTGTGTAATAGCCAGAAACAGAAACATCTGACAGATAAATGAACATGATATATCCATGCGATGGAGTACTATCCAGCCATCAACAGGACGGAAGCACTGACACAATGTGGGTGAACCTTGAGGACAAATCCAGTGAAAGAAAACAGACACAAAAGGCCATGTGCTATAATCGTCTATTCACATTAAATGTCCAGAATACATTTACATGGACAGAAAGGTTTGTGTTTTCCTGGGGCTGGGGATGGTGGCAGTGAGAGGAAATGGGGTTGTGGCGGCTGAGGCACACAGGGTTTCCTTTCCGGTAATGAAAATGTTCCTGAATTGATAAGGTGCTGGTTGTACAACTCTGGGAATATACCAAAAACTGTGAAACGGAACACTTTAAATAAACAACTGGTGTGGTGGGTGAATCATACCTCAATAAAGCTTCTCTAAAGAGTAATAATAAAAATCAAACAATAATATAACAATAAAAAGTCCTATCAGAAAATTAGTTCCATGGTCACGCTACATAGCACCAACTACTTAGACACCAATGGGGAGGAGGGGGCTTGGAAACCTTTAGCGGTGACCTGGTGAAACCTCCTCCACTTTAATAGAGCATGTTAATAAGCTAACTGCCATATATTGAAATCATCCCATTTTGATGTGTGGAAAGGGAGGCAGGATGATGGGTTCCTGTAATTAGGTCTTTCAGTAAAGAAGAACCAAATTTGTTCTCTGAAAAACTACTCACCAGAATCTACAACAGCATTTCAGAAACAAAGTGTCAAATACAAAGCTCTTAGTGCTAAAGAGTAAAATCTTTTATTCACTTAAATACAATAAAAAGGAAGGTCTTTGTTTACTTAAATATGTTCCAAGAAAGCACACAGAGACACCAGAATATATTATTTAACCTAGTGCAAAATGAACATTTGAATAAAACTTCATATTGGTTTTAATTCACTAAAGACAAAACATTTTCCATTCTTTGACCAAAAAGCATTCTGCCCTCAATGCTCATGGAGTCTTTGCGCCCCATTCTATTTGCCACCGATCATTCCCAAACCCTCCTTGCTACCCTCCATGTAGCAAAGCACACTAGCTGCTGTGCTTTGTTCTCTCCATCGTGCTTCTACGCTGGCAAAAGCTCACCACACTAAGAAGCACGGTCTGAGAGTCAACTTGGTCGATGTTAATGAAGTGACAATCATGCATATGTCAGGGCTCTCCAGGAGGGCCTCTAAATACGACTATTACACCCGAAAACAGAGCGAAGTCTCTTTTGTTGAAGATACATCACACACCAAGTGAAGTAAAAACCCCATGAGCTCTAATCCTTGTGAAACCAGTTGAGAGTGCCCAAGTGGGCAGAGCAGCTACCCACTCCTGCACAATGAGAAACCTCGAGTTTCATGGTCTGCAAAACAGACCTTGAGAAAGAAATCCGGTGGCTCCTTCAAGTCCATCTGGCCTCCTCCGGAGGACCTGTCACAATGGGTGTCCTGTCCCCAGTGCGCTACAAGTCAGGGAAGACAGAGCAGACAGAGGGCACGACCAATTCCGTACATGGCAGACAAAAGGTACCACAAAGGCCAGATTAAGTACAACCACAGAAATGCATTTTGTGCACAAATACTGGAGCAGTCACACCACTGACACACCTGGTAATGAGGTTTAAATAGAAAGTATGGAAATCAATTTTTGTGTAAGGAGTATGTAATCAACCCTGTTACTTTCTACTCTTACGTAATCTTGGGTTTTAAAACTGAACACCAGCTTGACGCCTCCAGCACAGATTAGTTCTTCATTATTTCCGAGGGGTACAAGCGAGAGAGAGACACCTGTTTTCTTCTCTCAACTGTATTTTTGAAGGATAATGCTGATTATGTGTAATAGCCACATGGGGAGATTGTGACAAGCTAATCAATGACCACTTTAATAACAAAGAACATGTTCAAAAACACGTGCAGGCTCCTCCGTCTCCCTCTGTCTTGTTGAGCTCTGTTCTGTGTGTCCTTGTATTTTTCTCCATTTTTTCTTTGCCTTTTTCCCTCACTAGTTGCATTTACTAGCCCCGCCCCCATTCCCACATGTAGGATGTTTTCATCTTAACTGGCCACACTATAGACATGAAGTATACTGTTACTATTTATACTTTAAAAAATGAATAAAGACATGTGCCTCCTGCCGCTATTTTTGAGGCAGAATGTTCTCATTTTTGAACAAATATTTTTCATATAGAATAAAATGTAGCCCAACTTATTTTATCCTAAGCAAAGATGCAGAGAGGAAAAAGGGAAAAACAGGAGGCTGTCAGCAACCTGCAAAGGAATGCCCTCAAATATTACACAGGAATAAAAATGACTTCACTACCAACATGCGACACTTCTCTAAATCCACGCATGGAGAACTCCCTCTATTGCTGAGGCAGAGTGGGGAAAAAGTTCTCAAAGTTAGGCAGAGAGCTCAGACAAACTTCTGAGTTCAGGGGACAGCAGGCCAGTCTGTCTCCCTCTTGCTTACCCTTAAAAGGGACATACCTGTGATTTTCTTAGGCACCGGCTAGCACTTGACAGGTCTAGGTGTGCAGCGCAAACCCACTGACCCAGGGCCTGGGCAGTCCCATGAGGCAGAGGGAGTATTTAGCGATGGACAGACAGATACCCTCTGATGTGGGGAGAGGACTGACTGCCTACTTGATGGCTATCAATTACACTAAACTTAGTGATTAATTAGAAACAAAATAGCATAATTGAAAGCAAAGCATAAATAAGTATCTTATAAATAAGTTCCCAGAGTCTTGCCAAACCGTAATCAATGCTTCATTTCACTCACAACTGGTTTCCAATACATCTTCATCTGCACTCAAAAGAAATGTTTTAACAACCCTTTCACTTCCACATCTCAAAAGGCCTAGCATTTGGAGGCAGAACCTCCAGGATTAGCGCAGCTCCTTCCTAGTATCTTTTCCTGTCTCTCTGGAGACGACATCCCTCCTATCACACCCGTGAGCATCATAAGATGACTTCCTTTCAGAAAGCCTGCAGGTTGGTTTCATTACCTGCATAGGAGAATTCTAACAGGATGGCTTCTGCGTTTTTTGTTTTTTTGTTTTTTTAAGCCATGAGACTTTTCCTAACCCTTTTCAAGATGTCAGGCCATTTCTACTTCTGGGCAATTTAAGAGCAACAGAATACAACTATCTTTCAAGCAGACTCAATCAATGGTTTCTCCATAATCTGACAGAAAAGAAGGGTGGTCTTGATCAATTATTCCTGATTTGTCTCTCTATTTTCAGTCAGCACTAAACAGTTATGATTTTATCTTGTCATTGCTTTTGTGAGAAACAGGGTATTCTGCGAAAAGGTCCAATAATGGATTAAGAAGTGAGCTTCAGTGTAAAATCATCAATAAAATGCCTAAGGATACATTTACTTTTTACAATGAAATTAATTAATATTTAAATTCTATGAAGCTCATGTCTATGAATATACTTAATATTGACTAATTTATCAAATCATTAAATTCCTATAAAATGTCTCCAGACACATTTATACAAATGGTGGACAAATTTTGAAAGATTTTCTTATTTATTTCTTAGAGAGGGGAAGGGAGGGAGAAAGAGAGGGAAATCAAAGTGATATTATGAAGCACATATTTTTGCTCCAGTTCTGTTTTGTCAACCCTTACCATGGCCCCCAAGATCTTACAGACTCTCGCCCCTGCCTGCCTCTCTGGCCTACCAGGCACCATGCTCACTCAATTCACTCCCCTCTAAACACATGGGGCAGCTTCGGGTTCTTCCAACACTCAAACTCACCCTGACCCCAGGACTTTTGGACACGCCTTTTCTTCTGCCTGGAACATTCTTCCCCAATGATTACTGAGAAGAAGGTGTTAGAATCTCTGGTTATCAATGTAGATTCATCTGTCTCCCCTTTTAGTTTTATCAGTTTTAATTTTGATATATTTTAAAGCCCTATTATTATATGCATAATCTTTTAGTGTTATTATATTCTCTTGTTTCATTGACCCATTTTGATTATGAAATGATAATATTTAGCATTGGTAATATTCTTAGTTCTGAAATTCATTTTGTTTGATATTAATACAGGTACCTCACCTTTCTTTTGATTAGTGTTATCATGGGACACTTATTCTACCCTTTTCTTTTAACCTGTTTGCATTTTTATATTTAATATGGGTGTCTTATTGACAGCATATAGTTGAGTCTTACCTATTTTTTTTATCTGATTCTATCCTTGGTTGTCCCTTTTCCTCTTTTTATGCTTTCTTTTGAATTTAGTAAGTATCATTTTAAAACATCTAAGGCATTTATTTATTTTCTATGTTATGTTTACCATATATATATGGTAAACATATATTTTGTATCCTTTTATTTTTGGTGATTGACTTAACTTATCATATTCTATGTTCATTATTGTTCAATTCATTTCTATTAGCCTGGCACCTGGAAAAATACCTCAAACCTAGTTGAGATGCAATAAATTGTTGTTGAAATAAATCGATAACAGAGATAAATAAAATACCAATTAAATGAAATGCTGAAAATAGGGAACATTCTGTTTAATCATATTAATAATCCAATTAGGATTATTCAGGAAGTTATATGTTTCAATCTTTTTGGCTTTGATACGTTCTCTAAAATCTAATAGTTGGTTCTTTATGCTTACATGTTTAGTGTGCTGGAAATCGCCTTGCAGGACCTTATTCTCACCATTCTGAACACCAGTGATGTTGCTGTTTGAACACAGAAATGGAAGAGAAGATACAGAATGGAATAAACTTATACAGAGCTGAGGCTATACCCTAGAAGCTATTTATTTTGTTTCTCCTTTTTTGAAAAAAAAAACACTTAATGTGGCATGGTTTCTCTGTAACCTGCCTTTGTCCTTGATGCAAATAGAGAGCACATTTACCACATGGTTAAATGCAATAAGAGGGGAAAACCATTTCTGTGTCAGGCTCACAGTAATCGCTGTAGAATTTAAAAAATAAAATAGAATCAAATGAGATTACAGCAAGAATAATAATGCACTAGTGAATGGTGAATGCATAATGCAATTGCCACACATGTACATGTAGTCAGGGCATGATACAGAGGCCAAACAAGGCATGAGAAGAACTGCCAGCAGGGTTACGCAGCTTTCGTGGTACATAAAAGTGTGACCCCATCAAAGCTGTCACCTGCCATTTTCAACTTACAATCCTCTGGGGCGAGAACCATTCTGAAGATGTAAAAATAAATTGATTACTGTCACTAATAATTAAATGATAGATGGAAAATAATTGTAAGTAACATTCCTTCGGCAATAAAGCACACTCACAAATTTAAATTATACCTTTTTTGAACCAAAGCTCTTAAACAGTGATGAGTAACAAGTACAGATTACCTTCTAAACCTTCAAATTCCTGATCCAAAGGGATTCAAGTAATCAGCTGAACTAGCCTTTTCTCTGTAAACCACAGGAAGGATGAATATCCACTAGCCAGTAGGTATTTTCATGAAACTTCTAGAAGATGGGAAAGTTTTCAGAGTGCTTGAACATTGGTCTCCTGGAAGCTTATTTCTTCTTCATGATTAGTCTATGGTGGTGTGACTGCATGAGGGACTTATACTGTAATGTTTACTTTACAATCAACATTAAGCCTGTGTATGTATATGTGTGAAGGGGTACGTATGTGCATGTGTATACACACACAGATACGTACATAGGAAATTATCACTGGGAGCACAGAAACCTGACAGGTACCACCAAACTTCTAACCAAACATATGCCAGGTCCCACATCAGTCTATAATATAAACTGCCATGTCACCTACTCCTTGCTGGAACAGCTGGACAAGCAAAAAAGAAAAAGTAAATACCCAAATTAGAAATCAGCAAGGGGTTCTCCCAACTTTCTGTCTATGAACTAAATAACTAAAATCTAGAAAACAAAAATAAGCCCTTTGCTGAGGCCTGGAGTTCATAAGAGGCCAGAGTACACCCTGGCTGTGTGACCTGTGCTCTATCGAATTCAGGGCCAAGGAGGCGGGAGGCCTGCACCTGCACAAGCAGGGTCCTCGCCTGTGCGTCTGCAATGGCGAAGAGCACTGTGCCTCCCAGTTCACCGTGTGATACGCTTCAGAGAGAGGTCCCACAGTCCTGCTGGGCCTGGAGAACTTAATATAGACCCAGAATGTTTTAAATGCGGAATCAGTAACACTAAAGGAAAAATATATCAGATGGAAAACAGATAACTAAAAAAATAATACAAGCAAACTTTCCTTAGAAACCCTCAAACCTTTAGGCTTAACCAGGGACACCCTGCTAAAATTCTGAACTCACGGAATGAAGACAAAAATACATAAATTCGCATTAAGAAAGAAAAAGTTGCCTACCCAAAAAAGAGGAAATTAGCGTCGGACTTTTCACCACTGTCAAAACTAAAAGCTACAAAATGGAAAAAAACAATTCTGAATAAGGTAATGATACCAAGTAAACACATAGAAACTAACAGTCTGTAGACTGACAGTTGCCAGAGGGGAGGGGAGCTGGGTGACCGGACTGGGGGGCACAGACTGGTAGGCCCAGAATAGTCACAGGGACGTAAGGTGCAGAGAAGAAGCTGAGCACTGCAAATGCCGGGAGAACACATGTATGATTATCTACCCACTACGCTGTACCCCTGAAACTAACATTGCACAAAATAATATTGAATGTAAACTGTAACTGAAAAACACTTTAATTAAAAATAAGTAAGTAAATAAATAAATAAATGGAAATTACCCAAGAGCATGAATATGAGGAGGTGGAGATCACTGGGAGCTATATGGGAAGCCACCTGCCACATCAGTAGTGCCTGAAATGATGATGCATCTATAATGGACAAAGTCTTAGACTCAGTATCTATTGAATGATTAAAATGAACGAAAACAAAACACAACAGACAAAAAATGAATAGTCCTCCTCAACATTAACACTAACCTGTAAGAAATCGAAAACCAGCTCCATACTTGGTAGTAATGACAGCTGTAAAAGCCAGAAAATAACTAATAATTATTAAGAAAAATACGGTTTTAAAAAATTAATATTTAAACTTTAATTAATACATAAAATCCCAATCCAAATCCCAACAGTTTCCAACAGTGGAGGAAATAAAGCAATTATTTTAAGGTTCATATGAAAAAATATATTAAAATTGCCAAGTAAATTTTGAAAAATTAAAAATAGTGAGGGAAGATTTTTCTCAATCAGGAAGAATCATATTATAAAGCTTTGTATATAAAAAAATATGTCATTGGCAATGGGAATACACAAATGTACCAACACAATATAATAGAAAAGCCAGAGATAGATCCAAATGTGTGTTGAAGAATAACGTGTTTCATCATAATATGCCATATTTTGCCAGGTATAACACGCACCTGTTGCCCGAATTTTTGAGGAAAAATAAGGATGCACATTATACATGGATAATACCTGAAATACCTTGTATCTGTTCTTCTGGTTTGTAATTATTTGTTACATAAAATTTATTGTACCATAATATGTTCAAAAATAAATGCTAAAATTCCTTTATAATATTAAAAGCAAGCTTCTAAATACAAATAAATAAATAAATTTAAAAATTGAAAGCTTTTTTCCTGAATGTTTGGGCCAAAAACGTGGGTATGCAGGCCCGCAAGGCAGCAGCGGACAGACCCAGTGAGGCGGCGGATTGTGGAGGGTACAGCATGAAAAGAAGCTGGCTGACCAGACATTTGCACACAGATAAACCAGACAAAACTGGGGAGTGCAACAGACCACAAAACCCAGGGCTTCACTGTGGGTAAATAAAGCCTCAAAATACTGATTGAAAACACTTGTGGGGGTTGAGGTGCCAAGAGAAACTCCCAGCCTCACAGGAGAGTCTGATGGAGAGATCCACATGGTCCTAAAATGTACACAAGCCCACCCACCTGGGAATCGGCACAAGAAGAGCCCAATTTGCTTGGGTGAAGCAGCAGAAGGGACTACAATCTGGCAGAGAGCAGAGCAAGCACCACCTATACCTCTTGGACCCCTGCCTACAAACAGCATCACAACCCAGCAACTGGGTTGCCCCACCCTGGTGAACACCTAAGGCTCTGCCCCTCACTACATAACAAGTGCACCAAGACAAAAAAAATAACCCAAACAAAAGAACAGATCAAAGCTCCAGAAAAAATACAACCAAGTCAGGAAGAGATAGCCAACCTATCAGATGTACAATTCAAAGCACTAGTGATCAGGATGCTCACAGAACTGGTTGAATTCAGTCACAAATTAGATGAAAAAATGAAGGCTAAGTGAAATGAAGTAAAATGCACAGGGAACCAATAGTGATGGGAAGGAAACAAGGACTCAAATCAATGGAGTGGACCAGAAGGGAGAAAGAAACAACCAAACAGAAAAGAATGAAGAAACAAGAATTCTAAAAAATGAGGAGAGGCTTAGGAACCTCCAGGACACCTTTAAACGTTCCAACGCCCAAACTGTAGGGGTACCAGAAGGAGAAGAGGAACAGCAACAAGTGGAAAACTTATTTGAACAAATAATGGAGAACTTCCCCAATCTGGCAAAGGAAATAGACTTCCAGGAAGTCCAGGAAGCTCAGAGAGTCCCAAAGAAGGTGGGCCCCAGAAGGAACACACCAAAGCACACCATAATTACATTACCCAAGATTAAAATGAAGGAGACAATTCTAGAAGCAGCAAGAGATAAGGGGACAGTCACCTACAAAGGAATTCCCATCAGACTGTCAGCGGATTTCCTAAAAGAGACCTTACAGGCAAGAAGGGGCTGGAAAGAAGTATTCCAAGTCATGAAAGGCAAGGACCTACATCCAAGATTGCTCTATCCAGCAAAGCTTTCATTTAGAATGGAAAGGCAGATAAAGTGCTTCTCAGATAAAGTCAAGTTCAAGGAGTTTATCATCACCAAGCCCTTATTGTATGAAATGTTAAAGGGACTTATCTAAGAAAAAGATTAAAAAACATGTACTGTAAAATGACAGCAAACTCACAATTATTAACAACCACACCTAGAACAAAAACAAAAGCAAACTAAGCAAACAACTAGAACAGGAACAGAACCACAGAAATGGAGATCACATGGAGGGTTAGCAACAGGGAACTGAGAGGAGGAGAGAGGGGGAGAAGGTACAGAGAATAAGTAGCATAGATGGTGGGGAGAAAACAGAAGGGGGGCAAGAATAGTATGGGAAATGTAGAAGCTAAAGAACTTGTAAGTATGACCCAAGGACATGAACTAAGGGGCGGGAATGTTGGTGGGAAGGTGTGTGCAGGGCGGAGGGGAATGAAGGAGGGGAAATGGGACAACTGTAATAGCATATTCAATAAAACATATTCTCTAAAAAACTGTTAGTGCATCCTAATCAACAAAACAAACAAGTGAGCAAAACAGAACCAGAGACGTGGAAGTAAAGAACAAAGTGACACAGACCAGAGGGGAGGAGAGGAGGAGGAGAACCAGGGAAAGAAGGGGAAGGGTCAAGTCAAGGAACATGGACAAAGGACCCATGGACAAAGACAACGGTGGAGTGAAGACTGAAAGTGGGAGGCGGGGGTGGGTAGGGCAGGGGAGAGTAATGGGGGGAAGTGGGGACAACTGTAATCGAATGACAATAAATAAATAAATAAATAAATAGCAAGTAAAAAAGGTGTAGGTGTGCATTATACATGGCAAAATACGGTTGTGTGAAAAATGGAAATGAAAGACTTGTTTCATAAATGATACTGGCTACAATTATCCTCTGAAAGGGAAAATATTATGAGATACAAAAATAGAATTCAAGTGGATTAGAAATATTTTTTAATTGTAAGGAATTTAGGAGACTAGTTTATAACCTTAGCATCAGAGAGAATTTAAGCAAATCAAGAAACAAAACACAAGGAAGGAAAAAACAGTCATTTAACTTTAATAATTTTATAACAAAGACATAATTAAGTCAAATGACAAATGGTAATTGAGGAGAAATCTTGCCACATAGATAAAAGGATGAGGTTAATATCCCTAATAAAACTCTTAAAACTGATAAAGAGATAAGTATTCCAACAGAATATATATATTCACACACACACACACACACACACAGAGGATGAGTAGGAATTTCATAGAGAAAAATGCAAGTAGATAAAAAATGTGTGATAAGAAACCTCACCTTACAATAATTAGGAAAATACAAATCATGACCAGATATCACTTTTCATTGCTCATATTAGCAAGAATTTATGAGATCGATAACTTCCAGTGCTGGCAACAGTGCAGGAAACAGGCGTTCGTGTTATGCTGGTGGGAGTATGAATGCCCCGGTCTCTCTAGAAAGTGATGTATCCTTAGTGTGGAACTGCCCCTTTGGGGCACTCTTGTGCATGAACTCGAAGCACTAAATATAAAGGTATAAGTAAGAGCAGCTTATTTGCTGTCTTGTTTATAACTCAAAACTAGACACAACTTAAGTGCCCATCATGATGACACTGGTAGATGATTATGGCAAATCTATACTACAGGTATTGAGTATTATGTGTTATTAGAAAGAATGAGTTGGATCCATATACATCAAAATAGAGGGACTTTCAGGATATAAAGATATAAGCATTTTTGTCACTCCTCAGAAAAACCCACATGGCATGTGTGTTCATGTATATGTATGCATGTGTATGCATGTGCGTATGCATGCATGCATGTATTATGTTATTATTAATAAAAGTTTGGGGCAATCACACATATGCACCCAAAGTGAACACTGGTTACTTTACATGGGAGTGAGGGGAAACAGTATGTTGCCTCCTTGTATGCATTTACAATGTTTGTTTTGTTGCAAAAAGTATGAGTAACTTTTATAGCTTGAAAAAATCAATAAAATAAATTATAAGAAATCAGGAGCTTCTAGTTTCCAATGACATGACAGTCTACTAAATTTAAATCTCTCCAAAAGCCACAGAGTTCAACCAGGAGAGCAAATGAAACCACCAATATATTATTCACATTTATAGCCATGGCTCAAGACATAACTGGCAGGTCCCAGAGCAAAATGAAAATGAGGGGCCCAGCCAGGAGCAGAGACATTAATCTCCCCCTCCCAGGGGTCTACCCAACGAACTACAATGAACTAGCAAGCCAGGGAACTGCAACATCTGTGCTGGGCCATGCTCTGTCCCTGGATCATCAGGGGAAGGAAGGCCACCACCGACTCCCCTGGTGAATGCACCATGACACCAACAGCGTAGGACAGAACAGCCTCCTCTTTGCCCTGACCCCAGCCCTTCCTGCACCTGCTTCCAGCCCCTAATGGGTCCGGAGGACTAGAGAGAGGACAGGCCTCCACCTGCCACCCCAGCCAGAGTTACAGGCCAAGGACAGGAGCAGGTAGCTGGAATTCATCCAGGGGAGGTCAGGAGGTAGGGAGCGTGAAAGGGGTGGGGGAGGCAGGACCAAGCATGAATCAAGGATCCAAGGCCCCAATACATGTCCAGTGTGCCATAAAACTTGATCTATGAAACACAAATCCAAAGATTAAATTATTAAGAATTTCAAGACAGTGCCTAAGGAGCATTAAACCCCAAATGCGAGGCCCTTCTGAAAACCGGGCCCTGTGTAGCTGCACTGGTAGTGTGACCACGCAGCCAGCGTGCCCTGCCTGTAGCATAACCAGGAGACGGAGCATTTTGGAAACTTCATTTAATGCACAGAGAGGGAGATGAACACCTGAAAGCAGCAGAAACCTTGACAGAGAAGATGGTCAGGTGGCAGAGCCCAGCAGCAGAACAGATGAAAATCACCTCCAGAAAAAGAGCTTCCCATTCTGAGTGTAAATACTGAGAACAGGTCTGCTCCTGGGTGCAATGGAATGAGAGTCGGGGCTACAAAGGTAATGGGGCCAAAGTGTCCCCATTGGGGGCACCCCTGCTGAAGCAAAGGAGGTGACTTGGAAGGGTCACAACCCCTGGATGCTTGATGGTAAAGAAAAAAAAAACAAAGCAAACGAAATCAGTCAAGGCTGAAGAAATAATAATGATAAAAAAGTTCATTTCAATTACAATTCTTTTCACTGTAAGTTACAATTAATGTTCCAATCATTATTTAACTGTATTTCAAAAGTAGAAAACGGATAGAAAAGAAAAACAGAACAAAACAAAAAAAAGAACTGGAAGATGAGCCCCTTTTTGGGAAAGGCAGAAGGAAGCTAAGTGCGTCATCACACACCTGGCTCTGGGGAGTTGGTGTAACAATACAATGTCGAGAGAAAAGAGGTGCTTAAAAGATCCATTAGAAATGGAAATCTTAAAAGAGAGTGCCAACCTAACATTTTTCAGAGCAATTACTTCAATTTTTTTAAAGATTGAATTTTCTAAATTAGAAAGCATTTATTCAAATAGTTCTGGGATAATTTCTGTCTACTTTTGAGACAGTTTTTCACTGCAGTTCTTTTCTGAGCATAATTCACATTTACTCTTAAAATTAAGAGATTTGCCGTGTCCGAGGTACTTCTCAATTTCCAAAGAGTTAGCACTTAAAGCTCTTTTGAGGAGTTCCACCTCGTAGTCCAGTTGATAAGCAACAAGAGTCTTTTGGAATCCTGATCTACAATGGACAATAAATGAGTCTGAAAAACACATTTAAAAATTCTTCAAGTAAAAATAATTGTAAAAATTTTCAACTAAATATACAATTATATACATCATTCTATTTATTGATTCCACTCAAATTTCCAATGACTTAATACCTCTTAGTAACCTTTTAGGCCACATTAATGAAGCAAATATAAAAGCATATTTCATATTGATGACAAATTAAATAAAAAAATCTGTAACACTCCAACTTTCTTATTATCCATTCTATAATTGTATTAAATCTATCCACTTTAGAGTGAAGTATTTATCAATTTATATAAGAGACAGATAGTTCATTTTCCTATAATGCATTTGTGACCAATGATATCACCTAAGATTGCCCTTTCTATCAAGTTCAAGCTCAAGTTTCACCCCAGGGCTGCACAATGAAAACTTCAGGTATCCCAAGCTTTTGTTCCAACACTTGCGATGCAGTCTTCTAAGCTCTCTTTGGAGGGTGGCGTCCAATGAAGAACGCAGAAAGATAGCTGTGTTCACTGTAAGTTGTCTCCATGCCAATGCAATTGCAAATGAATAAAATAAATATACACATGAGGCAACCAATTTCTTCTTCTCCCATACTTAGAAAGCTTCTCTAAGAACAATGAAAATGTTAATATTTTCAGTGGCTCTTGCCAATCATTTTGAAGACGAATGCTTCAGAGACAAGAATTTGGACCATGAAGACGTGAATGGGAAAACTGCTAAGAAAACCATCTCAGTAACAATAAATGGTGCCTTTCATAGTCACTGTTTTTTTCTCCAACCTCACTTGTATTAACAGGCATTTCCAGGGAAAGAGTATGCTTTTCGAGTGCTTCCTGATTACTGTACTGCTTTAACCTCCCAAATTTATACCCATTTTTTAAAACCAGTGGGATTGGCTCCTGCTCTTTGTACACTTGTTTTTATTGGTTTCTATTGAGTTGTGTTTATTGGAAAAAATCAGTGCTAACGTGTATTTTCCCTCTAAAAATACAATGCTTTGCTCTGTAATAGAATATAACATCATAAGCAGAGAGACACGACTTGGTGAAAAGGGACCTCAATGGAGAGGTGAAATAAACATTTATTTGCTCAAACTTAAAGGCCTTGAAAATGCTATTATTTTGCAATCATCCAAAAAATTTTTACTCCTTAAAGGCTATGTCTGCTGGGATGAGAGATCAGATCATATATCTACTTCTCTTCCAAATAAATGTAGTACCAACTCTTCCTACTTGTTTCCAAAGAGGGAAATGATCAGGAAAAAAGGTCACAAAAGTATCTTCCTCAAATGAACAACAACAAAGAGGGCCATCAATCTTGTGTTTACGTCAGAACAAGGACTTTCCCTTCTAATAATGGGATGCTAGGATATTAGAATTGACTTTCTCAGTAAGAACTAAAAATACTAAAGATAATTTATTTATTTATTTACTATTAATATTTTATTGATTATTATATTACAGTTGTCCCAGTTTTCGCACTTTGTCCCCCTCCACCATTACCTGCCACTCCCTCAGGCAAAATCCTCCCACCATTGTTCATGTCCACGGGTTATGCATATAAGTTCTTTGGCTACTATGTTTCCTATATTGTACTTTACACCCCCATGGCTATTTTGTAACTACCTATTTGTATTTCTTAATCTCCTCACCTCTTCACCCATTCCCCAAGAGACCACTCCCATTAGGCAAGCTTCAAAATGGTCTCTATATCCATGTCTCTGTTCTTCTTGTTTTCTTAGTTTGTTTTTTAGATTCAATTGCTGATAGATAATGTATTTATTGCCATTTTATTGTTCATAGTTTTGATCTTCTTTTTCTTAAATAAGTCCCTTTAACAACACTTCATATGACAATGGTTTAGTGACAATGAATTCCTTTACTTTTTTGTTGTCTGGGAAGTTCTTTATCTATCCTTCAATTCTAAATGATAGCTTTGCTGGGTAGGGCAATCTTGGCTATAGACCCCTGATTTTCATGACTTTGAATATTTCTTGCCAGTCCCTCTTGCTTGCAAAGTTTCTTTTGAGAAATCAGCTGACAGTCTTATGGGAACTCCCTTGTAGATAACTCACTGCTTTTCTGTTGCTACTTTCCAGATTCTCTCTTTAACTTTAACCTTTGGCTTTATAACTGTGATGTGCCTTGGAGTGGGCCTCTTTGCATCCATCTTGTTTGGGACTCTCTGTGCTTCCTGGACTTGCATGTCTCTTTCTTTCAGCAAATTAGGGAAGTATTCTTTTATTATTTTTTCAAACAGATTTACAATTTCTTGCTCTTTCTCTTCTCCTTCTGGCACCACTATGATGTGAATGTTGGACTTCATGAAGTTGTCCTAAAGGATGTGTACACTACCCTCATGTTTTAAAATTCTTTTTTCTTCTTATTCTGATTGTTTGCTTTTTGCTTCCTTATGTTCTAAATCGTTGATTTCTCAGC
Source organism: Sturnira hondurensis (assembly GCF_014824575.4). Lineage (NCBI taxonomy): Eukaryota > Metazoa > Chordata > Mammalia > Chiroptera > Phyllostomidae > Sturnira > Sturnira hondurensis. The sequence continues at coordinate 4,691,463 of NW_028093985.1, read as the reverse complement.
TTTATCCACTCTACTATTGTTTCCCTATATATTGTTCTTTATTTCAATTAGTGTATCCATCATTTCTGACTGGATCTTTTTTATGCTGCTGCAGTTCTCACTAAGTTCCTTGTGCATCCTTATAATCAAATCAGTGTTTTAAACTTTGTATCTGATAGATTGCTTATCTCCACTTTGTTTAGCTCCTTTTCTGGAGTTTTGATCTGTTCTTTCATTTGGGCCATGTTGCTTTATCTCCTCGTTTTGGCAGCCTCCTTGTGTTTGTTTCTATGTATTAGGTAGAGCTGCTATGACTCCATATCTTGGTAGTATGGCCTAATGTAGTAGGTGACCTTTCGGGTCCAGTAGCACAGCACCCCCTATCATCCAGCTGGATATTCAAGGTGCACCCTCCATGTGGGCTGAGTACACCCTCCTCTCATAGTTGAGCCTTGATTGCTGTTGGCAGGTCAATGGGAGAGATTTACCCAGGCCAGTCAGCTGCAAGGACTGCCTATGACCACTGATCACCAACCTCCACCCTCTGTGGAAGATCAGCTGTGTAGGAGCAGGGTGGTGGCGCTTTCATGTGGTCTGTAGCTGTCTACTTGGTGTATAGGCTCTGGGGTTTCCACACGGTGCGTGCTAAGGTCAGCCTCAGCCTGTGTTCTGCCCCAGGACACCCTGCATGAGCTGTAAAGCAATCTGAGATGGCTGCTACTTGTGCTGGGTGTGGAGATGCCCAAGCAAAGCCAAGCTGTGAATCTAGGCTGGCTGCTGCTAATACTGGGCCCAGTGCCAAATAGTAAGAGTTATGGAAGCTGGGGATTTACTGAGGCTGGCTGTTGCTTGTTTGATAGTATGTAGGAAGTTATGAAGTATGAGCAAAGACTAGCCATTCATATGGAAAAGTCATAATTAACAGCTTGGATAGGCCCATAAGTTGGGTTGGACAGAGTCTCAGGGGATCTCCAGGCTGGGGCAAACAGTGTTAGCCAGGTTGATGGAGTCTCAGATATGGCACTAGCCTGCTGGCTCTGTAGCTCTGTAGTGGGAGGGCTCAATAAAGGGACAATGGCCTCTGACTGCCTTTCTGTCAGAGAGAGACCTGTCCCCTCACTCCAACCTTGATGCCAGCCACTTTCATTCCTTCCTGCATACCACTGGTGCTTTTCAAGCTGCTGCCCCAGTCTAGAGCTCAGAGGGAGTGAGTCTGAGTAAGTCCATATGTGAGTTCTTCAAAGGGAACTGCTTAGGACTCCAGAAATTTCTTCCACTGACTCAGTACCCACTGGTTTTTGCAGTCAGATGTTATGGGGACTTATCTTCCGGCCAATGGAAACCTGGGCTGGGGGGTCTGGTGTGGCACTGGGACTCCTGGCTCTCAAGATATTCCTTCTAAATATTTTTCCACCACAATGTGGATATGGGACCAGCCCATTCCACTTCTCTGCCCCTCCTACCAGGAAGGATGGATATGCTTTCTTCAATTCCATAGTTGTCAGACTTTCATTCAACTCAATTTCTGACAGTTCTGAGTGATGGTTGTTCTATATCTTAGTTGTAATTTTGATGTGGTTTTGCAAGTAGGTGAGTCATATTTACCTATCTCGTCATCTTTATTAGAAGTCTCTAAAGATATTTTGATTCCCAGTCAGACCGCATGCCTGGGGTGCAGGCCAGGTCCCAGCAGGGGACGTATGAGAGCCAACCATACATTGATATTTCTCTCCCTCTCTCCTTCCCTTACTCTCTAAAGATAAATAAATAAAATCTTTTAAAAGAAAGATATTCTAAAATATCCCTTCAAAAGTTTCAAAAAAGTATCAATATAGTGAAGATTATCAGGCCAAATTCTAGAAGATCAGAACCCAGGTAAGTGAATGTACAATCCAGGAGTATTTGCTGATTTAAAAGAAAGAATTGTACAAATTGCCAGTTATAAAAATAGTCACGGGGATATAAAGTACAGTTACAGGGACTATAGTCCATAATATTATATTAGCTATATATGGTACCAGATGGGTACTAGAATTTTGCAGACTTTAAAAAGAGCCATATAAAAATTCTATAACTAAAGAAAAAAGTAATCAGAATTAATAAATCAGTGAAAAGAGTTACCAGCTATAAGATACAACTCAACAGAGAATTAGTGAACCATAATATATAATTCAATAGAGAATTAGTAAACCATAAGACATATCCAGAATGTATCACTCAGAGACAAAAAGATAGAAGAGGGAACAAGTGAGAAAGTCTAATACATATTTACCTGGATTTCGAAGAGGAGTAAGAGAGTGAAGGGGAAGTATCATGTGAGAAAGTCACAGCTGACAATATTTTGGAACCAACAGAAGACTTTAATCCATGGACTCACAAGGACCAACAATTCCTCAGCCACATGAATAAGAAGAAATCCACACCTACGCAGATCACAATGAAATTGCAGAAAAACAAAGAAAATCTTGAGAGCAGCCAGAGAAAAAAATACATACCTTCAACTGAATCATCCTCAGAGTAGACACTTCTCAACAGCACAAAGACAGAAGACAGAGCAGATTTATATCTTCAGTGTGTCAAAAGAAAACAACCACCAAACTAGAATTCCATGCACAATAAAAACATGCTTCAAGAACAGAGGTACAAGACACACAAAAATAGACTTGGCCTAGGAAGACCCTCACCAAAGGAAATAATGGGGTGTTCTTTAGGCAAAAGAAAAATGACCCCAGGTAAATGAAATAAGGAGGAATAATAAACAAAAGGGTCAACCCACATAACACTGACTGTAGAATGCCATAATAGTATTTCATGGAGTTTTACATACAGAGAGAAATAGCATACACGACAACATTGTGTAAGCCAGAGAGAGATTCACCGTCAATGTTCTTGGAGGCAGGAGTGGTGCCGAGTCACTTTAGACTTGGACAGGCTAGAGGTGCATATTCCATCTCTGCTGGTAACCAAGTAAAGGAGAGAAACACACTAGTGGAGGGAGTGATCAAGGGATTTTGAAAAATGTAACCCACCTAGAGAGAGCATGAAAGGAGTGAAACATAAAACAGATGGAACAAACAGAAAACAGGGAAAAAGTGGTAGATTTAAATACAAACATAACAGTTATTACATTAAAATATAAATAGGACAAAAGAAAGTTAGTATGGAATCACGGTGCTTTAGAATTAAGAGGAGCTTTAAGGTTATTTCAAATTCCACATTTCACCTTGCCCTCCTCTCTTACCCTACTGCCCTTAGGACAACACTTAACTTCCTTAGCCCCGCCCCTTGTGCAGGGCCACCCACCTTTCCTGCATTAGCTTTCAAGCCACATGGTGCCCCTGCAGCCACATGTGGCCACCATGTAGGGCAGGGCAGCTACAGATTCTATCTCGGGGGCTGTTACATGTTTAGTAAAATCTAGAAGAGGAGGAAGCAAATTTCAAAGATACTGTATGATTTCTGATTATCTTAATAAATTAAATGAATTACTTAAAACATCCTGATACTAGATAATTAATTCTGATTGGGTTCCGCCAAGATGGAGGCATAGGTGGAAACACTGTGCCTTCTCCCACAACCAAGTTTGAATACAACAAAGGTTTGGAGAAACAAAGACACAACCAAAGGACAGAAAATTGAATTATACGGAAGTCCAACTACATCTAACCGTTCAACGGGGACGGTAAGAGGGGCGGAGCCAGCAGCGAGCAGGGTCGGGCAGGACAGGGCCCCCGACCCAGGTGCGCAGGCAGACTGGAACCAGTTGGGGTGCGGGGCAGACCGCGGGCGCATGTTCGCGCACAGTGAGACAGACCACGCAGGCCCCAGGGGGCGAGGGCTGACGGCGTTGGCACACTCGCGTCCAGTGGGACGAAACGCGTGGGCCCGGTGACGGCAGCAACTGCGGCACCGGTGAGGGCCGTGGCGGCAGGCGGCGGATAGGACGCCATACTCCCTCTTTGACTCCGCCCCCACATAGAGCGTCACAACCCAGCGACTTAGTTGCCCTTCAGCACCGGTGAGGGCCAGGGCGGCAGGCGGCAGACGGGACGCCAGAGTCGCTCTTTGGCCCCGCACCCACATACAGCGTCACAACCCAGCGACTTAGTTGCCCTGCAAGACCAGTGAGAGCCATTGTCTCTCTTTGACCCCGCCCCCACCTACAACGTCACAACCCAGCGACTTAGTTGCCCTGTTCTAGTGAACACTTTAGGGCTCTGATCCTGCTATGGAACAGGCACGAACAACCCGAAAGATGGCACAAGAAGAACTCAAAGTCCCAGAGCCAATAACTCTAAGCGACCGAGAAATTGCCAGCCTCTCAGAAGCACAATTCAGGACACTATTTATCAGGATGCTCACAGAACTGGTTGATTATAGTCACAAATTAGAGGAACAAAGTTACAAATTAGAGGAACGTGTGAGGGCTGGACTGATTGAAATGAAGGGAGATGCACAGGAAACCAATAGTGATGGAAAGGAAACGGGGACTCAAATCAATGGAATGGACCAGAAGGAAGAACAAAACATCCCACCAGAAAGGAATGAAGAAATGAGAATTCAAAAAAATGAGGAGAGGCTTAGGAACCTCCAGGACATCTTTAAACGTTCCAACATCCGAATTATAGGGGTACCAGAAGGGGGAAAGAAACAGCCACGAGTGGAAAACGTATTTGAACAAATAATAAAGGAGAACTTCCCCAGTCTGGCAAAGGAAATAGACTTCCAGGAAATCCAGGAAGCTCAGAGAGTGCCAAAGAAGTTGGACCCAAGAAGGAACACACCAAGGCACATCATAATTACATTAGCCAAGACCAAAATGAAGGAGAGAATCCTAGAAGCAGCAAGGGATAAGGGGACAGTCACCTACAAAGGAGTACCCATCAGACTGTCAGCGGATTTCTCAAAAGAGACCTTACAGGCAAGAAGGGGCTGGAAAGAAGTATTCCAAGTCATGAAATCCAAAGACCTACAGCCAAGATTGCTTTATCCAGCAAAACTTTCATTTAGAATGGAAGGACAGATAAAGTGCTTCTCAGATAAGGTCAAGTTCAAGGAGTTCATCATCACCAAGCCCTTATTATATGAAATGCTAAAGGGACTTATATAAGAAAAAGAAGATGAAAAAGATGAACAGTGAAAGGACAGCAAACACACAGTTATTAACAACCACACCTAAAACAAAAGCAAACCAAGAAGACAGCTAGATCAGGAGTGGAACCATAGAAATGAAGAACACATGGAGGGTTAGAAACAGGGGGGTGGGAGGGGGAGAAGAGGGGAGAAGGCACAGAAAATAGCATAGATGGTAGGCAGAAAATAGATAGGGGGGAGGGCGAGAATAGTGGGGGAAATATAGAATCCAAAGAACTTGAGACACGTGGTTATAAACTAAGGGGGGGAGAATGGTGGGGGAGGGAGGGTGTGGGTGAAGGGGATTGAAGGGGGGGAATAGAACAACTGTAATGGTATAATCAATAAAATATATTAAATAATAATAATAATAATTCTGATTGGCTACTGGGCAATTCCACAAAAGCAGAATCACATTTTTGTACACTTTATATCAAACCCAGTGCCTGGCACACATAGGTACTCAATATGTGATGACTGAATGAACAATGTTAATGTGAGCACTGCCCAACCAGTGCTTCTCACTGCTCTACGTTCACTTACAAGCACCTAAGTCAGAGCTAATAGTCAGAGCTTTAATGAAGGTGCTCCTGCCAGTATTCTCCACCTGCTGCAGATACGGCCATTGGCAGGCTATCACATTAGCCAACTATCTACAGCTCTCATTAAGGACAAAGTCCTGACCCTAGGAACTCGTCACATGTTAAATTGTTTAAACCTCCTAACAACGCTGTGAGGTGGGCACTATTAATATTCTTGTTTTAAAAATGTGGAAATAGAGGCATAGAAAAGTTAAGAAAATTTGGTTGAGGTTACAGGGTATGTAAGTGACAGAGCTGGCATGGGCCTGCAAAGTCCACGCTCTTAGCTACAATTGCTAAATGGCTTCCCTAGTTATCAGAACTGCCTGAAAGAACTTGTCATGTGGCTGACTGGTGCTACTACTACTACTGATGACAATTTAACTTGACCTAGAAAGAAAATACATCTTAGGAATGTTAAGCCAAAGTGCACCTGCAGAATCATGCTATGTCTCCTGTGGCCTTTCATTTCCTCTCTCTGCGCCTGTGAGCTCACAAGAGCTCAGTCACCCACAAAACATGTCCTATTCTCTGAAGCTGTCGGGGAAGCCCAAGCCCAACAATGGCACAGGCTGTAAAGTCAGTACAAGATGATGATGAATTTTCCAAAGCTCTAAAGAGGCTGAGACCTCCCCCAACCCTAGCCCTGTTGTGGCCCCCAGAGAAGGAGCTACCATGGGGCAGGCAAGGATGCAAAGGTACTCTCCCAAGGGAAAGAAGCAGGCTCTTCTCTGACTTGGGGAGAGTAAAGGTGATGAGGAAAAAAGGAAGGCAACCCCAGACTCAAGAGGACTTGCTCTCTGAGCAGCAAGGATGGACATTCCACACAGAAGTGTGGGGGGACTCAGAGTGTTCCTGAGCCAGGCCCCTCCTCATTCAGCTGGCGGGCAGAAGGGCTCACCCCGCCTCCGAATCATCAGAGAGCGAGAAAGAGAAGGAGAGTAACTGGGCCCCATCTACAGTGAGCAAGGATTTCTGAATCATATGACCTTGTTTCAGTGCCCAACTCTAAAAGAGAGAAACCTTGAACAAGTTCTTCAGCCACTCTATTAATTAGTAAAATGTGGATGATACTATCTACCTCACAGGTTGCTGTGAAGATAAAAATACCACAAGCCCGCATAAAGCCTGATACAGAAGCAGGCAGGCAATAAATATGAATTTCTCACCCCTCCCTTCCAGTCTGATGAAAAAAAGCAGTCCATAGGTTCATATTTTCCCCCTTAGCCATTAGTGGCATTGTGTTGTTTGTGTTTATGCTGTTTTTCTTTTTTGAATTAGAGGCAACCGAGAAAAGTAGTAACATAGCGGCTGTGTAACTGGGACCGGCGCACACGGCCACCGGCCACAGAAAGAACCTCTGCACACATCTCCCTACACAAGGCCTGCACCAACGTGCAATTGCTGTTTTTGTTTTCACAAATCTTCCTGTTTTCCAAGGAATGAAATCAAAGCCTGCAGACACTTCAGCCAAACGATTCCTTTCATGCTGGAACGCTTGCCAAAAATTTAATTCCTCTCATTTTCATCAGCAGAGGACGAAGTGCTTCTAGGGTGGCTCGCTTCGGGTGACCAAGAGCAAGAGGCCTTGACAGCTTCGTCTGGATGCCACTAATGCCTTCCCCAGTCCTCCTCATTCTGCCTAGTAATTGCTACGAATGTGGCGTATTGCCTCCCACACATTCCTGAGGCATCCATTACTTCAGAAAATGCTGTCAGGTAAATTAAGGGCAAAGACAAAACCTTCAGTTCTAAATTTCCCTGATTTCTCCTTGGGTTTCACCACTTTACTTTGAGGGGGTTTTGTTTGTTTGTTTGATTTCACCCCTTGGTAATGGCCATTAAAGTTCGGAGAATCTGAACTATGCCCCTGAGTCCACAGAGCTTTACCCCAAAGTCAAAAGCCCAGGCTTGGTTTCGACTTTGCCACTTACAAACTGTGTGACGTTAGAAACTGCACCCACCCCCCCCCGAAATCTCTCTGATCTATTATTGTCCCCATTGGACACACACAGAAATGGAGACACAGGCAGAGAAAGTAACTTAGCCAAGGTCTCATGGGTGGCAACTGATGGAGCTGACATTGAAGCCAGAGTCCAAGGAGTTCCCACCAGGGAGCAAACCACGCTGCTCGATAGCCCCTTCTTCCTTACAAAACTTAAAATATTTCCTCAAGAAGATCACAGCTCTCCACCAAACTTTTTCTGTCAAGGGCCAGATAGTAAATATTCTTGGTTTGCGGGCCATTTGGTCTCTGTCACCCTATTCCAATGCAGTGTGAAATCAATCATAGACAATATGAAAACAAATGTTCATGGCTGTGTTCCAACAAAACATTATTTATCTTCACTTAAATTTGAATGACATATCATTTTCACAGGTCAGAAAGGTGTTCTTCTACTTTTTTCCAACTATTTAAGAAACGTGGCCCTGGCTGGGTGGGTCAGTTGGTTGGAGTGTCATCCCATCCACCGAACGGCTGCACATTCAATCCCCAGTCAGACCCCCGCTGGGCGCAGGGAGCCAGATCTGGTCCTCAGCTGAGGCTCATAGATCACTGCAATAGATGTCACCAGGTCTGGCCCTGCCCTTGTTTCCCGCCCTGACCTCGGAGAGTGGTGGAGTTCCCGTGAACACGAAACTGTCCTGAGCCCTGCCCCTCGCAGAGGTCCCAAGGCCCGCGTGTCAAGTGACCAACTCAGTTGTCTGTAGATCAGTCATGGGGACACGGCACGCAGTTGGATAACCCACCAAATGACCTATACATTTCTGTTTTTATATTATGACCAGTTAAAGAGGGGTAAAAAAGGTAATGGGGAAAGGAGGAATAAAATACATAACAATAAAAATACAGATTCTGCTCAGAATGACCTCGAATAAGTTACTTAACTCTAACCCTCAGTTCCCTTTCCTGTAAAATGAGGATAACAACGCACCTCCCCCGAGGGGCTGCTGCGAAGGCCCAGGGAAATAACGCACACAGAAGGCAGGCACACGGACGGCCTCCCCACGAGAAGGAGGTCGAAGAGGAAAGAGAAACGAGGCAGGCACCGGAGGCCCCCAAAATGTCACCTCACTCTCTCCTCTGAACCCTAAGTTCCAGAAGGACTGCACCTTGTCTTCTTTATGATCAGACAGGGACTGTGGATGCTCAGTAAATATTACTATTTGTGGATAATGAGGAGGAGGAGATTACCCACATGCCTCCTGAAAGAATCCAGTATTTTGCATTTAAAGTCATTGAAAAGTTACAAAGCACTGATGGAGATGCTTTGGTTTCAAGATATTTTTTCATTTTATTTTAATGTTCCAAAAAAAGTATTTCATTTAAGATTCTATTCATTCTTTAAACTTGTGTTAGTTTGTACAACATCTTGCTAATTTGGAGAGTCAGAGAATATCCTATTGCAACCAAGAGAGAGTAGTTATAATAACACAAAGCCTCTATGAGAATGTTCTAGTTCATTACCACTGGACCTGTGTTCAACATAACACAGGAGTAGCTGCAGAGCTTGAGAGATGAGACTATTCCACGTAGGCTTTCCCATTGCAGTTAGTATTCTCCCCTTGCCTGTGCTTACTGTGCTCTCACTGGAATCTGTGGCCTATGTCCCCGTGATTATTTTGTATTAAACCTTCAACTAGGGTCTTGCCTCTTCCGCCTTTAGATTCCCAGCCCTGCACTCTGGTCACCAAGGTCCTGAGCTGACCCAAGTATAGTTGACAAGAATGAAATGAGAGGAATTAGCTTAGTCGTTAAGAGGATGCCTCTGGAACCAGTCAGCCTAGGTTTGAATTCTGGCTTTACCACTTACTAGTTGTATGACCCTGGGCAAGTCACTTAACCTCTCTGTGTTTCAGGGTCTAGGTTAGTAGAGATAGATACTCAGATAGCATCTATCTCATGGAGTTGGTGAGAGAATTAAATAAATTAATGCATATGTAAATTGGTGAGAGAATTAAATAAATTAATGCATATGTAAATAAAGCCATGAGAACAGTACTTAGAATAAAGGAAGCACTATATACATGTTGGTAGTGACTGTATTACTAGGTAGTACATCAAAGCCTCAGCTCTCTATCCAACATGACTGAGACCTGCTGGGCTACTCACACCTGTTTGACTCGGGGTAAGAAGCTCATCTCTACAGCATCTTCACTGAAAGCTGACCTATGGCAGCCCCAGCACCTGTGTGGTTTCCTAGGTCTGGTGCTTCCTCCTGGACCTGCCCCCATCGCTGTATCTGACACCATGCGTCTGCCCAATTTAGAGTGCCCCAGCACTGCGCCCCTGCCATGAGCCCAACAGGAGCTGGGGGCCCTGCTGCCCTGGCTGTTTGCAGTCTTCTTGTCTGAGGCTGGAGCCTCCTTCTGTGGCCGTCTCCTGCAGCTGGGGTCCTACTATGTCACTGGTCAGCTGCCACCAATATAGCCAATCCCGGTCTAGATATTTTGAACACTGCCCAAAATCTCACCAGTCTGAATTGTCTCTGGGTCCTCTACAGCCTTCCAGCCTGGATCCTACCCTTCACTGGTTTCCAGTCTGACTCCCCAGCATCTGTGCTGTCTCAGTGATGCAAGTAGCCGAGAACACCCCTCAGCCCTCTTCCACACCCTGCTTCCTGCTCTTAGCACAGACTAAACATTAACCACTTCACCAGGGAAAAAATGGCGCAGCAGAGGTGGTGGGAATGTAGCATGTCGCAGTCACTTTGGAAAAGAACTCTGCCGTGTCTTAAACTTTAAATATACACTTACCACACAATCTTGACTCCATTTTTATACATCTACTCAAGAGAAATAACGAAAACATATGACCACACAAAAAGCTGCATGCCTATGTCCATAGCAGCATGATTTATGATACCAAAAGACTGAAAATAACTCAAATGTCCATAACTGATGAATGAATGAATAAAATACAGCATATCCTAACCGTGGAATAGTACTCGGTGATAAAAAGGAACAAACGACTAATAAATACCACTGCAACACGACAGACCTTGAAAACACTATGTGAACTCTGGCTGGTGTGGCTGGGTGGATTGAGTCCCAGACTACAAAGCAAAGAAAATGCTATGCGAAGTGAAAGGAGCCATACAGAAAAGACTATGTATTTTATGATTCCATTAATGTGGACTTTCTAGCAAAGGTCATTTTCTGGGTCTGGGCGGGGACAGTGTGGGACAGGTACTAGGGATCTTTTAAGGATGAGAAAAAGTGTTCTAAAACTGGACTGTGGTGATGTTTGCATAACTGTATAAACTTATGAAAATTCATGAAACTCTACACATAAAATGGATGAAGTTCACAGCATGTAAATTATACCTAAACAAAGATATTTTCAACAACGAAAAATGAAATAACTCCTAAAGGGTTGAAAATGGACCTGAAATACACATGATCTATTTTTGGTAGTACATTGTAGATGGCTCCACTCAATGTATCACATGTTTATTCCATGGCTGTACCATAGCAGGCATCTTCTGAGAAGCTCTCAACACACCCCCAACACCCCCCCCCACCAAAATGTTAGGCTCAAGCTGTTGAATCATAATTACAAAATTTACCACGAACTTCTCTTACCAACTTCACTACAAATCTTGACTAAAGGGGACCACTTTTTAAAAATAAAATAAACATGTCATAATTAGCATTACAAAGTACAATTAATTCCTTGACATTTCTTAAAATGTTAAACCTAATGAGGAATAAAAACACTTGACTGATATTTTAATAGAAAACTTACCACAGAAGAGGTTGCTGTCTTACCTGAACTCTCGCTAGTAAAGTCCAACCATGATAAACTGCGTCTCCAAACCATGCTTATTATTTTACCAATTAGGAATGTATCCGGCTCTTTTTAATAGTTTACGAATGGCTTTATTCCAGGCAGCCCTGGCTCCCCCGCTATGTTGTTTGTTTTGGTCTGATATCCTGCACAACGAGCGTTTTCTGAAACACTTTAAAGCATGCTGATGTATGCGAAATATTTTCGCTAATATCTGTTATCCTTCTCCTTAAACACCTTTGCTAATGATATCTGGCCACCTTTCTTTTCTCTAATTGTTTGTATAATTAAAGGGTCTGCCCCATTGTTTTCTCTCCTTTCCTGGATAATTTTAGTGTGGAAAATAACACCCAATCTTTCTGAAATCTAATTCGTACTTACAATGAAAATAGCCCAATCTCTTATCCCTGTGTCGCTTAGGAACTTGCCACATGTCTTTGGTGACAGAGACAGGCTCGCCCAGCTGCAGATACCACTGGGAGGACCTGAGATGAGGTTGGACGTGCTCCTGCACAGAACTCCCGTTCTCGGAGAAACCAAGGCTTCTCTCCAGAATGCTCTTCTTCTTGGGTGGCTTTAAAGGCAGCTCTGTTTATCGCTGCCACTGGGTCACTATCCCTGTGTTGTGTAAGGGGTCCTCGAGCCGAGGAGCACGACGGCAGCACTTGGACGTCAGTCTGCCCAAGTGTGTCCAAGTTCAAGTGTTTTGCTTCCTTCATCAGTACTTTTTCTGTGATCCCTCCATTTCAGTGACAGCACAGAAGTCAAAATGAACCCATTCAACTGAGAAATTTTCAGAAGGGCAATTTAAATTTTAATTAAAATTCATGTAGGAAGAAAACAAGCATAACCCACAACATAACCTAGTGTACTTCTGCCCGTCAGTGGTAAAATAATCCTACCAAATCCTCTCCAACATTCGACGGCTAGATATTAACATATTTCCTGTAGAAGAGTCAATGTAAAACATTACACCCACACTAACAAATTATTCAAAACCATTTGAATTTCAATTAACTAAGCAAACAATTATTTAGTACCCATTTTATGCAAAAGACCAATAAGTGTGTAAAAGGGAATTAAAAAATATAGAATTCTTATCTCCAAGAGCTTCCTCACTTTCATTTCTGCAAAATAAAAATATTTTGCCTTCCAAATGCAGATTTCCAAATAAGGAGCAAGAGCATATTTAAGAAGCCTTTTGAATGATACGTAGTCACAACCAAGCAGCATTTTGATTAGTGTGTTTACAAAACTTCCTAAGGAGTTAGCAGATTGTTCTTCCTTTCAGTAAACATGCACTGATTGTTTTTTCAATAGAAAAGTGATGAATTAAAGAGACGAGTAAGTAAGATAGTTGCAGACAGAAACTGCAATCAACAGAGGAGGCAGCAGCCACCTGAGAGGGGTCTTTTTCCAGGGACTCGCTGGTGCAGCCCCTCCGGAGGGCAGCTGGGAGCAGAATGTCCAGAAGACTGACAGGGAGGGGCGGTGCCGGTGCCCTCACTGCCACTGGGGCACGGATGCCTTGTAGCTCCTCTTTGATGAAGACTGAGGGTAGCCGGGATTCCAGGCAAATATTCATGCAATCACTTTCATTACCAGAAGTATTATTGTTTAAAGGACATTGCTCTTGAATCTGAAGAAAGAACTTTAACTGATGTTGACTACAAATTGAAATATTGAGAGAAGTGGGGTTAGATGCCATATGTCTCAACAGATTAAGAGGAATCTGAGGTGGTCAATAGGCAAAATTTTTCTTATGACACAAAAACAACCATAGTGAGAATAATCGCTAATATTTATCGAGCAGCATGTGAAGAGCATTACCTACATGACCTCATCGAATCACACAGCAACTGTGTCATAAAAGCAAATGGCTCTTATCTCTCTTACCTATGAAGAAATGGAGGTTGGAGAGGTTTAGTAGCTTGACCCAGGTCACGCAGTTACTAAATGACAAGGACAAGACTGGAGTCCAAGTGTGTCTGGCGGCCAAGCCCAGCCCCCAACCACCATCCCTGACTCTCCCATGGGATCATTTGTTTTGTGTTTTTCTTCCAGCAAAGTTCACATCAGCCAGTGGGTGATTTCTCTGGGGAAATGGCAAAGCTACATTGATTTGCTAAAGAAACCACAAGCATCTGGCCAAACTGAACTTCAGATTTTGTATTTAAAGGCTCCAAAGTTATCATTTAAAAAACAGGGCTGCTGGTGCTGCTTAAACTGTGGGGGCCCAGGACCTAGCCTAGTGCTTGGATCTCTTCTGCTGTCTGTCCGCACTCACTCCCTTGGTGACCCCGTCCAGGTTCACTGCGTTAAGTGTCATCCATGTACTGATGCCTCTCAAATGTGTGTCTATGGCTAGGACCACCTCTCTCGCCACCACGCTATCCACTGACATCTCCTTCCTCTCTGAAGTATCCCAATAAGCTCCTAGCTTACCTGTTTCAGACTATTCTCAATGTAACCGGCAGAGAAGTCCTAGAAAAGCAAATCTCTGCTCTGCTCAGAATGCCCTAGTGACTCCCACCTGTTTCCAAACAGATGCCTTTGAAGAGGCCTTACAACAAACCACATCAGACACACGACGTACCCACCCCACCTCTCCACCCCCACCTCACTCCCTTCCCTGTCACTCATTCCACTCCTAAACCACAGACCTGCTTGTGGTTCTTGAAATGCCGAGCATGGACCACACTCAGCGTCTCCCTCTGTCTGGGACACCTTCCCTCCAGGTATCTGTCTGGCTTGCTCCCTCTTTCAAGTCTTACCAAAAAAGTCCCCTTCCAGAAAGAGTCTCTTGGGCAATATATCATAGCAGTTAAGAGCCCAGATTCCACAGTCAACCCACCTCGGTTCTAATCCTGACTTGGCCTCTTCCTGGGGCTGTGAATTTGAGTTAATTAATCTCTCTAGGCTTCGGTTTCCTCATCTTTAAAAGGAGGATGATAATAGGACCATACTAATAAGATTGTTGTGATGAGTCAATGAATTAACATAAATTGTTTCAAATGGTGGCTAGCGCATGGGGAGGGCTGCCATAGTAATTAAATCTAAGACGGTATATATTATAAGACACACCATTGTTCTATCTACTGCTTAAACACATAGTGTCAATTAAAGTAGTAAATGACCCCAGGCCTCTGTGGAGTTTATCTGTGGGAAGAAGGCAGTCACACTTATGCTGAGGTCGGGAGAGCTGTGGATGGCCCCGAAGATGGGGGTGCTGCCTGGAAGGGGAGGTCTTTCCAAGCATGTGATGATCACGAGCATTTACCAAGTGCCAGGCACTCCACTGAGCCCTTTGCATGCACACTCTCGTTTAATCCTCACTACGTCCAGAGGAGACAGGCGTTACCCTTATCCCATTAAACAGAGGAGAAAACAGCCTAAGCAACAATCAGCTAGCAAGAGGGGGAGCTGGAATTCCAGAGAAAAAGCTCTCCATCACTTATTCTCAAAGATGGCATACATCCTGGCAGGGTCTTAGCCTCATCTGGACTTGAGGGGTCTAGGGATCTTGGGGAAGACTCCAGAGGCCAGAGGACACAGGTGAAACTGCGGTGGACAGGCAGGGGGAGGAGAGGCCTGGCTGAGTCTCTGGTAGAGGGGCAGGAGCTGCCAGCACCTAGCAGCAAAGCAGAGGGTCTAGTTTCTGAGTGGTCATTCTTGTTTGTTCTCTTTTGTCATTCCTGAACGGGAAGTCTTCTTGAACGGGACAGTCCTGTCTCATCTCTGCGCCGGGGAGCACAGACAGAGCTCAGGTGTCTGGGTTGGCCAGACTCCTAAAGTGGGGAGGAGGGCTCCATCCACCCCGAGACCTGCATGCAGATAGAAGCAGGGGGATCAACGCGGACTATGAAATGCTGTGGCGTGGAGTCAAGAGCTGCCTCGTTTTGCCAGCACTGGGTTCTGGGGGCTATTTTACCAACGAAGATGACATGCCCTGTAAAAGGTCAATATTGGAAGGTCATGCGAAGCACTGGGTATGTGTATCACGTTGTAATCAAGAGCTGCAGCCAAGACTCTGGAGCCGGGAAACAACCAGTGTTGTAAGAAGCACGCCATGAGAATCCCTCTGCAAGGGCTCTCAACACACTGCCAGATGGCATCCTCCTGGCTGCAGCCCCTCTGGACAGGCCTCGGGCTCTGGCTAGCACCTGCCTTCAACTCCTTAAGGGACTTCCTTGCTCCTGACAATTCTTTCATATGTTGTAATAGGTGTCCCAGAAGTATACAGGACAAAGTAGCTGTTTGGTACATATATGCTAAATGAAGGAAGACAAGGACACAAATCTGGGCCTTAAGTGTTACTCAGTGAAGATCTGATTAAATTGGCTTGTTTTCCGTTATCCATCCTAGGACTCGTGCCAAGAGCCAAAATTTTCCCCTTACGTGCAAAAAAACTCAAACACATTAAACTTGGAAATATTAATAAAAGATATTTCAGAAAGGTCCAAAACATATGAGCAGATTCAATTCAATGAAACAAAAGGCTACTTCACATACGCATAGAGCTGGGGAGAGGGAAGGAAGCCCCGGGATCTAAGCCTCCCTGGAGGCAGACGAACCACTCAATGCGGCACGAAATCTGCCAGTTCAGTTCTCCCATCCTGACTAAGTGCTTTCATCTGAAATTGTCATTTGAAAATGTATCCTGATAAGCTAGTGATCAAGATGTAAGCAGCATCCACCACATCTGCAGTGCTAGGTTTTGTCCTCAATGCACACAAGAGAAGGAGCCCTTTTCCTTAAAGGCCCGTAGTAACTGCCACAGGAAGTCAGGGCAGACCCTGCTCCAGAATCTGAGCCCAGGGATGGGGGTGCATCTGGGTGCTTTGCAGAGAGAGCAAGCCGAGGGCACCACTTCGATAGGACAGCCCATTGTGAAAGAGAGGGTTATCTCTGTCACCCACACACAGCCTGTTCTCCAGGTGGAGGTGCTGGGGGTGGAAGGGAGGCCTAAAGCCCACAAACCAATCAAAGACCGAATCCCTGGTAGCCCTGCAAGACTTGCAGTGGTGGTGTGTTGCCTTCCATTTCACACCAGCTCAGGAGTTGGGGTCAGTCACCAAACCCCACAGAAATAAGCCATGGAGTGAAGCCATGGTTTTCTTATTCCAAAGACAAGAAGGAAAACAAATTGATTAGTTCTCATCAGGGCACACCGCCAACCCCCGACCAACGTGAATTACACCGCCAGTGAAATCTCCAATTCAAAAGATGCGCTACATACAGCAGTGTTCCCTGTAAAGTTATTGTTTTTTAATTACCGTTTTAAAATTATGTTTTATCTGTTAACCCTGGATTATTGTTAAAAGATAAATTAGTCAGACAAGGCAATGATGCACTTGGTTCCCATGACAACGCTGCACAAAAAAAGTTCAACCTGCTGCATCACCACAAAGCACTTTGAAAATCATTTCCCAGCAACCCCATGGGCATCCAGAGACACAGACCTTCACCCGCCCTTCACTCAGGCACCAGACAGTGACACACGTGGTGACAGAGAATGGACAGGTCACTCGGTTACCACAAAATCTCAAGTCAGCACAGTTCACCACTGTAAGGAGTGAAACAATTCTCCAGTTCTGGCCACAGGGGGACACATGCCTCTGACCGGGTGTCTCTGACACCCTGCTTCTTCCCCTCAGCTATGGCCACAGAAACCTGAAACCGATTTCCACTCTGATTTGATGTGAAGACAATGGACCACTGCAGAATAATTCACAAATATCTACACACAAATCTGAGACAGAGGAATGTAAAAACCACCCTCGGGGAAACCAAAAGACTGCTTCGCAGTGTGGCTCTCTCGGGCCCAGGTTTCTTGCAGTACAATAAGATGCACCAATGTGTTAGGGAAATATTTTAAAAAGAGCACAAAGTTTAAGACATTTCATAAAGAAGTTTGCTATCTAAAAGATAAGAAGCTTTTACATAAGTAAATGTGAAACAGTGGAATTTTTTAATGAGAAATGGACATTTTTCTATACGTGTAATACTTCTCAAAGTTCACCAAAATAACATCTTCTAAAATTAACAAAAAGTAGAACATGTTCACTGTAAAGTAGTTGGTTATTGCGCAAACAGGTCTCCTCTTGCAAAGCACTGCCCCACCGGCCCACTGTCTGCTCTGCTTGGTGCCTGGAGACTCACCTCTGTGTCCAGTACCCACGCCTCCCTTCTCAGCTGGTCTCAGGTTGGGTGCCGCCCTGTGGGGGCACTGGCTGGGCAGTGGGGATCGAGGGGAGAGAGGTGGGGTCATCCCTTCCCCACTCCTACCTGCGTCAGTGCTCTGGTCCGGCGGTCACTAGTGCCTTCATAACTACAACTCCTGCCAGGGACCCCACAGCTAACAGTGCTCTTCCCACCCCCAGCCCTTTCAGACCAAGGCTTCACACAGTGGCCCATGGGGGCACCTCCCTGTCCCCTGTCTTCCGGAATCTCTGCTCACACTTCAATCAGCAGACTCTCTATTGAAGTCTCTTCCTCAGAAACACCTGGGGTGAACTGTTTCCCCAGGGACCCTCACTAATGCAGCTTGACAACTGCAATAAATTTGGAATTAACATGTAGCAAGACCCTTGGCACACAGCTCCTTTTTGACATCATCACCATCACTATCGCTTCTGCCTTCTCTATCATACAAAAGAATCTAGAAAAGAAGGTGATTTGAAATTCCCTCCCTGTGAAGCCTAAACTCTACTCATGCCACGGTAATCAGAGAAGAACAGCTTAAGGAGAAACAGAATGTTTCCTTGGGAACTTTACATCCATCTACACAGCCATGCTATTCATCTAACTAAGCAGCAGAAAGAACTGGAAGAGCAGGAAAGGTGGTTTTTCACAGACCTTCTCCGAGTCCTTTTGGGCTGGGCTGTCAGAGCTTGGCCTGGGTCCTTTGCTGTCCTGCCAATATCCACACCATCCGCTGCATCTGCATTCATACGAGCTTGCAGAAAATGCATTCCAAAACAACTACACATGGGTTTTGCATGAGCCACCATCTGGGAATTATCTTTACCATCATTCCCCCTCAATTAGCAAAACAAATACCAAAAACCAACACATACTGTGTGACTCATTGTGCCCAAACCAGGAATCCAGCCCCACATTTAATTTCAGTGGTTTCAATGATTTCATATTCATGTTAAGCTCCTGAACCAAATCTAAAACTTAGTTCCTAACCTGTAAAGATGGTGACTTCTCAGTTATTGTGAGAGTTAAATCGCATATGCTCAGGAGCGCCTCCTGTGGCAGCAAAAGAAAGTGCTGCTTAAGAATCCTTGAAACTCCAAGTCTCTTGCCTTTCCTCAAGAACATGCCCATTACCTCTTTTAGACCTGTAACTCTTCTTTAATGCACAGGCGGTACCCATTACAGCATGATTCAAGAGCTCTGGGATAGGGCTGCAAGCAGGATTCTGGTGTACAAGGCTGTATGGGTGTATACATGAATGCAAAGCCCAGTGTGAGAGTTACGCTTATACTCTGCCTTCCTGAGCTAAAAGGCTGCAAGTATAAGTAAAAATCTTGAGGAACACTAATATGGTTATAGTGGGATATCCCACAAATCTAGCAGAGAACTGAGATGCAAACTCATGCCGGATTTCACCTAGGCATCTAATTTAATACTTAAAAACAACTCTGAATTTTCCATTAGGAAAACATAAATCAAAACCACAATAAGGCCCTGGCTGGTGTAGCTCAGGGGATTGAGTGTGAGCCTGAGAACCAAAGGACTGTGGTTTGATTCCCAGTCAGGGCACAGCCTGGGTTGCAGGCCAGTTCCCATCAGAGGATGCACGAGAAGCAAACATACATTGATATTTCTCTCCCTCTCTCCTTCTCTTCCCCTCTAAAGATAAAAAAATAAAATCTTAAAAAAAACACACAATAAGATCCCACCTCACGTACACTTGAATGGCTGTAAAAATTTGACAGATAATAACAAGTGTTGGTGAGGATGTGGAGAAACAGAGACCCTCATACATGCTAGTGGAAATGAAAAATGGTACCGCTGCATTGGGAAATAGTTTGGTGGTTCCTGAAAAAGTTAAACATACAGTTACCATATGACCCAGCCATTCTACTCCCAGGTACATACCCTAAAGAAATGAAAGCATCTGTCCACACAAAAGCTCATACAAAAATGTTCATAGTGGCACTCTTCATATTAGCCAAAAAGATGAAATGACCCAAATGCCCATCAGGGGATAAACAAAGAGTAGTGTGCTCACACACTAGGACACTGTTGGGCAGTAAGAGGGATGCAACACTGGTTCACGCTGCAGCATGGATGAACCGTGAAAACGTTATAAGGGAAAGAGAGCAAACACAAAAGGCCACATGCTATTTGAATCCATTTCTATGAAAAGTTCAAAATAAGCAAATCTACAGAGACAGAAAGTAGCTTCATAGTTGCCAAGGGATGGGAAAAGGGGGATTTGAGACTGAATGCCAACAGATGCAGAGTTTCTTTGGGGGTTGATGGAAATATTCTAGAATTAGACAATGGTGGTAGTTGTTCAACATAATGAATATACTAAAAATCACTGAATTGTACATTTTAAAAATGGCAAAGTTTATGTTATGTGAATTATATCCCAATTAAATAAAGACCCAGCAACAGGACCCCCCACAGCCTTGCTTGCACTTGCTCAGATTAGAACAGGACTGGGCAGGGGCTCCCCACCTGTGGTCTGAGCTCCATAAAATTTTCACGCTAACTCTCATTAAAATCTTTGCAAGGAAATGAATTCTGTATGTGATTTTATCTCCTACCACTGAGACATGTGGTTTCACTAGAAAGTAAATTGACACAGTGACATTGATTAAATTGGAAACATAAACAGTGTAAAGAATATCTGAATTAAGCTCTCCTGCAGCCAGTTACTAAAGTTACAAACCTGCACACATGCATACAGACAGACATCTTCCTTCCACTTCCTGTCCCTCTTCCTCTTTCCTTTTCCCCAGGTCCCCAACAAGGATGTGCTGTTAAAACTCAGCCAACACCAGGGCGTCATTCCAGACTGTTCCAATTCCCACATCTGCCTCAACCAAACATCAAATAACTCCCCTATTTAAAAAATAAAAATGTATTCCCTCCTCTCTATTGCCTCATAAAACAAGAGAGAACCAGACATCATATGCCTCCTGGTGGAGGTACACAACACTACCTATAAGGTAGTCTTGCCAAAATAAATAGGTCTGAATCCAACCAACATACCTCCAGATCTAACTACCACTATACAGGAAATACAGGGCCAGAAAAACGTGGTAAAGGATACCACAGGAATGCCATCAGCAAGATCCAGACTGTGAGAAACTGTGCTGGACAAGTAACCCAGTTTCTTTCTCTTTTTTTAATCCTTACCCAAGGACATTTCTTCATTGCTTTAATGAGGCGGGGTGAGTAGAAGAAAGAGGAGGAAGAAAAGCAGGAGAACGAGAAGAAGAAGAGGAGGTGGAGGAGGGAGGGGGGAAAAGAGAAGAGAAAGAAGGGGGGAGCAAGGGAGGAGAGGAGAGGAGGAGAGAAGGAAACATTGATTGGTTGCCTACAACCTGGGTATGTGCCCTGACTGGGAACTGAACCCACGACCCTTTGGTTATGGGACAATGCTCCAACCAATTGAGCCATACTGGCCAGGGCTAACCCGGTTTCTTCACAAACTGTGAGAGAAAAAGAGAGAAAAAGGAACCAATAGATTAAAAGATACTTAAGAAACATATCAACCAGTTACAACAGGTGGACCTTATTCCAAAGATACTTCGTATATCACATATTTTTAAACAAAGACATTTATGAGATATTTAGGGAAATATGAACATTGTCTTGGTATTTGATGATACAGTATTAAGAAATTATTTTAATACTTAGAAACACTGATAGTATTGTATTTTTAAAACACAGTCCTTATCTCTTATAGTTACATGCTGAAATAATACAATGTTTTAGATTTGCTCTACAACAATCCCACAACAGGGAGGCCAGTGAGTGTCACCAAGAAAAGAAGAGCCTTAATTTCACAACCGTGAGGCTGGGCGGTGCGTACAGGACGTTTATTACACTATTGTCTTTGCATCTGAACTTTTCCATAATAAAAAATGTTATGGGATGAGCCTGCAAAAATTGGCTTGTGTATTATCAATAGTAGACAGCACTTTTTGAGAGTTATGTTCAAAGCTAACAATGTCACATGGATTAATTATAACATCACCACAACAGCTCTGAGATAGGTACTTTTACTAACCCTCTTAGACAGAGGAAGGGGTTGAATATTAAAGACGTTAAGTCTTAAATATTAGCTTTGAATATTAAAGACAAAGCTAAGAGATTATAACCTAGTTCTCTCTAACCTCAGCCCTCCAGTGTCTGTCTGCTCTGCACACATTAAGTAGAGATGGGTCAATATAGAGAACTGTCCACAAGGTGTTGGAAGGTATGAAAGAGTAAAAGACGATGGGGGTGAGCTGGAGAAACTACGTAGATGGGAGGGTAACATCCAGAGATCAGAAACTCTGACCCCCTGGGCTGGTGCCCACAAGCCCACACTCATCAGCGGAGGGCTGCACCGCCACAGTTAAACTTGCACTGCCGCTTAGCCGAAGCCACTGCTCTCCTCTCGGCCTTTCTCCCACACCTCAGTTTCCCGCTTGCAGAATCTAAGAGGAGACCAGCAGGCCAAGGAAATCTAAAAGATGCCATTTGTAGACTTCTGGCCTCACGTAACACAAAGGAGAACACAGGCATGGAGTGGGGAACTAAGAGACAAGGCACCAGCACAACCACTTTGCTACATGTCTTGTCAAGCTACGGTGTCAGGTTAAAATTGCTCAATCTATGAATCTTCTGGGAGGTTTCACTTTCTTCCTCCCTTCCCCCCTTAGAATAGCGGCTACGTGACCATTCGGCACTGAAATGTGCTAGTCCACATCGTGATGCCCAGAAAGTGTAAAATACATGCCAGACTTCAGAGTCTTAGTTTCACTCACTCACATTCACACACACACACACACACACACACACACACACACACACTCACGAGGACCTGCAAGGTTTACAGGGACTGCACATTTGTTATACCTGCACCAACCCATCTGAAGGTGCATTTTCTCCACCTTATGGAGGGGAGTCCTGCAGCTTCTCCAAGGTCACAAAGCTTCTGTAAGGCAGCGCTGACTCCAGCCCTAGCCAATGGGTATCTTTCCATCATAGCAGGTTGCCTTTTTTGTTGCCATAAAATGATAGGGAAAGAACTACTGTGAGGTTGGGAAGGACTAGTGATGGGGACAAGACATTGTGGACGCCACTCATTCGCAGACTTGTCAGCAGTCGGAGCCAACCCAACTGCTCATAACAACCGCCGGGAGCGGCACAGCAGACATCAAGATGTGCCCCACCCCCAGGAGATAAGCAAGTCCTCACCTACAAAAAAAAAAAGGTTTTAGAATAAGGACATGATTTAATCAACTTAGCAGGAACTATTTCTTCAAGAAAAATATCTCAACCTAAATAAGCTCCCTCCAGCCCAAAATTGGTAAATTGAGCACCACACAAATAACCACTGCAGTGAGTTGATGTGCCTTAAGAATACATGCGACCCATAATGATTCTAAGCAAGCAACCAGAGAAACAAGTAAACAAGAATCATTGTCACCTCAGGAGAATGCCAGGGAATCATCTCATTTTGAGCACTGGAAATTAGAGGAAAGATTCCTGCATTTAACCTGCCTTTCCTACATAAGCTGTGTCCCAGGGAAACCAACTAGTTGGTGAGAGGAAGTTTTTCTTCTAAGGCACATTCCAGCTAATGAGTGAAGGAGAGATGATGGAACAAAAGTGGTGGCATTTTATACTCCTGATGATGGATATAAGCACAATCAGTTGTTAACACTGGTGAGCGCACCAAGCAGAGAGAAAACCACAGACTGTATGTTTCCTAATGTGAGAACACAGTATCATCTAAAATATATTCTTGCCCCACTCCCACCCTCTAAAATCTAGCAAAATCTGAGCAAACCCCTAATCTCTGTGTTTTTAGCAAACCCATAAAGCAGGGAAACATGTTAGACACACCCCAGAAATGTACAAAGTAAAAAGCAAACGAGGGTAAAAGCTACAGAACAAATGGCACAGGGTCCTCACCAAACTGACTGCAAGAGAAAGGAGAGATACAGATAGATACAGAGAGACTTAAAAGACACATTAACCAATCACCATGAGTGAATCTTCTTTGGATACCAACAAGCTGAAAAATAATAAGGCAATCATAAAAATGTGATTAATATTAAGTACAGTTGCTGCTACACAAAGAATGTTTGTCACTGTCCCTTCCCCCCAATTTATATGTTGACTCCTACCCCCCAATGTGATGGCACTGGGAGGGGAGGCCTTTGGGAGGTAATTAGGTCACGAGTGTGGAGCCCTTAACGAAATGGACAAGTGAGGGCACGGTGAAAAGACTGTGAACAAGAAATCAGGTCCTAACCAGACACCCGGTCTGCTAGCTCCTTGGTCTCGGTCCTCCCAGACTCCAGAACTGTGAGAAGTCTATTTCTGTTCTTTGTAAGTTACCCAGTCTATGGTATCTTTGTCACAGCAGCCCAAACTGACTAAGATGGTAGTTATTACATTTGTTGATGTACGACGGTTTTATCATTTAAAAACAGACAACTACTAAGAGTTAAAAGACGCACACTGAAATATCTGTCAAGCCACTGGAGCCCCCTGCACCCCAGCCCCCTCACCGCACTCCTGAGCCCTGGCCCGCTCAGAGCACCCACGACCACTGTGATGACCCCCCGAGGGAACTTCACACGTTCTCCCTCCTCTGCTTCATCGCCCTCCAGTCAGCCCGCTTCTCCCAAAGGACGCAGGAACAAAAGAAAAACTAGTTCTAATTTAACTGTATGTTTCTCTCAAAGCAAAACTGTTTCAACATTGTACATACAGTCTAGCTATATAGTCAACTACACACTTTGGGGGGCTCACCTGGAAACCCAAATGTCACACAGAGCATGGTTTCTTGTGAAAATCCTCTCCCGATAACAGCTAGAGGCCTTTCAAAGCATGTTGTTGTCACATCACCTGAATAGAAAAGTGAGGGCTGCCTTTTACATTGTTTCAAAGCAGTTTCTGATTTTTTTAAATTCAAAATTTACATCTTTGATACACAGAAGAGGTTCTAGGTTTTTACCCTACCTCCTTCTCCCTTCTAGAAAACGTCAACAAAGGGGAGGGGGAAAAGTGTCTGCAACACACATCCCTGTCACTTCGACTAGAAGCAAGAACAGTGGGCCACACTGCCCTGGCCTCACCAGCTCCTCCAGAAGGATAAAGGTTCCCTGATCAGCACCCTAAGGCACCAGATGGCTGCAGAGGAAGGTGCTGAGATTTGGAAAGCTCACAGTAGTTTCCACATGATTGAGTAGAAGAACAGAGAGGCTGACCACAGGGACAGGAACGCCTGTATGGGGAGGGGGTGTCCCATGGTAGGGGTCCCAGAATCGGCTTTGCAGACAGCCTTACAGATTTTGGAGGAAGAGGACAGAAAGCCTCATGCAAACTTGTCTGCCGAAGGCTCTGTCCTGGCACTGCTTCCCACAACGTCTCCGTATGGACTTGATGCACTCTGGGAAAGTAATGCTCATCAGTGCTGGCCCGCCCCTGACAAAGCTAGGTTTTGCTCTCATCTCTGTTTGGCCATCACTGGGTTGGGTATCGCTCTCTCTTAAGGGAACTCTGGGAGGGAGATAGGGCAGCCAGAGTTTCTACTAGACTATGGGGAAAAGAAGAGAGTTTTTACTTCCAGCTAAGGTTTAGCTCGAAACACCATTGAATTTTCTGAAACATCAACTGGGGAAAGGGCCTTTGCTTTACTCACAGTCACCCAGTTTCTGAGCCAAGACTATCAGTTTCTTAAGCTCAAGGTGAAGGTGAGGCTCATTCTCACGTGGCTCAAACATCACTCAAGGGTGAAGTTGGGGCCATAAGTTTCTTGCCCTCTCAAACTGGTGCTTTCCTCTCAGTGTGGCCATTGCTCTTGCTTGAAACTCTCTCAGCAGAAGCCTGGAGTGACAAAAGCCCCACCTACCCTGCCCTGAATGCATCATTACCTTCCAGGTCCAAAGCTTTGATGTTATTTGTGCTTCTGATTTCAGAAAACAGCACATGTTTTCTTTCATACATGTTACCCTGTGTGACAACTTGCTAAAAACTCTCTCATGTGTCTTCCTGTAGAAACTCTCAAAACTCAGGGTCTTCTCTCAGTTTTGTGACTGAATCCCTGTAGCTAATCATTACAACTTCCTTCATGAGAGAGAAAAAAGCATTATATTCACAGTGTATCATTCTCCTAACCATAGACTTCATCTGACAGCACCTGAAATGCAGCGATATGGAAACAACTGAGCTTGTGCAAAACGGCTTTAGGCCCAATTGCAGACCAAGGCTTCAGGTCAGAGATTTACACCAAAGAAGAATTCCAAAGGGAGCCACCGCCAGTTACCACCAAGGCCCTAACCTCCAAAGCTCTGGGCAGGCCCAGCAGTCACAGAACTGAAACTCCATCCTGGGCCTCCGACTGGCGACGTCTGACCATGCCGTCACCCTTGGAAATTCAGCTGATGCAGACCAAACCTCTGGCTGCCACAGCAGTTTTCAAAGCGCCGGGATGATGCACGTGTCTCCATAAACCTAGTTAGTCACCTACACTGGCCAAATCTATCCACTTGCAAGTTGGACACATTTCCCAATAAAAAATAATTCCATGTCTCAAAAACATCTACATCTAAGTAACCAACATCTCATTTTAATTATCCAAACAGAAAATGATGGCAACCACAGGATTATTAGCAGCTAATATTTGCATAATATTTATAATGTACCAAGTTCTGTGTTCAGTGAAAATAAAGATATGTTTTGGCAAAGCCTTAATTTTATATGCATTTTACATTCTCCACTCATCTCAAAACAACACTCCAGTTCAAGCTAATAGAAGGGTGACGGTGGACATGGAAGACAAAAAACCTCACCCCCAAGCCTCCTGATGGTCCCCCACCCCCACCTGTCTGCCACCTTCTGCTCTGCATAGCTCTGCAGCCCCAGGGCCAGCCTCAGGTCTGCAGGCCTGTGTGAGCGGCTGTGAAGCTCAGTGGGTGAGGCCCGTGAAGTTGGATTCACAAAAACCTGTATTTAAATTTTGGTCCTCACCTCCAGCAATTTACTCTACTTCTTGTAGCCTCTCTTTATCATTTATAAAATGGGAATAATAATTTGTAGCCCACGGTGTTTTATGTAGATTAGGTGAAACAATGTATATAAAGTGCTCTGCGATATTATTATTATATCTACTCTACATACCTTGTTGCAAAACGTACAAACCATACACGAATCACCTTGGAAACAAGAGATAACCACCAAGTCCTCTTTTTCTCATTGATGGATTATCCAAAAGCATTATCCAAATTGCTGCCTGATTTTTATAGCAATCACATGCTTCTAAATTATTTTTCTGTGCACAGTCCCTAAGGAGGCAGAAAGGAGGAGGCGAAAGAAACCGACGATAAAGAGTAAAGCATCAAAATTCCGAACAAAAGCTGGATTTTACTGGTCAATGAAAGAAGAGAGAAAATGGGGAAGAAACTAGCAACAACAAAATCTAAATGAACCTATATTACAACTTGTCAAAAAACAGTGTTTGTATTAAAACTACTAAGACTTCCACTGCAAAATAAAGGCAAGCCCTACATTAAAAATGAACTCCTGAACACACTTGAATACTTTTAAATGTTTTAAATATATTTGTTATAGAAAATACTAGCTTGTAAACTTTTTGAGAATGTAGAGAAAAAGCATAGAGAGTAGGAAAGTACAAATTGAGCAAAAATGCAATGAGCCGAGTAAACTGGTATCCCACTTTGGGAACTTCCCACTTAGAAAGAGGGCTTTCTCTCCCCACCCCTACCTCTGGGATTTGAGGTCGTGGGGACAGGGAAATGACAGCAACATGTCTGTTACAGACTGCATGTTTGAGTCCCCCCAGGTTCCTACGCTGCAGCCCTAACCTTTATGGTATTTGGAGGTGAGACTGTTGGGAGGTAGGCAGGTTCAGATGAGCTCATGAGGGTGGGGGCCCTTGACGGGGTGTCCTTACAGGAGGGGAAAGAGAGACTGTAACTTGCTTGCTCTCTGCCATGTAAAGACACAACAAGATGACCATCTGCAAGCCAGAAAGAATGCATGCATGCACAAGGCACAGAATCTGCCAGCACCTTGATCTTGGACTGCTCGGCTTCCAAAACAGTGAGGAATAGAGGTCTACTGTGTGAGCCCCCTTGTTCATGGTATTTCGGTACAGCAGCCCAAGCTGACTGAGAAAAGCCTGAGCAGAGTCAGCACGGAAAGTGAACCGAAGGGATGTGTTTGGAAGAATAACTTAGAGGACTTCAAACAAGATAGCTGGACATATTTTTATGTCATGAGTCATTAAACAAATAAGAAACATAAACAATACACTAAGTGACCATTCAAATGCCATTATTTCAAACAATCATCGATAAAGTGTTCATCTCAGTTTGGGTTTACCAGGGTATCGCTAACGATTCCGAACATCTTAAACACTGTCACAGAGAGGCTTTGGGGTATGGTCAGGAAACTCTCCACCCTGCTCTTGAAAACCTCCACCAATGGATTCCCTGGCCCTCTGGCTTCCAGATGTGTTTGGCCAAAGGGAGGCCCCAGCCTGGCTGCAGATGGACGAAAGGGAGGACGCTGGAATGGGAAGTGTTGACTCTCCTGGCTCCTGTGGCCAGGCCACGGCCTCCAGTCGCCGCACTCCTTCTTCAGATCACAGCTTGCGCTGTTGTCCCCACCCCACAGGTTCGGTTTCTCGGGTCCCCATAGCCATGCCCTCCTGTTTTCTAGGTTCTCTTTTTCAGTCCTAGGGTGCTTCAGCAGCATTTGATGACTCTCCCATCCTAACGCTGCTGAAATAGTCATTAGATTCATTGTCAATTAAACCCGCACGGATATGCCCTCTGTTCCTGTCCAGACACTATCCATCGGGCGTGAGAAGGCCTGGTTGGTTCGCCTTGCCTCACCTAGGTCACCCGTGGCTGCAGCAGGCCCCGAGCTCTTCACACACAGGGGAGACCCTGAACAGAACTATGTAAATAGCTTCTGTTCCCCAATTAGAAGTCTCTACCTAGTTCAAAAACTGTCGCCTCTGCTGAGTCCCTGAATTCCAGATTTACTTGCCCACCTGGCTCCAAAGTACTCACCTGCTCTCCTCAACTCTGCTGGTTTTCTAGACTCTGGACTCTGTCATCCCATCTGGTTCTGTAGGGCTCACTCCCTCCTTCCTATTCTGAGTCCTGGCCTTAACCCTTCGCCAGCCTGCTGCTACAAGACCTGCGCTCACCAGCATGTTGGGTCCTGCCTGGTGGGCACCAGGGTGGGATTTCAGCAGAGAAGTATCACCTCCAAAAAGTTAGCAGTGTGCACTATGCTACTTTCCGTCTTGGGGACTTATTTAACAAAGTCAAATGGCAGAACTATCTGATAGGCCTTAAAAATTAATATAACCACTAAAGAAAATGGTGAAAATTAAGAAAATTTGCTCAGTGGCTACAATTACTGTGTTGGAAACAGAGGAGGGACTAAATTGTGATAAAATGAGCTACAGCAGAAAGTAAATTTGGATCTTACTAAATCAACTTACGAGACTTCCTTGGGTAAAGGAAGGAATGGAGCATGAGGTTTAGTAACCTCATTTTAAAATGAAAAATAATGGGAAAAAGTCTATTAAGAACTTCAAAAGTTGCAAGCGAGCAGGAGAGCAGGAGTCTGCACCCTGTCATGTGACTCCCGATTTTAAGCTCCTCCCTCTCCTTGCCACTTCCCGTCATGCAGGACCTGGCTCCAGCAGGCAGAGACACAGGAGGGTCTTCGATGGCCAAGCAAGACATCAGCACCTGCACACCCCAGCAGATCCTGGGGGGAAGTCGAACCTCAGGAACCCAGAGTGCTTGAGGGCTACATGGTCCAGCGCTCTCCCCACTTACAGACTTTCCAGCCAGCCTGGGAGGCTCAGGGTTTGACTTCATAAGTAGAGATGGCAGCGGGCCCCCATACAAGTAAACCAAGGTGAAGGCAGGGCTATGACTAGTACCTGAAGACATGCAATGTGGTGCCATACCCTCTGCCAGAGGTGGTCCTGCCTAATTCATCTGTTCGCATACCGTCAGTTTAATGCATTTAAAAGCAGTGGTGTTCAAAGTCTGGTCCTCAGATCAACAACACTAGCATCTTTTGGAAGTTTGTTAGAAATCCAAACTCTCAGGCCCCACCCAAAATTTACTAAATCAGAAACGGGAGTTTGGGGCAAGAATCTGTATTTTAACAAGACTTCCAAGTGATTCTCAGGTATACTAAGGACTTACAGAGCAAAACTGACATTTTTCAAAACAATTCTGCCCCTCCTCTAAATAAAAATCTCAATTATTTACCAGAAAAATATCTATTTATTTTCCCTTTACATGTAGTTAACTCTGGGACACCATGGAACAGATAACATAGAAGTCATTAATCATTGGCTTAGACACACCCTTTGCCAGAAATTCACTGCCCTCTTCAGGCTTTGCTCACCAAACTGCATGGATATTCCCTGAATTGCGCACTCGTGCCTACAACGGAGTCTGGCACAAATACTGGCTCAATGCGTAAGTCACTATGATGAATGGAGGAGAAAGGGGGAATTGGCGGGGATGTCTATTGGCATGAAATCATTTGGAAACTAACAACCCCCAGTGACTGAGCCACACAACAGGCTGACAGCTGACTGTGTGTCCATAAAGACTTCCTACACCTGGCCGCCCAGACTCACATGCCTCCCAGCTGCAACAGCTGGTATGAGAAAAGACTTGTATCGGATCTTCCCAGAGAGAGGTTCAGCCATCTCCTCTGAGGATTCCTGAACAAGAATTACAAAACTGGCACAGTGTCAGGAGTGAGCGTTCTGCAGGATTCTCCTCTTAGAGCACTATTGGTGAAAAGGCAAAGGAGAGGAAGACAAATTGTCAGGAAGTTACATTTTTACAGCAATTGGGAGACAAATCCTACTTCTTACCAGAAATGGAAACCCATATGATATCATTGTACTGCATATGAATTATTAATGTTGAATTTTTTTGTAAATTAGGTATTCAGGAAGGTTCCCGCTGACATCACATTTGACATCATAATGCTTCATCATTCTAGAAGCTTAATGAGATGAATTAGTGCTAGAAACAAGAGAGACCAAGTGCGCATTTCTGCACTCTGGGGAACACCATAGGCCAAGTAAATAATGAGGCTATGGTTTATAATTCATGTACAATGAGGAAATTTAGAAAAATGACTACAACCCACTACTGTACACAGGGATAGCAATGACTTTATTTTTCTACTTGAGCATTTTAGAAAAGGGGAACGCAGGAGCCTGTGACTAGCAACTATCTCAGACCTCTAAGGTATAAGAAATCTCAGTCTAAAAAAGAAATAAAAGGAAAGATTTTATAAAATTACCTAAACCACAAAAAAGTACAGAACATGCTGAAGACTGAAAAAAATAATATAACACTGCATCATAAGTCCTGAAAGGATACTATTAAATATATTAAAGTAATCCTGTAATAATAATTCTGTAGGGTTTTGTATAAATAACAATTTTAGTCTTGCATTCAATTTCAAATCTACAGTTTTTGAGATTCACACATGCAAATTAATGCTGAATCACTAATCCAGCAGTTTCATTCCCAACATTCCTAGTAATAGCTTGGAACGAATTAAGCTCTTATTTGGAAATCTTGTTGATAAAGCAAAGTGAGTTAAATTCCAATCCAGGTCAAGACTTTTAACACTCAGCCAAGTAGCAATGATGTTTATAGAAGTTTATACTAGCTGCTAATAATTGGACTCACTTTCCATCCAGTTTTTACTCCATTTGGTCTCTAAGTAGCCTCTCCAGGGAAGTATTAAAACATAGGGAATGAATTCATTCATTATTCTTTCTTTCATTGAACAAACATGGAGTAACTAGAGTTGCCAGGTACTAAATTGTAAGTCCTGCTCCTCTGAAAGGCAAAACACACGATTTCTCTGAGGCACCAGGAAAAGCGCACCGAAATTCCTAAGTTGTCACCATTCTGAACTACTGCTTCGTGTCATCAAATTTCCTTTCAACAAGAAGGCAAAAGGATACTCTTTACTGATAACATCCCAAGTTCATTATTTCACCAAACATAAAGTGTTATTCCCCTGAAATGTCTCCTGGCGCTAACTTTATGTGAACTGGTATGTCAAAAAAGAAATACTTGACCAGAGAAAAACACAGTGTTCAGGACAAGCTTCTGTAACAAATTCCCAGTGGGGATGCTACACTGCCATGCATCCAGCTCTCTGGTCTTTGGAAATTCCACTGCAACAGGGTTCACTCTCAAAAGCTAGAAAAGAAAGCTTACACTTGGCAATATAGTAGGTGCTCAATAAACGATGGCTTTTATTATGATTATATTATATTGCATTATATAATTATTACCAAAGAAATCCTACAACTCTAAATAATCATCAGTTGCTCTTCATGTTTCCAAATCAGATGTGGCTACAATAAGTTCACTACAAAAAGCTTCTGGTCTTACAGACTGAAGTCAGCACGGGCAGTCCTTCTCTTCACCCCTCCACTGAGACTAGATGTCTCCTCACACAAGGCCAATTGTTGAACAACTTTTCAAGTATTAAATATACAGTCCTGGATTGGGTCCTGGCACTCCACTGACCACGTTCAAGCTGTGAGTCTACCTAACATTAAGAGTCATGGAGGTGTCTTTTCCCCTCTGTACAAGGGGATGTGCCATTGTCATTCTGCTTGCTACACAGATAAAGGGCCCAGTGGCCAGATTTACACAATGAAAAACCCTCTTGGATTTAATAGCATATTGGGAACATACAGACGGGCACTGCTTTCTTCTGCCATTAAGAAGTATCTAGTGACTGCTTTAATTATTTAAACAATTTTCTCCACTTCCTCACGATTGCACCCTCCTGAAAAATGAGATGTATGTGCAGAATCTTCACCTTCAGGCAGCTGCACTGCACTGGAAACTCACTCCCCTCACTTAGCTCCGCTGACCCTCCAAACTCAGGGCAGGTTCCCTCGGTTATGTCCAGGATGCAGCCAACCCAAACCAGGGATAAACAACAGGTTCCACTCTGGCTCTCTTCCTGGGTTTCCCACCAAACACAAAAGCTCTCATTCATTCACAAAGCCCCACCGCTTGCTCCAAAGGCTCCATGCACCTGGGCTGCTTTCCCCAGGTAAAAACTGTAATAAGAGTAACTAGGGTACCCTTGCTCCAGGTCTGCACCATTCACCTACGAGACACGCAAATCCGCCCGGTGCTCAGGTTTCATTCAATCAGACTCGCCACCCTTATTAACCAAGTCACGGCCTTCCTCCCCTCAGTGAAAACCCGACCCCCACCGGCAGCCCACCGGCAGCCCACCGGCTTCCTTCTCCACCCATATCCCCAGAACCAGCTCCCAGGATCCCTCCAGGCATCTTTTCTGCTCTGATTTCCTGCATCCTCATCACCTCCACAAATGAAAAGTAAACTCCTCCTTAGTGACAATCTCCCCAACCCCACCATCTCACGACCACTCTAGTCCGCTGGAGCCCCCCACCCGTACAAACTGGACAGACGGGGCATACGGCCCCCCACCAGCTTGTGCCGGTGCCTTGCGGTTTACCTTGACGTTGGAGTAGTTGGTCTGGGTCTCGGCCTCCGCGCTGCTGCAGCAGTGGCGCCTCCGGCCCCTGCAGGTGGTCCCCGTGGGGGCTGCAGAGTCGGTGCTGCTGCCGCTGCCCAGCTCTGCACGGCGGGCCCTACGGACCCGAGCGGTGCTAGGGGGTCCGGACGCGCGGCTCCGGGGTATGGCGTCGGCGGCGTCGGTCTGGACGAAGAGGCCGGGCTGGGGGGCTGCGGGGCCCTGCGAACCGCTGGTGATATGGCAGGGCGAGTTGGACTCGTCCGAGTCCCGACAGTAGATCACGCCGCTCTGCGAAACGTGGATACTGGGGGCGCAGCCCATCCCTTGGCCGGGCTCCCCCGCGCGCCCGTCCGCGCCCCCGGCGCCCGGACCCAGCGCACCCGCGGCCACCTGCAGTGAGGGGGCGGGCGCCTCGGCAGTGGTGGCAGCGACCCGGACTTCGCGCCACCCCCCGGCCTGTCTGGGTGCCCCNTGATATGGCAGGGCGAGTTGGACTCGTCCGAGTCCCGACAGTAGATCACGCCGCTCTGCGAAACGTGGATACTGGGGGCGCAGCCCATCCCTTGGCCGGGCTCCCCCGCGCGCCCGTCCGCGCCCCCGGCGCCCGGACCCAGCGCACCCGCGGCCACCTGCAGTGAGGGGGCGGGCGCCTCGGCAGTGGTGGCAGCGACCCGGACTGCGCGCCACCCCCCGGCCTGTCTGGCCGTCGCTCCGTCGGGCTCGCCGCGGTGCCCCCCGCCGAGCCTCCGGGGGCCGCGCGCGTCACCCCAACTTTCCCCTCTGGGCCATCTTCCTCCCTGAGCGGGGAAGCGCGCACACACGGCGCCCCGCGCGCACCGGCGGCCGCCACCCTCCCAACCGCGGCGCCCCAAACACGCTCCCCGCGCCTCCGCCTTCCCCTCCTCCCTCGACTCAGCCCGCGCCGCCGCCCAGCTCCACCTCGCCCGCCTCCCGCGCTCGTGACCCCCAGGCCAGGGCGCCCGCCCACCGGCCTGCCTCCTCTTTCCCCACTTTCAGTCCACGAGCGTCCCCCCCTCCCTCCTCAGGTGCCCTCGCTCCGCAGCCGCCGCCGCTCCCGCCCTACTGCGCCCCTCCGCCCCGCCCGCCGCCCCCCAGCTCTCCCCGGCTGGGCGAGAGTGCCCGCCGCCAGGCTCGGTCCACTGAGCGCCAGTGCTCGGCCACGCCTCGGCGCCCTCCCCTCCGCCTCCGCCTCCGCTGTCCAGCAGCCTCGTCCCTTCTGCGCCCATCCTGGTGCCGCCGTCCAGTGCCCCAGCCCCTCTTCCCCTGGCGGCATACACCTGGGGCCGCGCCCGCAGGGGCGGTGTGGAGTGGGGAGCGCCGCAGTAAGCCTTCCACGAACACATTGTAATACATCCCGGAGCAAAACATCAGGACGCCATCCCGAAACAGTAGGGACCCTACAGCCCAAGCCCACCCATCCGGACGGGGCACCTGCCGGTTCACTCTGAGAGTCAAGGAAAGACCTCATGCTTCCGCACCTCCCCTTCCGTTCTGAAGGCTGAGTTGGACGGAGACTCGGAGACTCGAGACTTCTGAGGAAGTCCATGCCATGTCCACTCCTCATCTGCAGGTCCGTGCCCAGGGATGGGAGGCCCTACAGAGGAGGGAGCACTTAAACACACCAATTCCCCTAAGATCCAAGGAAGGAACAGAAAGAAGCTCTCCGTGTGGTTCTTGGCTTTGTCTTCCAGAATCTTCACCTCTTTCTTGGGTGTCACTAAATGTTCACCCTGGCTTCTACCGCATCCAGCCTCCTGTTGTCAACTGCTTTTCCTCACACTCTGGGCAGTGCAGTCAAACTGCTTCCCACCACTCCAGCGAGATACTCAGGGTAAACTTCACCCGAGGAGAAGATCTTTGGAAGCAAGGCTGACTTTCATTCTCCCCTGATGTGAACTCTGGGTTAGAACTGCAAGGCAGCACCTCCCATTTATTCATCAGATCTTTTGGCGAGTCCTACCTGCTGCCACAGAGGCACAGGGGAGAGATGGGATCTCTACGAAAGGACTCCATGTAGAGTTGCTCATTAGGGCAAGAATACAAAATCACAATGCAAGCACAAGGAAGTATCTAATATAAAATAATTCTTTGATTCTTCTTTTCTTTTACTTCCCATAACATCAACCCTTGAAGCGACTGAATGAAGACTTCAAGTGACAACTTCTAACCTTCAGAGAGAAGCAAGGTGTCACCCCAAATCTCAAATTCAAGTACAGAGAGGAGGAAGCACTAATCTGACCTAATTATTCCACCGTTCTTCTTCTTCTGGGTTTAACATGTCAACTTTCCGTCTGGCAATCAACATCGGGAAGGAAAGGAAGGAGGATGGAAGGAGGGAGGGGTTTGATGGAGGCAGAGGGAAGGATTGAGCAGAAGGAGAAATTGAGCCTCGGCCATGTCTGCAGGGAGGATTCTGAAGCTGAGGTGGGGCTTCAGCATTGTCCTGAGGGAGGGCTAGGAGGATGGGCTGGGTTTGCCCCCACATGGATCTGCAGCTGCTTGCAGGCCATCTCTGCAACCCTGGGCAAGTTCCTCTCTTCAGCGGAGGCAGTCCCTTTGTGAGACCAGCAGTTCAGCTGCAGGCTTCCTTCTGGCAGCACTCCCCAGCTGCAGGAGTAAGTCCTTTTTCCTGGACTCACAGCTTCCACCACAGTTACCTTCCAGGCTGCCTAGGTCCAGGCTTCCCTGTCCCTATTCATGACTCTAAGAACCCCACATTCAATGGTCAAGACTAAGAGACAGGGACAATCATTCATTTGAAATAGGCTTAAGCCTGATGACGGCCATCTGCTCTACTTTCAAGGGACCATTCAAAACCTGGGAAAGCATCATTGGAGTTCAGTTACAAAATCACTAGTGTCCATACCAATCCCTGATGTAATGTTAAGTCGGGAATTAATCACCCCTAACGCATATCTAGCATTCTCTTCTATACATCCATTTTGCTCATTATCCTTCTCGGGGCTACCAATGGCAGACTTTCCGAAATTTGGAGCCATGCTAATCTTCATGCCTGTCTACCTTTTCAGGGTTTTCTCTAGGAATGCAGCTACTATGATGAAACCCCCCCAGAGAAGAGAACAGGGGCAGTCAGTCACTGAGGATTTTGAAAGAAAGAAGCCTATGACAGAACAGGAATTACAACCAATCTTCTGATGGCAAACGTTAGGGGCTCAATTATGAAGGGATACGTCACCCAGAAACAAACTGAGGTCGAACTTTCTACATTAAAAAAAAAATTAAGCCCTGGCTGGTGTGGCTCAGGGGATTGTGCACAGGCTACAAACAAAAGGGTTGCCAGTTTGATTCCCAGTCAGGGCACATGCCTGGGTTGCAGGCCACGTGAGAAGCCCCTACACACTCATGTTTTCTCCCCTCTTTCTCCTTCCCTCTCCCTCTCTCTAAAAATAAATAAAATCTTTTAAAAAATTTAGCCCTAAGTGACTGGAATAGAATGGTGCATATACAATGTTGGCAAAATGAAAGTTGAGCCCTGGTTAGTGTGGCTCAGTGGATTGAGAGCCAGCCTGCAAAGGCTTGCTGGTTCGATTCCCAGTCAGGGCACATGCCTGGATTGGGGGCCAAGTCCCCAGTGGGGGCCACATGAGAGGCAACCACATAATGATGTTTCTCTCCCTCCCTTCACCCTCTCTAAAAATAAAAAAATAAAATCTTTTTAAAAAGGTAAGCCTTGACAGAGTACATAACCTCAAGGTTGCTAGTGAATAGGACTGAGCTGCTTAAGTATGTTATTTGAACATTTTATATTGGTACCAGTGCCTTCCAATGAATGCAACACTTCCACAGGAATAGGCGGCAGAATGAGGGAAATGAGTTAGGTATACATTTTTCCTCTCTTTCCCTGAGGAGTTTCAACACCTTCCTCAGGCACTGCTTCCACTGCCAATTCTGGCTTAGTGAAAGGAAAAACATGATGTAGCCCTAGAATCTCCACCAAGTGTTTGCAGTGGGAACATGTCACTTGCCCCCACTGCTGGCCCAGATCTGGTCACTGAGACAGGTAGAGGTGTGCAAATGGACGAGAGATGCTTTTGCTGAAATCATCCTCTAGCGTAGCTCTGAGGCCTGAGTTCTTGCTTGTGTAAGTGATTTCTGGACCAGTTCCCATGTCATGACTTCAGTGAATTCCAGAATGACAGCCGTCCACAGGCTTAGCCATTGCAGATAAAATTTAGGCTCCAGTTACAGAATAAGGCCAGGAAAGACAAATCTTATTTAAAAATTGAATTAATTGAAAAAAATTCGTTATAATCAATGTTCAAGAAACAACTCAAAAGAAAGCAAAGTAAATCAGAAAATTTTTTAAAAACTAAACCTCAGGTATGTCCAGGGTTAGCTGAATGGCTTATATGTTTTGTACTAATATTAAATAAGAACTTATTTCAGAATCATGACCCAGAGACATTGTGAAACTCTGAACAATTAAGGTCCCTTCTCCCTCTGAGATGGTATGACTCTTCCAGAATTTCTCTGAAGAAGCAGAATATGCAATTAATACATTTTGAATGATTCATAACCATAAAGCAGCTTTCTGGTTATTCTTTAGATAACAGCAGCTTTCTGGTTATTCTTTAGATAACCAAACATTTAACCAACCAATCAACCTTACAGAGCTTCTGGATTCAAACTACATTCCCAACACTGGAGATTACTGGAAACCTAACCACCTGATAAGTGAAATAACGCAGTCTATTAGATAGCCGGGCACAGTGGAAGGTTGTGGGAGGTTCATTGAGCTCAGAGTGAGAGGGGCGAATCTGAAACCTAGCGTTGCCTCTTCTGCCTGTACAACCTCAGGCAAGTCACTGAACCTCTACAACTCCATTTCCTAGGTAACCTGCCAAGTCTTTAAAACACCAGCATTGGGAGATGCTAGGAAATTTTTTTCTTTCATTAAATTATTCAGCAAAATCACCCTGAAGAATTTGTCTGAAATGCAATGGCCCCGGGTCCCATCCCAGAGACCTGGATGCAAGGATCAAGGAGAGGTCCAGCATCTGCCTCCCAAAGAAGGTGGGTCCAGGGTAGCCTTTCCACAGCCTCCCCTGTGAACTAGCACAAGAGTTAAGTTCTTACAGGAACCTACAAAACCCCACATCATATGGCCTCTGCCAAACCCTTCTGAGCCTGCTTCTCTCTCAGCCTCATCATGCTCTCTCCTCCAGCCACATGACCCCTTGCTGTTTCTCCAGGAGACCTAATGTTATTAGCCAGGAGCATTTCCCTCTGCCTATTACATGCACTGTTCCATCACAAACTGAATGGCTAAGTCCCTCACTTCCCTTAAGTCTCTATTCAATACCTCCTGTTTATAATTGCAACCTACATGCCTCCATTGTTCCTCCACCACTTCTGATTCCTCTCAGTCTGGTCTATTTTTCTTTTTCCATAGCACACTTATCACCCTCCCACTTATTACATATTTGGTGCATTTATTTTTATGTTTCTCGTCTATCTTCTCCCATTAGAATATAAGCTCTATTAGAGCAGAATTTTTTTTTCTTTACAGTGAGAGAGGGGAAGAGAGGAAGAAAGAGAGGGAGAGAAACATAAATCAGCCACCTTCTGTATGCCCCCTGCTGGACACTGCACCCACGACCTAAGCAAGTGCCCTGACTGGGACTTGAACTGGTGATCTTTCAGTTTTGGGGACTGCACCCAACCAACTGAGTCACACCAGTCAGGGCAGGAATTTTTTTTGGTGGGGGGGGGTTATTGATCGATGGATCCCAAATTTCTAGAATAGTGCCTGGCATATAGCAGGTGCTCAATATTTGTTAAATAAATGAAATTAATCTTGCCTCATTTTTTCTTTCCTCTTTGGCCTTTGTCTTCTCTTAACTACCACAATTCAAAATTGAAGGTGTTTGGGGTTTTTTTTGTATTGAATAGAGTTTTGTCTTTTTAGTTTCTAAAGTCAGTCAGTCAGTGCCTTTAACCTAACAGTCCTTCTGGTAATATACATCAGAAGAAGCCTGCATAATAAAATAATAATTTATGCAAAGATGTTTGTAGCGATGCTACTTACAATAATGAAACTAAAAATAACCAAATGTCAAACACTTAGGAAATGGCTCAACAAACTACCCTAACATATCAGAATACCACTATTTAAATGAGTACAGATGAAATAATGTTAGGTTAAATATATATATATAGTATATGTAGATTGATTACAACTATGGAAAATGCATATCTGTTGAAGTTCACAGTGAATGTAGTGTGATATAGATAAGCAAGTGAAGATCAACAGATTTGTTTTTCTGAAAAATTCTTTCAGTGAATACAAAAACAGTGTAAATGAATAAGCATAATGTTTCCTAATCTCTCCTCAAAAAAATTTTAGCTAAATACATTTCCTTTTATGGACTTCCACTGATTTTGCTTCCTTCAGACAGAAGATGGAAGAGAAAAAACATTAAAGAAGGGAAAGAATCCCAGATAGATGGAGACAGAGGCAGAGACATGAAATGCACACACGTTTAAAAAGGAAATCTTTACAGAACCAGGTACATGGAGACACAGGGTACAGTGCAAAAGAAAGCAAGAAACAAAGACACAGGGAGCCACTCTGGTGGTGACACATTCGAAGTGTGGTGTAGCTCTTTTAAGAGAGTAAAAATGTGTTGTATTTTTTACTCTAGTTATACCACTTAGTTACACCACTTAAAAAAGTTACACCACTTTTTTACTCTAGTTACACTCAGATTCTTGGACTTTTTGCCATAGACCAAATCACACTTAGGAGAGAATGTGGCTCACAGGACAGCTTTCTCATGCCCATTGCAGAATATGCAAACAGAGAAGATGTAGGTAGAGATTCAGCCAACATCTGACCTCCTTGGGTCAACATCGTAAAACATGGAAGCCACTGAGCACTGGACCCTGAACCAGTATAATATAAAAATATTCTGTCCTTCCTGTTGACAAGAACACCACAGGGCAGGGGCCAACCCACCCTGGGAAGAACTACAGCATATCCTTGCTACTTGCCTTCAGAATTCTCCTGGACCCAAATAATCAGGCCGCGGAAGTGAAACATTCATTCCAAAAATCTTGTAAATACATTTCACAAGAGTTTTAAGCATAAAATATACAAATAAAACACAAAGCACAGCCCTACTCCAAAGGTGCTTACAGAGCAATCAGGGAGACGGGACTTAC
Organism: Sturnira hondurensis; assembly: GCF_014824575.4. Taxonomy (NCBI): domain Eukaryota; kingdom Metazoa; phylum Chordata; class Mammalia; order Chiroptera; family Phyllostomidae; genus Sturnira; species Sturnira hondurensis. Next base: position 4,650,957 of record NW_028093985.1, on the reverse strand, counting down.
ACAGGAGAAGTGAGGACGCACAGTACATGAGTGTCAAGGCATAAGAACGAAAATGAGTGGTACTGCCACTTGTTTAGAGTAGTCATGACAATTGGGGAAGGCTTGCTGGAGGAGGCAGAGCACGGCAGCTTGCGCTTGACCTGGAGGACTTTTTAGGCGAGGAAAACAGCGTGAGCAAAGGCACTGGTGGATCTCAAAGACAGTGAGCAGGTGAGATAACAAGACATGTCTTCTGAGGCAATAGTAGAATTAAAAGGGAAGACAGACAGAAGATAGAAGACAGTGAAACTTCTCCTGCATGTGTGGAAGTCACACAGATTCTACCACCCCTAGGGAAGCTCTCCCTGTGAAACTCTACAGTTAGGAAACAAATCCATGGTCTTGCAAATAAAATTTGTGTTTGTCAAACGATTAAACATTGGCCTTAAAAAGTAGCAGACTGTGTGGCTGCATAAACACTCTTGTCTATGAATAAAGTACTTTGACGTTCGGGGTAGTCTAAGTCAAGTAGAAGTCATTAATTCACACCAATCTGACTTAAGATATACAGTACATGAAGTAAAGTACATTTGTTTTTGAATTAGTATGACATTTCCTACATGCCTCACAGGTGATAAGAAAAAGGTTCAGGTTCCAAGCAGGTCCCCCTCTGCCTGCACGTGCAGTTTACAATATCATGGTGGGCTGGAAGAACAAACAAACAATAAAATTCTCTGGTAGGGGTGAAGGTCCTATAGGGACAAAACTTTGTTGATGTGATAGAAGGAGACTTGGGTAGGGTTACAGACATTAAAGATTCTCAGAAAACCTTATCAAAGAAATATCATTGTTTTTCTTCCAGCCATCACCCACCCACACAATTGGAACACTGCCTGAATGCCCACCACTGTGCCAGGGACTGTGAGGACAGAAAAAAGTAAAACCCTCAGTACTGGCTCTCAGGCAGTCCCACCAGGGACACACACACACATACACATGCAAGTGTGTTAGCACTTTCTTTGAAAGAATAATCCAAGCCCAGACAGAAAGATCACTGTGGTTTGGAAGTGATGGAGAAGATGCCACTGGGGAGATGGACTGTGGCACTAAGAAGAAAGGGCAGTATCTGGATAAGAAAAGAGGACATTCCAGAGAGACTAATGGGAGCTTAGGCCCAGAACTGGGAACACACGCTGAATGCTTGAAGGCAATAAAGTACATTACTCCAAAGGCATGCAGCGTGGGGGAAGAGAATGGCACTAATTTGGTTGATGAGGCAGACTATGACCAGGGAACCAACCAAATGCCAGACTAAGGAGTATGGTGAAATTCTAGTCATTGGGCATCACTGAAGATTTTCAGGAAAACTGTACTTACAAGTGCTATTTTACTTAGATAAAGCTGGTTGCATAGTCAAGAAGGACTGATGAAGGGAGTCAGGAGTGAGGATTAGGAAAGAGCTCCAGTGATCCAGGACTGGGATAACAAGGACTGTTACAGACTGAGCTGTGTTGCCCACACCGCTATAAACTCATACGTTGAGGCCCTAACCTCCAATGTGACTATATTTGGAAACAGGGCCTTTGAGGAGGTAATGAAGGTTAAATAAGGTCATAAGTGTGAGGTCCTGATCCAACACGGCCAGTGTCCTTATAATAAGAGGAAGAACACCAGGGCTCTCACCTGCTCTCCCCAGTCACACTCAAGGAAAAAGGTCACATGACCAGCACTGCGAGAGGGGTCCTACATCAGCTCCTGGATCCTGCATACTAAGCAGCACATGGTCCCCCTTTCCCATTGTGGCTAAGAAAGCAGTCTACCTGCCAAGACTTCCTTGGGTTTCTCCACAGTCTGGTCCACACAGGGATGAGTTTCTTGCTTCATGTGCAGATTGCTAAATCCGGTCTTTTGGTACTTCTGTTTCAAGAACAGCTTTTGAACCTTGGGATTTTACTTATTAACTATAGCTAAAAGGTGCCTCCGTGCTGCAGCTAAACCCGAGGGCCTTGAATTAGCACCTTCTGTGGTTCTGATGTCTTAATCCTCCACCTTTGGCTACTGGAGGTATGAAAGAAGGTGTTCTAGAAGGCTTTCGGCAGAAAGTTTCTTCCTTCTCAGAGTCTGACATTTGCTCAGCAGCATGGCACATCTGTGTTACACCATGAAACATCTCCAAGGCAACAGTAGCTGGGGGCATGACTGGTTGCTCCTTCATACCTCATATGATGTGGCTTATAATAAATTAAGTTCGATGTAGGAGACTTTCCAGGGAGCTCCACACCAGCAGCTGTCAAACGTTAGCACACATCAGAATTGCCTAAAACACAGATTACAGGGCCTGAGAATTTGCATTTCTAACTAGTTCCCAAAGGATGCTGATGCTACTGATTTCAGGTCAAATCCTGAAAGTGAGATATTGCAAAGTAAAAACAATGAGCAAAAAAGCAAAACCTGCACCTCTGATGTTTTCTTTTCTGAAGTGTAGTATAATTTATGCTTAAACCTGAAGGTATCATTATACAAAGGAATATCACAAAACACTATCATCTGTCAATTTATAAGAATTATAAAGTTATGGATTTCAGGGACTTCTAAGAATAGGTTTTTGGGAGTCTGTGCTCTTTCTGAGATGTGGGAATTGAGGGGGGGGTGGCAGGAGTTATAGAAGTAAATGTAACATTCAAATAAACGCACACCAGAAGGACTATAGATTTCCAGCAGAGTACTTGACTTTTTTATTTTTCTTAATACATAGTGTTCCAGTCTGAAAAAGTAAAAGCCCATCAACTTTTATGAACAATAAATAAAGTTCTAGGAAGCAGTGTCCTGAGGATTGAGAGGAAGGAGACTATGTGAATCCAATCCACTAAGTACAAAAAGCAAACAAAATAATTTTCAGACACCAGCTGAATAACAATAATAATAATGGCTACCATTTAGGAGGTGGCTACTGTCTTGTACTTTATATGTTTTATTTCTGTATAAAATCTCTGTATATTAGGTACCTCTGTATGCTCTCTTCTCTTACCCGTTGAACAGAAAATCTCTCTGTTTACCATTAACCTGAATTCCCACCCAGAACAGGTAAGGAATTACTTGCTTTCTCCTGACCACGGAGAGTCATTGAACACTTACAGATTCTAAAAATCCTACATACCCCTTAAATATATATATATTTAAGGCATTTCTAATTGAGATATAAAAGATAAGCTACAGATTCTTCTTAATGGGAGCTTTTTAAATCCCAACATAAACATCGCCTTTAAGAGAAAAAAAAGTTCCCCAGACTTTGGAAATGAAAGCGGCATGTTAGGGAGAATGTAGTGTGAGAACTGTTTCTTGTTGTTATGTTAAGGAATCAAGCCAGGATTTAAGATTTTCCTTCCTTAACACTTTTGTGAAAGATGGAGACCAGCCATAAGGTCTATACATTTGTAATACATTTTAAATACTGAATTACAGAAAGTTCTCTAAGACATTCATAGGTCATTACAATTCAGATAGCATAACTTTCCACATTAACTGCACTTTTAATATATTCTGTTTATGCTGTATGCACAACTGAGTACAAAATATATATACGAATGAGTTAGAAATGCCACATCTACAGGAAGGAAGACTTGAAAGGCTGTTGTTCTTACGGTAGAACTCCAGCCATGAGGGCTTAGAAATTACCCTGGGAACGGTCTGAAAGCCGTTTTGGAGTCTGAATACTGTATCAAAAAGTCATGTGAGCCCCATTTGGAGTGGGTGTGTGGGAATGGAGACTAGGCACAGGAACTGCTGTGGGAACACAGACAATTCTGCAATAATAAACATAAATGACATAGTGCAGTTCTTCCAAATTACTTTGCAATATCCACAGTTTATTTTTTGTTATGCAGGAAGAAAAAGAGCACAAAACATCTCAGAGTACATCTTCAAATAAAACTGCATTTTAAGATGGCAACCTTATGTATAGGATCATAAATAAATATTTGTATCATAGACACATTTCTGGCTATGATGACAAAACAAGAACCAAGTTTACCCTCCTTCCATTAATAATTAGAAAAGCTGATCAAATATATGGAACAACTATTTTCAGACACCAGACAATAGGTTCTCAGGACTTTTGTCCCTAAGAGAAGGGAAACAGGAGGGATACAGCATTACCTCAACTTCACCCTGGAGGCACATTCCGCCCGAGGGGCGGAGAAGGAATCCCAGACAGAGTCCAGTGGTATGGCTGACTGGAAGTAACAGAAACCAGGGTTTGGAGAGACATATGTGGCTAGAATTTGTGCAGCAGAGTTTCAGAAAGAGGAAGCTATATATACAAAGAACATTGAGGGGCACTCGAAAATTTGCTAAGCACTAAGACATGCATGACGCCCTGGCTGGTGTAGCTCAGTGGATTGAGCGAGGGCCTTCGAACCACACAATCGCAGATCGATTCCCAGTCGGGGCACATGCCTGGGTTGCTGGCCAGTTCCCAGTTCCCAGTTCCCGGCAGGAGACGAATGAAAAGTAACCATACATTGATAGTTCTTTCTCTCTCTCTCTCTCTCTCCTTCCCTTCCCATCTAAGATAAATAAATAAAATCTTAAAAAAAAAAAAAAGACATGCATGAACGGGTGAAATTCTACAGACCAGGAAGAAAGTGACTGGAAAGCTGAACAATTCACAAAGCTCACAACAAACTGGGAGCCATTTGAGTTCTCACCAGCCTGACTGGAGGGAGAGTCCTGCTGATCATTTGGCATTAAGATTTTTCCTCCTTTAACACTTCTGTGAAAGATGGAGACCAGCCATAAGGTCTATACATTTATAAGATATTTTAAACACTGAACTGCAGAAAGTTCTCTATCAGCAGAGAACCCAGTGAGTCATGCCTTAGTAATAAGGTTAAAGAAAGCTTAGAAAAAGTCCAGATGTACATTTAAAGGCTTAAAAAAAGAGTATCTTAAAAGGATCCAGAAAAACAAAACATAATAAATACAGAGAAACAAAGATAAGAATGGCATGCTTCTCGTTAGAAACCATGAAATCTAGAAGAAAGTGGAGAGATATCTTTAAAGTGTTGAAAGAAGAAACTGTCAACCAATGTGGAGGAAAAGCATCATTCCAAAAATGAAGGTAAGTAAAAGTTTTTGCAGACAAACAGTAATGGAGAGAATTCACCACCCACAACTGAACATTAGAAGAAAAGTTTTAAAAGTTCTTCAAGTAGAGGGAAAATGATATCAGTTAGACACTCAAATATACACAAATGTATAAAAAGCATTAAAATGGCAAGTATGAGGATAAATATATAATACTTTTTCTTTCATTGCTTTTAAAAAATAATTAACACTATAGCAAAAATACTTATAATATACTATGTTGTATATAAAATACACAAAAATAAAATCAATGATAAAAACAGCACAAAGAAGGCCCTGGCTGGTGTAGCTCAGTGGATTGAGCGCGGGCCTGTGAACCAGAGGATCGCAGTTCAATTCCCAGCCAGGACACATGCCTGGGTTGCAGGCCGGTTCCCTGCAGGCCAACTCCCAGCAGGGGACACACGAATGGAAACCATACATTGATATTTCTCTCCCTCTCCTTCCCCTCTAAAGATAAATAAATAAATAAAATCTTAAAAAAAAACAGCACAAAGAACAGGAGAGAGTACATGGAAGTATATTATAAAATTCTTACATTACATACTACATATAATACTATTTGAAAGTACACTGTGAAAAAAGTACACTGTAATAAATTAAAAAGTATGTATTGTAAATGTAAGAGCAACTATGAGGAAAAGAAACAAAGAAATGACTAATATGAGATTGAATCATTAATTACTCAATTAACAAAAAATGCAGAAAAAGAGGGAAAAGAAACGAAGAGCAGATGGGAAAAAAATAGAAAACAAATATTAATGTGATAACTTTATATGCTGCCATATAGATATTTCTATTAAATCAATGTAATTACTAATAATATTAAATGTCACTCTAATGAAACCAAGTATATTCTGTCTCAAAAATCTACTTTAAATAGGAAGACATAGATTAATTAAAAGCAATAGGCTAGAATAAGACAAACCATTCAAACACTAAATATAAGAAAGCTGGGTAGCTAGACTGATATCAGAGAAAGTAGACCTTAGAACAAGATATACTCAGGAACAAGAAGGGACATTCTATCATGATAAAGGGTGATTCACCTAGAAGATATGACAATCCCCAAAATGAATGCCCTCAATAGCAAAGCTTCAATATACGTGAACCGAAAACTGATAAAACTGAAAGATGCAATAGACAAATCCACAATTATACTTGGAAACTTCCTCTTACAGCAATTGATACAACAATTGAAGGATCAGTAAGTATATAAAATGCTTGAAAAGTACAATTAACCAAATTGGAGTAATTTATATTTAGAACCCACTGCAAAATAACAGGAAAATGCACATTTATTCATTTCACTTTTTATTTTATTGATTATTCTATTACAGTTGTTCCAATTTCCCCCCCTATGCCTCCCTCCAACCAGTACCCCGACTCCCTCAGATAATTGCCACACCATTGTTCATGTCGGTGGGTCCTGTGGATAAGATCATTGGCTACTCCACTTCCTATACTATAATTTACATCCCCATGACTATTCTGTAACTGCCTGTTTGTACTTCTTAATCCCCTCAACTCTTCACTCATTCTCCACCTACATTCTATACCCTCTCACCTGGCAAACATCAAAACAATCTCCATATCCATGATTCTGTGTCTATTCTTCTTGTTTGCTTAATTTGTTCTTTAGATTCAATTGTTGATAGAGACATATTTATTGCCATTTTATTGTTCATAGTTTTGATCTTCTTTTTCTTACATAAGTCCCTTTAACATTACATATAATAATGGTTTGGTGATGATAAACTTCTTTAGTTTTTTCTTCTCTGGGATCTTTATCTGCCCTTTGATTCTAAATAACTTTGCTGGGTAGAGCAATCTTGGCTGTAGGTCCCCACTTTTCATGACTTTCATTATTTCTTGCCAATCCCTTCTAGTCTACTAAGTTTCTTTTGAGAAATCAGCTGACAGTCTTATGGGAACTCCCTTGTAAGTAACTCACTGCTTTTCTCTTGCTGCTTTCCAAGATTCTCTCTTTATCTTTAACCTTTGGCATTATAATTGTGCGTTTTGGAGTGGGCCTCTTTGCATCCATCTTGTTGGGACTCTCTGTGCTTCCTGGACTTGCATATCTATTTCCTTTACCAAATTAGGGAAGTTTTATTTCATTATTTTTTCAAATAGACTTCCAATTTCTTGCTCTTTCTCTTCTCCTTCTAGCACCCCTATGATGTGAATGTTGGAATTCATGAAGTTGTCCCAGAGACTGTTTACACTATCCTTGTTTTTTTAATTCATTTTTTCTTCTTGTTGTTCTGATTGCTTGTTTTTTGCTTCCTTATGTTCCAAATCATTAATTTGATTTTCCACTTCATCCATTCTATTGTTGTTTCCCTGTCAATTGTTCTTTATTTCAATTAGTGTATCCATCATTTCTGACTGCATCTTTTTTATGCTGCTGCAGTCCTAAGTTCCTTGAGTATCCTTAAAACCAGCGTTTTGAACTCTGCATCTGATAGATTGCTTATCTTCATTTTGTCTAGTTCTTTTTCTGGAGTTTTGATCTGTTCTTTCATTCAGGCCATGTTGCTTTGCCTCCTCATTTTGGCAGCCTCCTTATGTTTGTTTCTATGTATTATGTACAGCTGCTATGATTCCCTGTCTTGATAGTGTGGCCTAATGTAATAGGTGTCCTGTAGAGTCAGTGGCACAACCTCCCCTATCACCCAAGCCTAGTATTTCAGGTGTGCCCTTCATGTGGGCTGAGTACACTCTCCTCTTGTAGTTGAGCTTTGGTTGCTGTTGGCAGATCAATGGGAAAGATTTACTCAGGCCAGTCAGCAGCAAGGATTGTCTGTGACCACTGACCACAAATCCCCACCATCTGTGGAGAATCAGCTGTGCAAGGGCAGGATGGTGGTGCTCCATTGTGGTCTATAGCTGTCCACTGGGTATGTAGGCTCTGGGGTTTCCTGGGTGGTGCAGGCCAAGGGTACTCCCCACCTGCGTTCTGCCCTGGGCCACCCTGCATGAACTCTAAAGCAATTTGAGATGGCTGCTACTTTTGCTAGATGTGGAGATCCTCAGGTGAAGCCAAGCTGTGAATCTAGGCTGGCTGCTGCTAGTACCAGGCCTGGGGCCAATTAGCAAGTGTTATGGGAGCTGGGGACTTAATGACAACTACTTTGTAAGTAGTTGTCAGACTTCCATTCAGCTCAATTTCTGATGTTTCTGAGTGATGGTTGTTCTATATTTTAGCTGTAATTTTGATGTGGTTATTGAGGAGGCAAGCCATGTTTACCTATTCTGCCATCTTGACTGCAAGTTCTAGAATGTACATTTTTTCCATGTGCACATGTAACATTTGCCGAGATATACCACAGGCTAACCCACTGATATTATACAAAGAATATTCTCTGACCACAGAGATTTAAAGTAGAAGTCAATAACAAAAATATCTGGAAAATCTACAAATATTTGAAAATTAAACAAAGGGTTCTGAATAACTCATCAGTCAAGAAGCACAAGGAAAATTAGAAAATATGTGAACTGAATCAAAATGAAAAAAAGTCAGACTTTTAGATGTAGGTAAAGTGACAGTTAAAGAGAATTTTACAGTTTTAAAAGCTTTTATTGAAACAGAAGAAGGGTCCAAATTCTACTTAAGTCTAAAAATTTTACAAAAAAGAGCAAATCAAATCTAAACCAAAAAGAATGCATATAATAAAAATATAAATTAATAAGTCGGAGACAACAAAGTCTATGAATCCAGAAACTGATTTTCTAAAATGTCAATAAAAATTGATAAACTGCTAGCAAAACTGGCCAATAAAAAATGTAGCAGACACTAGTTACTGACATGAGGACCCTATGGGTATTGAAAAGGTAAGAAAGGAATAACATAAGCAAATTTATGTAAATAAATTAACAACTTACATAAAATGAATATATTGCTAAAAATACCCAAAGTACCAAAATTCACTCAAAAACTATTTTAAAATGTGAATTTCCCCTTATTTACTAAAGAAATTAAATTTGTATTCAAAACCTGCTTACAAAGACAACGCCAGTCTCAGAAAAATTCTCTGGCAAAATCTATAAAATTCATAAGGAAGAAATAATACCAACTTTACACAAACATTTTCATAAAATTGAATAGGAAACCCTTCACAATACATATAATAAGGCCAGATTTGCCCAGATACCAAACCTTCCTCCCAAAAAAGACATTATAAATAAAATTGCAGTAAAAATGTCTCAGAATATGGATACAAAAATTCTTAACAAAGTTGAGCTAATCAAATTACGCACTACATATATATTTTTTAAAGTACACCATGACCAAGTGGTGTTTATAGTGTTTATCCCAGGAATTCAAGGTTAGTTTCAGATTCTTTTTTTGTAAAGTACACTTTATTGATTATGCTATTAGAGTTATCCCATTTTTTCTCTCCTTTATTCCCCTCCACTCCCCACCCCCACCATCCCACCATAACCTGTCTTGCCCTTAGTTCATGTCCATGGGTCATACATACAAGTACTTTGTCTTTCCCATTTCCCATACTATTCTTAACCTCCTGCTATTTTGTACCTACCATTTCTGCTTCTTACTCTCTGTTAGTTTTCCCCCATTCTCCTGCATCCCCCACCCTGCTGGTAACCCTCCATGTGATTTCCATTTCTATTATTCTGTTCCTGTTCTGTTTGCTTAGTTTGTTTTTTTAGGTTCAGTTATTGATAGTTGTGAGTTTACTGTCATTCTACCGTTCATATTTTTATCTTCTTTTTCTTATATGAGTCCCTTTAACATTGCATATAATAAGGGCTTAGAGATGATGAACTCCTTTAACTTGACTTTGCCTGGGAAGCACTTTATCTGCCCTTCTATTCTAAATGATAGCTTTGCTAAATAGAGTAATCCAGCTTGTAGTTCCTTGCCTTTAATGACTTGGAATACTTCTTTCCAGTCCCTCTTGCCTGTAAGATTTGTTTTGAGAAATCAGTTGATAGTCTTATAGGAACTCCTTTGCAGGTAACTGTCTCTTTTTCTCTTGCTGCTTTTAAGATTCTCTCCTTATCTTTATCTTGGGAACTATAATTATGATGTGCCTTGACATGTGCTCCCTTGGGTCCAACTCCTTTGGGATTCTCTGAACTTCCTGGACTTCCTGGAAGTCTATTTCCTTTGTCAGATTAAGGAAGTTCTCCTTTATTATTTTTTCAAATAAGTTTTCAATTCCTCAGTCTTCCTCTTCTCCTTCTGGCATCCCCATGCTTCAGATGTTGAAACATTTGGAGTTGTCCTGGAGGTTCCTACTAAGCCTGTCCTCATTTTTCTGAATTCTTGTTTCTTCATTCTGTTCTGGTTGAATTTTATTTCTCCCTTCCACTCCAAATCATTGCTTTCAGTCCCAGTTTCCTTCCCTTCACTGTTGGTTTCCTGTACAGTTTCCTTTATTTCACTTTTCATAGCCTTCACTTTTTCTTCTATTTTGTGACCATACTCAACCATTCCTGGGAGCCTCCTGATTACCAGTATTTTAACTGTGCATGTGAGAGGTTGGCTGTCTCTTCATCGCTTGGTTCTATTTTTGGAGCTTTGATCTGTTCTTTCATTTGGGCTATATTTTTTGATTCAACACACCTGTTACACTTAAGGGGTGGAGCCTTAGGTATTCACCAGGGTGGGACAACCCACATGGCTGCACTAGTGGCACTGTATGTGTGGGAGAGATCTGAGAGGGAAAAGTGCTGCTTGCTCAGCTCTCTGCCAGCTTTCAGTCACTTCCTCTGCTACCCACAAGCAAATTGGGCCCAGGTAGGTGGGTTTGTCAAAGTCCTAGGACCCTGTGGGTCTCTCCAATGAACTCTCCTATGAGGCTGGGAGTTTCTCCTGCTGCTGCAATCCCTACAGGCACTCACAGGTACAGATTTGAGGTTTCCTTTTCCAGTACTGGAATCCTGGGTTTCATGGTCCACCTCAATCCCCAGTGGTTCCTCCCACCTTTCACAGGCAAATGTGGGGCCGCCCAGTCCACCAGCCCCCCGCTTACGACAAGTCCTCTCCACCCCAGCTGCCTATCTCTGCCCCTCCTACCAGTCTGGGTGAATGTTTCTCCTTTAACTCCTTGGTTGTCTGACTTCCATATATCAATTTTCTGGCAGTTCTGGTTATTTTTTGTTTTTAAATTTGTTGTTGTCCTTCTTTTGGTAGCACGAGGAAGCAACAAAAAGTTTATCTGCCTACACCTCCATTTTGGCTGGAAGTCCCTAGTTTCACATTCAAAAGTCAATCAATTTGCAAAAAAATGAAGCTGGATTCTCCTCAGATGTCATATATGAAAACTAAAAATGGGTCAAAGACTTAAAATTAAAAGCTAAGGTTATAAAACTCTTAGAAGAAAACATAGGGGCAAATCTTCATGACCTTTGGTTTGGCAATGTTTTCTCAAGTATGACACTGAAAACACAAGCAGCAAAAGAAAAATAGATAAACTAGACTTCATCAAAATTAAAAACTTTTGGACATCAAAGGACACTAACATGACTGAAAAGATCGCCCAGAGAATGAAAGAAAATATTTGAAAATCATATATCGGATAAGGGTTGATAATCTAAAATATAGAAAGAACTCTTATTTTTTAAAAAAAGAACTCTTACAATTCAATTACAAAAAGACAACCAACTTTAAAAAGGGGCAAAGAATTTGAATAGACTTTGACCCAAAGAAAACATACAAGTGACTGACAAATACTTTGGGGAAAGGCCATGCAAAACCACAGTGAGATGTTACTTCATACCCACTAGGATAACTATAACTTAAAAAATATATAAGGAAAATCCAAAGTGTTATCAATGATGTGGATAAACTAGAACCCTTACACATTGTTGACGGTGGGAATGTAAATGGTGAAATTGCTATGGAAAACAGTTTGTCAGTTCCTCAAAAAGTCCCCATATGACTTAGCAATTCTACTCCTAGTACGCCAAGTGTGTCCAGAAAGTATCCAGCCACATGCTATGAAAAATAAAGATATTTCTTGAAAAAGATACAAGATATGACTGGGCCTTCATTTCTGGATCAGAGCTGCAGACCCACGATTCATCTCCGGTTATGACCTTCTTGAGCAAATCTGGTTCATGGGTAGCAGTTTGAATCAAGTCATTACTGACTGCAGCAAAATGCTTCTTCTGCTCTGGTAGCAGAAGCTGTGGAATGAATTTTGCCACGACACATCTCATTCCTGAGCACAAGAAAATAATAAACTCATCACTCCTTACATATTATTCGTGGGCCTATTTTAATCTTTAGCCAGTTGAGGTTCTAGAATATGTATTTAGGAACCAGCAGTTGTTTCAATTCTGTAAAGACCTTGATGACAGATCAGACAGTCGGTTCCCATGTGAGACCCAACGTGATATGGGAACATGATTTTTAGGCCTGTAAAAGCAGTCATTGAAACCACACAGACGTTGTTGGGGCCAAGTGAAAGGAGGGTCACAGGAGTACCCCTGTCCACCCCAGCTGTGTGTCAGATCAGACACTAGTGAAAGAATTGCTTTCTCTTGGCTTCTGGCTGAGCCGCACTTGGCACTGGCACCGAAACTATGGATCACGGGCTTCTCACTCTATTACCCCATTTCTCAGATAAGTTTCTGCAACCAGTGATTCCACTGGTTCTCATCTCTCCACAGATTATGGTTCATTTATATAGAGCAATATTCTTCAGCTAACAAATTATGAGCTACCTGCCTCCTTGCAAACTATCTTAGAGTCACTCTAATGCTGGTTATAAGGAAAGGCTTCCAGAGGGAGGGGAGCCTTTATTTCGACCATTCCTTCACTCTGGTTTGCTTCAAACTATTCTCAATACAGCAGCCAAGGTGATGCTCCCACAACTTTAGTCAGATTCCATCTGGCTCAGAGTCTTTACAGAAGATACAAGGGCCTCTGCAGTCTTCCACCAATCCAGAAGCCGGGGTCATCTGGATCAGAGGACATGTACCCTGGTGTATGCAGGGGAAAGTAGACCCTTTGAGAGGTAGGAGACCTAGGTTCCAGTCCCCTCTTCACAATTTTTGCCAAATAGCATCAAATCTAAGACACCATTGATCATACAAAACACCATCACTTTAAGTACCACTAAGAATAAAAAATGTTGCCCATTAAACTATGATATAATGGCCAAAGGACAATCCGATGAGATGTAAGAATTGGCCCCAGTAGTCTCTCACAGCTTGGGATTTTTTTCACATATACTGAGGAATTAGATAATTTCTTCTGCATTCAGTTTAGTTATATGATATGTAATAGGTAATCCTTTTGCACATATCTAAATGACAAAACATGAGTCTAGCTTTATATACTGGTGGGTATCTTTTCTTTATTAAAAGCACTTGGCTGCTACTTTGCAAAAAGACAAAACAAAACTGAAATTGCATCATTCCTCCGATGACAAATATTTGCTTTATCAATATCAAACGCATATACCCCAGGGTCTATTTCCTTGATTCTGTATAACCGTGTAAACAAGGTTTTGTTTCAGGGCCAAATCACGGTGCAACCCTTTTGAAGTCATCTTAATCAGCAATTAAACTCACTCCATGTACAAGCAACAATGCACTTACCCTGATTGAAATATCGGATTTGTTGAAAACATTAAAAGCTAAGACTGAGTAGACACATTCACAGGCAACAACGAACGAATCACAACCCCTGCCTGGCCGAGAGCAGTTTGAGATGCTGCCCCACCAGCAGCAGTGATCACAGACTCAGACCGGTAACAGGTCCCAAGACACACCTGTCTTCAGTCTAGCACTTCCCTCAGCTTTAGAGTAGGAAACGGGGCAGGAAATAGAGTATGCACAGTATCTGCAATCTCATAGGAAGACCCAGCAACCTCCTTGCTTCCCTCCACCATATGGGGGATACGTGGCTGCTGGGGATGAGGGGTATGGTTCGCCTCTCCTGGGAACACCATTGTCTCAGTTTCCTACTGGCCTTGATATTGCTCCAGGTCTGCGAGCCCAAGGCCACAGGACAACTCCAAGCTCTCCCAGGCCAGGTGCAGTCCCAGGAATATAGAGTTTCACAATAATCAAGATAGATATTCCACCCCACGTACAGAGCAAGGTCGTCTTCCCAGGCAGGTTAATGGGAAAGGTTCCGGGCCATTGACTGCAAAACACACCCCAATTCCAGGGTCACTACAATTGGAAACAGTACATCTCAGGAAGAACCAAAGTGCTGCTTTTATCAATCACTTTAACTGCCAACCCTCCTTGCCTCAACTGAAGCGTGGGTGATAATATTGGGGGGCATTTAAAGGGAGAGCCTCTTGTGTTTTCTTTTCCGCTCTCAAATCTAACTGTGAACCTATGACTTGAATGTGTGTAAGCTGTTGGAGTTTAAAATGGTCTCACAGTTACTATCATACAAGGCACACATGCCTCCCAGCCATATACTGGAAGCCCTGGCAGCTCAAGTCACAGAGCCCCTGGGTGTTCTGTGCCCTGGGACACGGGGCAATGACATTGGGCCTGAAGGGCTCCATGAGCTTCTGAAGTTGCGAATAATAACAGCCACCGGTTTTGACCCCCTAGTGTATACCAAGCACTCCACCTACATTATCTCATTTAAGTATGACAATAACCATGTGAGGTATTACTCTTCCCAGGCTACAGATGAGGAAGCATTGACCATGTGGACTAAATAAGTAAATAAAATAAAATAAAGATTCTATGGAAAGCAACATTAGAGGGTGATCTGATCATAAATTCCTGACTGGGCAGGTCATAGAGGGATGTTACGCCCTAGACATATAACTTTTTAGTAAAAGGGTTATGTTTGCTGTAAGCAAGCCCTGTCCGTTGTTTCTATGCATCTAGGTTAACACACCTTAGAAATAAACTATGACCAAAAAAAAAAAGGAAATAAACTATGACCACCCCCTAGAAAGCCCATCCTCTTGTTAACTATCCTGTAATCTAATCCCTACCTTGCTTTCTTACACCTCCACGTAATCTTCCTTACTTTCTCTTCTTAATTTCAAATGCGCAAAAGAAACGGCAAACCGCTATTCTCTGGAGCACTTGAGATCTTGCTCTCCGGCCTATGCCATCAGTTTGACTCAAATAAACCCTTATTGGCACCCTCTACGGTCTGGGTGATCCTAAATTACACGGGTTAATGATGGAGCTGGGATCAGGACCCAGGTAGCCTGCTTCAGAGTGCGAGCTCTTAACCACCACACTCACCATCTCTCACCAACAGTCACCCTGTCTCACATAAGATTCAATGCCACTCACACAAGATTCAACGCCATTAATAAAAGGTTACTTCATATAAGCAGTGGCATTGGGCCCCTTTAAATAACAACCAGAGAACTCAGACAATAACACTTTCATTAGTCAATTGTGGGGGACGTGGTGTGAAAAGGGAGATGACTCTGCAATGTGGCTTCAGAAACAAATTGGCCTCCTCAAAAAAAAAGAGTATGACTATATCTCAGTGACAATGTGTTACAGGCTGAATATAGAATCCCAAATTCATAGGTTGGAGTCCTGGCCCCTAGTACTTCAGAAGGTAACTATTTGGAGACAAAGCCTTAAAGGAGGTAATTAACATTAACTAAGGTCATGAGGGTGCGTCCTATTCCAATAGGACTGGGACCTTTATACAAGGAGATTAGGACACAGATGCACAGAGGGAAGACCACGTGAAGGCCCGGGGAGGAGACAGTGAAGCGTAGCAGAACACACCACCCTCAGAGATGCCTCTTTGGCATAAGGATTATTTTGAGGTGATCATTAAAAAAAAAAAAACCTGCACACAGGAGAAACTCTGAAAGCAGAGTAGAAGCTACACCTTTTCAAGGAAAAACTGCATTAGAAAGGGGGCCTGTACCAGGAAGAAAGCTATTACCAGAAATCACTTGTTTATCTGAGAGATTTATCTGCATGGCGGGGCAATCTTTGTTGAGCAAACATTTGCTCTTCCATCTTCCCCCCCTACCCCCACCCCTGCCACTTGAAGCCTCAGATCTTAGCTCAGGATATTTTATTTATATAGATAGATAGATAGATAGATAGATATACATACCCACACACATGCCCCAATCATATGGCTGCCTTTTGAGTCTGGTATCTTTGTGAGGCTACCATATATAATTTAAAATGTTTTTCTTCTATAAATCTATGTTGTCTCACAGGGGGACTTCAGCCAAGAGCCTGGGAGAAGTGAGGAAAAATTATTTTTCCTCCCCTACAATGGCCACCTACAAGCTAATGAGAGAGGTTCTCAAAAGAAATCAATCCTGCCAACAACCTGATCGTGGACTTCCAGGCTCCAGAACTGTGAGGAAGTTAATTTCTGTCGTAAGAGCCACCCAGTCTGCGGCACTTTGCCATGGCTGCCCTAGCAGACTCATGCACAGTCCTATGTATTCACCGTACCATTTTCTCTTTCTAGACGCAGGAAACCTGTCCTAGTTCCCGTGCACCGGAGTGAGATCCATGTCACGGGTTGTGACCAAAGGACTGTAAATAAGAGAAGCATGCTTCATTTCCGACTGAGGCATTTCAGAGGGAGTGTTAATTTCCAGTCCCTCCCCCTTCCTGCATTGGGACCATGGAAACTATGTGTTCTAGATAGCGCGTTTACAAGACAGCAGAGTGCCTGTCAGTCTGACTCCCAATGTAGTTGTGTGGAGCTGGGCATCCTGCTGACCTACTTTGGACACATAATGTGAATGGGAAATAAACATTTTTTAAGACACTGAGGTTTCAGGGTTAACTTGTAACTGCAGCCTAGCTTAGCCTCATCTTGCACACAAATCTACCTCAAAAATATCAGGGTACCAAAACCCAGATATTTCAGAAGTTCGTGTGCCAGTAGGTGAAAGCACATTAAATTTCTGTTTAGGTAAAAAAAAAAAAGTCAAATATGAAAAGTTTCATCTGTTCAACCTCTGGTTGTACCTATTTCCACAAAATGCATTGGCAGCTAACAAGTCCTACCACCCCTGTTCACAGATGGCAACCTGATACACAGGTGATACCTTCAGATTCACTAATTTACCAACAGCCCAAAACATGTTAGTGGAAGAACTGGAGCACAAACCATAAATTACATTTCTTTTCGTGAAGGCAAGATGGCAATGTCTCTTAAAGAGGACTCAGCAATTCCACCCTAAAGAATTGACCCACTGGGACTATCTGAACAGGTGTACATATGTACATAAATAAGAAGATTCACTATGCCAGCACTATATATGTCGTAGTGAAAATTTAGAAATATTCCTATGCTCATTCACAGAGAATTGGTTAAATAAATTACAGTTCATCCATCTGCACTCAAATCAATAGTGTTCAAGAGAGTGAGGTCAGTCTCTTTGCTCACATGGAAAGATATCTAAGTTGTATCGGAAAAAATCAAGAGAAGACAAAATATAAAAAGAAAAGAAAATCACCACTCATTAAAGGCTTATTAACCTCTATGCCTTGACACTTACTAGGCACCTTTTGCCCGCCCCTCTTCCTCCCTCTCACATAATGCTTGCGTCATTGTAAATAAACCCACATACCCTGTCCAACTCTACTGCCGACCAGCCATGTGATCTCGGGCAAGGAGCTTTGGTCCCCTCACCTCAAAAACTGGAAAAATAACAGTTCTGCCTTCAGAAGGTGCTAATAAGATTACATGAGACTGTGCACCAAAAAAAGTGTGCAGAAGGACCCCTGGCACACAGTGCTTCACAGACATCAGCCATTATGACAGTGATGATGACATCCATCTCCAGAACCTGAAGAAATGAGGATTCTTGTAGTTTGTGTTGTACTTACTTCTGCTTATTTTTTTAAAAAATCTCTTTTAACAAATTATCTAGTAAGCAAACATAATAAATCATCCTGCTTATTTCTTTTCCTAAAATTAAATTAAAAGGCAATGCTTTTTAAAGGAGTGCTTACCTCAATAAACTCTAGCAATATTAGGCATCCCCATATCTAATGTAGATTCCAAAGATAATTTTGTGATTTCATTACCAAACCGATAAGCTGCCTCTGAGACAAGTTAATATTAATTGAGTCGTTCCCAGGTGCCGCCACGATATCTGCAGCACTGAGCCCTCTGGTACTGAGGGATCAGTTTGGGGTTTCTCCTCTATTCTTTTCTGGAATATGGTTATGAGAAGGGTCTTTCAAATGCACAGGAAGAATCTTATATGAAATCACACTCTAACTTAAAGCAGACCTTTATTTAAGGTCTTTTCTTTTTTTAAAAGATTATACTTATTTAATCTTTAATTTTTAGAGAGAGGGGAAGGGAGGGAGAAAGAGAGGAGAGAAACATCAATGCGTGGTTGCCTCTCACGCCCCCAACTGGGGACCTGACCCACAACCCAGGCATGTGCCCTGACTAGGAACTGAACCAGCGACCCAGCACTTAATCCACTGAGCCACACCAGCCAGGGCCAAACCAGACTTTCTATGTGAGGTCCTTTGCAGGGCATTCCAAGTATTAACTAAACCAGCCAGGTTTACTTCCACAAACATTAAGCCTGAAAGATTTGAGTAGCTCTATAAAGAGATTGGAATTAAAATTCAATTTACCCACAGTTCTGCTCCAGTATCTTTTCAGACCATGGGTGCTGTGTGGAACCAGTACAATCTAGACTACAAAGAACTAGTGAGCATTCCTAGACTTCCTAAGCTTGGCAAATTACTGTCATAGTAGACCCCAGAATTAAGAGTTCTTTTTGAAACTTTCATGGCAGCTGAGGCCCAGACAGGTTATGTGGCTTGCCCAAAGTTTCACAGCTGGTCAGTGGTATAATTAGGGCTGGAACTGGCTTCCCAATGCTGGCAAATTATCGTCCTTCCGTTTTTGCTTCTTGGAAAACCGAACTAGGTTAAAATAGCTCATTCAAGGTCGCCAGGGCAGACAAGCAGAACTTGCAGTGCCAGCCCTCAGATTATAAAATCCTAGACCGAGAGTCCTCTGCCCCTCACCTATCCCCCACGGGACCTGTGTGAATGCTTTTCTTGAGTGTCTCCCAACACACAGTTTAGAGGAAGTCTCTCTACTGGGTTAGCACTACGTGTTTAACTCCAGGTTCCTACACCAGCTCGTGACTGTCAGAACAGGCACGCCCCCCAGCGCCCTGGCCGGGTAGCGGCCTGCTAAGGTTGCATGGGGCAGATGGACACCCACCGCTGTAGTGCGGTGGTCTTGCAGGTCGCCCACAGCAGCTCAGCAGTGACATTTTTCCGTGATTGGCAACATGGAGCCGGTAAACCGGTGCCGGATTGAATCAGAAGCGGAATGGATGGGCATGGGTAGTCTAGAGGGTATACAGAGAAGCCTGCTGAAGACCGGGGACCCCTAGTCAAGTCTTTGAAAAAGGCCAGAACAAGCCCCACCTCCTGCAACAATCCAGGGGATCACAAGTACTTGATCCTGGTAACTAGGGGCACTTCCGTGGACACTGCCGCACTGGAGAGCGCCCCCCGCCCCAAGTTCAATGTGTCAGCTGCCTCTGCAGCTTCCCCCTCGGACGAAGTGCCCCTCCCTGCTCCGCAGACCGTTCTCCTTGGCACCTTTCTGCGACCCACGCATGAGACCCTTCTTTGTACTCATGTTCCATCTCCCCCACAAGCGGCGGGTAGTTTGAACCTCACGCTAGGTCTGTCTGCCCGACAAGCGCTGTCCCAGCAGCCCTGCGGGGTGAAAGCGGGTTCCCCCACCACGAAGTCGAAGTCGCCAGAGAGCGCTGATGTGAGGGCAGTGAGGCTTCACGTGCCAGAACAGCCCCCTCCTCCTTCAGGTCTGGGGCTGACGAACGGGAGGCAGCTACGCAGCCACCTGAAGCACAGGGAGGAAAGCAGAGGCACCGCCGCAGAAAGCGTGGGAACTCCAGCGCAACAGGAGCCAGCGGAGCTGGCCCGACCTCGCAATAGCTGGGCTAATGCCCAGGAAGGCGCTGCTGCTTTCTGTGCAGCGCGGTCCAAAAGCGAAGAGCGACTGGTAGTGGGCGATTATTTTATTTGTAATTTTAAGCCTGATGGTTACACCAGACACTGGAGGTGCTTCCCTCCCGGAAAGAAAGAACGGAGTTGGCCACCGGGACACCCAGAGACTGGTGGAAACAAGAAAGAACCCCTTCTCAGCAGCGGGGGTGCCTGAAAGGGGACCAAGGGACAGCTCTTGGTTTGTGCCTGTGCCTACTGCGTGTTCAACCCAGCTTGGCCCCGTGTGCCCAGATGCCCAGGTGGAACAGGGCGGCCCTTGGACACACAGACCCGACAAGGGGCGCTCACCTGGCCGGTGCTGGGCCGGCAGCGAGGATGGTCCATGCCGGCAGCAGGGGGCTTCTGGGCACCCGGCTCAGAGGGCACAGATCTGCTGGACCCTGCACCCCGCACCCCAGAGCTGGTGACCACGTGAAGGGTCTGTAGATCCGATCCAACGGACTCTGGCCGCGAGCCTGAGCCTCTTTGCGCCTTCAGTCCTGAGGCACGTCCGAGGCCGGAGGGTGCCTGGGTCCTAGCGCCCCTCCCGGGTGTGGAGCCTGACTTTCAGCCTGATTACCACCCCACCCCACCCCCAGGGGCTCTGCTCCGGGCAGCTCCTCTCTTCCCTAGGGGACAGTGTCAGGGGGCGGGGTGGGGGGGGGGGCAAGCTTCCTCTTCTTCGTGCCCACCCCCCTCCACTCTCCTCTTCTTGCGCCTACACCCCCAAGAAAACACTAAAGGATCAGATTCTCCTCGTTCCCCAACTCAAATTTGTATTCACTGTTATTTTTAAGAGATTCTAAAATCAGATACATTAGTCATAATTATATATAATATATAACAAAGATCATTCTTCCCCAAAGCAAAGGAGGACTTTGGTATTCAAATGAATATATAAACAATACTTTGCGTGTCCACGATTACTTCTCAGTCTTAACTGTGTGGACAATTTACCAACGTGAGTCAAATAAATCAAACCAAAGGTGCTGCTGCCCTTCCTGTCTCCCTCTCAATCTATTTAAGGAGCTGGAATCAAACGACTGAGCAGACATACAGTTTTCTGGCACTTTCAAAAAGTAATAAATTGTACCTAATTAAATCCCTCAGCTGCAAATAAACCCAGCATCTTGCTTCTGGTTATTATCACGCCAGCCCCATACCTGGCTCCTGTAGGAAGGAGGGATTTCTAATAGAGTCCCAGCAAGCATCCGCAAAGGCCTTTCCTTTCTCAGCTGCCCACAGGAGCCGAATCAGCGCAGCCGAAACCGAGACTAACAACAGCGATCTTTCCCTGCTGACCTTCTCTTCAGAGAGGCCGATGAGATCTCCTCATTGCAAGGGAAAAAATAAATCCCTCATTTTTATAAGTAAAACCTAGTTCATAGGATAAAGAAAAACATTATTGTTTTGGTGTTAGTCATAATCTATAAAGGCCTACAATAAGGCATGACAGCAGTGTGAATATAACTTTTACAGATTTTTAAAGGAGCACACTTCTCTGTGTGAACTCTAGGATGGCCCCAAATTATCCCCACCTCCCAGTGTTCACGCCTTTGGGGAATCCCCTCCCCTTGTGTGGGGTTGGAGGAACTTATGACTTGCTACCCACAGAGTAAGGCAAAGGGATGGGACATCATTTCAGTGCTTATGCCACAGTCTTGCTAGGAGACTCTTCCTTGCTGGCTTTGATAGAGCAAGCAGCCATGCTGGGGAGGCCATGTGGGAAGGAACTAATGGTGTCACTGGCCAAGAGCCAGTTAGAAGTGGAGGCCCTTAGTCCAACAAACGGAAAAGAAACACGTCCTGCCAACAACCAGGAGAGTTTGAGAATGACCCCTCCCCTAGTTGAGCCTTGAGATGAGACTGCGGCCCTAGCTAACCCAGAGGACCCGGTGAAACCATGCCCAGACTTCTGACCCACAGAAAGTGACATAATATATGTGTGTTGTTTAAGCCACAAAATTTGTGGTAATTTATACACAATAGCAAAACAAATACCTTTCCTCCTTCCACAGATAGGAAAGTCAGGCAAAAGAGGATTAAACAGAAGGGCTAAAGTCATTTAAATTAGTAGCACAATTTATCCTTATTTCACAGCCACAGCCTTTTTGGACCCTGTAAAGACAAGGAAAAGCAGGACAGCAAAGACATCAGAAAGCAAAAGGTCATGTTCAGGTTGAGATTTGGTGGTAGTGTATAAAGCAATTGAACAACTTTCAAAAGGTTTGAGGAAAAACTACCCAGCAGGGAACAAGACCATTTGAAAAACTCAGGGGTAAATTGACCCAAGCAAAGAACACAAATATTTTTAGAAAGAGAAGTAAATAAAATAAAAATAAAACAAGAAAAAAAAGAATAACAAAGAGATGATGGGGAAAGGTAAAGGCACCAAATCCTCTGAATCCCTTTTCTAATTCACTGTGAGAGAAAAACAAAAGGCCCATTATTTGCTCCTGTGAGTGTGGGGATTTTCCAGAAGAGCCACTCAGGAAGGACTAGGAGGCTCTCTGTGCACAGTACGTGCTTGTGCATCCAGCAGGTTATCTACTGTTCCCAAGATATTGCACAAAAACAAACAGTGTCTTGAACTATGAGCCAGAGTTCTGAGAGCCTGCATAGATTTCTCAGATTTTAAGTGTCTCTGGATGCCTCATGTTTAAGAGTTCTTCACTCTATCCCTGTCACAATACAGCAAAATGAAGCCAAACCTTTAACCCACTGGATATTTATTTTCTGCCCTGTTCCTTGAAGGGGATTATGGAGTGGCATATGATTTTTAAAGAGAGAAAAGGAGAGAATGGAGATAAGAAAGGAGAAGGAAAGGAAAGGGCCAGAAGGAAAGGAAACTGAAGCAAAAGGAAGGAAAGAAAGAAAAAAAAACAAGAAAAATGAAAAGACACCAAAGGCACAGAGTTCTCAGTGTAGCTGGAGGTAGGGGCTGGGGGCGTCTAAAAACAGTATAGTGAAGCTCTGCTCGCACACTTTGCAGGGCCCGCCGGACATCGCTTTGTGTGAGTCCCGTCAGTATCTCTCGGTGAAAGTTTCTGAATCAGAAAGCATCATCTCCCTGCCAACTCTGATTCCTAGTGGTTAATGCTACTAACAACTCTCCAAATTCAAACTGTAGCTACCTGGCTTTCCTCCTCCCTTGCTCTCCATACCACACAGTCACCACTTCCATTAGAGCCTATCCCTCCCTTTGCAAGCCAGAACTTGTCTGGGTCCTTGTCATCTCCACCTGGACAAAGCTAGAGGAGTCATCGATAGCCAGCTCAGCATGATTTCACTCAGAGGTGCTAGAGCCCACCCCACCCCCTGCTTGTGCCCACGATGTCTCCCCCACTCAGATTTTACAGGGCTTGAAATTTCCTCCAAGTGCTTTTTTTTCTAATTGGGTTGGAATTAATCTATCCTAAAATTTAAAACTGTAACTATTTCTCTTTGCAGTAACTCTTTGGGCCTCTTAAACCTTCATAAGAGTCTGTGTTAGACACTCTCTTCTTCCCTAAAGAGCAACTTTACACACTGCTTGCTTAGAAGAGTAGACATCAATGGGATGAAAGGAAATGGGCAACAAAAACTAAACTCACTCAGCCCTGGCCGTGTTGGTTGGAGTATTGTCCCATGCATCAAGGGGCGGCTGGTTCTAAACCTAGTCAGGGCACATCCCTAGGTTGCAGGTTCAGCCCGTGGTCAGGGCATGCTCAGGAGGCAACTGATCAATGTCGATGTTTCTCCCACCCCCTACTTCCTCTCTTTGTAAAATCAATGGAAATATGTCCTTAGGTGAGGATTTTAAAAAACTTAATTTCACAATTTTGCCTATGGCCCTATGTGTCTAACTGTTTGGAATCTGAGACGAAGGAAGGCAGTGTCTGTTGGCCCATGGTTGTTGGCTTTCTGGAGGCCCTGGACAACATGTTGTAGGGTCTCTGTGTTTCGGGCGTACAACCCAACATGCAGAGATACGGAGGGACAAAGGAAGTAGCTTTCTCTTTGGAACCAGAAGTCTGACCACTCAGGGCTGGAAGAGTAACCAAAGACAACATGACTTTGGTTTCATTCACGAGACTACCCAAATGGGGTGTACCAACTTAGGTTCCTTTGACTATCGTGGGGCATTCTTCTCCGAACACTGAAGGTGTGCATGGTGCTGAGAAACCGGTGCTCAGTGATCGCCACGGTGGGAAACACCAGTACTGTCAAGTGCTACAGTGTGTGAAAATTTCTGGTGAAATTAAGTCCATGGCTCACTTCCCATGACCATCCATGTCACTGGCAACCCTCATATCACCTCCCCTTGTAATTCTTCCATCTGGTTGGCCTATTATTATCCCAACTTCACCATTCTTATCCCGAACCAAAGGACTATACAAACAATACGTAACTGTCCTGACAACAGTGGACAGACTTTGAGAAGCCACTTGGTGTCACCTATGGTCTCCTTCGCTCTAATCTGTCCCTCTAGTAGATCCAGGGTCCTAGCCCACATTTTTCCTAATCATATTGACACATCGGACTGCATCCACCAAAGCTATTTGGGGACCAAACATACCTCCTACAGAACGCTAGACCAGGCATTCTCCAACCTGGATGCTCAGGACAAAAAGAGAGAGGAGAAAGTTCAGAGTGAACCTGCAGTTGTCCCTGGCATGGGCTTTGGTCCTGTGGTTTGTAGGCTTTCCGGAGGCCCTGGATCCATTTGCAAAGATTAAATGTGGGCCGGGGAGTTCAAAGTTATCAATAAAATACCCCATTATTACTTAGCATTAATAATGAGAGCCTTGCACTTGTACCTGAGGAGAGGCCACAGAGTCAAATGGCTGCCACACATCCCTTAAGTGTGTTTGAGAGCCAAGCCCTTCCCACTCTTCCCGACACTGACACTGCACCCCACATACTGAGCTAGCTACAGAGGTATTTCTAACAGAGGCAAATTTGTTCTATGTATTCACTCATTCCCTCAGCAAACATTTTTTAGCTGTATATCAAGAATGATTTTAGGTGCTGAGGGTAGATTTTAAACAATAATCTATATGGTCATGATGCTGATATTCTAGTGAAAGAAAGACAATTAAAAAAGAAAAGAAAAAATTAAAAGATCATATTATCTGAAGACAATGAAACAAATCACTGCAATGAACTCAGAAGGAGGGGGACGCCACTTTAGTTTGGGAGATCAGAGACGGCTTCCCTGAAAAGGGACATTTGAAATGACACATGGATTACCCCAAGGAGCTGGGAATATAAAGATGTGGGGGAAGAGGATGTCAGGGAGGGGCAACAGCACACACAAAATCCTCAAAGCAGGAACATGCTTGGTAAGTTCAAGGAAGAGACACGATGCTAGCACAGCCAGGAGCAACAGGAAGGCTTGCAATGGTTTTAAGCAGAAAAGAAACATGATATGATTTGCTTGTTGAAAAGATGGCCCTAGCCACTATGCGGAATTAATATGCGGAATCCATTTGAGGGAATTAAGAGTGGAAGCTAGTAAGGCAGGAAGAGGCTGTTGGAGTAATCCAAGTGAAAGATGGTGTGGAAACTGGGGAGAAAGCAGTACAGACTGACAGGAATTAGTCAGGTTCAGGATGCTAACAGGACTTTTTGAGTGTAAGGCTAACAGGACTTGTGATGGAGTGTATGTAGGAAGTGGAGTGAGAAGAGAGGAGGAACAACCATGTAACTTTTGGCCTGAGAAGTTACATGGATCATGGTGCTATTTACTGCAATGGGGAAGGGAAGGGGAGGAGCAGGTAAAGAAGGGTATGAAGTCAAGAGCCCTACTTTGGCCTTGTGCACTTCTAGTCTATATTAGTCATCCAAGGGAAGGCCCTGGCCAGGTAGCTCAGTTGGTTAGAGTGTCATTCTGATGCACCAAAGTTACAGGTTCAATTCCCAGTCAGGGCACATACAAGAATCAACCAATAAATGCATAAATAAGTGCAGCAACAAGTCAATATTTTTCTTTCTCTCTCTTTCCCTCTCTATCTCTAAAATCAACTTTAAAAAAAAAGATGTCAAGGAGACAGCCGAATCTCTGTGTCTAGGGCTCAGGAGAAAGATCAAAGATGGAGCCATAAATCTGGGAGTCACCAGTGTGTGGATGCTGCTATAAACCAAGGGGCTGCAAAGGTCATCTAAGGGTGGTGTGCATTCAGAAAGGAGAAGAGAGCAGGAGAGCCACACTCTGGGCTCTACAGGTAGAGCCTGGGAGACACCAGCAAGGAGGAGCCTCAGGGGCAGTGGCCCGTGTGAGAGGAGGAAAGCCATCACAGAGAAGGACACTATTTAACGACTTATCCACTGATATGAAGAATTGGAAAATGGAGACATCCTCAAAGATTTTACATGAGGAATAGACATGGAGGTTTGCACATTACAAAGATAACTCTGGTGGTGCAGGAAAGCAAGGGTTGGAGAAGACTGGTGGGGGTTAGATGGATAATTGATAACAACCCAGAAACAGCTGAGGAGAGCCTGAGGCAGAGCACTTGGCCTTAGGAACGGAGAGGAGCATAAGAAGAGCAGAGAGACTCGGGGCTAGAATAGGACTTGGGGACCGATGGGCTGTGAGTAGGGACTCGCAGGTGACAGAACCTTCCATGTAGATGGGTACAGGTGAGAGCTAGCATTCTCGTGAGCAGCTTTGAGTACATTGGGTTTGAGCTTCTCATGGAACACACAGGAAAGATGTCTAGTAGGTAAGAGACACAGGCCTGCTAGTAATGGGACATGTTTGGGTTAGAGCTAAAAATTTAGGCATCAGTACACAGATAAAAGAAGAAACTGTGAGCTGGGGAGATAAGGATTAAGGATTTCTGAGAAAAAGGTGAAGGGAGAGATGAACTGACCTAGGAGACTTCAGCAGACAGCCAGAAGGTATAAACAGTCACCTTCCCTCTGGGCAGAGCTTCGTCCAGGACAAGGACCTCAGAACTCTAACACCTTAAATGCTGCAAATGGAGAGTTACTCCCTAACAGAAGTAATGTTCTTCTAGAAAACTAAATACAGCCACACACACGCCCCCCCTAACCCATCAACACTTTCCAGCGCTAAAAGTTTTTTCCTCCATTAAAAACTAAGGTGAAGAGAAGAGAGAATACATTTAAAAACCACTTCTATTTTCTAAATTTGTCTAAGAATAAAAGCACAGTTTAATCAACTTCTCACAATGCTAGCAGGCTTTTTTTCCCAAAGGGGGCAATATAACTAAATTAAGAAACCTTCACCCCTTAGATTTTGACAACACTCTGTTTCTCCCCCTTTGCCCCTCCTCCCCAACTTATTTTTTTGCTCCTATTTTCAGTCAATAATATTCAAGTTAAAAGCAAGAATGTTCTGATTAACCAAACCTCTGGGAATGAAGCAATTCTGTAACAAAACAGCCTGTGTTTTAAAACAAGCAAACCCACCTTCCCAAATCAGGTGGTTCGGTGGTAACGTGGACCATGCAGGCCCGAGCAACGTTTCTGAGACCTTGGACCCCATATACGGTTCAGTTGCCAGGGTCTAAAACAAACAAGCAGGAATAAACAAACCTCCTCACATACTTTCCAATTGTTTGCAAAGAGTTAAAGGTAAACAGTACCGAGTCTCCAAAAAGAATTCTGCAGTCCCTGAGGTCTAGTCAGCCCCTGGCCCCTCCTCCTTACCTGTTCTCTCCTCTTGCTAATCCAGATGCCCACGTGCTGTGCCCTGACCTTTTGCTCCTCGCTGGAGGAGAAGGAAGGGCTGTACCCTCCACCTGAGTTCACTGATTAGCTTATAGCACCTCAGAGTCCAAGTGTTACTTCAGCCAGTAATTCGCATTGCAAGTCACTGCCCACTTTCTTATTTATTGACAGGGAGGCCACAAATGTCACAGACAAAGTAAATAGGTGGAAAAACCCTTCAGGACTCAGTTTACCCATCCTGAGAAGCCTGCCTAGCTGAGGCGTCCTCCGCTGTCTCCACAGAAGCCTGCATTCCCCGAAGCCAGCACTAGTACTGAAGTTTCCTAACGGCCTGTCTGTAGCTCCTACAGAACAAAGCTTCTTGAGGCTATTTCTGCCTTACGTTTGAATTCCAAGACACCAAATAAGCACTCAGTAAATGTTCACTGAAAGAATAAGTGAATGAATTAACTGAAGTAGAGAGGCAGGGGTCATGCAACCCTTTTAAGTGACTGGAAAGATTAAAAGGAAAGATTACCCTTCATCTCCCCAACATCATTAAGTGGCCTTTGTGCCCTGAGAAACTTTGACCTAAAAGGTAGTAGAAGCAGAAAAACAAACACTCTCATCACATGCTTCTCCCAGCTCTAAGGATGTTAGCTTCTGACCCTAACTTTGGGTTCTCGTTGACCTAAGACTCCCAGTGCACACTTTATGTTGCCTGGTGTGCCCGATGTTTCATCTGTCTTGTTATTCAGACACACATTGATCGGGACCTACCACGGTGCGGGCACAATGTGGGGCTCTGGGGGCCGAGCAGCTTGACCCTGTGTTTGCCAGCCTTGCGCATGTAGTTAAGCTGCTATTCGGTGAGCTGTCTCAGCAGAGGCTCCTTCACCATCTGCCCGTTCATCTAGCCATCTAGTTGAGTCCCTCTAAGGGGCACACAGGTGCTTGGAACATATTTGTTAAATGGAGGCTCACTGTAGTTTGGAATGCCAGAAACATTACAGATGAAGAGGATTGTGCTGGATGGTGAGTTAGCCCCTCCAAATGAGCTCTCCATCCCTCCCACCCTGATTCCATGCCCTGGGAGGCTGACCTGCAGGGACTATATCAACGGGCTCCTTGCCCCAGCTTCCAGTCAGTTGGGTTCAGCGAATGGGCGGCACCAGCACGAGACTGGAGCACAGGCAGGAGCTGTGTCCTTCCTTGGTAACGTAGAGCTCTTTCCAAGTCCCAGTGTCTGCTGTGTCCTCTGCCCATTACCACCTGCCTGGGGATGTTACTATTGCCTAAGGGCGGTAACAGCTTCTTGGCTCTCACAGTCCAGGGACACTGCACCATCTCTGCCCACAACCAGCCACACCTACGGAGGACAAGCCTTCGTCTGTTTCGGGGAGTGGGGGGGAGGTGACTCTGATGCAAAAGCCATCTCTTTCAATCTCCAGATGTGGAACCGTCGATTCCTGACAAAAAACAGTCTACTTTCCATCTGTGGCCTTCATGGCTATTTGGAGCCGCATTGTGATTTTAGTACTCCTGGCATAAAAGAACGGATTTTTTAAAAGATGTTCTATGGGTTAGACACAGTTATGCCAAGATGAAGGTCACAACTGAGATGCCAACTAAAATAAGTATACAAAGAACCAAGTGACAAATGCTTGGCGCTTCAAATTCCAAGAAGTCACAGCCAGTAGAATCAAGTTCAAACTTAGTTGTGAGGTTGACAGCTCCCTATTCTAGCTCTTTCCCCAAGTCATACCCCCAATTAGGGCAAAGATCTGTTTCCAAGTACTTTCCACCCTTTTAGCTCACAAACATTCCTCTGCTTGGAATATCTCCCCCACACTCATTTTTGAGTGTCTAACCCTCTCCCACATCACGAAGCCTAATGCAAATGGCTTCCATAAACAGCCATGGTCCTACGGCTATTGAAAGCAGAGAGTAGCTGCTTTCCTTCAGATATGAGGAGCATTTTGTTTGTATTCACTTGTGTCACTTACCACTTACTTGTGTTGGAATTACTTGTGCCCAGGTGTTTTCCTCACGCCTAAGCGTTGAAGAGCCTTGAGGGCAGGGCTAAGCTTCCATATCCTTTGTTGCCCTCAAAGATCCTATGGCAGTGCTTCAAAAATTGAACTTTCTACTTAAATGTTTGTCGACTGACTGACTGACTAACTAGATAAATGAATGAGTGAACTATTCTCACTTTGGATGGTGATATAATTTCTTCTGAGTTTCAAAAAAACAAACCATATTTCATATTCTCATCCAGAAATAGCAACTTCATAAAAGCAAATGGCACTGTATTTGAGGAGAAATGTTTTCAGATTGCTTCCATGTGTGCTTCTATATATAATGGTTTATGCAATATTTTAAATCAAATTCAACACCACGTGGCATGTATCTTCTGGAGACTCATAATGATGATTTAGGTCAGAGCTTAAAACAATAACAAAAAAGTTCTTAAAAGAGATTTGTTCATTTACCCTCCGGTTCTGCTTCTTCTCTAGATGTTTCCTTTCCAGACTTGGCTCGGACGTTACTCTCTGTCTGTGACCTTCCCCTGCCCCCCCAGGCGGAACTGTTCTCTCTCCTGAGTCTTTACTGCCCTTTGCACAGACCTTTCTTGTGGCTCTTATCCCACTGCTCCATGTTATTTATGTGTCGATCTCCCGGCGAGGCTGGGAACTCCTCAAAAGGAGGAGTCTTGATCACCAACCTATCTCCCCCGTGCCTAGCATAGTGCCTGGCAGAGTGAGCACCTAGTAAATGCTCTCTGAATTGAATTGGCCTATTGCCAACTACACACGTTGGCTTCAAAAACCCAACCCATGCTTTCTTTGGTTTAAAACCCATGACATTTATGAACTCATGAGATGAAACACACACACACACACACACGCACACACCTGCTCTTCGGAAGTGTTGTCCAGGTTTCTTACCTCTAGCAACTCTTTAGCTGGATCCCAGTGGAGGTGTCAGGGATCACTTCCACAGTAACCATGTTGGCTTGCAGCTACAGGATAGCATCTCAACACCAACTCAGGAACGTGTTGTCTTAGAGCTCACACAGGGAACTTGAGATAAGGCCATGCTTCAAGTCAGAGAACAGAGTGAGGAAAGAAAATCAGAATGGGCTGAGCATTCACTCTGTGATCAGCCCCTTACAGATCTTATCACTTTAAATCTTCCCAAAATCTCAGGGTCAGCTCAGTCCTACAAGCCCCATGCTGCCTCGGGGCATCTTCAAGGGATGGAATCATTCTTCTTGGACACCCCTGGAGGTGGTTCTGATGGAGTGAGTTTCAGAATGGGGCAGGGTCAAGTTCATCTCTAACATCACTTCAATCCACTGGCACGCTGATGCACTGCCTTGAGACTCGCTGACCTGTCCACTACCTAGAGCCCTGCCACCCGATCTTTCCCACCGTGGGTGTTGGCACACGCTGCTCCCTCTGCTGTGCCGATCTTCTCCCTGACTCTCTTCTCCTGTCCAGTTCCTACCCACCCTCTGGGCCAGTGATCTTCAAAGTGTGTTCTCCAAACCCGTAGTCTTGGCATCGCCCAGGAACTGATTGGAAACAACTTCTTGGGGCCCAACTCAGACCTACCGAATCAGAAACTCTGAGGGTGGGGCCCCGAAACCCGCTTTTCAAACACACTCTCCAGGTGATTCTGACGCACAGTACATCTGAGTAGCACTGTTCTCATCCTCATCTTATCCAGAACCTTCTCAGAGACACCCTCCTCGACCCCAGCTCCCCAGTCTGTACCATGTTCCCAAAGTCACTCTTTCTCATGATAGCTATTCATCTAGCACAATCTTCAAATTCTGTAACTGTTGGTATATTTAAAATCTATCTTCTTCACCAGACTCTAAATTCTATGAAGGCAGTGACCACATATACTCAAAGCCTTATTCTGTGCTTGCCACACAGTAGGTACTCAATCAATGCTTATCTATTGGTCAGTTTTTCCTAACCATACTCTGCTCATGAGCCAACCTGGCTGTGAGACCCCAGAGCACTTCTTAGTCCACTGTGTAGACTTTGGCCTCCAGCCATGAAGGACACAGCAAAAAGAGAACCAAGCCTCAAGCATTCCTGCATTGCCCAGAAACCACACGTACAAATGGCGGGGCAGGGCAGGGGGCAGAGTTAGGTGAGAGAGTCTGAGATGGGAAAACAACTAAAACAATTAGTTGTTTATCAGCAGCTTGGGTAAACAACTTAGTGAAGGAGGAAATCCGAATTTTCAGCTGTGAGATTTTCGGATTTTCAGTGGACTGTGACCACTCCTACTTTTCACGGAAGCCAGCACGGATGCTTCACTGTCTGTGAACCAGGGACTTGCTCCATTTCAGGCCTCCTGTGGATAACACGAAGTCAAGGTTCACTTTCCACCTCTTGGTCAGACAGGGAAGATATTTGGATTTCAATTTCCTCAGCAAAATGACTTTTTAACATACACATTGTTCTCTTGACGGTTGCCAGAGGATACATTCCAGACCCTTTTCAACCGCAGTGGTACACAATGCTTCCTCAAGCCAAGTCTCCATGTACATGGCACAGGGACACCCAGGGCGACATCCGGAGCACTGTGCGCAGCCGGAGGCCAGGACGGGGGTTGAGGGTAACGGGGGTTGTTATTTGCCATACAGTAAACCACACCTCCATGCTCCCTCCTGAGCCCGAGACAGTACCAGGTTCATAAGAACCTCCGAGGCAGACTGAAGACAAAAACAGTCCCAGCCCAGGCAGCCCAGCACACGCTGCTCCCTTCAGATATGAAGGGAGACTCATCCCCAAACCGGCTCCACCTTGGGGAGCACAGTGAGGATCAGGCCAGCTATGTTTCCATGTTCCTCAGCTTGTCTTGTCCAACACCTGCTTATGAAGATGATTCCTTTCCCCACACTGTGACGCTGGGTCCCGGGGCTCACCTGCCCCTCTTTCACCCATATCTTAATCAGCACAGTCATTCTGCTTGGTCAGCATTCAGATTCCCCACCTTAGAAGCTTGCCACAAAGAAAACTCAGAAGGTTGGAACCACGTAGCTGGGCTAAGACTTAAAAGCAGACCTTCTGTGGGGGTCTGCAAGCCCCTACTATGTGCTTGATGCTGCAGAGTGTTTTGTCTCCCTAACCTTATCCACCCCATAATAACCCTGTGTGACAGGCTCAGTATCTCCCTTTTACAGTTGTGAAAACTGAGGCCTATGGAGTTCCAGAACCTTCCCCAAATCACAGAGCTAATAACAAATTTCCTGCACTTGTTCCAAGCAACCTCCTAACGGGATCTGGGAAAGGGATTTCTAAGCGATGCCAGCATCCCAATGTGGGACCTAGATCTCATCCACTCACGTCCTGAGGCCATGGAGTCCGCTTAGTGTTTCCTCTTCACTATGTTTATTTCCGGCAGCCTTTGGTTGCTGCTGCACTTTTTGGCTGACGGGAATGGCCCTGTGTCTCATTCATCCCTCCTCACCCTTGGCCCCCGCCTCCACCCGGCACCCAGTAGAAAGCACTGGATGTG
The DNA here is from genome assembly GCF_014824575.4 of Sturnira hondurensis. Lineage (NCBI taxonomy): Eukaryota > Metazoa > Chordata > Mammalia > Chiroptera > Phyllostomidae > Sturnira > Sturnira hondurensis. Next base: position 4,617,672 of record NW_028093985.1, on the reverse strand, counting down.
CTTGCCCACAGGAAGCATTTGAGATGGCCTGAGTAGACAGAAACCGGCTTTTGGAATCGGGGCTGTGGTGGGCTGCGCTGGACGGAATTCTAAAGGCCTGGCCTGGCTGCTGCACGCGCACACGGCCCCTTCCTCCTCACGCAACTCCTACACTTGCGGGGCAGTTCGGGGTGAGACACCAGGACAGCTTCGGGGGTGCTCCCCTGGCTTCCCACACTGCCTCTCTGCCCTGTGCTTACTAATTCGACCGAGGAAGTGAAAGTGACACACAGTGGAAGGCAGCACACCCCCGAGGCACGCCTATAACCTACCGGCCATACCACAAAGGGCAGATCCGGCTTTATTGGTGCTACAGGAAACCTTTGTTTCAAAATCAAAACAAAACAAACAAGACATCCAAAGTAAATGCAGAGAAAATTCACTGACACCCATTTTTAAATATCCTGGAAGATTTCAGGTGACGGGAGCTGGGACTGGGCCACCTCTCGGAACGTGGCTGTGCTTGTGTTTCTTGGTTTTTAACTCCTCAGACTGTTGGTTTACTAGCTGGGGAGGCCTTAGGCCTCTCTTATCAGGTCTCCACATCAGAATCCTGAATAACAACACCTTCTGAACTGGGTATAAGGAAGCTGAGATTTCTCTGGGGTCAGAGGCTGAAAAACACTGATGAACAGGGGCTACAGGAGGCCCTATTGAAATAGTGGTGGGTCTGTGAGGACCCAGGAAGAGTTCTCATGTCAGGTGGGGGCCCACGTTAGAGACACTGCCTGGATTTGAGGCTGTGGAAGGTAACGGATGGAGACTGGTTGTACGGTTGAACACAGCCCTGGTCCGGCAGCAGAGCAAGCAGCTCTGTCCACAAGCTAGACACACCCCATTCTCTCCTTCATCCTAGGTAAGTCCCAAGGGCTGCTTCTGCACAGGGGACATAACTAATTGTCATTCCTTCCAGACCCATCTCTGCTCCTAAACCTGCACAGCCCCTGGGGGCAGAAGGAGTGGGGACCCACCAGGGTTTGAACAGTGGAGTGGTCCCTGCACAGGCGGTTCTGGGCCAGGAAGCTGGAACCACGCTCCCGGTGCCCAGGCCCAGCTTCAAGCCCAGACAGCAACCAGGGCGCGGTGCCAAGGCTGCCGTGTGGCCTCACGGCTCCCTGGCCCCTCTCCAACACCTATGCCAGGAAGGAACAGCCTGGCACCAGTGGAAAGCAGGCAACGGAGTGCCTCGAGCTCTGACTCCTCGGGCAGACGTGCCCTGTGGGAGCGTGCTCCCTTTCGCCCTTCTTAGTGGTTAGCTCAGAGGCTCAAAGGAGGGGCAGGCAGGTGGGAAGATAGAAATAAGATACCAATCCTGTGGGGATGCTGGCTTCAAATTTAAAATACTGTTTTCCAGGCTCAGGCACAAATTCACTTGTCATCACTCGAGTCCTAACAGAGGAAAAAAATACAATGGAAAATTAGATCCTGTGTCACAATGTCATGGGTATAAATAAAATGAAAGGCAAGCTTGACGTCAGTAATGAGGATTCTCACATTCCACTTCACTTCCTCACCATCAAATAGGCAGCTCAATTTACCCCCTTGGGTGGTGGGAACGGGTTAGTGTACACAGGTGGGAGCTCTGACGCTGTGGAGACCACGTTTCTTTCTCCCTCAAGACTCTGCAAGGGCCCTGGGTGAAATGTCCCATGGGGTGGGCCTCACCTCCTGTCCCGGGCGTCTCCTGAGTATGCAAGTGGCATTTTTAGCAGATGTCACAATTCCTTCCACTCATGCCCTCAGCCTCCCCCAGCCTACATTCTGCCACCCAGATGTCCTTTCTCAGGGGTAGCCAGCTTGTCCCTTCACCAGATGTCCTGGGAATAAGTTGAGGGGACGTTTCTCTTTCTGGAGAAGAGAAAGGAGGGTGCAGGAGGGGAGAGAGAGCGTCCCTTTGCAAGGGACAGAGCTGGAGTAGATGGTGGTCTCTGCTGCCCCCTTAACTTAGATGTGCCACTGACAAGTGGTGTGCAAATCAGCCTTGGGACATGGATTCCTACTTTAGACATATTCTGGAACAGGATGATCTACAGCAACCCCGTGATGGATAATTTGGTGGTACCCACCCCCTACCCCAAAAGAGAGATTTACAAATCTCTCTCTTTGTAAATCTAGGTATTTCTCTACTAGATTTTTCTTAAAGTGTTATGTATCCCTGTACCCCAAAGCCAAAAATAGACATGGTCTGCTGTACAGTGGAAGACACCTTTGTCATCCAAGGCTGTCTGACTTCAAAGCACACCGAGGAATGTTGACAAGCAGTGCCGCACCTCTGGATAAACCAGTAACTGCTGGTACAGGTACAGGGGCTGGTGTCCGCCGTCATCCGGTTTTCTGTCTGGACTCTCAGCGGGGGCACTGCTCCTGGGGTAGTTGTGGTGTCTCTTCCCAGTTCACGTGCTGTGAGTCAGACCCTCAGGTGTTGACTCTTTGTTCTGGAATCAACACATCCAACAGGCGTTTGTGGGACTCTTCTCTGTGCTGGGGACTGTCCTGGCCCCGAGGATGCCCCACCCATGGCCAACTCTAGTCTAATCTGTGAAGGACATGATCAGCAGCCATGGAGAGGAGGGAAAAGACAGTGACCTTTCATGTCCAATCGTTAAATTCAAAGCACATGTCCACCACTTCCTGGCTCTTGTCTTTACTGACCTCGGAGGTTCACAAGCATGAAGCAGCCACAGGAAGATGCCACTGGGCTGCCTCCCTCCACCCCACCCCCACTCTCTCCAGCACTGCTCCTGCTGCCTGGAGAAAGAACAAAGTGGGAACGAAAATTACAGTTGCATAGACCCACGAGGTAGTGTTCATTCTCTCCCCGACCTTCCACACGAATACACACACACACACAAGCATGCACTTTAACCTGGCTTTAGATAGGTGTGATTATTCCAGGTAACAAATTACAGTGTTATTTTTAGGGCTAGATTTCTAACTCTGATCCACTCAGGAAGAAGTAGATTGGATTGATAATGGACAGAAATAGCATTTGGCCATTTTCTTCTCCATGTGTACTCACTCGGTGGGGCGGGATTTGGTCGTGCCTACACCTCAGGCACTTCTCATTTTGTGTCCCATTACGGCTGCTGAGGACAGCTCTGTGGCCTAAATTCTGGGAGACCTATTTTATCAGATGTGTCTCCGAGACACAGAAGGGTTTTTTCTTTACCATAAGAATCTCATGAGGGAATACTGTTCTTCAAAAATCGAGCCAGAACTGGCCCAGGGCAGAACTGTGACGTGCAAGGAGTTGCTTTCTTCCCATAACCTTTCCCGCTTCCTCTCCCCAACCTAAGCATCCAGCATCCAAATACCACGCCTGGCTTCTAGAACCTTCGATGACAGTCCCTGTGTGTTCTGACACTGTCCAAGCGCTCATCTTCCTTCCAGCTCAGAGCCCACTCTTCCTCTTGCCCTCCCCGTGCAGCTCTCCTCTCTGCCAGCTGGGTCTGGGTGAACCGTGCTGTGGAATGAAACTTCTATTCCAGCAGGTGGAGGTTGGGGGTTTTCGATTTGTTTGTTCTGTTCTTTGTTGTTATGATAGTTAAAGAAGCCCAGCTGTTGGTCTCAGACCCATTTGGGGCTCCTCTCCTGCCAGGCGAGGGAAGAGTAGGAGGCAGTACGTTGTACTCTCCTCAGAGACTGAATATTCCCCTCACACCCCGAGTGACTGGGTCTTGTGCTGCGGGCCAGCGTGTGCTGGCTCACAAGAGCGGGTTGTCAAAATCTCAGGAATTTTGCCAGGTGGTTATTAAACACTACCATTATTAAAAGTTAAATTAGGCATAAATAAAATAAATTATATTTAAAACAAAGGTAACCGGTGTTTAGACCACATTACTTCCTAATCATTTCATTACTCTTACTCTTACTGTGCACTTGAAGGTATTTATAGCCATTGGACCTATAAGGGGAGAATACTACACTTCATCCCAAATCCTTGTTCAATGACATCACACTGGTAGTTTAACTCAGCCATGGTGGGTGAGAGTATTTACACCAGAGAATTTGGTAAACTCTACAAATCAAGGCTTTATTTATTGCTCTCCCCCCCACACCAGTTGTTAAGCATTAATCGGCATACCACTATTACGCCCCCTCAGTGGGCTCAGGATCAGGCCTCTAGTCAGCTAGGAGTGCTAATAATTCAACTCCAAGGGTGTGAGGAGAGGTCTGCAGAACCCCCAAAGCTCTGCCTCTGCCTTCCCAAAGCCGCTTTGCCTGGGTAACTTCTGACACCCTCAAGTCACTCTGCCACATCCCGCCCCCACCAGAGATACCTGCGCCTTCCCCATTCATGCACGCTCTCACAGTCAACACGCTCTGCTTAGAGTGAACTGCTAACTGCAGTACAACTCTGGGGGTTCTGAGAATCTGCTGGCCTAGGGGCAGGGTGGGGGCTCTGCGTATGAGAGAAGAAGCAGCCGCCAATGGAATGTTTTGGGTATAAGGTTACCATTTGCTCCCAAAAGTTGACTTCAAAGCTGGAGATGTTTGGTTTGCCTTCCACTCTAGACTTTTTTTCCTTTTCTTTTTCTTTTTTGGCAGACACAAACCGGAAGCGTTGGGTGAAGGTCTAAGTAACTATAAGTCAACCTATAGCATAGACTTCTGGTTTTTAAGACACTTACCTTTTCTTCCCCCAAAGTGAGTGAGTCAAGGGGAATTATCCTTAAAGGAATAAACAGTGTTTTGCACTTTAAAAGCCCTACCATGTTTATTATTACATACAGCTTTTAGGATAACACCATGAGATCAGTATAACACACACATTACAAGTCCTATTGTGATCAAAAGGGACCCGAGACCCAGACGCTGCCTAACTTACCACTGCTCACTGCGTAGTTTGTGAAACAGCTGGAGTTAGGTGCCACGGTGCCAGCTGGTTTTGAAAATGTCAGCCTAACAGAGGCGGGAAGCATGACGTGCCAATTGCTTTAACTGGAAGTCAACCAAGTCAACACTAGAGAGGGGATGGGCTGCCCTGTCTCCCTTCCTCCCCCAGGGACTCTCACGCTAGCCTTCCACTGGGCTCCTCGGCATTGAGCTATTTAGCGACTTAGCCGGCCGTGCAGACAACTTATTTACTAGAAAGTGAGATTAGAGGTTGACCTTCAGTGTCCTTGACAGATGGCACCAGAACACAAAGAAGAAGACACAAGGCCATGGGACCATGAGGCCATGTGGTCACGGGGAAAGCTGAAAGTGCTGAGGAAGCTCTGCTCGTAAAATGGAGTATGGAGCTCTTAAAATGTGACTCCACACACCATAAACACCCAAACACTCTGTAATGAGACCATGGTTTATTAATCCCTTACCAAAAAACTAGATGACATTAAGCCTTATTAATTTGCTGGCCAACTGGGGGTAAAGGAGAGAGGACAGCTTTTGCAAAACAGCTGCTTACCCTGTCCTTGGGCCAGACCCAAGGAACTGGGGAAAAAGAAACTCCTTATTATATCCTTGTGAGAGTGTTTGTTTCACACACTGTGACTGGAAAACTTTGTACTAAACTGTTAATAGTGGTCGAGGGGAAATGAAGTGTTTTTTTACCAAAGGTCCCACTATCAACAAACAGATTTCAGTTGATAACCACGTTTTTTTCACTCTACCTTGTACTTTCGAAAGCACAGTAATGTCTTAAATTTATAAAGCATGTCAGCCTTTGCAAAATGTTCTTGTCTATTACTTAAACTGAGCCACATGAACACCCTATGTAGGAATCCTATCACTAAAGAAGCTAAAGCAAAATCTCCCAAAGAAGAAAGAAACAGAGAGAGAGACACGGCACAAAGAAGAGAGGGACTACTATGCAAGCCCATCTCCGACGCCCTCGCCCTACGAGTTGCTGTGTTCATTTAGGGTCCTCATAAATATTATTCCCGACCCTTGTCCCTGCCCAAATTTGAGTTTAGAAGGGATTCTGTTTGTCTTTGTCTTGGTGTTTATTTACACGCCTGCCTCATGGACAAAATCAGTGGTGAATGGCTACTTTGGAAGGGAAGACAGAAATTATTTTCATGTACATTTCCCATGAGTAAGATTCATGCTCCTGTTTAATCTGTCTTCTTTATTTGAAGTCAAGTATATTTAGTCCTTAGGTCTAGTTAAAGCAAATACGGGAATCACTTCTTTGTGCAAATAAAGTCAATTACTACAAACAACTATTGCGAATGGTTAATAAATCTTTGGGGGCTACTTTTAGATTCGTACCCTGGGAATGGCAATTTCCAAATCAGACCCATGCAATCTGAAAAAGTGACTCATTTTCTCTCTCCTCATTGATAAAATCAGGGTCACTGAGTACTGGATGGTAAAGGCTAGCCTCCTGTTAGCTTCGGTACTCCTGTTTCTGCATTACTCCCACCAAGTAAACATGACTTCAATGTTAAAATAAAAAATATTCTCACAGGTGACAAGAGTGTTAATGAACTAGATCTTGGTGATCGTTCATATATATATATATATAAAATCATTACACGGTATGTTTTAAATATATAATTATATATTTCAGTTACTCTTCAATAAATTGCAGGGGAAGGAGAAGAAATAAATATTCATAGTAATTTCCCCCAAAACATCAAGATGGTTTGATGGGGAAAGGTAGGCTAGCTTGGAGAATATAATTAGATTTAACACATCAATCGGGAAAAGAGAGTGAAAAAGAAAATGAAAGGGGGAAGGGGAAGAGAGGAAGAGAGAGAGAGAGGAGAGACAAGGCAGCATTCCCAGGGTACAAAGCAGAAATGGCATTAGCACTACTAAGAGTTTCAGTTGTTCCCCAGGGTGGAAACCAGAATCAAAGGACAAGAACTGACCCAAGCATCTATAAATATTTTAATATTTAATATATATGGGGTTTTAAATTGTGGGAGGGGGAGGATGGAATATCAATAAATGTTACTGTGATGATTTGCTAACATTTTTGAAAATTATTTCAAATAGATTAAAAACTTGTAATGTTTTTACTTTACAGTCAATTTTAATTTTAGGTTTAAACTTTAACATTGTAGAAATACCAGAAAATCACAAATGAATAGGTGCATAAAGTTCTTTAACTTCCCGCTGTAATTTGCAGTGGCCCATTACTGACCTCCAAGTTGTTCTTGCATTGTTTCAAAGGAATTCACATGTCTCCTAACTAGCAGGAAAACCACAAGTCAAATCCTGCCTCCTTCCTTAAGCTTCCCTGATTATCCCACTCTGGAACGGTCTCTCATTATCCCTACCATTCATATCGGCAATACCCACTCTGGTTTGTGGCAGCTTGTCTTTTGTTACCTTGAATTACTATATGCTTTTTAGCATCAGGGTTGACTCTTGTATACTCACTTCTTTCCTCCCCGGAGACCTGTCGTGCATTTCTTTATACCCACACAGTGCTGGGCAGAGTAGCCTAGTGTCTCAGAACCTGCATTCCAGCGTCAGGACACGAGTTTCCATTCTGCCACTTACTAGCAGGGTGACCTTGAAAAATTACCCAGCTTCTGTGTATCTTCCTCATTTGTCAAACAAGGGCAAAAGTGGCACCCTTTCCCGGAGCTGTTACGAGGGTTGAGACAAATGCATGGCAAGTGTTTAGCACAGCGCCTGAGGTGTGGTAAGTACTATTGTACACATGTCTCCTACTAGTATGTAAGTGCTTAGTACATACCTGCTGACTGAATGGCTCTAGTGGAGAAGAACATCAAGTACACAGAGAGAGGGCTGCTCTAGAGTGGTCTGAACCCCATCCCACGCTGTCCTGAAGAGAGGAAGCAGAAACCTGGAGACCTCACACAACAGGCACCCCAGGGCAGGGCCGATGCGATCGTGGTACCTAGGGTCTGGGTGAGGAGGAGCAAATGTGGGGAAGAAAGTGCATGACAGAGGTTTTGTAACACAAATATGTTATTCAAATATTAATTCATTCAAGGAATACTGCGCACCTATTATGTGCCAGGAAAAGAATAAATTTCTTTTCTTGGAGTAAATTAAGAGTATAATATCGAGGGTGTGGCCTCTTCTCTCCATATCCACCCATGAAGCTGTTACAGTTCAAGGTTCCATGGCTTCTGATACGACTCTTTGTCTCTTAACAGGTTTCATGTCCACCCTGCCCCCCTCTTTTTAAAAACCAACCTGTACTAAGTAGAATTGGGAGAGTTTTCTAAAATACCTGAACATTTTACTCCCTTTCTCAACATCTTTAGGAGCTCCCCACTACCAGGCTCGTCTGTCCCTCCTTGATCTCCACACATAGGTGTCTCACAACCCCAGTACACTTGGAACACGGTCTTGGTACCACAGGCTGGTAATGAGGCAAACCAGAGCTCATTACCAGCAAGCAGCTGCCGCCATTCCTAGGTTGGAAGGGCAATTGGAGGAGGTCACCAGAGCCCAGGGGCTGTGACCACCCTCTAAAGCTGGACCCCAGAAGGCCTGCCACGTAGGAGATGGATCGTCATGGACACCCAGATGCTTTGAAGATTTTGAAGACACAACTCAAGGCAAAGATGCCCTGACTTTTTGCTCTTCCCTTCCCTCCCATGGGTCACCATTGCCTCTCATTGACAGAACCAGCAGAAGTCAGCTGGCAATGAACCTGCAGGGGTTCCCTGTGCTCCCACCCCCAGAGCAGAGCAGGGCAGAAGGACAGTCAGGGTTGGAGCTGCCCTCCTTTCTGACTCCCTGACGTGATTGTCACTTTCTTTTCTCTTCTCCTTCAATTCTGATCCTATGTTTTGATAGCCTTGATCCTCTGGGCTATGATTCCTGTGTTTACAAGTCTGTTTTCCTTAACAGATTGTGGTAAGTCCATGAGCTCATTCATCTTGGTACCCTCAGCTCCTGGCATAATTCACAGTGCACCATAGGCATTTAATTTTGTTGGATATTTATTGAAAGGAAGCTCCTGGGGTCACTCCAGTTAGCCCTTCCCTTCTGTCTCCTTGTTTGATTTACCTGCCTGGATTGGCTGAACTTTCCGCACTTACAGATGAACAAGAAGTGAGCTTGGGGTCTAACTCTCAGGATCTGTACTCCATGGCCTTAGACAGATTAAAAAACTCCCAACAACAAATCACAGTAATTATTTATACTCAGAGCACCACCACCTTATCAACCTTCTACCTTCCCACAGCTACATGAAAATTATCCATGGAAATTCTCCCAAATCTCGAGAGACCTTCCCTCCACCACCCAAGATGTTTCTAGGCCACCTCTTCCCTGCTGGGATGTTAATCAGCATGCTCAGGGTAAACAAACTAATTTTAAAATCAGCTTAAGCAAAACATAATTAGGAAGATGAATTAGCTGCCCCCCAAATTGCATAATGAATGCCCAAGGAGAAATTATTTTTATTCTCCACCATTTTTATTTGTGTAATGTTTTCTCTTCCACTATTGCAGATGATACTTGGTTCACCTCTGGCAGGGAAATAACCAAAGAACTGAACTTCTGACCTTGATTGTCTGCACAATGATTACCAAAGGAGAAAAGTGAGCTTCTCTGCATTTCTTATTTTGAATTTGTAACACCAGCCTAGTGGCATACGAAGGGGAAATACAGGAAAAAACAGACCCCTGTAATTATAATCAAACAATCGGTTCAAGTCTTGGTTCTGATTTATCGCTCCAATCGTGGGCAAGTTAGGTAACCTCTGAGAAAGCAGTTTCTTTGCCCGTGAAATGAAGATGACTGACAATAACACCTACTTCAGCGACAAGGGGAGCCACACAAGCTTCCTCTCTGGTCCTAAGCACTTCGTATGAATTAATTCCTTTCATCTCTCCCACAAGACTTCATGAATTATCTACTATTTTCATTCTACACACAAGGAAACAGGCACAGAGAAATGCAGTAACACACTCAAAGGGCTGCCAAACTTGACTGTGACTTTTTATATAATCTGTACTAAATTCTTTTTTTTTACAAGTCCTCCTCCCCTCCACCCCCCTGCCAAATTAACTGAGCTTTACAGAAACTTTTTTGTTATTGAGGCTCCTTGTTCAAGAGACCTGGGTCCTTTACTCCTAGCTTTGTACTCCCTGTACTCTGTGCCTCGGTTTCCCCCTGTGTAAAAATGAAACATCAGACTACATCATACTTAAAAAAAAAATTGTTGCCAGTGTTTCAAAATCAGATTTCTCTCCCCCTCTTTCTTTTATACACACACACACGCACACACTCACACACACACATTCACAGATCTTCGGTTTCTCTTGGAAAATGGACCCATCTGGCCACGTGGGCTCTTGTTTTCACAGGTAATCACTCACCTCAAGTTGAGTACAGCCAACTCCTTTTATAAGGGGCAAATATTCCTTGCCATTTCTCACGGCTTTATGCAGACATGAGAGCCTACAGCCTCTGGATCGTTAAGGTCTCTCCTGTCTACCATTAGAAGTCCATAAGTCCCTAACACGTGAAAGCATTTCCCAGAGGAATTATCCACTGCAGGGCACCACAGATTTTCACTGAGCATCATCACACAGGGTAACGAGTTCATCCTAGTTTAACTGGGACACCTCTGCTCTTAGAACTGAAAGTCCTGCATCCCAGGAGATTCCTTGGTCCCTGGCAATCAGGTGGGTCACCCTATGTGTCACACCACAAGATCACCTACAGCGGTCCCTCCCATCTGGGAAATGAGGACTCCGTCCACCTTGCACCCTCAGCTTCCTCAGTCTCCCTGGGCAGCTCTTCAGGGCTAAGAGAGCATGCCTAGCACGCCCACACTGGGCACTGGGTGCGGGGCAGTGCTGGGGGAGGCCAAGTGAGAAGGCCTAGACCTGGGCCTACGGCTGGTTCTCCTGATGGGGCTCTGTATAATGTCAGGTAGGTCACTCCTTCTCTGGGCCTCTCTGCTCTGCCATTTATTCAACAAATATTTATTAAGTGCCTTCTTTGTGCCAAGCATCATTCTTGGCAGTGAGGATACAACAGTGAATAAGCATGAACAAGTCCTTGACCTTAAAAGAACTCACATCTAGAAGAGAAACAGACATAAATCAAGTAAATAATATCTGGTAGAATTTCAGGTGGTAAGAATGCCATAAAGAAACCATTGGCTATAGACTTAATGAAGCAAAGCCCACAGGACCACAGGGGCCATAAGCAATTCTGGCGGGTGCCAAGGAGGACCGGAAATGTGTTACAGTTCTACCTGGTCACTCATTTTGTACAGTATGAAATTCTTAATTTGGGGGTCTTTCGATTCAAGAGATATATGTATCAGTTTAATTTTTCTATTATAAAATATTTAATTCTCAGCGATATTGATATGGCTACAATCCATATCAATATCGAATCTGGTTTTTATACAAATGGATTGGAAATTTATCAGGTCAAATCCACCCAAGCAACAGCACGGAGGTTGGAGAAAGAGAGAGGCCAAGCTTGCTAGCAAATCTGACCATTCTACTAAACACAGTGCAGCTGGAGTAAGAAAGGCGCTGAAGCCAGAAGCATAAAAGTGAATGAGTGAGTGAGTGAGTGAGTGAGTGAGTGAGTGAGCTATCCAGTACCTGCTCCTCTCACCCACAAAAGAGCTGTATACTGTCTCAATAAAGGAAGTAACCACTTTATAACATTAAATAAGAGAAGCAACTACAGTGTGTCACTCATTGATTGCATAAATAGGTATTGAGTACCTACTTTTGTGTATACCACTGCTGTTATAAATGATGAAAGAAGGTGATACTTGGTAAATTCAACATGTTTTTGTATTTAAAATAGCCCTTATTTTATTTTTCTGATTATAAACTAATAAACTGCTTTTTATAATTTTGAAACTTCAAAAAGTCATCCTTTAAGCCAGGGGTGTGGGAAGAGGAGAGGGGATGCCCTCAGACCGAGAAGTGCTGCTTTGAGCAACCCCTCTGGCTTACGCAATAGGAGCCTCGGAAGTGCAGGCCTGTGGGGTAACCCCTTTTGTCCTCCCATCAAATACGCAGGAGATTTCCTCTGGAAGAGTCCTTGCACTCCGCTTCCCTTCCCTGATGCTAACACCCTAGGCCTGCAGAGAAAGGCAGTGCAGTCCCAGGTCTGGACTAGAGGACAGAGTAGGGGGTGGGGATGGACAGGCTTGGACTCTGCTAAGGGGATCAGGGAGCTTCTGGAGCTTACCCTGCGTGCGTCATAGCAGCTGATCCAGGCCATGCCCCAGACCTGCACTCCTCCAAATGAGCTTTGCTAACAAGCCTGGGAGAAAAGCTCCCCCTGTGTGAGACCCACATACCCACATGGAAGTCCAGCAGTCTGGGGCCGCCCTAAGCCCAGCGGATTAAAATTGTGCCCATCCTTCTTGACCACTGTACGGAGAGAGTCTCCAAAGCTGGGAGCAGGGCATGCCTGCTTGTCTACACCCTGCTCTGAGGACTTTACAAAGAGTCCATTGTGCACAATCTAATCTAAGACAGAAGCAACACACCCATGTGGCCACTCACTCCACCAGTTTTGGCCAGTTCTTTGGAGCAAGTGCTGGTTGTATAGAAGCAAACATTTTCAGTTCATAGGAAATGTCAATGGGAGTCCAAGTCAGGCACAGTATTTGTAGGTACCTCTAACCTGGGTCCTGATTGCTGGGAAGGGGAGGGAAATTAGCTTTGTGTATTACCCATTAGCGACTCAGATTTACTAGTTTTCAGTCACAGAAGGGAGAACTGGAGGAGGAGTGACAGGGTGAGAGGATTCAGTTCTGCTTTTATCCATTCATTTCCTAAACATTGGTTGAATTTCTACTGCATGCCCAACGCTGTGCTCTACACCTGGGGAGAACTTCGCTTTAGATGGAGCCGTTAGGTCTCACAAAATCAAAAACTGCCAGAGCTGGAAAATAGCACATCGATGGGGAGACCATGTTTATGCCACCCTGCGGCTCCAGCTGCTAGTTGCCATAAGGACTACAAGCCAACTTTGTCAGCTTTTCTGACTTTTCAAGAGAAATTGGAAAACAGGGTTTTTATGTAAAATCTTTAATTTTTAAGTATAGACAAATTTTAAAATAAACACAAAACAAAACAAAAAAAACCCTGCATGGACAAAACCAGTCCAGTCCCCAAGCCTTCAAACTGTAATTTCTGCATTAAAGACAGAGAGGAATAGTGGTTAAGAGTAAGGTACCTGGAAGGGGTAAACAGAGTATCTGGCTCTACCCCTGCTTGCTGTGTGACCTTGGGTAAGTTACTTAACCTCTCTGTGCCTTACTTTCTTCATGCATAATATGAGTATCATAAAGAATATTGTAGCCCTGGCTGGTGTAGCTCAGTGGATTGAATGCGGGCCTGCGAACCAAAGGATCACAGTTTGATTCCCAGTCAGGGCACATGCCTGGGTTGCAGGCCAGTTCCCAGCAGGGAATGCATGAGAGGCAACCATTTATTGATATTTCTCTCCCTCTCTCCTTCCCTTCCCCCTCTAAAGATAAATAAATAAAATCTAAAAAGAAGAATATTGTAGACTTCAGTGAGAGAATGTGTGTACATGCCTGATATATAGCTCAATAAATGTGAGCTATTATTTTCACAAGTTACCTGTACTACTCTCCCAAAGATCTCTTTACAATGACCTGGACAGTTGAACATTTAACCATGCTGTGTGATTCCTGTGCTTTCTTACATGTGATGGTAAGAAAGGAAGCTCATGGCTTCTTAGGGAATGAGAGCTGTAGAACAATCCCCAAATCTCAGTGGCTTAATTCAATGTGTAGTCATTTATTGCTTATGTCCCAGTACAATGTGGCCAACACATGGGGTGCATTATTCTACCCTGTGCTCTACGGATCCATGCACCTTCTATCTGTGGCTCTGCCATCCCCCAGGACCTTCCCAGAATCCTCTCTGCTTTCAGCTGGCTAATAGAGAGATTGGGGGTATCAGGTATATCACATCTGCACATTCCCACGTGCCAGAATCCTATCGCAAAGCCCCAACCTAGTTGTATGGGAAGTTTGGACATGAAGTGTTCTGCTGCATCCAGGAAGGGAGAACAGTTGGTGAACATCTGGACATCTGCAGACTTGGAACGTGTGCCGATTGGTCCCAGTCTTGCCCTTTGGTGCAACACACGAAGGACAGCAGAAAGACACAAGTTGAGCGTAGGTTTGGATTTGCATCTCAGTTCCAATATTTGCTAGCTTTGGACCCTGGGCAAGTTCCTTGAACTCTCTGCCTCTTTCCTCATTTGAAATGCAAAGGTAGTCACTACCTCCCTGCGTTGTTGGAAGGCTGAGATAAGATAATGAATGTGCTAGTAACAGCTAGTTCATTATCTTATCTAATCCTTACAGCAACTCAGAGAGGTAATGACTATCTTTGTGTTTCAAGAGTTTAAGGAACTTGCCCAAGGTCCAAAGCTAGCAGGCATTGGAACTGAGATTGAAAGACGCATTTCTCAAAAGAAACTTTGCAGGGTACAAGGAACTGGCAAGCACTCAGTGATTAAAAGCAAGGACCTACAACCTGGATTACTCTATCCAGCAAAGCTATCATTTAGAATGGATGGGCAGACAAAGTGCTTCCCAGACAAAGTAGGACTAAAGGAGTTCACCATCACCAAGCCATTATTACATGAAATGCTGAAGGGATTATTTAAGAAAAAGAAGATCAAAATGATGAATATTAAAATGGCAATAAATTTACATCTATCAATAATTGAATCCAAATAACAAACTAAGCAAACAAGCAAAACAGGAACAGAATCATAAATATGGAGATTATCCGGGGTGTTATCAGTTGCGGGGGAGGGGGGTAGCGGGACAATGGGGAAAATGTGCAGGGACTAAGAAGTGCAAATTGGTAGGTACAAACAGACGGGGATGTTCAGAAAAGTATAGGTAATGGAGAAGCCAAAGAACTTATATGCATGACCCATGGACAGGAACTAAAAGGGGGATTGCTGGAGGGAGTGGGGGTATCAGGTGGATGGGGGACAAAAACAGAAAAACTGGGAAAACTGTAATAGCATAATCAATAAAATATATTTTCAAAAAGATAATGCGTTAGCATACTGTAAATATCCAGCACATTAACCAGAAGGGACTCAATTAATACCAGTGTCTCCTCTTCCACATAGAATGCTTTCCAGGTATTTAAAGATAACTATGATTTCTTCTTTAAGTTTTTTCTTCTCCCAGTTTCCTAGGCTATTTTCATAGTTTTTACATGATGTCATTGCCAATCCCTTCACTCTCATGATGGCAGTTCCGTGGTGAGACCCCAGTATGTCAAGAGACCCAGCATGATACCTGTCTTAGTTTAGGTTTCTCTGAAGGCAGAACCTGAGACAGGAAACAGGCACAGATCATTTGGGTGTGGGGGAATCTTAGGAAACAGAAGTGAAGGAGTAAGGGATAAAAGTCAATAAGTGAGCAGGTTACCGCTGTGGGCAACTGAAGCTCAATGCCATAGGGTGCTCTGAGGAACCATGTAGAGGCACTTTAGAATTGTTCCACATTCTCTGTCCTGTAGGATGGGAAGGGTGAGTCATTTGTTCCTGATATCCTCTTCTTACTGGATCAGGGCTTCCTCTAACCCAGGGGTGATAACTGCCTTTCAATCATGGATTGTGCCTTCATGTAGCTGGGCAGGCTCCCCAGACTCCTGGAAAGCAAAGGTGAGGGACACCATGACATGAGCTTGTACAGATGCTGGCAAAGTGCATGGCAATGTCCACCTCAGCCACCTTCAAAGACGGTGGCTGGAGGATGTGGCTCAGTACATCATAAGCTCTGCAGTGATGCCTCCAACAAAATTGTGAGGGTCCACCCCACATGTTCATAAAGGCTGTGGCTGAGTATAGGGATTACAGTGATAGTTATTTTATCTTTATCACTTTTGTTTTTGTTTCCTCAAGGAACATGTGATGGTCAGAAATAAATACTGTGTTCCAAGAGAGGGTCTGACCAATGCAGAATGCAAGATATAATAGTTCATGAAAAGACTGGAGGTGAAGGAAGTTGAACAACTGCTTATATTGATAGATTAAACCATCCCACAAATAGAAAAATCCCAAGGAATCCACATGCAAAATGACTAGAACTAATAAATGAGTTTAGCAAGACTGCAGGATACAAGGTTTATATTCAAAAGTTAATTGTATTTCTATACTTGTAATGAGAAATCTGAAAATGAAGTTTTAAAAAGTCTATTCACAAAGCATAAACAGAATAAATACTTAAGAATAAATTTAGTTAAAGATGTTCATAGCAGCATTGTTTACAATAGCCAAGTGGTGGAAACAGCCTAAGTGCCCATCAGTTAATGAGTGAATCAAAAAACTGTGGTACACTTACACAGTGGAACACTCTGCAGCAGAAAGAAAGAAGGAGCTCCTACCCTTCACTCAGCATAATGCTCTCCAGTTATGGACAGCATTATGCTGAGTGAAATAAGCCAGGCAGTGAAAGACAAATACCAGATGATCTCACCTATAAGTAGAACCTAATCAACAAAACAAACAAGTGAGCAAAATAGAACCAGAGACATGGAAATAAAGAACAAACTGACAGTGACCAGAGGGGAGGGGGGAGGGAGATAACAGGGGAAAGAAGGGGAAGGGTCAAGTTGAGGAACGTGCATAAAGAACCCATGGACACGGACAACAAGGGGGAGGAGTGAATGTAGGAGAAGGGGTGGGCAGAGCATGGGAAAGCAATGGGGGAAAATGGGGACAACCATAATTGAGCAACAATTAAAAAATGTTTTAAAAAGTACAAAACTAGTACACTAAAAATTATAAAGCTTTACTAAGACAAAAATGATGAATAATCAAATAAACGGAGAAACAGTCCCATGTATGGATTGGAAGACTCAATATTGTCAAGATGGAAGTTCTCCCCAAATTGACCTATATATTCAACAATTGATCTATACATTCAATGCAATCCCTGTCACAGTTCCAGTAGGATTTCTTGGTAAAAATTGATACACTGATCCTGAAATGTATCTGGAAATGCAATGTATAATCAAAAGAATTTCGAAAAAGAACCAAGTTGAAAGACATATTTCTTGATCGCAAAATTTACTGTGAAGCCTCATGAATCAATAATGTGGTACTGGTGCTGGGCAGACATGCAGCCAATGGATGAGAATGGACACTCCCGGTGTAAACCTTCGCATTATGGTCAATTTTTAACAAAGGTGCCAAAATAATTCAGTGGAGAGATGGAGAGGGTTTTTGTTTTTTTTTTTCCTAGCAAATGGTGCCAGGACTATTACATATCCACATGCAAAAACATGAACTCACATTTATCTCACATTATACACACACACACATACACACACACACACACATACACACTCACTAAACTGGATCCTCTCAGTTTTTCTGACTCCTGGGCCAGGTGTATGTGTTTTGCTCCATGATAAAGGACCCCAGTCCCTACAGGATACTCTTGTCAACAAAGTCAAAGGCAACAAGAACAAACACAGGCTTCAATCTGTTCTTGTGGGGTTCTGGCCTGCTCGTGATCTCCCCTTCCCACCTTTCTGCCTGTGGACTTCAAAGCTTTAACTGGGGTCAGATCTGCTTCCAAGTTCATGTAGTTATTAGAGCATTCAGTTTCTTGCAGGTTGTCAGACTAAGAGCCTCATTTTCTTGCTGACTATTATTGGAAGTGGCCTTCAGCTCGTTGCTGCATGGCCCTCCCATATGGGAGTTGACAACATGGTAGCTTGTGACCGCTGGCAGGGACTGGGTGAGGGTTTGGGGGCTGGTTGTGTGGAGAAATTGTGAAAAAAGGAGAAAAACTCATGGACACAGACAACAGTGTTGTGATTGCTGGGGGGTGGGGGAGGTGGAGGAGGGTATGGGGGGGATAAATGGTGATGGATGGAGACTTGACATGAAGTGGTGAACACACAGTACAATGTACAGATGAGGTGTTGTGGAATTGTGCACCTGAAACCTGTATAATTTTGTTAACCAGTGTTACCCCAATAAAATCAACAGAAAGGGAAAAAAAGTAAAATGCAAAAAAATAAAAATAAGAATAAAAATATGGCAGCTTGCTCCTTCAAAGCCAGCAAGGGAGAGAGGGTCTCCTAACAAGGTGAATTAGAGTCTTATGTGATGTAATCAAGTACATATAATCACACATATCCCATGACTTTTGCAAATTCTACTAGTTAAAAGGAAATCACAAGTCCTATTCATACTCTAAAGCACAGACGGCAGACACAGGCCCACAGGCCAAATCCGTCCCTCCACCTTGTTTTATCCGCCTGGCACCTTGTTTCTATTCAGAAGCAGCACCGAGCTCCTTGCCCCTAGTGAAGGAGCAGTTACATTTGTACAGTCCTAAAATTATTTCAGCCCTTTAAGGAAGGCCACTTCGAGGCTGATGTGGCCCTGGTGAAAATGAGTTTGACACCCTGTTAAAGGAAGATTTCAGACAAGGGTTGAACCCAGGGGGTAGGGGACCATGTAAGGAGTCCTCTAGATTCTGCCCGTCACAGTCCACCCTCTCTCTGGTCCCCAGTGATTTGTGTTCTTCTCACATTTACTCCCTCCCAAGTTCCCCAAGAACCTCACACCATTATGGCACCTGCTCATAAAGAATCTAGATTCTAGATTCTAGAATTCGGAATCTATACTAGATTCAATAATCTAGAATCTCATCATCTAAATCAGATCCAGGTATAAATGAATTTCCTGGGACATAGTTACTCTGAATCTATAAAATAAAAGACAAGCTATTTGACTCCTAACATACTCAACATGAAATGGAGGAACAGAGTAGTAAAATAGTTACAGACATTGCATTTAAAGGGGGAGAGGTAGGAGAATGGAAGGTAAAAAGGAGTTTCCACGCCAACTTAGTTTTGAAGTTCAGCTGAGCAAACTTCTGCCAGTTCCTTGATTAGATTCCAAGGTCTGGGAATAATCCACAAGTGTTCTTGGTTCTGCCTTCTGAGTCACCATTCCTTTTTCATGAAAGACAGCATGTGTTTGCTGCTGAGTAGTTTTATCATCCTGTTTCCTGCAAGTAGAGTCTGGAGTTCCAATAGCTCCCTTTAGTTTTGCACTCTTTCTGTCCCTTTCCGTTTAAGTTGGCAGTGCCTTCACTGAAATAAATTTTTAAAATATTTTATGGGTCTCCTGTCAATTTCCCTTTATTTAAAAGCAACATCCACAGTTTTCTCTGAGACAGGAGCACCTTTACCTAGGGTAAAGATGCTGAAATGGTTCAAGGACCACTCAAACTTCTAAAAGGCCTTATTTAAGAAGTTATATGAGGCAGACCCCTAATCTCTGGAGAGGACTCTGTGTGACTGAATACTATTCTGATCCTTTGATCTTCTTGCAGTTTTTAACAAAAGCTTATACAATTCACTTGGGTTTTTTTTTCCTCTAGGCCAAGGTTTATGTCTATGCCACATGCTTGAAAGTCATACTTAATTTTAAAAGCTTTTGCCATCTAGAGAGGCTGAGAATTTTCAAAATCATCAAATACTGCTTCCTTTTTAACAGTTCTCCTGTCGATTTCTCTCTCTCCTCTGGCACCTGACTCTATGCACCAGGAAGAAACCAGCTGGCAGGTTCAACACTTTGCCTGGAAGTCCTAGCTGGATAAGCAAGTCTACCACTTACTTGCTCTGTTTCTCATATAATTGTAGGAGACAATTTTGCTAAACTTCCTGTTACTTCCTAACAAGAAACCCTCTTTCTCCAGTTTCTAACAGCATGTTTCTTACTTCTCCTTGAGCCCTCACTGACAGCGTCCTTCAAGTCTAAATTTCTAAACAGTCCAATCAAGGCAACTTGGGCTTTCACTCTCATGCTCCTCCAAATTTTTCCAGCCTCCAGCCGTTCTAAAGTCGTTCCTACTGTTTTTGATATTTGTCACAGCAGACCTCCACTTTCAGGTGCCAAAATATAACTTCATAAGCTTAATTGATTAGATCTACTAGAATTTTAGGTTAAGTTTATGGGAAGTTTTTGTATATTTATAAAAAATTTTAAAACCTCACACCTCCAACCTGAGCTACTCAGAGATGACTTTTTTTTGGCTTTTGAGTTTGATGAAATTTATCATCAGGAAAGTAAATATATATTTTGTATATATAAATATACAATATATATATATATATATATATATATTTAAAGATACTGTGTCCTCAGGAGAGTATGAGAATGTTTATAAGAGTAAGTATAGTGAAAAATGAGAACTAAATCTAAACATAAGTACCTTATAACACTTTGAATATTATAGTAAGTGTTGCAATCATTTTGATGATCCATTTGTTTGCTTCTGCCTTTTAAGGCATTTGTAGCACTTAAAGGATTCAGATATAGGATGCTTGTGATTTTAGGAGAATCAGTTAGTTTGAAAATTAATGTTTAAATAACTAGAAAATGTTAGGTTCCTTATATTCATAACCTTTAATTTGTTTAGTTCTATAAGGAGTGTTTGGACTTTTATGTAATGAATAAATCAAGCACTAAACAAAGTACAAATAGAAGTGATTGTGCCTCTGGACGTCCAGAGGCCCCTCAGACATTAAAGACTTTACTCAGGCATAAGCGTGCAAGAAAGGCTCACGGAGGAGACGCTGAAAGCGGCAGAATTAGGGAGACAAGAGCCAGGCCCCCTGCGGCTGCTCCCGGAAGTCGGAGAGCGGGATGGAGGCTCTGCAACACTGCTGTCCTGACGCCCTCTAGTGGTTCAGACCACAAGGCCCGCCTTTCCTCAGCACCAGGAGAAAAATGCTCATTGCTAGGTCATTTTTCTCTCCTAGAAGTTTCTCTTGTTTAGCCAAACCAAAAAAAAGAGAACAGATCCAGAAATTATTCCGCCAATGCTTTTGTGAGATATTCACTAGTCTTTGCACAAACACTTCCTGCATCACTAGGCACCGCAATCTGCTTTGAGTATCTCCAATAATTATAAAATGCTTCTTTCTGTTCGGCTGACACTCTATCCTGTAACAGGCAGGATAGAGTGTTTGCCCCCTGGAGCTGCACGGCGCAATTCTAATCTCTCTTCCACCTGACGGCACTGCAAATATTTGAACACAGCTTCTTGTCATTCCCCCTTCTGTACCTCCCACCCCTCCAGGTATATTTTCTCCAGGCCAACACACAGAGTTCCTTCATCTGCTCCTCATTCGACCCAGTTTCCAGTTTCTAGCCCAGTTACTCTCCTCTGGAGACATTTCTGGTTTGTGGACAGCCCCCAAAAACACACCGGCGGCAAGACCACATGCACTCCCTGGGATGTGGCCTGCCCTGCCATCCCACAGTGCAAGGGGGCTGACACCACCCACTCTCATGGCTCTAGGCTCTTCGGAGCAACTTTGCCAAATGATGGACAGAAGGCTGAGATTTCCCTTATCTGTACTTTCGCCATGTAAGGCAATTTCATTCTTGCCTTATCTGCCCCGAAACACTCACTGTACTTGGGCAGAACTAACTCATCAGCTTCCCAAATAATATTATATTCAAACAGTCACAGGCAGGTGACCACCTCTGGGTGAACTTTGCCTGCCGCTAATCAGAGAGCTTGAAAAAAGCTCTCACCTCAAGAGTGACCTATGCCCTAGTGAGACTGAAGCTTGGTAATAACTTAAGAATGGATTCAAACCTTCAGGTCGGGACATCTGACTGGCCTGAATTCCTTCAGCTGTAGTTTAAACTCATCTTCCCCCAGATCACCCTCTGTGGACATGGTGAAAAAAAGACGTGGTGTCAATAAGGTAATATCCCTTTATAGTCTGAAGACTGATAGTCTACTGACACCGCTCTCCTCAGAACTGATGTAGACTTTTCCCTGAAGGGCTATTTTTCAAAAACCTTTCATCATTTACTTTGTCTCCCCTGGCTCCTCTCCAATTCCTCCATAACATCCTCCACTTATGGCCCCCAGGACTGAACAGTATGTTTTAATGACCGATATTGCCTATAGATTAAAAGTTATACCTGAGAAAATATTTCCATTATAACGTAGCTCATTGTTACAAAGATTTATATGCCTAAGGAATCCGTGGCTGGCATATAACAGGTTATGTTTCAAAACTTTCTTTGTAGATCAGTTAGTTGACATTTGGGCACATTTTCCCACAGATACAATGTTGTACCCAGTGCTCTAGCTCCCAGCCCAGCCAACCAAAGCCAGTCTAAGTCACAGAGCAATAATGATAGCAGGTTGATTAGGGAATAAGAATTCTCTGATGTTAAGAATACAAGATGCAGGAAGATGGAATTGAAACTTCTTCCTCAGTTTCTTAGCAGAAGCAGCACCTTGGGGACATTTTGAAATGAGTGACTCTTAACGTTGGGTGTCTTCGCTCATTCTTTTCCGGCCTTCTCCCACCTCTTTGGGTCCTTACCCTGGTATCCTAATTCCCAATAGGCTTGTGTTGCCTGAAGTCTCGTAGGTGCTGCCACACTCAGATCTCCCTACATTTCCCAAGTCTCCACGTTTCAAATACACCTTAGCCCCTTTCTCTCACGACCTTTGTGCTTAATTTTTACTTTCTTGATTTGGTGAAGTCGCAATGTAGCATATTAAGGCCTCCATTACTATTGTCTTTCTAAAAAAGTTTTCTTTGTGTATTCTGATGTACTAGGATTCAGCGCTACAGATTCCCAAATGCTATATCTTTATTGTAAATTTTACTTTTTTATTATTATAAAATTATGCCTCATACGTGTGGACGTGTAACTATTCAGTGGGCTAAGATGATGCAGAAGAGTTCCCCTTCAGCTCCCACTACAGAGAAACACTCAACAAAAGAGTTATGTGTATACAAATACATACACAGAAAGAAAGAGAATCTTTAGATCCCAGAAACAGAAGGAACTCAGGGGCTGAGCAGTAAGTCAGGGCTAATGCCACTGTAGCCATTGCAGGGTTTGGACCAGTTCTAGGCCCCAGGGCTTTCTGGGATTTTAACACCTTTGTAGGCCAATAAGATGATGTCTTGGTGTGGGCCAGGAAGGCAACTGGAATTGCACTTTCTGAAAAATCTGGATTCCTGAGGGCTATGCTATGTATCTTCAGGCTATAGGTGGGGAAAAAAGTTCATCCGCGAAAAACTTGAAACCAAACTAGTGCAATACACTAACACGATTTCTGACTTCACCGTGAAGTAGAAATACCAGGTTGAAACAGGGGAGGGAGGTGGGGAGGGCTGGGGTCGGGGGGAGGAGTGGAGGGGGAAAAGCAGAAAACTGTATGTGAATAACAATAAAAACAAGTAAAAAAAAGAGAATAGACCTAACAGCTGAGAACTGGTGATCTTTCTAGAACTCCAGCAGAAGGACACTTGCAGCCACAGTGAAGAACAGTCGAACAACCCAAGGCACAAAGTTCTTCTCCACGGGGAAATCCCTGCTGAACATAAGCTCATAATAAAAATTATCAACTATGGGAGGAACCCACCTTGAGGGTCAGATTGTGAAATGAATGGAAGTAATACCCCAAATAGAGATAGGAAATCAATCTATAGATGACTATAAAATAATGTTTTAAGTGACTTACAAAATGAAATAAGAAATAGAAAATATAATGAAAAATAGGAAAGCATGTAAAAAAAGGGAAGATTTGGAAAAGGATGACATAGTTCATCTATAAATGAAACTTATCACCATTGAAAGTCATAACTCAATATATTTATTACCTGAACTGAAAATAAGGAAACTGGAACCAAGGAAATGACTCAGAATGTAACACAGAGATAATGATGGAAAACAAAGAATGAATGAGATTTTAAGAACCACAAAGTCAGAATCATAAAAAACAGAAAGGATATTCAATAGGAATTATTGAAGGGGTGAACAGAAAACGGGAAAGACACATTCTTACACTGACAAGTCCGCTCTACCAGTATCCACTGTGGCATAATAAACCACCCCAAAACATAATGGATTAAAGCCATAACTATTTACTTAAATCACAGTTTTCTGGGCACACAACTTGGGCTTGGCTCAGTGGAGAAGTCACTCACACACCTGTGGTCAGCAGGCAGGGACCTCACTCACATTAGCCCACTGAGAAATGAGGAGGAGGACGACGACCAGGCTCAGCTCGCGGGGGCTCCCTGCGAGAGCGCTCTCTGTTTCACTTGGCGGCTGTCACGCCAGAGACGAGGTATCCTTGCAATGACCAAAGGCCTCTGCATTCAGATCAAATGTTTTGCAGCCAGTTTTTCCAACGTGCTGTTGTGTAGCACGTTTTGCCCTTTTACACAGATTGTGACAGATGTTGACTTCGTGGGAACAACTTGGTTCCAAGACAGAAGTTGGGCTCATTTTCATTAATGACTTAATATTTCTTTGCCTCTTTTGCAAGCTCGGGGTAACTAACTATTAGTTTTACCTATGACCACTTCACCTTCCCAATTCAGCTCAAAGTACCTAAATAAAAAAACAAATTACTCTGGTCAGCATTCAAATTTGCTCTGCGAGGACTGTGGTACCAAGACCTTTTTAAAAAAAATTATGGCTAATGTTTTAAAAATTCAAAAATCATATTTGTACAGTTTTGTGGGTTGGTGGATGGGCAAAGCAGGAAAGATGGAGCTGGACAGTTGGAAGTAAAAGCAGCTGGGAAAATTGAAAACACAGATCAATTAAGAAAAAAAAGAAGATTTTCCTATTTTGAGCTTCCTACACAATGAATCTCCATTCCCCCCAGCCAAGTGGGAGCTGAAAAGAAATTTCTTTTTCCTGAATAAACTCCACATTATAGTCTTTATACACAAACTCTTAGGAAGTAAGGAAATCTTGTTATTAATCACAAGAGGCTTATGAATGACCGCAGCCCTTTTACTCCGGGTCTGGAACAACCTTGGTCTGGAAAGGGCTCTCACCCAGACGATTGTCACACAGTGTTCTATTCAAAGTACACAAGCTATTGTGGGCACATAGGAACTAAGGGGCAAGAGGGGAAAATGCTACCAGTCCCAGGAAACTCCTAACTTAATCCATTTAAGATGCAAAAGTAGGGCCAGAGGATAAAGGGCTGGGGAAGGGTGGGAACAAGAAACCACTGAGCAGATAGCAGCCCCTAGCCTCCAAATTTCCACAGATGATACCTCCGCTTCAGGCATTCAGACTCCCACCCTCATGAGTGCCCTTAGACTTGTCACACCAGATGATCACATGGTTTTAAAAATCTGGTCACTATCAACATGGACAGCCTGAGGTGCTAGGAAAGTGGGAGGAGTCTTTCTGCTACCTGGGCCACCATTCTTAGTTTAATGACTTCTAGGGTGGGCAAGCAGTCTGGGCCCTTGGTCAAATTTGTCTGTAGACTTGACATCCCCCTTCACCATCTTGGACTTTGAAGCCCTCCCATTGTTTTAATGATGACCAATATCTAGCCATAACACCCCACATCCATCACACCCTATTTAACTTCTGCAGGGGGAAAAATGCCCAAATTGGACAAGATCTGCAAAATGTGAGGAAAAGTAAATGGAACTTATAGCTAGAGCGAGAGGAAGACTGAAATTTCGGTAAGGAGGTCTCTTCTGCAGGGTACGCAAAGGGTACTTGCTGGCACGGGAATCTGACCACTGGAGCTCCTTCCTTTGTGCGAAGGCACTGAGAACCAGGTAGCAGTCTTCCCCAAGGCGGTGGCATCAAGGCAGGCCTGACGTGGCTACTGGAACACCAGGCACAGAAATTCAAATAAGGGACTTCCACCTCGACTCTGCCGTTGTCACCCCATCAAGTCTAGCGAATCTCATATCTGTTCCTTCTTGCATATCTGACTGACCCACCACCAACCCAATTACAGTTCTTATCCTATTTGTGAACAGACTGTTTAGAAAAATACTCTCTCCCAGCTCGACAGTGCTCCTGCTCTTGACATTGAATCTACATACAATTGCATTGCTGGTTCTCCTGATCCTCCTAGGCCAGGTTCTCCGGGGATGATTTACACATCATAAGCTAGTTATGAGTTAGGCATTTACTATTTTAACATGAAAAAGAGCCTGGGGAAGACTTTCCATTCTAATCTGGAGGAGAAATGACACTTTTTCTCCTTTCCCCTCTCAGCAACAAGTAAGATGAGAACACAGCAGCATTGGTGAAACGTGCAGCCCCGTCTGTTTTTAAGTCACCGTATGTAAAAACAGAAAGTAACTGGAAGGCTCTGGCCTTTGAAGACTGGAGAAAGGTAGAACTTAGCCTCCAAAAGCAAAATGATTTTGCACTTCAAAACCTCTGTAAAGCTAAGGCTCTGAGGCACTAGCTGGGGTAGGCAACTGATAAAAATAGAGAGATTTGTTCAAAATCTATTTAATGAGCATTTGTTTCTCACTGACAACCTAAACAAATAAAAACCCTTCCATGTACGTGTGTGTGCATGTGTGTGTGTATATGTGTGTATATATGTATGTATGTACACACACACACACACACACATATACACTTCTGAAAAGTTATGAACCCTCCCAAAATTTTTGTATGATGGGGGTTAGATTCCACAGTAAAAATACCGAATGATGCAAACATCCCCCTCAATTCAGCTGCAAAAAAGCTAGCAGCCAGCTTCATACCCTTTAAGAAGCAGATTGAAAGCATCTTCTCTCCAGACACTAATGGTCCCAGAGAGAAGTCCAATAGGTACTGACACCTGAGTTTCCTCCACTGAAAAAGCCTGCTTACTGCCATGTATAGTACAGCAGAGCCAGAGGGCCCCTCCCAAGCTCCCAGATCTTCCATTTAGCTGGTTAGTACTAGCCTGACTCTTAAATAAGAACAGATAGTCAGGAATCAATAGACATTTAGGGAGCTTCCTGCATGAAAGGCAGAAACAAAAACCCAACCAAACCAAACAAACAGAAGCAAACAGAAAAGTCCACTTAGAAGAAGGGGAGATAACATAGGGAATAAATGAACACTTCAAGACCAAAAAAAAGCTAGACACAACATTCTCAGATAGATTAGAAGAGAAAGTGTACTCCTGAATACTTCCTATAGAATACTATAGAAAACAAATAATTAGAAGATAAGAATGAGCTCTTAGAAATTAAGCATGGTAGAACTAAAATTTTAAAAGTTGATAGCAAAGTTGGGTAACAAAGTTGAGGAAGTCTCCCAGAAAGTAGAACAAAAAAACAAAGATATGAACAACAGAAAAGATAAGAAAATTAGAAGCTTGATCCTGGAGGTCCAATATCCAACTAATTGGACCCCCAGAAAGAGAAATTTGGAAAGAAGTATTTAAAAGAAGAAGTACTTTTTTTCTAACTGCAATCTTGAGTCCCTCAACTGAAAGTGTCCTAAGTGTTTAGCATAGTGAATGAAAACCACAGCAAGTCATAGTATATCAATTGCTACTGCCCCAAAATACAGTGGAATACATCCTTGGAGCAAATATCAATACAAGATTAGATATACAAGAGATTTACTGGGGGAAATGCCCGTGAAGGACAAAGGGATAGAGAGCAAGAGTAGGTAGGGAGACCCTTCAGACCACATTGCAGGTTCGACACCGGCGAGAGGAGAGAAGAAAGAGCCTTGAGAGAAAAAGTTCAGACAACAGCACAGTTCAGTAGCCTCAGCCAGGCCAAAAGGCAGTCTGAGCCAAAGGTTGTTTGCTAGAGAGGACTGCCATCAGGTAAACACCCTCACCTTGCTTACTGTCTAAAAGTCCCCTAAGGGAAGTCCGGCCTCTTTCTTCACACGGTGGACCCAGAGGTGCAGCAGCTGGGCTGTCAGTCAACTATCCTTTCAGTGGCAGATTGTCTCAATGGGACATCTAAGCAGTGTACCTGCATGACCAACAAATCCATGTCTTACCATGCACAGATTCCATTCTCCGTGGTTCCCGTGGGCCTCTCTCTCCAGGAACACATAAGAGGGAAATTAGTGGGAAGAACTATAGCTCCTGGTGCTGTCATCTCTCTTAAGATCACAACTGTACTCACCCTTTCCCATGGGCACCATCACATCTAAATTCCCCTCTCCCTCAGCTATTAATTCTGCAGCCCTTGGCAGCTTACCTGGTAGCATGACTCAAACTTTCATTTTAGAGAGGTCTTGGTAATCACACTCTTTTCAGGTAGGATTTGTTGCCATGTCCAACCAAAGACCCAGCAAGGGTGCAGAAAGAGATGCCCGCAAGGATTAGCTGGATCCACACATATTTCCCCTTACCCTCATTGTGTGAAAGCAGCCCAGCATCCTCCTGTTCATGAAGTTCAAATACCTCTGCCGAGATGATGGCTCCTCTTTTCACCTGCTGGTCTTTGGCCGTAAGGCATCCAAAATGTCCCTGTGGCAGCCATAGCATATAGTTCAATAGGACCCTTTCGGTGTCTTCTGTCAAGAGTGTACCTCATGGGAGGGAGCAGGACCTGCAATTCCTCAGAGCCCAGAGTCACACAGATAAGAAACCAAGTGCCCCAGTGGGTCATTGAGAGCGATGATCAGTGGGTCCTCTCCTGCTTCCACACCCTGGTTCCCAAACTCATTGTATAAAAGACCAGATTAATGTGTATAGTGCCTCCTGAAGGATGGCAGCCCGCCATTTCAGAGTATTGTCCCCATGCTGGAGCTGCACCGTGCCACAGTAGCCATTCCAGTGCTACACATGTCTGGCTCCTTCTCGATGACGTGTGCATATAACCAGTGCATCCCATGGTCACGGGCCTACTCTCGTGCCTCTTTGGGTGCGGAGTGGATCTCCTGGTTGATACTAAGTTGGGTGTGATTCCATGACTACAGTCCAGGCACTTCTTGAGCCTCCAGATAGTGATGCTGAAGCTCGGTGTGTGGGTAAGAAGGGCAAACCTGGAACCAGCACAGGTTATCTAACCTTGTGAGGATGAACGGCTAAGCCTTCCAGGACAAAGGGACACATGAGTTGACTTGCCATTAGGTAGCCAGTTGGAGATGAAACTGTTTTATTGTCCAACTCAGCAAATCCCAGAATACCCGGGCTCTCTCTATTCCATCTATATTTCTTTGAAAACTGGCTGGTTTGTCTATGAATCCGTCTCTTTCTTATAGTCTTATTATATGCAGCTAAGTCCAACTAGCTCACACTTACACCATTTTGTCTGGAGAGCTCTGGGCACAAATCCAAATCTTTTAGGTGCCTATTCTAACTCCCAAGTTACCAAATATTTATAAAATATTTCACTCTTACAACACAGATGCCCTTTTATTTCCAGCCTCCTATGCAGCCTTCTTGTGCCCACCACTTGGTCCCAAAACAAATGCCACTTATGTTTTATTTTTCCTATTGCTAATACCAGTTTTTAATACCATTTAGATCTCTGATACCAAATGTAGCATTGTAGCATCACCACAAAAAACTACAATGACAACCATCCCAAAACTCAGTGGCTTAAAATAACAGTAATTTATTATCATTGATCTGTGAGTCAGCTGAAGCTTGGCGGATCTCAGCTGGGCTCAGCTTGGCAGCTCTGCTGATTTAGGTTGAGGTTGGCTAGGACTGATTGGCTTTGTTCCATATATTACTCATCCTCCTCCTAGAATCAATGGGCTAGTTATCAGTGTGTTCTGCTACTTCTAATGACACAGCATGAGAGAGCAAATTCAACCACACAAGGGCCTTTTAAGCATGTGTTTGTAACCTATCTGCTAATATCCCAATAGACAAGATAATTCGGGTGGCCAGGTCTAGAACTGAAGGGCAAGGAAGTGCATGCCATCCACATAAATGGGGGGAGGGGCCGAGGGAGAACAGTAAATTTTTTTGACCAATAATCTAATCTACCACATGCTATTATAGAATTTTGGATCACCTCCAAAGTGGGAAAGTCACTGAGCACAAAGAATTGGGGATTAGAATGCCACAAGTACTCTGAGCAATGCCAGGAGCTAGAAGACAATAAGAATGCCTTCCCAATTCTGCATGATGTGATTTTTAAACCTGGAATGTCATATCCATCTAAGAGTCAGTCAATGATAAGGGTGGAATAAAGACATCTGAGAAATGCAGAATCTCAGTTAATTTATCTGCCATCTATAACTTTCCTCAGGAAAGTAAGGCCCATTGAAAAAGAAGAAGAGGAAGGAGGAGGAGGAGGAAGAGAAGAAGAAGGAGAAGGAGGAGAAGAAGGAAGAGGAGGAGGAGGAGAAGGGGCTAAACCAAGGAAGAGGAAGATGAGGAATTCAGGAAATAGGATATCAACGTAGAAGTGAGATGAAGCAAATTTCTAGCATGCTAGATAGAACCAATCTGGAGCAGAGGAACGAAGGGCTCCATGACTCTCTGCAGCATGGGGAATTTAATTGTGTAGAAAAACATATAAAATGCTATTGTAGAGAGCAGGAAAACTCAAGTACAACACAATGAAAAACTAAGCAAACAAAAAAAAAGTGGCACAATTATTAACAGAAAATTTAAAAGATGTATATGAAAAGAAATAAATCATAGTTTACTATATGGTTCACCTATAAACAATATTTCATATTATGATAGTCACAAAATTATACTGGGAGAATGTGAAAAGAAAGTGAAATCCTTATCTACCACAATAAAGCCACTAGATAATATCAACATTGATAAATCAGGGGAAAGCAATAGAACACATATTATTTAGCAATATGAAAAAAGTAATGACTCTGGAAAGTAGACTTACACAATATGAAGGATGGAAAATGGGATTGCTATTTTACAAGTCTTTTATTTGATTCTTTTAAAACATGTTGTGCACATATTACTCTGATACTTTTTTAAAATATTTTTTTTATTTATTTGTAGAGAGAGGGTAAGGGAAGGAGAAAGAGTGGGAGAGAAACATCAATGTGCAGTTGCCTCTCATGTGTCCCATACTGGGGACCTGGCCTGCAACCCAGGCATGTGCCCTGACTGGGAATCGAACCCGTGACCCTTTGCTTCACAGGCCCGTGCTCAATCTGCTGAGCTACACCAGCCAGGGCATATTACTCCGATAATTTTTAAAGGCCTAAGGAAAGTTAATACAATAACCCAGAATGATGCTTTGGTGAGAGCAAATTGCAATTGTTATATCTTTTACTGAATAAATATTTATGCTTAGTTCTGGGCATCAAAATAATGATTATTATCACATAGTGTTTAGTGATTACAAAGCAGGTTTACATATAGTCCTGTGATTTAATGTCAACCATTCTGTAAGGTTGATACAAATGCAAATTTACCATGATGCTAATGAATCTTAAGCTTCAGGACCCCTTCATGAATGGACCACTTCCTAACTCCAGGAAGGAGCCCTAACAATAAGTTCACATGTCATACATTTTTGTAAGTTAAAAAAAAAAAACAGCCTTTGTTAAATTGACTATTCCTTTCCACCCCAACCTCCAATGCATCATACCTCACCTAATGTGGCCAACAGCATTATTTCTAAATAAATGCATTTTGTACCCATTCAATTTGTATTCACAGTTTTGTATTCTTTCGTTTAAAAAGAGCTCTCCCAGAGATAGCCAACCTACCAGATGCAGAGTTCAGAACACTGGGAGTCAAGATGCTCACAGAAATGATTGAGTAGGGCCACAAAATAAAGGAAGAAGTGAAGGTTATACAAAGTGAAGTAAAGAAAAATACACAGGGAACCAAGAGTGAAGGGAAGGAAACCAGGATTCAAATCAATGATTTGGAACAAAAGGAAGAAATAAACATTCAACCAGAACAGAATGAAGAAACAAGAATTCAAAAAATGAGCAGTGGCTTAAGAGCCTATAGGACAATTTTAAATATTCCAACTTCTAAATCATAGGGGTGTAAGAAGAAGTAGAGAAAGAGCAAGAAATTGAACATTTATTTGAAAAAATAAGGAAGGAAAACTTCCTCAGTCTGACAAAGGAAATAGATATCCAAGCCAAGGAAGCACAGAGAGTCCCAAACAAATTAGACCCAAGGAGGAGCACACCAAGACACATTATAATTAAAATGCAAAAGATTAACGATAAGGAGGGAATCTTAAAAGCAGCAAGAGAAAAGAAGAGTTACCTACAAAGGAGTTCCCATAAGACTAACAACTGATTTCTCAAAAAACTTTGCAGGCAAGAAGGGACTGGCAAGTAGTAATCAAATCCATGAAAAGCAATGACCTACATCTAAAATTACTCTATCCAACAAAGCTATCATTTAGAATGGGAGGACAGATAAAGGGTTTCCCAGATAAGGTAAAGTTAAAAAAGTTCATCATCTCCAAGCACTTTTACATGAATTGTTAGAAGGACTTATCTAAGAAAAAGAAGATCAACACTATGAACAGTAAAATGACAACAAACTCACAAATATCAACAGCTAACCTAAAAAAAAAAAAAAACCTAAGCAAACAACTAGAACAGGAACAATCACAGAAATGGAGATCACATGGAGGGCTATCAGCGGGGAGGGGGAAGAAGGAGGAAATGGGAGGAAAAAGGTACAGGGATTAAGAAGCATAAATAGTAGGCACAAAATAGACAGGGGGAGGTTAAGAATAGTATGGGAAATGCAAAAGCCAAAGAACTTGTCTGCACAATACATGGACATGAACTAAAGGTGGGGGGAATGCTGGGGAGTGGGGGTACTGGGTGGAGGGGGATAAAGGGGAGAAAAAAGGCACAACTGTAATAGCATAATCAATAAAATATATTTAAAAATTAAAAAATAAGAAGCGCTCTCCCAAATAGTATAAACTTCAATCTCCACACAACCCGAATTCATCCCTGAATAAGTATTATCTATCCCATTTTACAAATTGATAAGTGAAGTCAGTTGGCTTTGCTCAAGTTTGGAAATATTTGGACTCAAACCCAGATACTTGAATGTCTACATCCACTTTCTTTCTGCTACTCCATAACACATCTCTAGAAGAAGGGAGAAAAGTTAGAAGGCATTAGAAAATCAGTTGTTGCACATGGCGGAAAGGGGATAAACTGGAGTTGTCAGGGTTCACGTGGCATTGTTCTGGGTAACGGGTGAGAGTGAAAGATTTTTTTTTAAAGTCCCTGAAGACAGATAAGAACGACACCAACTTTTATCTTCAGCTGCCTCTGCCTAGTGGCTGGGGAGCCATTGCACTGAAGTGCCTCCTGGGAGACTCAATCCACGTGAAGTAGGAAGAATAGGGCTCCAGATGTCTGTCAGCTGTCATCAATAGGGCTCCACACGTCTGTCATTTCAACCTGGCCTCTGAGAAGAGGCCCTGGTTTGTCTCTGGGAAGAGCCCGAGGCTCACTGAAGTCAGAGGTCAGGGAATCAAAGACCTATGGGGTTGGAAAAGACATTTGGGGGAACTCACCCAGTTCCTCAATGAGAAGAGGCAGAGTATAGTGAGAGGCAGCACATGTCCTGGGCAAGAGCATGGTCTGAACTTGGCTTCTCTCTGTGTGCGAGCTGTATAACTTGAAGCAAGTTACTTAATCTCTATGCCTCAGTTTTTTCATTTGTAAACTAGGGATAGCAAAATGAGTCCATATTCCTGTACCTATAATTCAAAATCCATAAACCTAAAATTATTTCAAAACTTATTTGGTGGAAAGAACTGATCTGAACTCATTTGGCAGCAACATCTCACCCAATTCATGTAAAAGTATTTATTCCATTTTATGTAAAAATTTATAGACCTCACCACAGAAATATATATGTGACTATGAACTACACTCCCATGGGAGTATTTCATAACATATGCCATGTACCTTTCTGAAAATCCGAAGAGTTTACAAACACATCTGGTCTTGTGGCTTTTGGATAAAGGCCTGTGAATCTCAAGTGCCTACCTCAAAGTCTGAGGATTAAATTAAGTAGTTCTCCCTTATTCGTGAGGGTTATGGGCCAAGACCCTCAGTGGACGCCTGAAATCCCAGGGGGTATCGAATCCTAGATCCTGTTTTATTCCTATATACAAACTTGTGATAAAGTTTAACTTATAAATTAGGCACAGTAACAGGTTAACAACAATAACTAATAATAAAATAGAACAAGTAAAACAACATACTGTAATAAAAGTTGTGGAAACATGGTCTCACTCAAAATATGTGATACGCATATTTATAGTACATAAGATACATAATATCTTATGTACTATACTCACCTTTTCATTCAAAAGAACTGCTTTCTAGCTTCTCATTGACATGTCTGAATTGCCAGCACCACTACTCCATGCTCTAGGGCCATTCTTAAGTAAAATCAGGGTTACGTGAACACAAGCACTGCGATAACACATGTCAGTCTGATAACGAAGCTGGCGGCTACTCCATAACTAACGGTGCGCTGCGTGTACAGCCGGAGATGCTGGGCAGAGGACTCATTCTGGTCACGTGCTGATGCCGCAGGGTAGTGTGACATTTGATCGCACTACTCGGAATGGCATACAATTTAAAATGTATAAATTGCTTATTTCTGGAACTTCCTATTTAATATTTTTGGACCACGGAGGGTAACTGAAACCACGGACAGTCAAATGACAGATGAGTGGGACTACTGTAGTGACATGTAGGAAAGGTGCTTTGAATAGCACTTGGCACAAAGCAAGTGCTCCAGACAGGTCTGCTGTTATCACTTGGAACCCCTCCACCAGCATAATCCTGAGAGATGTTATCTGGCATTTCTCTGACTCCTGGAGAGGTGAATTCACTTTATGAGGTACCTAGTTGAAAAGGTACCTCTTTATGAGGTACCTAGTTGAAAAGCTGAATATTTCTAATCTAATTTTATAAGCTGTTAAATTTCAGTACAGCTTTTGCAGATAGCTACTGTGTCTCCCCTGGGTCTTTTCAGCGCAGTTAATTGTTCATTATGTACAGGGTGGGGCAAGAGCAGTTGTGAGTATGCAAAACTCAGTTTACTCTTGTATTGTTATTTATTGATTATTGTATTATTTTCCATATGAACAGTTGTAAACCTACTTTTGCCCACCCTGTGTTGCTCCCTGACCAACCTGCCAGCTACCCCACCCCACCCCCCCGGCCGCACTGCAGTTTGCCAATTATCCTTTCATACGAAGCATCCCACATACGCCCAGAAGTCCATATGGATTCTGATCAGCATACGGTACAGTTCACATTTTTCTATGCTCCAGACTGTGAAAAACAACTGCGTCTCAGTGTGAAAACAGAGTGAGTTGGGAGGAGATTTGGAAAAACATAATGAAGGCAATCACAGACCTTCGTTAGAAAAACATACTAAAAATTCCAATTTCAAAGCAATTTTTTCCCAGTTCCCCTGAACTAAGATAGAAAACAGTAAGCAGCCTAGACTGATCAAAATGCAAGAGTCAAGTAATGTACAACTAAGGTCGGTGACGTGATGCCAATTCATTTACTGTGAAATACTACAGATAGCAACACTGGAGCTGGGTGAAGGTCATGGGCTGTATCCCACAGTCCAAGAAAAACGAATGACACTCCAACAGAAAGAGAAGAACAGAGTTAAATAAAACTCTGATAAGTCATCAGCACGAATTTACGGCAAATTACACAAAACAGGAGGACACTGCTCCCTCTGGTGGGCACAGCTAGACCCTTCCTCATCTTTGTCCTTGACCCCTGCTGGTTAAAAAGAACCCAGGCAAGTAAACCCACTGAAGGGAAAGAAATCCATTTCCAGAATGGACATTGTCATCATTCACTCCAGCTGTGATGGGAATAGTGAGAAAAATATTCTTCTCATACACTAGCCATCTTGGCTCCCTGAAAAGTGTGCCTAGAATTCTAGATTCCCTTGGAGTCTTGGTAAAGATCCTTAAGGGCTGGTTGGTGGGTACCTAGGGATTTGTTATTCTAGTTTTTCTATTTTCATATGTTTAAAAATTTCCATAGTAAAATGTTTTGAGCCCTGGGTGGTGTGACTCAGTTGGTTGGAGCATCATCCTGCAAACCAAAAGGTCACAGGTTTGAATCCTGGTCACAGCACATGCCTGGGTTTCAGGTTCCGTCCCCTGTTAGAGTGTGTACAAGAGACAACCAACAGATGTTTCTCTTTCACATCAGTGTTTCCCTCCCTCTCTCTCCCTCCCTTCTCCTCTCTCTAAAATCAGTGAGCATGTTCTCTGGTGAGGATAAAAAACAAATTTAAAAAATGTCTTGAAAGATCTTTAAGCAATAACTTTGTAAAAAAAATGTTGACAATCCAGTAGTTGAATCTGTCCTCCTTTCCCCCATCCTGAAGATACTTTTAGTAGGTACCATCACTACTAAACTATTTGGGAAAATGTTGATAATTTTTACATGGATGGATTAGATCATCCAATAGCTTATACATCTAATAACTGAACAAGAAAATGAACTATTCAGACAGTTGTGAAACTGAAAACTGTGTTCAGATTGTGTTGGTGAATGAAGACCATTGGGTTAGTATCTGATAAAGGCAAGGATGTTTGTAAGTTTGAGAATCTTTAGCCTGGATTTTCCTCTAATCCACTGATGAGTGGGTTTATGATCATGGTCCTCAGACCCAGACCAAACCCAGTACCAGAACCATGTGGATAAGAGTAGGAAATTGATTAGACAAATAGATTTTGGCCTACGTATGGTCAAATGCATCTTAGAACTGGCCTGCCCTTTGCCCTGGCTCACGTAAACACTTGATTGGGCTACCAATGTTTTGTATACTAACACCTGGTACACTTGGAGGCAAAGCCTCCCGGGTACCAGGACTACCGAGCATCATTTCTTGTCCTGGCTCTGCCATTCACTCCAGCCACTGCTGTGGGCAACCAGTCCATGAAAGCGTGGGCCAGCTCCACAAGGTGTAATCTGCTAGCACCTCAGTCCACAATATGGGCCCCTAGATTTCCCTCCAAGGCTTCTCTGAAACCGAGATCTGTGACACCTGTGGAAAGCGGCTTGGCAGTCCCATATACACAATCCAGACATGTTGAGCAATTGCTACCTTTGAGGATTCCTTTGGATAGGATGCTGTAGGTGGACAAAAATGAGAACCCTGCAGGTGCAAGGAATACTGTCTGGAACCTTAAGCCAATGATTTAGTCAAAAGTGACAATGTTAAAAGGAG
Organism: Sturnira hondurensis; assembly: GCF_014824575.4. Taxonomy (NCBI): domain Eukaryota; kingdom Metazoa; phylum Chordata; class Mammalia; order Chiroptera; family Phyllostomidae; genus Sturnira; species Sturnira hondurensis. The sequence goes on along the minus strand of NW_028093985.1, from coordinate 4,580,729 downwards.
ACAGAATGCAAAGCCTCTCAGATCTCTATTTCACAGTTAGGCCCCTCACAGGGAAACTTGAAGATACGAAGACATGGGGTAGGGTAAACAAGTCTGAGTGTACTGAGTCACTGTATTGATTTTAATCCTCTAAGAGCAGAACCAGCCTCCTTCCCCTTGAGAGAAGAGATCCTCCTCACTCAGGAGATCCTGAAAAGCCCTTGCTGGAACCTTGCCTTGCAATGTGACTCTCTTCCTCAAGAGCCTCGCCTACCTCCACTCACTGTCTCCAGCATAACTAGAGCCAGGTTTGGGCTCAAGCAGGAGGGAAAATATCTCCCTTCTCCTGTAAAAAAATAGTTGACTGGAGGAATCAAAGGCCCTGGCTAATTCGTGCAGGCAGAAACCTGAACATGGTGGAGGGCATGGCCCTTGAGCATGTGGGACCAGAGTTGGTGAGCAGATAGCAGAGAGCTTATTGACATGGGAAGGTTCTTCCTTGATGTAAACTGTCCTGGCAAGGACACCTGGAGCAATCCACTAGCCAGGACAGTTTCTTGAGGCTTGAACAACATAAATGCCTGCAATAAATAAACTTTAGTTGCTAGAACTTGACTGGCACACATCTGAGGAAGGCTCCTGAAAGCTCTCAGGTGGAAATGTCATGTTAGAATGACATAACATTTATGACTATTTATGACAGATTACATACAGTGTTCATCAGGAATTAATAGAGGCAAGTGTAATTTAAGTTTCAACAAGCATTTGTGTTTTTAAAAGTTTGTAGAAAACACACAGAGAGGCCAACTTTACATTGGTTAATAAAATTATATTGGTTTCAGGTGTACAATTTGACTATTACTTCTTCATATATATTTTTATCCCTTCTTTCTCTCCTTTCCTTCTGATACTTCAAATGCACATCATTTTCATGTTCTTCCTTCATTCATGAGAACACAGAACATATTTCTAATAGCTGCATTAACATTCCTGTCAGTTAACCCCACAGCCTCTGTTATGTGTGAATCTGAGGCTATGACTGATTTTTCTCTTGGTTGTCATTTATACTTTCCTGATTCTTTATACATCTATTAATTTTACATTGGCTTTTTTTAAATTCTTTATTGATTTATCTTTAGAGGGGAAGGGAAGGAGAGAAGGAGAGAAATATCAATGTATGGTTGCCTCTCGTGAGTCCCCTGCTGGGAACTGGCCTGCAACCCAGGCATGTGCCCTGACTGGGAATCGAACCACAATCTTCTAGTTCCCAGGCCTGCGCTCAATCCACTGAGCTACACCAGCCAGGGCTACGTTGGCTTCTTGATACCGTACATTTTCCACAGATGGTGCTGGACTTTGCTATCTATCTTTAATGAGTATTGGACATTTTCTGTTGAACTTTTACTTAAAGATTTGTTTTATCCTTTTGAGGTATGTTTTTGGCTCTTCCAGCATGGTCTAGAATAGTGTTTATGTGAGAGATACCTTAGCCCTACTTCAAAGTGTTGCCTTTCCAGGATTTCTTCTGAATTCCCTGTGTATTCAACAAGACCTCTTACTCTGGCTAGAGGAAATTCAAATGATTGTGAGCCTTGTGTGAACTCCAGTTATAATTTGTTTGTCTTGCCACTTAAACAGAACTGTTCTTTCTTTGGGAGTTGTTCTGGCCCAGACTCCTGGAACTGCACCCTACTCCTAAGTAGACTGGGATTTAGACAGACTCATGGTGACTCCTGCCAAGACTTTTTGAGCTCGTTTTGTGTAGCTCTTCCCCTCCCAGGTACTATGTGATACAAATAGTTACCCTGGTGTTCTTGCACTATAGTATGTACTAACTTAACTCGGTGAGGTTGCCACACTCTGTAGGTAGGTCTTGCCCCATTTGTTTTCATTTTCTCAGGGATCATAATCTTATTTGACTCTTATCCAATATTTGAAAACAATTATTTCTATACTCTGTTTAGTTTTCTAGTTGCTTACATTCCATAGTCATTTTAGGCTGACTTATTCCCCTCATGGCTGGAAGCAGTTCTTGGAGAGTCTTTTTTTTCATCTTCACCAGAGGTTATGCTTATTGATTTTAGAGAGAGAGGAAGGGAGAGAGAGAGAGGAGAGAGACATCAACATGAGAGAGAACCATCGAGCAGCTTCCTCCCACAACCTTTATTTAGTGACTCACTTCTAAAAATTAGAATGCTATGGACGTGACAGTATGCGACTTCTGAGACTAGGTCATAAAAGCCATTGCGATGTTCCCATTCATATACTCATACCCCCTCTCTCTCTCCCTCTCCTCTCTCTCCCCTCAACCCCTGCTCTGTCTCTTCACTGGCTCTGGGGGCCACCAGCTGCCATGTCATGAGAAGACTCAAGCAGCCCTAGTGTGAGGCCCATGTTGTGGGAAGCTGGAGCCTCCTGCCTACACTCATGCAGTGAGCCACCTCGGATACAGATCTTTCAGCCATAATCAAGGCTTCAGATAAATTGAGCCCTGGGTTGAAGTATTGGCTATAATATCATGGGAGACCCTGAGCCAGAATCACCCAGTTAAAGTTGCTCCTAAAATCCAGACCCACAAAAACTGCAGATAATAATTGTTTCTTGTAACATATTAAATTTGGGGTAATCTGTTATGCAGCAATAGGTAGGTAATAGCACAATACTTCCGTAACACGGACTCTTAAATGTAGCCACTGCTATAGTGACCATTTCTGTATAGGTTTTGAGCGGCTACACCCAGTTGTAATCTGAAGCGTCCCACCTTAGCCCATGCTCCGTACCTCTAGGTTGCTGCCCTGGGAATGGTCTAAGGCAGGGGTGTCAAACTCATTTTCACCATGGGCCACAAACTCAGTTGCAACCTTGCAGTTGCCTTTAAAGGGCCAAAATAATTTCAGGACTGTATAAATAACTAGTCCTTAACTGTTAAGGAGTTGAAATTACATTAGGCCCTTTGAAGGCAACAGTGAGGCTGATGTGGCCCCCGGTGAAAGTAAGTTTGACACCCCTGGTCTAAAGTGTGGGTACCTGCAAGAAGCCTTCCAGCATTCACATGATGAAAAAGAAACCAATGGAAACATGCTTTCCCGTTCACCACTCAGGTGTTACATGCTGAACAGGCTGTTGTAAGACTTCCGAGAAGGTTCTGGTAGTTTGGAGTACCAGTTGCTCAGTTATAACTAACAATGATGTGTTTTTCTTTTTACCCTAATTTTTGCTATGAAAATTTTCAAACATACAGAGAAGTAGGTAAAACCTTATAGTCAAAGCTCATATATCCACTGCCAAGATTGTACAATTAACATTTTACCCTTTATCACGTCTGTTCAATTATTCCTCTATCCATCTCATTTTTAAAATACCTTTCAATGTAATTTGCTGAAAATGGTACAATTCTTTCAGCATGTACTTAACTATAATTCAGTATCTGTTTACAATTCTTTTTGTTTTAAGGGAAAACTCTTAAGCAATGAAACACACAAATCTGAAGTGTACCATTTGATAAGTTTTGAGAAATAAATGTACCTGTGTAACCCCAACCCCCTGAAGATACAGAGCATTTTCTCATGCCTGTTTTCCATCAATTCCCATTTTCACATGCACCATTTTTTTCAAATTTTTCTTCACTGTAGATTGGTTTTCCCTGCTCTAGAGCCTCATATCGATGGAACCACAGAGTACTCCTTTGTGTAAGGCTTCTTTCACCCAATGTGTTTTAATATTTCTCCATATTGTCATATAAATTGCCTTCCTTTCTATTGTTGGGCAGTACTCCACTGCATGACCACACCACACTTTGCTTATCCTTTTTTCTGTTAATACGGTGTTTCTAGTTTTTCACTATGGTGATTAATGCTCCTGTGAACATCCTTGTACAAGTTCATTTATGTACATGTATTTCCACTGAGTAAGCATCGAGGTTAAATAAAATAAAAAATTTTTAAGTTGTTTGAATGAAATAAATCAGTGGAGAGGAATGGACAAGACAAGTGTATGGAGATGAATGATCTGAACTGAGCCCTGAAGGGTCAACAGGACTGAGCTGGGGGAGAAAGGGAAACAGCCTATGAGAGAATACCCAGTCCATACAGAACCAAATGCTTTCTGATAACTCGTTGGAGCTGAAATTAACCTTCTGTATCACTAGAAAGATGGGGACAGTAGAATCAGAAGATTTAAGTTTGAAAACTCCTTTTGGCATTTGTTATCATTGGACAAATCAATAAATCAGATTAATTTCTCATCTGAAAATAGGTATCAGAAAAAAATCTACCTCACACAGCTGTGATGATACACAGACAACATGTTAAAGAGATTTGTTGTACAATGCCTTGAAATATATAATTGGCACCTCTCTGGAATCTCAGTATTGTCATGTCTTCCCAATAATTATTTAATTAAAATGTGTGTTTCTCCTTTAATGCCCATGTGTAGTCAGGGAGGACTGTGTATTTTAATATATTTTCGTAGGCTTCAAAATACCTCACTCCCCTTCCAAATATATATCTCCCGTATGGATACCAGATTTCAAATCTAATTGACATTTTTGAGCTGTGGTGTAGGGAACTTGGGAAATGGACATTTCCAACTTCCTGATTTTCCTGTGCATTGAATGGCAGCACGATCACCCAGCTGAGTAGGTTCATACCTCAGTGCTATCCTTACAACACTCCCTCAATCCCCATATCCAGTCTGTGAATAAGCCCTGATTTTTGCCTCACACACCCCTCGTTTCTTTGGTTTCCACTCAAGTCTAAGTTTTCACCTTTGCCTGAACTACCGCAATAACCCCCTAGATGCCAGTATGTCTCTGACTTTTGTCCATCTCTCTATGGTCCATTCTTTGTTCTGCAGCCAAAGTGCCTTTCTGTACAAGTTCTTGTGTAGATAAATGCTTTTATTTCTTTTGGATAAATACCTGAAATGGAATTACCAGGTAATATGACAAGTATTGTTTAAATTCATAAGAAACTGCCAGAATGTTTTCCAGAGTAGCAGTAATAATTTATACTTTTCCTTGGCAAAGTATGAGAGCTTCAGGTGTGCACAGCCTCGCTGATACTTACTTGTTCTGTCTCTCATTTTTCTCATTCTAGTGAGGATGAAGGGGTATCTCCTTTTGATTTTAATTTACATTTTCATAATGGCTAATGAGGTTGAGGTCTTTCCATGTGTTTATTGGTCATTCATTTTGTGAGCTGTCTTTTTAAATATTTTGCCTATATTTTATTGGTTTCTGTCTTCATGGTTGAATTGTATTCGTTCTTTACATATTCTGCATGCAAGTACTTTGTCAGATATATGTATTTCAAATATTTTTCTCCCATTTGGTGGCTTCATTTTCATCTTCCTAATAGTGTTTTAAGTATATTTTATTACAGTGTTTATGTTATTACAGCTGTCACAATTTTTCCACCTTTGCTCCCTCTGCCTGATACTCTCCCTTCTCTCCAGCAATCCCCTCCTTTAGTTCAAGTCCATGGGTTGTGCATATAGCTCTTTGGCTTCTCCATTTCCTATACTATTCTTAACATCCCCCTGCCTATTTTGTACCTACCAATTATGTTTTTTAATCCCTGCACATTTTTCCCCATTCTCCCCTTTCCCTCTCCCAAATGAGAACTCTCCAAATGATCTCTATACCTATGATTTTGTTCCTGTTCTTGTTGTTTGCTTAGTTTTTTTAATTCAGTTATTGATAATTTTGAATTTGTTGCCCTTTAAATGTTCATAGTTTTGATCTTCTTTTTCTTAAATAAGTCCCTTTAACATTTCATGTAATAATGGCTTGGCGGCATTTTAATATTTCATGTAATAATGGCTTGAACTTCTTTAGCTTTACCCTTCTATTCTAAACAAATAGCTTTGCTGGATAGAGTTATCTAGGTTGTAGGTCCTTGCTTTTCATCACTTTGAATACTACTTGTCAGTCCCTTCTAGCCTGCAAAGTTTCTTTTGAGAAATCAGCTGACAGTCTTATGGGAACTCCTTTGTAGGTAACTCACTGCTTTTCTCTAGCTGATTTTAAAATTCTCTATCTTTAACCTTTGGCATTTTAATTATGATGTGTCTTGGTTTGTTCCTCTCTAGATCCAACTTGTTTGGGACTCTCTGTGCCAAATGGACTTGTAAGTCTATTTCCTTCACCAAATTAGGGAAGTTTCATTATTTTTTCAAATAAGTTTTCAATTTCTTGCTCTTCCTCTTCTTTTGGCATCCCTATGATTGCAATGTTGGCACATTTGGAGATGTCCCAGAGTCTGCTTATACTGTCCTCATTTTCTATACTCTTGTTTTCTTTTTCTATTCCAGATGAATGTTTATTTCTTCCTTTTGTTCCAAATCATTAGTCTGAATCCTGGCTTCCATCCCTTCACTGTTGGTTCCCTGGAGATTTTTATTTCACCTAGTGTAACCTTCATTTCTTCCTTTATGTTGTTGCTATGCTCAATGAGTTCTTTGAGCATCTTGATCACCAGTGTTTTGAACTCTCCATCTGATAGGTTGGCTATCTCCACTTCATTTAGGTATTTTTCTGGCATTTTGTTCCTTTCATTTGGGCCATATTTCTTTGTCTCCTCAATTTGGCAGCCTCGTTGTATTGGTTTCTGTACAAGGTAGAGCTGCATGGTTTCTATTAGGTAGAGCTGCTTCGACTCCCTATAAACAACACCTGTAAAGTGTGTGGGGCAGAGCCTTAGGTAATTTCTGTGGTGGGGCAACCTGCTTCACTGTTTTGTGGCTTTGTGGGAAGGGGGAAGGGCTCAGAGAGGGCACTGTGCTGCTGCCTTGCTTCTGGGGGATTGCCTGGCACTCGGCCTATTTCCAATTACTTCACCCAGTCCCCATATACAACTGGTACTCTTCCAGCTGTTGCTGGGGTGATGAATCCCAGAGTCGGTGTATGTGTGTGCATGTTTGAAGACCGAGTGGGCCCTTTAAGCAAAGTTTCCTAAAAATCCAAGTTTCCTCTGCCACCCCAACCCCCAGTGATTTTTACAGCCAGAAGTTATAGGAATTTACCTTTCTGTCACTGGAACCCTAGGCTGTGTGGTCTGGCCTGGGGCTGGTACTGCCTGCTCCCAAGATATCCCTCCTGATTTTTATCCACCACACAGGAAGGTGGGACCACCTGTGCCCATTCCACCACCACTTCAGCCTCTCTGTGCCACATCGAGTCTCCTCACCTCTCCACCCTGTCTCCATGTCTCTGCCCCTCTACCCATTTGGAAGATTGTGGCTACTTTAAATCTTTGGTCGTCAGACTTTCATACAGTTTGATTTTATGACAGTTCTGGGTGTTATTTGTTTTGCAATTTAGCTGTAATTCTTTTTGCGGGTGTGCAAGGAAGTGAACCATGTCTACTTACACCTCCATCTTGACTGGAAATCCCCAATCCTAATAGTATTTTTTGATAAGCAGAAGTATTAGTTTTGTAAAAGCTTAGTTTACCAAGTAAATCTTTAATGGCTTATGATTTTCATGTCCTATCTACGAAATATTTGCCTATATCAAAGTTGCAAAGATTTTTTCCTTAGGCTTTCCTCTAAGAGTTTTAAACTTTTTACTTTTACATGTTGTCTATTACATATTTTGTTGATCACTGAGTGTGCTACGAGGTCAATATTTATATTTTTTGAAATGGACATCTAATTGTTCACCACTTGTTGAAACAGATTTCTTCCTCACTGAAATGCTGCAGCACACTTGTTGAGAATCACTTGACCATGTACCTGTGGGTCTATTTCTGGACTATCTCTGTGCCTTTGATCTACGTGTCTATCCTTTTGCTGTCATCACACTGTCCTGATTACCATAGTTTTATAAAAAGTCTTGAGAAAACTATGGTTATACTAGGTCATCTTCCTTTCCATATAAACTTTAGACTCGGCTTGTCAAGTTGGAACCTGCGCATAGGTTTTGCACATGCTCTGTTGCTCCAAAGTATGTCATTTTAAAGAATAGTATTATAAATGCAATTGTATTTTTAATTTCACTTTCCAACTGTTCATTGCTGATATGCAGAAACACAATTGGGTTTATATAGTAATTTTGTATTCTATGACCTTGGTAAACTCAACTTATTAGTTCTTGTGGCATTTTTGTGTGGGGGCTCCATAGATCCCTTAGTATTTTAGGACACAATAATGTTATCTGTGAAAACCAGCTTGAATATTCATAAACAGGAAAATGGATAGACAAATTGTGGTATCTGTATAATGGAAAAACTCAGCAACAAAAAGGGAGAATCCACTGATACATGCAACAAGTGGGTACATTTCAAAGTGTTATGATAAATAAAAGAAGCCTGACACATTCCATTTACTACATGAAATTCTAGAAAATGCAATTCTTCTATAGTAACAGAAGCTAATCAGTGGTTGTCTAGGGGTGTGAAAGAAGACAGATCAATTGAATGGATATAGGAAAACTTTGGGGGCTTATGAAAATATTCTGTATCTGGACTGAGGTGTGGCTTACATGGCTGTCTATAATTTTCAAAATCCATTATAAAGTAGGTTTAAAACTGAAGTATTTTTTAATATATAAATTGCACTGTAAAATTCATGTTTTTAAAAAAAAGCCAAGTCCCTCAATGCTCAACTAGCTGCCCATTGTAAAAGCAGCAACCACTTCCTATTTTGTTTTTTTTTTAGATTTTTAAAAAATTTATTTTAGCAGCAACCACTTTACTGAAGACCTTCCAGGCAAATACATACTTGGCTCCAAGGCCGTCCTGTGGTCTTTTACTGTGGCAGAGAGGACTAGCCCGACATGAACCCACAAATGAGACTTACACCAGAGGCAGGTACAAAGCTAACTCTCTTCTCCCCTACCTAGGATCACACTCAGCTTTCTAGGGGAATGAAGGGCACTTCCTCCAAAACAGAAAGCTCAGCTGGTTTTAGGAGGTGGCCACTAGGCTTCCAAAGAAGTAAACTAGAAGGGGAAGAAGGGTGCAAGAAAGGGAAGACATCCTAGTCATTTCTGCTGTATAACTCACTCAGGAACAATAACCATCACTTACTGATGACTCACTCGATGCCAAACATGTGGTACCTTATTCCGTTCTTACCATAACCCTAAGCACAACTCCTGTTATGCCAGTTTAAAGAGGAAAACACAACAGAAGCAAAGAGCCTAAGAAAACATCCCAAGCTTTTTTGGAACTAGTGTAAGGCAGAGCTGAACCCCTGCACATGAGGTCGAAGCCTGTATTTATAACTGCAACCCTGCCATTGCTGGTGAACTAGCTCTGCTCCTGAACACATGCCCATCCTCCCCGTCCTCACTCTGACCATGCCCATCCTCCCCCTCCTCACCGTGACCGAAGCACTCGCAGCTGGGGACAGGCTCATACCAAAGAGGACCCAGACCCAGCACACAGAGTCCTGTTCTCTCTGTTCCAGTTACTTTGAGAGCACCCAAAGTTCAGAATCCTATATAGTCATTTTCTCTATAATTCAAATGCAGAAGTGCTTTTAAGAGACACCTAGCTATTCCCAAGAGCTATAAATACGTAATTTATGGGGAAAATGGGAACTCTGTGTTACATTCAAATGGAGGACTATTTAAAGAAAGGGGGAAAATATCCCATAATAATAAGTCATGGGGGAAATAACTACAGTATATCATACTAGTAAAGAGGAATGTCAAAATAGCTTGTTTAGAAGTTTGCATTGAATGTTAATGTGGCCTTGGGTTTATTTCAAGTATTTTTCATTAAGCATTTTCATTTTTACAACCCGATAAGTAAACCAAGATCAAATCATTTTAGATGCCAACTTGAAAAAAACCTGAAGATCAATGAGCTCAACTCCCTCAGAAAAGAAACCATAAGGTACCTGTCCTTTGAAAACCAACTACCATGCTATGTAGGGCTCTGGTCGCTGAAGAACAAGATCCTAGAGGGTGGGACCCATGGCTGTTTTCCTTTCCTTTTTTTTTTTTTTATTTTAAGGGGTGACATTGGTTAATAAAATTATATAGGTTTCAAGTATACAATTTTGTAATACTTTGTCTGTATTGTTTTTTCTTTGGCTTGCTTAGAGCATGAAGTTCGGTGTGGGTGAACGCCTCATTTTTATTTGCCCAAAAGTCCTTTTTTTAGGAGGCAGCAACCTCTTTATTTTGAAAACTGCCCTCCACCACTCCAACATCAGGGGCAGGTGAGAGCAGCCCAGTGTGGCATCCTGACCACACAGGTGAGAAGGCCAGCCACGCCGGTCTCTTCGAGTCCTTCCCCCAAATTTGTTAAAGTTTAAACTAAAGAAAGAGCATAGCAGAGCTCATGTGTCCTGGCTGAGCGGGGATAGTCGCTCTGAGAGAAAGAGCCCTAAGTCTCTACCTGTCCCGGTCGGGCTGCTCCTGTGTCTACCAGCCTCATGCTCATGCCCTCCTGGGGTTTGGTTACGTGTGGGGTCACAGTGCCACATGAGGCACTGCTAGTGCCTGCCAAGACCTGCGGTCTACTCTCATTCTTCTCAAAATCAAGCTGAAGTCACAAAATCAAAGAACTCTCAGCTGCCATTCAGAAACAATTGGCCATCCTTCCCAGGTTCTATTCTGTCTCAGATACTTTACGAGGCATTTCACATTAATTCATCTCGGTTAATCCTCACAACAGCCCCATGGAAGAAGGTACTATGTACACTTATCCCCATTTTACAGATGAGAAACAAAACAAAATCACAGGCTCGATTTTTTGAGACCTTACGTGACTTGCCCACATTCACACCATCACTAGCCTTTTCCCACTACTTTGAGGGCAGTTGTAACACTGCTTGGTGTGGATCTGGGCTCCCTCCTAACCATTCCTGTGTAGGTATGAACTAAGAAAAAAAATCTAAACTAAAAGCCTGATGCAAATGTTGCAAAGTCTTAAAAAATGGAGCTAGTAACCAGGAAGCTGAGCAAGTATCTGGAGCCTGTCCGGCAAGCCCATCACATTGGAGGTTTCACTCACACACAGACAGTGATCCTGCACACGGGCACCGTTGAGGGTAGAATTAGGGGAGAGCCTCAGATTTCTACAGTGTGTGCCTTTCTAAAAAAATCTGTTTTCTATTGTGGTAAAATATACCTACCACCTACCACTTAGCCCTTTTAAAGTATACATTCCAGTGGCAGTAAATATATTCACATTGTTGCACAGCTGCTCTCGCCATCCATCTCCTGAACTTTTCCATCTTCCCAAGCTGTAATGCCATTAAACATTAACCGCCTCCCTCCCCACCCCACCCCTGGCCGCCACCCTTCTACTTCCTGTCTTTATCAATTTGACTACGCTGGGTACCTCATATAAGTGGTAGAGAATATGCTTTGAATTTTCAACCCCTCCAAGTATTTACTGAGACTTCCTATTTGCTCAGCACTGTGCTAGGGGGAATATATAAAATGTGAAAACTAATTTCTGCTGTTGAGATCATTATAGCTGAGGCACAAGACAAGGCTAGATTCTAAGGAACAATATGTATGTGCACGGTACTGACTTGGAGAGCAGGGGAATTCTGGATGACAGAGGTCCTTGTACGCTGGTATAGTCTACAAAGTCTTCATAAGAGGACTGAGAATGAGGTTTGGCTGGGCAGAGAGGAAGATTCTCAATGGATTACATCATTCACAAATGCAGGCAGGCTGGATCATACCAAGTAGATGCAGCCAAAACCAATGGGCCGCAGCATTCCGACCTGGTTTCTGAGCATAGGATGATAATCCCTACGTCTGTGGGTTAGACTTCTGCTTGCATCCCAAAGTCCCACATACAACAGTGTCCTCTTCTCTTATTGCAAAGCAGACACAAAAGAAAATCAAGGCTTTTCTGTTGTTGTTATTCTTTATGATTACCTCAGAAAATAGCCAAACCAGCTCTTTTGGACAAGTGTGTCTTTTTCCTTTGGCAAAAGGAGTTTGTAAAAAAACCTCTGAGGTTTGTGTAGAATGTCTAATCACCCAGGTCAGGTCACATCAACCCTGACCACAGCTGGGGTCACAGACTCTTGGAGTTGTGGTGAGAGAAATAAGCCTCCAGATGCTCTAACCAGTCATTCTGGTCACGCGGGCCTTTTACACCAGCAGTATGGAGTTCCTCCCCCACCCTCGCCCCTGCCGGCTGTCTGAGCAAAGGCCGCTGGAGCAACATTCCACAGAGCTGCCTGTGCAGGGCTGCCTCCCACGTCTCTTTCCACGTCTCCTCCGGCTCCGTCTGCTGCCCAAGCATAAGCCTCAGCGACAGACCGTGTGTGAGTATGAACAGGAAGACGGGAAGGCCCGCAAAGCTGTCACTCATACTGCCTTGTCTTTTCCGTTCTTCTTTTTTCACCTTTTCTCTCAAGATGTGGTAAAAAGAAAACACTAGTCTCTGCTTTTAGACAGAAACATTCCTTGGTGTCCCACAGCAGGTAGGTTTGATTCTGACTATCCTTTCAACTCTGCGTATGTTATCAGAAATCGCAAATGGGGGCTCAGTGAAGCAGCCAGGACGCGCACTGGGGGGCTTTACGGGGCACTTCAGAGCCCTAGGAGGAGAAAGGCACGAACGGGCAGCAAGTGGGTCCTGCCCAGTAACCTGCAAGCCCCGCCCCCAATCACAGGCATACAACAGCTTATGGTGAATGGATGCACACAAACCATACCCAAAAGCAGGAGGACGGACTGAGGGATTCTGAAAAGGGGGTAAAATTCTGAGATAAATTCTTATCCTTCTAATAGTTCTGACAAATAGAACTCAATGTTTAATGCCTCTCTCGGAATTCCCGTAGAAAGGGAGCCATTTCTACTACAAGCGTTTCCCTCTGATTGCAGTGACCTGGAAAACGTCACAGGGGGAGTATGACTCTCTAGAGCTGACTAGCACAGAGATGGTGGCCTTTGAGCCGAAGCTGAGTCTCTTCAAGGACACCATGGCCAGTAAAAGATATCGGGGAGCCATGAGAACTAAAAACCACATTGGAGGTACTTTCAACCAATTCCATTATCCATCCATTTTGTTTATTCCTTCCTGCTACATACTGAACAGGCTAAATCTTATAAATCTCTCAGTTCTGGTCCACATCACTGCAACGGTCCAACTGGTACTTATCTCTAGTCTGTTTTTCTCGAACATATTCCCCCTACTTCCCTGAAGTGGTGTATTTAAAACATAAATCCCACTATATAACTCTCTTGCTTAAAATTATGTCCAGGATTAAACTCCAAGCTTGGTTATGTTTCAAGTAAAAAGAGACCTGCATATATGAGGGGGACCTGAACATAACGTTGAATTTATTTACTAAAAAGTGTGTATTTAATCTTACATGTTTAAACTTCAGTCACCTTCAAAGTACTCTCCAATGGATGCAATACACTATTGAGATGTTTTTTCCGCTGCTCAAACAGTTTTGAACTCGTTGATTTTGATGCCTTTTAGTGCTTCTGCCATTTTTTTGTTTCACCTCTTCCTTATCCAGCAAAATGTTTCCTTTTGAGGAATTTTTTTCACCCGAGAAAACAAAAAACGTCACCAGGGGTGAGATCAGGTGATTTTTCGGGAGGGTGGAGCAGAGGGGACTGGTGTTTTGGGGCCAAAACTGCTGAACACTTAGAGCAGTGTGGGCAGTTGCACTTGTAAATCACCCGTCATGAAAGGGGCAAACATGTTGAGTCTTCAAAAAAAAGAATCCACTGAGGCTGAATGCAGCCTCTCACAACAACACCAGCCGGTACACTGATACAGATGGCTTCCTAGAACACTCACAGAGCAGGGGAAGCCTGTACTGCAAGGGGCCCGCCCTCCAGAAGATAATTCCAGTTTTTTCGTGTGTGGGCGTGTCCCTCCTCATATATTATTACAGTGAAGACACCAAGTTTCAAAGATAAGTTTTAAAAATTTCACTAGTCCCCAAGCCAAAAGTCAACCACCAGCATAACACAGACTTTATGAAATGAAAATAAAGTCTATACTAACATTTTTTCTAACATTATATGACAGAAAATGAGGAAGTTGGGTCTAAAAAAGCCTAGAGGTAAAGATTAAAAACAGTTCATCCTGCAGAATAACTGCCGTTACCATTGTAATTACAAATATAAAATAAAGACATTATTTAAAAGACACACAATCATTTATGGTTTTTAAAAGCCTCTTTATTTTGGCACAAGTTTCTTTTCTTGCTCTCGTTATTGCTCCCCCAGTCCTGCTTCCTGCGGTCACCTCCCAGACTACCTGCATCCTAGTCCTTGTTTTAGTTACATTTCAGGGAACCCAAGCTAAGAATGTAGGTACCATAGCGGCCCTAGAAAGTAAAAGCTTCAGACCGCTGAACCTCCAAACCTCAGCATGAGATTCTGGACCTGCATTACTTACCCATCAGGGGGTAACAAGGATCTCCTTTCTAGTGGTAAGTGGGGTGATGGTAACTCTCAGGGTGCTGTAGGATTAAGATTCTCACCTGTGCTGGATTAAGATATGGAAGAGAGGGAACTGGGGACGCTTGTTTACTCAGTAGCTTTGGCTGATCCAGTAAAAATATGCAGTGGACCCTTAAACAACACAGGCTTGAAGTGCATGGGTCCACTTACATGTAGAGGGGTTTTTAAATTTTTTTTCAATAAACATACAGCTGGCCCTCCGCATCCCTGGGGTTTGCATCTGTGAATTCAACCAACTGTGGATATGGCGGGACAAATGTGTGCTTCGTTCTCCACCATTTTATGTAAGGGATTTGAGCATTGTGGATTTTGAAACCAATGTCACATGGATGCTGAGGGACAACTGTTACCACCTTTGGAGGAGTCTAAAGTCATGTGCAGATTTTCAACTGCGTGATGGCCGGCACCCCTAGCTCCTGCAATGTTCCAGGGTCAGCTGCACATCCAGAAGCAGCTAGCACGACAAACTTTTAGAATAGCCTCTTAAAATTGCAGCTAAAATATCATGTGGGGAATAACACTGTATAGAAGAGATGCCGTCCCCCAAGGGAAATTGTATGCATTAAATCAATGATTTTGGATCTGTGTCCCCAGTAACTAGAATACCTGGGTCCTTTCAAGCACCACAAAACCTAGACCCATACTGTGCCACTTAGGGTGGGCATTAAAAGTTGCTAGATCATACCCTTTTTCTCCTAAAGGTACCTTCCAGCTTTTCTCTATGTCAGCAAAGCTGTAGGCAGCCGGTAACCACTGTTCCCATCCCCCAAAGAGTAATTTTGAGGCTCTGATGAGGCCCATACAACAAAAGCACTGTCCCTTCCGTCTTGCCCACTGCCATTGCCCATTCCTACAACTCTGTTCCCAAGTTCCATGTCTGATTTTGGGGGAGCAAACTTTCCTTCCAAACTCTCTTTTCCCTTTTTTCCCCTCCTTTCTTCCTTCTATTCTGCCTTCTTTCTTTCAGGCCCTGAGGAGATGCATATAGTTAAGGAAAATTTAAGTAACCCATGGAATCATGATGAAAGGAAAATATAGGTAGAGGAACAAAATATTAGCATACAGAAAAGGTGACACTGTGATGAGCTGAATAATGCTCCCTCCACAAAAAAGATGTCAGAGTCCTACCCCCAGGTACCTGTTAATGTGATCTTATCTGGAAATACAGCTTTTGCAGATGTAATCAAATTAGGACGAAGCCATCAGGGTAGGGCTTCATCTAATATGACCAGTGTCTTTGTAAGAAGAGGGAAATGTAGACACCGACACACAAGGGGCGCGCTGTATGGCAACAGAAGCAGAGGCTGCAGTGACACATCTCTAAGCCAGGAACTGCTGGCCACCACCAAAAGCTGGGAGAGGCCAGGGAAGACTTTCCCCCACAGATTTCAGAGGCAGTGTGGCCCCGCTGACACCTTTGTTTTGAATTTGTAACCTCCAGAACGGTGAGTGAATGCTCTTCTATTGCTTCGAGCCACCAAGTTTGTGGCAGCCCCGGGAAACTAGTAGGGCAGGCATCCCGTACATGACTCTAAGCTTTCCTAGCAGCTAAAGCAAGGAGGCCGTCTGTTGCAGGCTCCACAGTGCCCACGGGGTGAAATGGTCCCATTTGTTCAGGGGACGCAGAGCTTTTCATCATTCGAGATCAGAGAATGGTCTCTTCTAGGTAAGAAAAAAACACTGTGGGAATCAGTGGGCAATGGCAGTGAACATCAGGACACTAGCTCTGATAATAAATTTTATTCAGCTCTTTCCTGCAAGATGCCTCACTGAAGGCAGATGACATAAACCCCAAGGGATAAAAGCACATCTAAAAGCCACAAATGGCTATTATCAACAAGTGTTGGAGAGCTTGTGAAGAAAAAGGAACCCTCATTCACTGCTGGTGGGAACATAAACTGGTACACGCACTATGGACAACAATATGGAAGTTTCTCAAAAAATTAAGAATAAAGTCATCATGTGACCTAGAAACCCCTCTTCCGGGTACCTTCCTGGAAGAAATTGAAAACATTCATTCACAAAGACATATGCACCCCGCCCTGGCTGGTGTAGCTCAGTGGATTGAGCATGGGCCTGTGAAGCAAAGGGTTGCCGGTTCAATTCCCAGTCAGGGCACATGCCTGGGTTGTGGGCCAGGTCCTCAGTGGGGGACACATGGGAGGCAACTACACATTGATGTTTCTCTCCCACTCTTTCTCCTTCCCTTCCCCTCTCTCTAAAAAGAAATAAATAAATATTTTTAAAAAGATGTATGCACCCCTATGTTCACTGCAGCATTATTCACAGTGGCCAAGACATGGAAACAACTGAAGTGCCCTTTGATAGAGGACTGGATAAAGAAGATGTGGCACATGCATGCTATGGGACACTGCTTGGTCATAAGAAAGATGAAATATAGCCAATTGGGACAACATGGGTGGACCTTGAGAATACCATGCTAAGTACAGCCTGTCAGTCAAGAAAAGCTAAGAACCATATGATTTCACTAGTATGTGGGACAAAACTGAAACTCATAGACACAGACAACAGTATGGGGTTACCAGAGGGAAGGGGGTGGGTGGGGTAGAGTAAAGGCGACCAAATATATGGTGAGGGAAGTGGTTTGACTTTGAGTGGTGGGCACACAATGCAACACACAGATTATCATAGAAATATATACTGGAAACCTATAAAATCTGATTAACTCATGTCACCCCAATGAATTTAATTTAAACAAAATTTTAAAGATTTTATTTATTTATCTTTAGAGGGAAAGGGAAGGAGAGAGGGAGAGAAACGTCAATGTATGGTTGCCTCTCATGCGTCCCCTGCCAGGAACCGGGAACTGGCTTGCAACCCACACATGTGCCCTGACTGGGAATCGAACCGCGATCCTCTGATTTGCAGGCCCGGGCTCAACCCACTGAGCTACACCAGCCAGAGCCTTAATTTTTTTAAATTAAAAAATAAAAAGACAGAAATGAAGGAGGAGACATTACTATCAACCTTAGAAATCAAAAGGATTATAAGGGAATGCTATGCATAAGCACACACTAACATATTGGATAATTTGGATGATTATGGATAAATTCCTAGAAAGATACAAACTACCAAAACTGGCTCAAGAAGAAATAGACAATTTCTTGTCTATTTGAACATAACTATAACAAATAAAGACACTGAACTAGGAATTTTAAAAAAACCTACTCATAAAGAAGAGCCCAGGCCCAGGTTGCTTCACCGTTAAATTCTACCAAGCATTTGAGGAAGAATTAATATAGATTCTTCACAAACTCCCCAAAACAGAAGAGGAAGGAATACTTCTCACCTCATTTGATGAAGCTAGTATCACTCTGACGCCAAAGCCAGACAAAAACACCACAAGAAAAGTGCAGACCAAAAGCACACACAGGACCTACCAGAAGAGGGTGGTCCAAGTGTGCTGCTCTGTGATTTCATGTGTTTGAGGTAATTTCCATCAACAGTTTTCTCAAACTGGGTTTGGGTAAGAATCAGACAGCAGATTCCGAAGCTATAATTTCTGGCAAGAACCTGGAGAGTAAACACTCCGCACAGGAAATAAAATGCACGCTCTCACGCTTTGCCCACCTCCAGGGGGTGGGACGGAAATGAGGTCTTCTTATGAAAATTAAATGTTATTTATAGTTAAGTGCATGACAAAAGTTAGGGGAACTGCCATCACCAAAATACAGACTAAAAAGTGTTTTTCTTGCTGAAAGCTGAACAAAGAATGTGGGGCAGAAAAAAAAAGCTACCAGATATTTGAGAAGTATTTTATAATTTGATTTAAAATGTAATATAAAACATCAAGGAAGAGATTTTGGATTATAAGCACTGACTTAAACACAGAAAAGCCAGGCTCCTTTTCACTGGACTTTAAAAATAAATCCAAAACATACCCTCTTAGGATAATAAACATTCCAGGAATGCAAATCCTACCCCTTTTTAGGTTGTGGTTAAATGCTGCCACCTTCAAAAAATGTAGCTGTTCTCAGTTTGGTGTGGCACTACAGTGTTTCTTCTTACATCATTTTTCACTTTCTTCTTGGAGTTGCATTTGTCTATCGTACTGAACTGTAATCTTCTTGAGGTTAGGAATGATCTCTTGAATCTCAGGATTCTTCTTCAGAGTTAAGGTAGTGCTTTGCCCATAACGAGCACTTAACTAACAACTGTCTTATGAACTAACGAAAATATCATGTATCTCATTACACAGTCAGTTTAAAGCCAAATGAATGTTTACGGTAGTCAAAGTAAAAAGTCCCTCATTAAGCCCTGGCTGGTGTGGCTCAGTGGACTGAGCATCACCCTCTGAACCAAAGGGTCACTGGTTCAATTCCCAGTTGGGGCACATGCTTGGGTTGTGGGCCAAATTCCCAGTAGGGAGCTCATGAGAGGCAACCACACATTGGTGTGTTTCCTCTCCCTTCCCCTCTGTCTAAAAAAATTTAAATAAAATCTTTTTTTTTTTAAGAACAATATAATTTTTTTAAGTCTCTCATTAAAAGGATTACCAGATACAACAAACTTTAAACATTTGTTTAGGCATTAAACCATGAATAAGAGATGTCTTTAACCTAATTCATTTATATTACTTGATTTTCTTCCAATCAGATGTCCACAGCCAGCAGTGTTCCCTTGGATGAGAAGAAACCTATTAACCTAATAGTTAACCACATTAAAAATTAACCCTTTGAAGACACCCAACTAATTTCTTCTTCTGAAACCTTTATTGGAATGGTAAAGTGAAAATTCCTTTAATGCACTTTGAATCTCTACTTTCTAGAAAACATGAGTTAAAAAAATTTCCCTGAACCAAAGCAGGAAAAGTGGATTACATTATTGTAACCAGTATTCCCTGTCCTTTTAAGAGGATTATACCATCTCTGCCCATTGTCATATGATTTTACAAGGCTCCCTTATGAGAGGAGTGTACTTTTAGGCCCCATTGACAGCCTGCTTTTATCATGTGACTTGTTTGGGCCAATAGAATGTGAGCAGAATTGAGGTTCACAGAATGTGAATTGTTTCAAAAGCATCATGTGACAGTGGTGAGAGCTGATTGCTACATTTCCAGAAACTTGGCAAGACACTTGTTAAACTATTTTTTGCTAAACATCACTTGCTATTATAGAAATAGCAAATACTAAAATCAGGACTTCTCTTACCTCACAGTTGGTGCCAGCATATTGAGTGTGGCTCCAAAAAGCTGACCCTCAACGTGGAGCCTGGAATAAAGGAAACCGGTGGAGTGGAGCCAAAGTTGCCAACCGCAGAAGCTATTTGCTTGGGGGAAATAAATCTTTGTTGTAAATCACTGAATATCAAAAGCTGACAGATAGACCCTGCTGGTGTTACTAAGTTTTAGTCAACGCCAATGAGCCCTATCTACCTATATCTGTCCAGACCTTGGTTCAGGGAATTTCTTCTAACCACTTGTGCCATCACGCATCTTGATCCTGAAAGGATGCAAGCTGCATTCAGAGACTGAAGACAGGAATCTAGGTCTTGGAAGGTTAATGAAAAGGTACAGAACAAAAATTACATTAACAAAAATCACTAAAGTATTGTTTCATTTCTAAACCTTGGCAAACTTGAATCTGGCATTCTGGGTCCTAGATGGTTTAGAAGTGACTCCCCAGTTCTTTTAACTACAGTTACTGCTCCCCCTTCCCCCAACCCCCCACCTCCACCAGATGCGAGGTGGGGGGGTACCGAGCGCTGTGTCTTTAAGGGGGACGCGCGGAGGTTTCTGCTCCGGACAAAATGTCTGCGAGGATTCTGGACGGGACCAGCAGTCCAACGCCTCCAGCCTCCTTCCCGCCGTGCTCCGGGGATGATGGAGTGAGTGTGCGACTCGAGGCTGGTGCAGCAAGTACCCAGGGCAAGGCGGGGAACCTCCCCGAGGCCCGGTCGGGGGTGGGTGACGCGGTGGGAGGGGGAGCTGGGTGGCGAAGCCGCAGGGGCCGCCCGGGGCCTGGGCCACAGGTGAGCCCGGCAGCCCCGCGGTATCACCAGCTCGCTGTGCCCTGGGTGCAGGCTGCACCCTTCCTCCCCTGTGTTTAGGTTGTCTTTGTGTAAAAGATGCTTTGGCCCTGGTTTCTGCTTAATGGCGCCGTTTAACTTTTCCAGGACCTCGTTTTTCTCGTTCTCTACAGAATCCCCTAAAAAAAGTGACGGGAGCCCGGAGAATCGTCTGCTCTCCCTTTGTTAACGTTACCTCCTTACGCTCAGGCTGCTACCCGTGCGCTCCCGCTTGGGCGCCCTCTCCCTCTAGCGGAGACTCGCTCACTGCGTCCCACTCCGGGGAGGAGAAGCCGTTGTGCGAGCCAGATGCCCCGACCAGAGCCCCGACCAGAGCCCCGACCAGAGCCCTGCCCCCACCTCCAAGCATTCACACAAAAGGGTTTTCTGATCCTTCCTGGGTGTATGGGACCAATTTCCTGTAACTACTTAGGCTAACCAAATGCTTGAAGCTCACCAGGCAAGCTTGTTTTTCCCTCCATGAAAGAAAAGAGTAAGTACCTGCTGCTACCTTCCAAACTTCTCATCAGATCAGACTACAGAGACTGTGTCTTAAAAGAAACTGTTGAAGAAATAGCTTAATACAATGATATCATTAAGGTAATTATTTTTTGCACTTTTCATTATTTGTATACCCTTTTTGGCCAAAAATAGCTTCAGGCGACCACAATAAAAAGTATTCACCGATGGGCAAAAAAAAAACAAGAGCCAAAACCAGGTAATTCTCAATTTAAAAATCTTACTGTTAAAAAAGCCTTCAAAAGTGCAACTTAAAATCCTTTAATTCATATGAAGTTATGCATTTTTACAAGATAAAATGGATCACCACCCTTTTTTTAGGAACATACATATTAAGTAATGTAATGAAATAAAGTTCCACTTTAGGGCAAAACACTTTATGATTTTCATTTAAAAATGCCTTAATGGAGAATACTTCTGAGCCTTTTAGCTAATAGTGGAGTTGTCTGAGAGTTCGGCTAATGACACTTAGAGAACATCTCTGATTCAGCATATAAACAGCTGCAGGTCCAGTACATTTTTTACAGTCCATGTTGAAGCTTTTTCTAAATATTTTCATACTTGACCCTTTATTCCCTGACCCAGATATCCACATCTTACAATTTGGAGGCATTTTTACTTGCTTTTAAACTTCATTACAGGCTTTTAAACTTCAGCCTGGTGATTCCAGACTACTTTTCCTAATTGTATCTCTTTATAAAGAGATTAATACATGGCAGTAAACTAATATTTCAACATAAATTGGACAGGTAACATGAATTGTGGTTTCTTTGATACTTCTCTTGTCAAGGCTAATTATTTGCTTTAATTAATATGTTCTGCTTTGATTTAAATTACTGGTGGACAGCCCTGGCTGGCGCAGCTCAGTGGATTGAGCACAGGTCTGTGAACCACACGAACACGGTTCGATTCCCAGTCAGGGCACATGCCTGGGTTGCGAGCCAGTTCCCAGAAGGGGACACGTGAGAGGCAACCATACATTGATATTTCTCTCCCTCTCCTTTCCCTTCCCCTCTAAAAATGAATAAATAAAATCTTAAAAAAAAATAAAAGAAAAACTTAAAAAATAAATAAATTACTCATGGACAAAATTATTTTTACTGTTTTTACACAAGTCTGTGTAAATTTCACACTAGTGTCAATTTCTTAGCTTAAATCCAGATTCAACCTACACATGATTGTTTAAAACTGGTGGATTAATCCAAATGATGGGATTAGCCTTGACAGGAGAAGAACAGATAGAGGTGCAAACCATTCTCTACTTCTTTTTGAGAACATTGCCTGGTTCTTTGACCTTTAGCCTATGAAATATTTTGTATGTGTGCAAGCATTAAGTATAAAATACTATAGTGAACTTTTATGGGTGGTCTATAGGATGATCTTAATGTCATAGTTGTATACTAAGTATTATATTTATACAAATTATTCACCCAGGTTTTGATCTCTTCCCTTATTCTCTATATTAGTATTCAAGGAGAACGTACTGAGGAATCTGTATGAGTCAGCACTAGTGGTAAAGTGTTTTTGTGAATTTTGTGCCCTGAGGGGGGTGGGGAAGGGAAGAGGCTGAAGCAGCAGTGCCTGCAGGAGCATTTGTGTTGGGGCCCCGAAGACCCACCCCTTCCCCAGTGTGGACACCATGTGATGGAATCTGCCCCCCTAAGTGAACCTTTACCACACATATCCGAATTATTGCTGGAAGCATCTCTCACCACCCAATGGTGAGCTTCCAGAAGGCAGGAGCTGACTATGTGGTTATCCTCTTGGCATCCTGGGCAGCAAGCAGACACCTGACCCTGAGCGGGTGCACAGTGAGCATTTGAATGAAAGAACAGTTGTGGTAAATGGATGTGGGCAAAATATTTACATTCATTGGGCACTTCTCTGGTGGTTTAAAAGCTGTTCAAAGAGAAATTAAGGGACCTCTCATTTTTTCACTTTCTTCTTGTTAACTAGCCATCTAGTTCATGGATGTGCTTTCTGTTAAGTACTTGGTAAGGAAGAAATGCATATCACAGGGTTCCTGCTAACCAGACCTCCCTACCATCTTCTGAGTCATGAGTAACATATTTTACATGAAAGTCAATTTAGGAAGAGAAAAATACATTGGGCTGGGGAGGGGTGGTAGATCTATGATTCTTTATTTGCTTTTTGTATTCAAAATCCTCATGAGAATTCTTCCAACTTGAACTACCTACTTACTGTATTGAATAATAGAATGTCAAAAGAAAAATAACCCTGCCTTTTAGCCACTAAGACCTAAATGTGGGCATGTTTGTGCAGTAAATATTGATAGCTTCTTGTGTTCATGCCTTGAATTTATATAGCGCTGGGAAGTCCAACAATGAGTCACTTGCGTCATCTGATGTCAGCCACTAGTTTAAAGGCAGATAGTCTTATCTCATCCCTTGACAAACAGAGATACGGAGATTCAGGTGAACTGGGTCTAGGAAACAGAGAATTGAGTTTATTGCATTTAATGCAGCGTCCCCTGAGTGCCTGCCCTGTGCCAGAGAGATGGATGGGTGAGGGTGGGCTTCTCTCCCATGGCATCCTGCAGCTCCTGTGGGTATAGAAAATCCTGCTTGGGCAGGGCACAGCAAACCACCCAAAACTGAACAACCCACTCACCCCATCCCTCCAGGGCCAGACTACTGCCTCACAGGACTCTTCCCTCCAGCCTCCATAGTTAAGACTACCTAGTCCAGCCTGGGCTCACATGCATGAGGAGTGTTTTGTAATTTTAATATATTTATGTATAGGTCCCGCCATATACATATGCTGCCTTACACATGATCACATGCATGCTTTGTACTTTTTTCTTTCCTCTTCATATTTATCTCTAACCCTTCTCCCTCCTTTCACATCAGCTGTCAGCCCCACAGCCCATAATATGTCTTCTTCCTTATCCATCTTTGTACTTATACAGATCTGCATATGGTTTCATAATAATGAGATCATACATTAAATGTTCTGAAATGTACTTTTCTCCAGGAACCCCTCTAGCTCATCTGGCAGAGCTCCGATCCGTCTTTTTCATGGCTGCGTAATACTCCCTGCAGTGACCATGTATTGTTTACCCGGCCATTCACTGATAGTTATCCCTTTGTTTCCAGCTTTTTGTCATACTAAATAATACTGTATACATACGACTGTACACATTAATACTTTTAGTTCTTCAGAAAAATTCCCATGTGTGGAATTCCTGATTACATTTATTGTTAAACAGTAGAAATTGCCAGATTGCTTTCCTAAAAGCCTTCATATCTCCACTGGTAATACATGAGCATACCCTTTTCTCTACCCCTCTTCCAGCTTTGGCTGATAGACCTCTTCATTTTTGTTACTGTGATGGATCTGAAATGAGATCTCATTATTACTTTAACAGTACTCCCCTGAAGATAAGTGATATTATGCATCTTTTCACAAGTGTCCTGGCCATCTGACTTTACACTTAGGTCCTTTACCTACTCAAAATTCTTGCCTATCTTTTATTGGGCTTTTTGTCTCTTCCTTGGAAGTTTGTATGAGTTCTACATGTATTAGGTTTGTAGCTGAAGAGTTTAAGGCTTCACTTCCAAGCCAATGTGGTTTACTGGAAGGCCTCGCTCCCTCTGCACTTAAAAGGGTTGTTGAAATGAGCTCAGGGGCTGTTTAGCAGAGATAGGCAGGCCATTATCGATGGGCAGTCCCAGGCTGCTGGTCTCTCTTTAACTGCTGAGTCTGAACAGAAGACTGTATTGAGCCAAAATGTAGCTATGTGCGGAGGACTGAGAAGGTGAGGCAGTTCTGTACCGTGCTGCCTTCCGCTGGTTAAGACCTCCAAGAGAAAAGGCCTACCGAGGCAGAGGTGTCCCTCTGTCACCCTTGGAGGGACAGTGCTGAGCTGGCCGACATTTGTGGTGCTGTTTGTCCCTGGCTCAGATATTCTACTAAGTCTAAAGGATTTGCCCATCAAAATTAGTGCTTCTCAGCCCTGGTTGGCGTGGCTCAGTGGATTGAGCTCGGGCCTGTGAACCAGATGATCGCAGTTCGATTCCCAGTCAGGGCACATGCCTGGGTTGCAGGCTGGTTCCTTGCAGGCTAACTACCAGCAGGGGGCGCACAAAAGGCAACCATACATTGATGTTTCCCTCTCTCCTTCCCCTCTAAAAATAAATAAATAAATAAAATCTTAAAAAAAAAATTAGTGCTTCTCACTCTTGTCTCCACCTTCGCTCGTACAAGAGGTGGTGCCTGTGTCAGTGGCCCTCCTCTAAGCATCCCGGATTTTGCAGAGACCCAGACACTTCTTGCAGGGAAGTAAAGCATGACAGTAATTGGTCACTCTGGCACTTTTAGGGGTACTCTCAGACTTTGGCACAGGTAAGAGAGTCTGTAGGTTATGTGCAATTTTCAATCCCAACTCAAGAAAGCATACCAGAATGTGAAGTGATAGTCTTGATATTACTGAAAAACTTTAAATCTCTTTTCATATATCCAATAAAAATAGGGATGCATTATACTATTCAGCCCATTTTTATGTATGCCCAATAGTTTAAAAAGGGGACGCTAAGATTCAAATGTAGAAAAAATGGAATTATAAACAAAGGAAAAAGAAGTGTAGAAAAATTTAAGATATAGATGGATAACGAAAAGCATTCCTAAGACTAAAATCTCATTCTTTTTACTAGTCATAAGAAAAAAAAAATCCACCCTGACAGGTGTGGCTCATTTGGTGGGCACTGTCGTGCAAAGGCAAAGGCCGCCAGTTCTGTTCCCAGTCAGGGCACATGCCTGGATGGCAGGTTTGGTCCCAGGTTGGGGCACATGCCAGAGGCAACCAATCCATGTTTCCCTCTCACACTGATGTTTCTCTCCCTCTCTTTCTCCTTCCCTTCCCCTCTCTCAAATAACTAAATAAATCAATTTTAAAAAATGGTTCTTGCAGTAGTCTCTAACTCCTCTCATTCCACCACTCCCACTTTGGGGACTTTAGTAATTTAATAAATCTCTTGGATGAAATCTAGCCTTTAATTTCTAAAGAGCTTTTATACTAATCGATCATCATTAGTAACCATACTCAAATCAATGCCTATTATATCAGAAGATATGTAACTGGCTGTTTCTTTTATTAAAAAAGACCTGGTACTTATCATTTTTGCTTTTTCTTGTAAATTCATTATCTTTTTTCAAAATGTGAAAGATATGTTAAGTGCCATGACTGACCCTAAGTAGACTTGCTTAATGAGAAAAGAAATAATAAGGTTTAGTAAGTGGTAATTCATCTATAACAAGGCTATTAGCAATTGAATTAAAATCTTAAAGTACCCTGGCTGGTGTAGCTCAGTGGATTGAGTGTGGGCCTGCGAACCAGGCGATCGCGGTTCGATTCCCAGTCAGGGCACATGCCTGGGTTGCAGGCCAGTTTCCGGCAGGGGCCAGTTCCCTGCAGGGGATGCACCAGAAGCAACCATACATTGATGTTTCCTTCCTCTCTCCTTCTCTTCCCCTCTAAAGATAAATAAATAAAATATTTTTTAAAAAAATCTTAAAGTAAATTCTACTGATATAGCAACTTATTTCTCCTGTTCTCATCTTTGTCTTCAGTCATTCATCGTTGCATTTAATAAAAGGGATTCTGAAACGTTATCATCTCACTGCTGCTGGTTCAAATCCTGGCAGCATGAACGAGCATTAGCTACCTCCGTGCGCAGCATCCTCCCAGCTTGGCCTTGACTTCCCCCCTGAAATAAGTTCAGATGAGTTCCAAGAGCCTGTCCTGTGTTCTCTCACAATCTTTACACTTTCAAAGCAGGTCTGTTTGGAATCACACATTTGGTCCTTTGTGAGGTTATTTCCTAAAGAATAAACTTCACTTTCTTACCCCTTTCTTACCCCGCCATGTGCGATGGGTTATCGCAGTGGTAAATTGTTTTCCTAATGGAGCAGTCTTTGCAGTGATGGTCACCACATAGTGTTTGGATCCCTTTTGACACAGATATTTTGTTGGGCAAAGCAAGAAGCTATTCTTTTTCTTTACTTTTTTTCTTAATTAAAAATATTGAGCAAGCTATGTATCTTTCAAATACATAGAGAGGGGGCCTGAGCAATTAGTTGGGATGAGCAATGTGGAAAATCAATTTTATTTGCTGTATGACTCAAACACGTACTTATTAAAGGGTCTGAAAAAGTGAACACTAGAAGGACATGCTGTTAACCAGTGTTTCTAGTTTCTATCTTCAAGGCTGTTTAATTGAATTTCTTCTACTCAGCTGCCTGTCCTCTGAATTTACTCCTAGTACTGCGGATCGTCCTTCGAAGCTCAGGGCTAATGCTGCACTGTTTCTGCCCGAGAACCTGGGTTGGCTGGAAACCCTGAGGCAATGACAGGGACCTCAGTGCCCTCAGGACATGGCCCGCCAACTAATTTAAAGGTAAAAGTTTAGAAAGTTGTTTTGTATATTTTTCTTTCCTAAATGTGAAAATTTATTTTAATGGCTTTTAGTACTGTCAATTTTCTCATAAACATTGTTTTTAAAATCACAAAGTGGTACACCTGAAACTAATACATAATAATATTGAATATAAACTATAACTGAAAAATAAAATTTAAAGTTTTTTTAAATCACAAAATGAAGACACTTTTATCATGAACCAAGTATCTCGTTGAAACTTTATTAAAAGGCTGTTCACTACTATTACTTTCACCCCTGAAGTTGAAGAAACTAGTTTTCCTAAAACTTCTTTTCTGCTCATTTCTAAAGTTTACTCTGCAACACTGAAAGGGAACTAGAAAAGGGAACCTTGCTCTTATTCTGAAAAAAAAGGGACAATAACTTTTAAAAAATTTATTTATTTAATTGTTCAAGTACAGTTTTCTGTCTTTTGCTCCCAGCCCAGCTCACCCACCCCCCCAGTCACAATAACTTTTTAATAGGAGAACAGGAGAGACTAATTAAAATACATATATAGTGGACTTCCAGTCAAGATGGAGGAGTAGGTAAATGCTATGTTCACCCCCTCTCATGACTACATCAGAGTTACAATTAAATTATAGAATAACCATCCCTGAGAACCATCTGAAGATGAGCTGAACAGAAGTTTTATCACTGAAGGTATATAGAAGAAGCCACAATGAGACTGGTAGGAGGGGCAGAGACATGGAGCAGGTAGGTCCCACACAAACAGCATGGCGATCAAGAATCTAGAAGAATATCTCAGCTGTGGAGATCTCCTGTAAGGAGTGAGGGGTCCCAGCCACATAGTGAACTCCACAGGCAAGTACACCAGCCCCAGAGAGAGGAGATCCCACAACATCCTGCTGTGAAAACCAGTGGGAATTATAGCCAAGAGGGATGTGGGGCTTCTGGAGACTCCAGCATCCTCTCAAAAGGCATGTGCACATATTCACTCACTCACAACTCACTTGTTATGGGCTCCAGTACAGGATCAGCAGCCCCCCAAATGCTACAGACATACAAGGAGAAACTAAATTGACTAGCTTCGGGGCAAGGGCAAGAGGGTCAGAGATCAGGGCAACTCTCTCCAGGATGGAAGTGCTGGCTGGCACCATTGTTCCTGGGTTGAGCAATCCTCCCACCAAGCCTGCAAGTGCAGGTAGGTACCAAATCTGTGCTCTCCATGAACCTGGTTAACACCACCCAGCCCTGGTGATTCCCTGAGGTGCCACCCCAACCAAGCCACCTGAGCCACATCCAGTGGCTTTTGCACATGAGTGGGCTGCCTTGGCTCATACTGTGAACTTTCCTGAAATTTCTCAAAGATCCACAAAACCCATACAAACAGCAGCTGGCCTCAGTGTGCTTCTTTACCTCTTGCTAAGTGGCCCCAAACCCAGCACAAAGAGCAACTGGTTTCAACTTGCATTGTAACTCTTCCCATCATGTGACCCCAGTCCTGACATAAGCTGCAGCCAGTGTTTGGAACATATCTTCAGTGTAGGGGCCACAGCCTGGAAAAAGTGGTGGCTGACCTCAACTCACATGTGGTGCCCACCCAAGGGTCCCCACCCCAGCACTACTGGCAGCTGGCCTCAGTCCACAGCCTCTCCCAAGCATGTCCAAGCCAAGCACGAGTAACAGCTAATTACAGATCACTTTGTAGCTCCCACCAGACATCCCCAAGCCTGGCAGAAATGGAAGCTGATCTTGGCCTGCACCAGAGGCCCCCCAAGAGGCTTCAGCACCAACACATGGTGGCTGGTTTCAGACCACACAGAGAACTACCCATGCAGCTCCACAAACAACATATCCAAAGGGCAGACTCAGCTGGCACCAGAGCCACACTAAAGTGACTCCCACCTCATGGGGTCAGCCCCCACACAAGAGCTCGTCCACTGTGGTCATGGCTGGCCCTCAGCCTGATGGTCAGTTCCACCCACTAACATGCCATCAGCAATCTAGGTTCACTACAACAGGAGGAAACACACAACCTACACAAGGGACACTCCTGAAGTGCCAGCTCAGGGGACCAGGGAGACTGCAGCACTGGTACCCACAGAATACCTACTACATAAGGCCACTATGATAAGACTGGGAAATGTAGCAGATCTACATACACAGAAACAAACACAGGGAGTCAGCCAAAATGAAGAGACAACAAGACATGTTCCAAATGAAAGCACAGGACAAAACTCCAGAAAAATAACTAAACAGAATGAAGATAAGCAGTCTACTACATACAGAATTCAAAATAGGAGTTATAAGGATGCTCAGTGAATTTGAGGGAGGAATAGATGAACTCAGTGATAACTTCAAAAAAGAGATGGAAATCATAAAAAAGAACGAATCAGAAATGAAGAATACAATATCTGAAATGAAGAATATACTAGAAGGAATCGGCAGCAGGATAGATGAAGCAGAGGACTGAATTGGCTATCTGAAAGACAAGGTAGCAGAAAACATTCAGAATAGCAAAAAAGAAAAAAAAGAATCCCCCCGACAAAGTGAGAATAGTTTAAGCGACCTCTAGAACAACATCAAGCGTACTAATATTTGCATAGTAGGAGTACCAGCAGGAGAAAAGAGCAAGGAATTGAAACCTACTTTGAACAATAATGACTGAAAACTTCCCTAGTCTGGTGAAGAAAATAGATATACAAGTCCAGGAATGCAGAGTCCCAAACAAAATGAACCCAAAGAAGCCCACATCAAGACACATCATAATTAAAATGCCAAAGATTAAAGACAAACAGGAATCTTAAAAGTAGCAAGAAATAAGCAGTTAGATACCTACAAGGAAGCACCCGTAACACTGTCAACTGATTTCACAACAGAAACTTTGCAGGCCGGAAGGAATTGGCACAAAATTTTCAAAGTGATGAAAAAAAAATGCAACCCTACAACTAAGATTACTCTACCCAACAAGCCTATCATTTAGAATTGAAGGAGAGATAAGTCTCCCAGACAAGAAAAAAAACGAAAGGAGTTCATCACTACTAAACCGGTAGTAGAAGAAATGTTAAAGGGACTTCTATAAATAGAAAAAGAACAATCGAAAATATGGATGAGAAAACAGGAAAGAAAAATATTTTCACTAACAAACAGTAAAAGCAATGGATCAAACAACTCTAAAGCTGGTATCAAGGTTACAAAGCAAAAGTAGGGAAAACATGTATTTATAATAGTAAATAAGGGATACCCCCCCCACACAAAAGAAGTAAAAAATAATGACAAAAACAAACATGGAGGGGTGAGTATAAAGCGAAGTGATTTCAGAATGTGTTTCAACTTAAGCAACCATCAACTTAAAATTGACTGCTATGGAGTTGGCCAAAAGTTCATTAGTACTTAGTGGTCTTTAACTTTATTCAAAACAATTCTGTTAGACTGTATTGTGACAGCTGTCATATCAGTGTGAATTTAAAAAGAAACATCAAAATTGATGAATTTTCGTGCAGCTATTTTAATATTGAAGATGGAAGAAATAAGTGACATTTTCAGTGTATTATACTTTATTATTTCAAGAAAGGTAAAACAAAAAAGATTTGTGCAGTGTATGGAGAAAGTGCTGTGACTGATCAAATGTGTCAAAAGTGGTTTGCAAAGTTTCTTGGTACTATGAATATTTTAGCCAAATAATTCTTTGCTGTGGGGCTCTCTTATGCACTGGAAGATGTTTAGTGGCACCCCTGGTCTCTACCCACTAGAAGCCAACAGTGGAAGATATCTGGTAGCCACAAACCAAAAATCTAGAAGAAAGAGAGAGAATGGAATCCAAATATTATAACACTCTAGAGAGTCATCAACATGCAAGAGACTAAGAAAGGAACAGAACTACAAAAACAATCAGAAAACAATTAATAAAATGGCAATAACAGCAAAGAATTACTTTAAATGTAAATGGACTAAATGCTCCAATTAAAAGACATAATGTGACTAAATGGTTTATTAGAAAACCAAGACCTGTACCAATGCTGCCTATACAACCTTCCATGGATGAATCAGGGGAAAAAAAAACCCAAAATCTAAAGACTTTAAATTGAAAGACACACACAGACTCAAAGTAAAGGGATGGAAAAAGATATTTCTTGCAAGTGGAAATTTTTTAAAAACTGGGATAACAATACCTAGACAAAATACACTTAAAATAAGGGCAATGATAAGGAGTAAAGAAGTGCATTTCATAATGATAAAGGGATCAATCCAACAAGAAAATTATGCACCCAACATAGGAGCACCTAAATATATAAAGCAAATGTTGATGGACATAAAGGGAGACATCAACAGTAATACAGTAATAGTAGGGGACTTCAACACCCCACTGACATCAATAGATAGGTCATCCAAACAGAAAATCAACAAGAAAACAGTGGCCTTAAATGACACATTAGACAAGATGACTATACATTCTTTTCAAGTGCACCTGAAACATTTTTTCCAGGAGAGATCACATGTTAGAAAATACTACAAACAATTATATGCTGACAAATTGTACAAATTTGAAGAAATGGGTGAATTCCTGGGAACATACAACCCTCTATGGATGAATCAGGAAAAAAAACCCCAAACCTAAAGACACTGATAACTACTATCAAAATCAAACCACTAATCAATAAACTACCAACAAACAAAAGCCTCTGACCCAGAGGCTTCACAGATGAATTTTATAAAACATTCAAAAAATTAATACCTAGCCTCAAAATATTCCATAAAATTGAAGAGGAGAGAAGCCTCCCAAATTCATTTTATGAGAACAGCACTACCCTGATACCAAAACCAAAGAAACTTGAAAAACAAAAAAGAAAATTGTAAGCCAATATTCCTGATGAATATAGATACAAAAATCCTCAACAAAATATTAACAAATTCAGTAATACATTAAAAATATGATCCATGATCAATTAGGATTTATTCCCAGCATGTAAGCTTGGTTTAATAGCTACAAATCAATTAACATGATATACCACATAAAAATGAAAAATAAAAATCATACGATCATACCAATATATGCAGAGAAAGCATTTGGCAAAATCCAACATTCATTTATGATCAAAACTTTCAGTCAAGTGAGAATAGAGGGAATACACCTCAACATAATAAAGGCTATATATGACAAATCCACAGCTAACATCATACTTGATAATAAAAAGCTAATGAAAGTGTTTTCCTTAAGATCAAGAACATGACAATGATGTCCACTTTCACCACTTTTACTCAACATAGTAAAGTCCTAGCCATGGCAATTGACCCCTCCCCCCTCCAAAGGCAATAAAGCCATCCAAATTGGAAAGGAAAAAGCAAAACTGTCATGTGTAAATGGCATGATACTATATACATAGAACCCTAAAGATTCCACTAAAAATCTCTTAGAACAAATAAATGAATTCAGTAAAATAGAAGGATACAAAATTAATTTTCAGAACTGAATTGCATTTTTATACACCAATGACAAACTATCAGAAAAAGAAATTAAGGGATGAATCCCATTTATGATTATGTCAAAAAGAATAAAATACCTAGGGATAGTTTTTAATCAAGGAGGTAAAAGACATGTATGTGGAAAATTATAAAACATTAAAGAAAGAAACTGAAGAAGATACAAATAAATGGGAGAATATACAGTGCTCATGGATGAGCACCATTAAAATGTCCATACTACCCAAAGCAATATACAGATTCAATGCAATCTCTATCAAAATACTAATGACATTTTTCATAGAAGCTGAACAAATAATCCTAAAACTTACATAGAACCACAAAAGATCCCAAATAGCCAAAGCAATTTTCTTGACAAAAATAAACAAAGTTGGAGATATCACATGACATGATATAAACTATACTATAAGGCCATAATAGTCAAAGCGGCATGGAACAGGCATAAAAACAGACACATGGATCAATGAAACAGAATAGAGAGCCTAGAAATAAACCCAAGCCTATATGGTTATTTAATACATCACAGCAGAGAAAAAATATACAGTGGGGTAAAGAGAGTCTATTCAATAAATGGTGTTCAGAAACTGGACATATACAAGCAAAAGAATGAAACTGGATCACTTTCTTACACCATATGCAAGGAAAAAAATCAAAATGAATTAAAGACTTAAATGTAAGACCTGAAACTAAAACTCCTAGAAGAAAACTTAGGCAGTAAATTCTCTTAATGTAGCGTTTAGTGATTTTTTTTTGGTATATGTCTCCTTGGGAAAAAGAGAAACAAAAGAAAAATAAACATATGAGAATACTAAAAAAATTTGCACAACGATGGAAATTATCAACAAAACAAAAAGACAACCTACTGAATGGGAGAAGATATTCATGAGACACACCCATTAAGGGGTTAATATCCAAAATATATAAAGTACTTATACAAATTAACACACACATGCACAAACAATCCAAATGAAAAATGGTTGGAAGACATGAACAGATATTACTCACATAGAGATGACCAATAGACATGAAAAGATGTTCAATATCACTAATAATCATGGAAATGAAAATTAAAACCACAATGTCAAACTGGGCACCATCATAAATAAATAACAAGTGATGGTGAGGATGTGAAGGGACAAAAAAAAAACCCTTGTACATCATTGGGACTGTAAATTGGTGCAGCTACTATGGAAAACAGTATGGAGGTTCCTCAAAAAAAACATTAAAAAATAGAACTAGAGTATGACCCAGCAAGTCCACTTCTGGGTATTTATCCAAAGAACTCCAAAACACTAATTCAGAAAAATATATGCATCCTTGTTTATTGTAGCATTACTTACATTAGCCAAGATACGGAAGCAAGCTAAGTTTCTGACCATGGACAAATGAATAAAAATGAAATTTTGCCATTTGTGAAAACCTGGATGGACCTAGGGGATATTTTGCTAAGTGAAATATCAGAGAAAGACAAATATCACATGATTTCACTGATATGTGGAATCTAAAGAACAAAGTAAACAAAACAGAAACAAACTAGTAGATACAGATAACTTTTTTTTCCAGGGAACATTTTTGTAGTTGCAAAGTGGGAGGGGAGTTGTGGAGATGGGTAAAAAAAGGAGAAGGGATTAGGATGTGCAAATTGCTAGTTAAAAAACAGTCACAGGAGTATAAGGTACAGCATGCAGAATATAGTCAGTAATATCGTAATAACGGTATGGTGTCAGGTGGGTACCAGAGTATTCAGGGTGCTCACTTCCCAAGTTATAAAAATGCCTACTCACTATGTTGCACACCTGAAACTAATATAATCATATGTCAACTTTAATTGAAAAATAAAGTTAAAAGTAATGTATACATATAGCACTTACATAGCTAGTTCTTTTCATTTAAGAAGCTTGGCGTCCCAATTTTAGTGTCAGTACTCGTTAGCTTGGGACCCATTTCTAAGAGAATTCTTAGTTAACAAAAGAGGGCTGAACATTTTTAACATTTTTTTGCCTGAGGAGTCAATAATTAGTAATACTGGAAATGGAAACCCAGGTATCTACCAAAAACTAACCGTAGGATTTTTACCTGTAATAAAGGAAGGCATGGTTTCTTCACAGGCTAACTATAATCGTAGAAGTTGTTTGAGTGGTGTATATCTCTCTCTATATAAAATTTGTTGTTCTTACCTCTTCTCCCCTCTGTATGCAGATGCTGCAAAGAGGATGAGGAGGGACAAATTGGTGGTGACCATGGAAGAGACCGGTGGGCAGGACAATGCAGCTGCGCTGGGCAGCCCTTTTCCTGGCCTGGAGCCGGCACCTGCTGGCCGCCTGGGGGCACCATATTCCGAGGCCTGGGGGTACTTTCACTTGGCCCCGGCGCGGCCTGGTCAGCCGTCAGGCTACTGGGCCACCTGCCGGCTGTGCGGGGAGCAGGTGAGCCGAGGCCCGGGCTTCCACGCGGGCACCCCGGCGCTGTGGAGGCACCTGAAGAGCGCGCACCGGCGCGAGCTGGAGAAGAGCGCCGCACGCCGCTCACCGCCCCCGGAGCCCGGCCCTGCTGCGGCCGCAGAGGGCGACTGGGCGCGCTTGCTGG
This sequence comes from Sturnira hondurensis, assembly GCF_014824575.4. NCBI lineage: Eukaryota > Metazoa > Chordata > Mammalia > Chiroptera > Phyllostomidae > Sturnira > Sturnira hondurensis. Next base: position 4,545,332 of record NW_028093985.1, on the reverse strand, counting down.
AGCAGATGGGCGCGCTGGCCATCCGGGGAAGCCTGCGAGAGCGTGAGCTGGCGCGGCGCGAGGCAGCTGTGGAGCAGGGCGAGCGCGCCCTGGAGCGGAGGCGCAGGGCCTTGCAGGAGGAGGAGCGAGCTGCGGCCCAGGCACGGCGGGAGCTACAGGCCGAGAAGGAGGCGCTGCAGGCGCGGCTGCGGGAAATGAGCCGTCGCGAAGGCGCCTTGACTACCGCCCCGCTGCAGACTCCTCTCAAAGAGGAGCCGGAGGGGGAGAGGGACGGCTACATGATCACTAAGGTGCAGCTGTAGGTTTGGGCCGCTCCCGCCACCCCATGCCTGTGCTACTCCAAGTGTGGTCCACGGACCAGTGTCTTCACCTCACCTGGGAGCTGAATCTCAGGCCCGCTGCCTCCTAGTGAATCGGAATCTGCAATGGAAGGCCTTGAAAAGCGCTTCCGAGGCCTGAACAAAACTAAAAATCATTTCCAGCCTGGGGTGCCTGAGAGCGCAGGCTCCAGCGGCCCTCTTTGCTGTTGGCATTTAGTGGGCATCGTGCAGGGAGCGGTTTCCCTCCAAATGCCTTTGGGAATGATAGATCCAGCTGCCTGTAGAACCTATATCTCCCATGGCTTTCTACCTGGTGACTCTTAAAAGGACAGAAGCTTCCTTACACACCAAAGACTACCACACCACGTGCCTGTACACCAGCCGGGACAACCCAGGGTGGAGGGTCCGTGGACATAATGGTAAAGCATTTTATCCGAAAGGAAGAATTTTAATCATTTTCTAATGAGTAAGTCTTTGATGAGCAATCTTTGCCCAGCATCAAGTTCAGAAAAGGGGGCCCACTCAGTTTCCACAACTGCTCTTTACCCTCATGATCTCTTGTGCCTCGGCAGGGCAGTTCCGAGAAGCCCTCTGTTCACTCTCCTCCCCAGTTTGCACAATACCAGGTGCACCTTGTTCTATTTCATCTCAGCTGCTTTCTGTCCTGTTTCAGACCCATTGGCAGCTGTGGTCAATGTCCTCACTTTCTGCCTCACACCTGCCTCATTACCAGGAAAACATGACTTTATCCTTCATTGCTAGGAAGAGCACTTTCTTCCCCACCTGACTCCAGTGCCCACTTTTGGGTCAAAGGCGGCATCCCTCCCACCTGAGGCAATCTCCTCTTAAGTTTACATCCATTCCTTTTCCACCTTCACTGGCTCTTTGCTCCATTAGTGTTCCTCTGTTCCTCTTATTCCCTTCCCTTTCCCCAGACTTCCTCTTTCTCAGAAATGCCCAGTTTCCCTTGCACTGAAAAGAAAGACTTCCCCAGCCTGGATGCTGTCAGCTGAACCACCATCCACAGAGGTGGTCCTGCCTATTCTTCCTCCCTGTTTGTCTCCTCTATTCCATGGTCAGCTTTCCAGCTTTCCACACTGGACTCTTCAGGGCCACCTCAATCCCCAGTGGCTAAATATAATGATTTATTCAGGCTTCATTTTGCTTAATCTCTCCCTTCGTGAAATTTCTCCTTTGGTAGGGGGAACCTACTTTTCCTCTAGAGAATTCCTTTTCATGATACAGACTGGGTTCCTTAATGATTTTTCTGAGGTCTATGTTTTTCTCATTTTTTATGTACTGAAAATTTTGAAGCATCCAGAAGTAGTTGAAAGACTAATGCAATGAATAGCCATATCTACCCTCCACCTGAACTCAATAATTGTTAACATTTTGCCATATTTCCTTTCCCCTACACCTCATACATACCTGACATTGCAAGTATTTTAGTATGTATGTGCTAAGAATGAAGACATTGTTCTACATGGTTACAGTGCAATTATCATACCTAAGAATATAAACAATTTCCTAACAGCCTCTAATGTAGTGTCCTTAATCAAAATTCCCCAATTGTCCCAGGAATGTCTAATCTTTATTAAAAAAATAGGCTCCAAAGTTAGTTAATATATTACTTTTGACTATAACCCTTTTATAATCTTAGTCTAGAACATCCCCCTTATTTTTTTCCCCTGACACTGTTTAAAGAGTCCCAGCCACCTGTCTCATAGACTGCCCTACATCTGCATTTGTCTGCTGAGGCCAGTTTCTGCACTCATTCTTACATCACCTACCTGTCAGAGCTACGGTAATCACCTCTGGGCCCACGGCTCCAGAACACGTCCAGCGTTGTGTTCTCCCCCACCCCCACCCCAAACCCTGGCCTGTCTTTCATGTCTAATTCCCTGCTGCGTATTTCCATTTCTACTTGTAAAATTGCCACTACAGATGGAAAGGGCAAATCTATTCAATGCCACATCCCTACCCCTTGTCTTTTCTGGACTCCTAAAATGTATCAGGTACACACATACTTTACATGAATTCTCTTATATTATTCTCATAACATCTCCACAAGGAGGTATTAATACTGGGTTGGCTAAAAAGTTCACTTGTTTTTTCTGTAAGATGGCCCTAGTAGCACTTAGCTGTCTCTAACTTCATTCAAAACAATTTTGTTAGACTGTATTGTGAAAGCTGTCACATCAGTGTGTATTTTTTAAAAACTTTGATCAAAGTTCTTATGTAGTCATTTTAATATTGATGATGGAAGAAATATGCAACATTTAAGGCATATTATGCTTTATTATTTCAAGAAAGATAAAAACACAACTGAAACCTACAAAAAAGATTTGTGGAGAAGGTGCTGTGACTGATCAAATGTGTCAGAAGTGGTTTGCAAAGTTTCGTGCTGGAGATTTCTCTCTGGGTGATGCTCCACGATCAGGTAGACCAGGTGAAATTGATAGCGATCAAATCAAGACATTTAATTGAGAATTAATGTTATACCATGCAGGAAATAGCCAACATACTCAAAATATCCAAATCAATGAAGTTACTGATGAAAATGAGAAACATGTCTTCTCCAAAAAAAATTAAGAACTTTTTGGCCAACCCAATACTATGCCTGTTTTACAGCTAAAGTAACTGACATGGAGAGGAGTTAAGTAGTTTGTACAAGAACGCAGCTGTTAAGTAGCCAAGCTGAAACACAAATCCAGTCTTTACCTCCAGATGCCAGGCTCCTAGCTGCTGTACTGTCTCCCTTATTACTCAGACACCTGGATGACACACCTGTTTCCTTTCTAACTCCAATTCCAGGTAGAACCATCAGTGACATTAGGAGGAACTAAGCATTCACCATGTGCCAGGGCCACGCTAAATGCTTTACAAGAATAACTGGCTATCCTGCAGCAGCCCCATAAGTGCTCTTATGCCCATTTTGCAGAGGAAGAGACATGCTCAGGGGAGCTAAGTAATGTCTTTCGAGTCACACGACTACTAAGAGAAAGAATGGGACTTGAACTCCGGTCTCACATAATCCTAGAGCACTAAGCTACAGAGTCTATTTCTACAAAATATCACATGTGTCTTCCTTAAAATGCCACCTGTCAAACTCAGGCCCCATTTATCAGTCATCTGGGGTTCATCTTCCTGTCCTTGTCCTACCCAACTGTCCCCTACCTGACACTCACCTGGGCCAGAACTGTATTGAGCCAATGTTGGTATCACTTTTCCTGCTCAAAAGCCCCCAGTGATCACCTATCATGTACACACTTCAATTTTGTGGCCTGACCTCTCAATCCACCCACCCTAGCCAGGCTAAGGTGTCCCCTCCCCTACGTATTCTCCAGCCAAATTGGACTCCTTGTTCTTCCTGACACACCCTAGTCTCCGTGACTCTGCCTCTGTTCACCCTCCCTCTACTTAAAAATTGCTTTAATTTTTGAGTATGAAAAATCCACTCATTTTTCTAAGATCAAGCCCAAATTTGACTGCCTGCATGAAGCTTTCCTCGGTAACTCATTGTTTACAGATGATCCCTTTCTTCACTGGACTCTTATCACATTTTGTATCTCGAGACCTTTACAACGGGCCATCTAGTACATGGCTAGGTGGGTTCTCTGCCAGACCCTGAGCCCTTGGAGTTCAGACACCCTTCTATGCCCACAATGCCTTGCAGAAAATAGCTGCTTAATAAATATTTGAGGCATCAAATCCACTCAGTGTGTTTAAAATTTTTATGGGTTAGTTTTCTCATTAATATAACTATTCATTTAGTTCTCTAAGTAGAATTCATAACAGAAAAAAATAACCTAAAATGAAATTGCAGTAATGATTTTTTTAAGCTGCCTAGTCAGTAAAATTAATTAGTATCAGTTATTGGGCTGTTTGATTTGAATCCAATCAACTATTCTAGCATGTCATTATCAGAAACGTTTTTCTTAAAAATATTTTTTTCATTACTGAAGTAATACAAACGCAGTGCCCCAATCTGGGGAAAATAGCAGGAAAAACATCAACCACCCCACACAGTCCTGTGAACTTGGTAAAACTGCTAATCACATGTTTATGCATTTTATTTTTCCTCTGCAATTTTCACATTTATCTAATAATAGTAAAAGTTATTTCTCTTAAGTACTGACATTTAACTTCTTTGTGTGGATTTATAAGTTTGACTGTAAGGTCTGAATTGACTTCTTAGGAGGAAAAAAAAACTTTTACAAATGTCACTCTTCTATTGGGTTGACCAAAAAGTTCCTTTGGTTTTTTCCATAAGATGGTTCCAGTAGCACTTAGTATTCTTTAACTTCATTTGAAACAATTCTGTTAGATTGTACTGTGACAACTGTACAATTACGCACATTAAAAAACAAAAGTATCAAAATTGAATTTTTTGCAGCCATTTTAATATTCAAGATGGAAGAAAATAAGCAACATTTTGGGCATATTATGATTTTTTTATTTCAAGAAAGGTAGAAACACACCTAAAACACACAAAAAAGACTTGTGCCGTGTATGGAGGAGGTGCTGTGACTGACTGAACCGTGCCAAAAGGAGTTTATGAAGTTTCACGCTGGAGATTTCTCTCTGGACAGTGCTCCATGGTCAGGCAGACCAGCTGAAGATGATAACGATCAAATGGAGACATTAATTGACAACAATCAATGTTTATACCATGAAGGAGATAGCCGCCATTCTCAAAATATCCAAATCAATAAAGTTATTGGTGAAAATGAAAATAGTATCTTTTTGTTTTACAAAACACTGTACGGATTTTTTGGCCAACCCAGTATTTCATCAATTGTTAGAACTGTTAAAATAAGCAAAGATTCACTTTTGGAATGTAATCACTCCCTCAATAAAGAGAACCAACGAGAACGGAAATGGCTGAGGATGGCAATGGCTGTCCGGGGACGGGCAGCGGGGCGGGCAGGGTGGAGAACGTCAGCCCGACTGCTGACTGCTGGCTGTGGGAGGTAAGGGAAGGCATTCTGCTTTCTGCTTTCTACACCACTGTAATTTCGTAGTAGAATATAAAATTACATTTCACAAATGAAGAATCCTCACTATTAGCATTCGACTTCCTCAATTAAAATAAAATCAACACAAGGACTGATATAATCCCCACTTCCAGAAAAGCCTAGAAGGAAATGGCCCTTACCCAGCCCAACCCCATCACTTGACAGAGACAAGAGTCCCAGGGTGCCTTGTCCGGTACCAAGAGATAGTAGCCATGGCAGTGCACGTGACTCCAGCCTCCTGAACAGGTTCTGCCCCCTTGGCTGTGAGTGCTCTGCTGGCAAAGCACACAAACTATCAGGACCAACCAGCTGAGCTGGCAACTGCATGTCAACTAAATGGTGGGACTGGGGCGTGCCCAGGTGAGCTCTGGAGATTGCTTTGGCCTCCTGGCTGTGGCCTTGTCTGCTCACAGAGTTGTCACTACTGATGGGTGACAGTGACACACCTCACCTCTAGCAACAGGGCTTCCCTGATTTATGTGCCTGGACTTGCCAATGGCAGCACCCAGGTGCTGCCTTTGAGAGCAATGCATGCATTGCATTAATGAGGTGGATGGCTGGGACTGGGGTGCAGACTGCCCTGAACCCAGCTCAGCTCCTGCCCCAATGCCACTTTGGGTTGAAATTTGGCATGGAGATGGGGTGTGGGTACAGGAGGGTAATGAAAACCAAGCCTGAAACAGTCAGGGCCCTTTAGGCACCTAAGTTTGTCATCCTTGGGGGTTGGAGAAGAAAAGGGTTTGGCCTGGTTTGGGCTGAATTTCATGTCCATGAAATAGCTGTCCATGTCTTTTAATATTTCAGAACAGATTCTGAAACAACAGGCCTTGTTTCACTACCCTAGAGTCATTAGGGAAGTCTACTTCTGAGAGCTTGAACTTCTTGCCTTTCCACAACTGGACTGTTCCTTTGTCTGGAAAATGGATGAGGTGACTGTTAAGGTCCCTTTTGACTTTAATATGCTGTGATGACATGAAATACAGTGAAACATCAATTGACTTCAGGGTGAATCAGTTTCTCTGTTCAGTTGGATTTTCGTGTCAACTGGAGATTTAGAAGAAATATTGAAAGTCACATATATATGGTTATTAAAAATAGTAATTGTGTATCAAGCTACTTCTTCCACAGCACTGAGGTACTGACTCTCTCAGATTCATACTTAGAACTGAAACATGTGCAGCAGTGATCGGCACGTGCTCCCTCAGTATGCTCTCTTTGTGGTCACAACGCCACAGGCAGGTTAAATGTCCACATTTTACAAAAGAGACCCCACTCTTCAACAAGGCCAAGTGGCCTGCTGAGGACCACACAGCTAGCAAGTAGCAGACTGGAGCCTGGAGCTCCATCCACGGATCCTGGTCATATCTGGGGCCAAGCAGTTAAGCTTCCTTCCAGGCCTCTCTTCTGGCCCATCTCTTCATCGGGGCTAGGACTTGTGGGCCCTGGCCTGAGTGCCTGCCAACACTCAGGTCGCTGGTGGCTGTTTCCCACCCACGAGCCCTAGTGCTGGGTACCAGCCAGCTTTCCCTGGGGAAGCAACAATGGCCTCTGTATTAGTTTCCTGTGGCTGCGGTAACAAATTACCACACATTTTGTGGCTCAAAACAACATAAATTTATCTTACACTCCTGCAAGTCAGGAAATGGATCTCAAAGTGTTGGCTCTCTTAAGCCTCTGAGAGGATCTCAGATTCTCAGAGTGTTTTTTGCCTCTTCTGGCTCCTAAAGCACGAGGTTTCCCACATGCACTGGCTTGTGGCCCCTTTCAGAAAAGGGCCAGCCATTCTCACATTGCTTCACCAGGCCTCCCTCTTCCACATTAGAAGAACACTCTCCTAACCTTATGGTTAGACTTAATAGTTAATTCTCCCCTGCCAGGTAACATACTGAAAGCTTCCCGGGATTAGGACACAGACATGGAAAGAGAGCAGTAACTGTGCTTACTGTAGCATCGGACTGCCTGGCGTAGGTCTGGGAAGGGTTGTGAGAGGTGCTTTTGGGCCCCTTTCCCAGAAATCAGTACTTCAGTGGGGATCCTAATCTTTCCCCCCTTACATCTCATCATCTCTGCCCCTTCAGGCACCACTCAGACTTTTCTGGGACAGATACCTGGAGGGCGGGTGTGAAACATGCCTCTGGGGGAAACTGGAGGCCTCGGTTGTTCTGAGAACACTGGTGAATTTCTGCACCAAGAGCCTGTTGACCAGGAAGGCCAGGTGGTGATGTCTGTGGAGGTGACCAAGCTTTTGGAGTCAGATGTGAATTAGAATGTAAGTTTCCAACTACACATGCGAAGGTCACCATGGCAACCACTTTAAGCCCTCTGAAATCCCGATTCCTCCTCAGGAAAATGAGGACAATACATACCCTAAAGGGTTGAGGATTAAGCACAATATTATGCTGACATATAGCTGAAACCCAGTCACTATGACTTCTAGTTATCTAAATGCTTAGTGGACATGTGGTCCCGTGCAAAATGCCCAGGGAGACATTGGGTCCATACCCAACGGTCCTTGAGATTTGGTCCAGTCAAAACTGTCCATGAGCATATTTGGTCCCTGCCACATGGTCCCTGTTTTGGTCCTGTTAAAACATCCATGTTCAGCAAACACTCCTAGGTTCAAATAGCCCATAATGTTTATGTATATGTTTGGTTTACAGGATTCATACATTTTTTTACTGGCCCAATTAATTCTGCAGTAGCTCTACTGCCAATAACCTATCTTGCCTCGGTAACCTAGCCAGCCACACATAGCTCCTGGGGTTAAGTAACCAATTATAGAAATGATCCCTGAAAGCACAGTCTTCCCTGGGGTTAAGGAGATGGAACCAAATGTCTCCATGGATGTTCTGGTATAGGACCAAACATCAAGGACATTGTGGCAGGGACCAGATGTTGCCATGGACATTTTGGATGGAACCATGTGCCCTGCAAGGATCCGAACAGGAGTTCAAAACCAATCCAGAGAACCTCAGAGAGAGCAGCTGCCCTGGGGTGACCCCTGAGAACAGATGCACACAAGTCACGAAGGTTTGCAAGGCCGTTTCTCTTCCTGATAGAGCCATTTTCCTGTCAAAGCATAATTTCCAACCTGATTTGCCAAATGGGCTACCCGGGTCACAGCTCAACACGACTGTGACTACAAAGTAACCTGACCAATCTCACAAGTAACCACGTCAGCACCTTCCCATCTAAGCACTTTCCCTTCAAGTAGTCTCCCTGGGAGATACAATGACTCCCCCAAATGCTTCCACGCTTAAACACTTCTGGAACCCCTCTTTAAGAGTAGTTCTCCCAGTTGCTGGCACGCCCTTTAAAAAACATCTTTAAGCCCTGGCTGATGTGGCTCAGTGGATTGAGTGCTGGCCTGTGAACCAAAGGGTTGTCAGTTCCATTCCCAGTCAAGGCACATGCCTGTGTATGGCTGGGCCAGGTCCCCAGCTGATGTTTCTTTCCCTCTCTTTCTCCCTTCCTTCCCTTCTCTCATAAATAAATAAATAAATAAATAAATAAATAAATAAATAAAAAGTCTTTTTTAAAGAGCCTTAGTTGGCAAATACTCATTTTTCCAGGAAAAAATGTGATTTTTAAAAAGAGCTGACAGTTACTCACAGCCCAGTCTGGTGAAAAGAAAATTAACTTTTCTGGATAATACAGTATGATTATCATAAATCAACAATAATGATTTTTGTGAGGTTCATAAACTGGCCCTGATAGTGTTGTATATTAAGGTTAAGGTAGCATGGTCATTGTGATGTGAATAAATTCAGAGCGCACTAGGAGTCATTACATATTGAAACAACATTAAATGTTTCTTTTTCTGAAGACCTTAACTATGACATTCTCTGAGATCTGATTTCATAGTACTCAAATGAAGACTAAGGAAAGCACTAAATACTAATGGAAGCTTTGTTATTTCAGTATACATTCTCCTGGGCCTTTGGGCACAATAAGTAATGACCAGATGAGTGAGCTGGCAACCCCCTGGCCTCTGAAGTCTACTTGTGATCAGAAGCTAAGTAACACACTGCCATGTGTTAAAATACATTTAATAATATTACACCGACTTGTCCCTGTCTTTTGCTTTCTGGGCAATGAAATACCATGGTATTTCTACATAGATGAAAAAGCTAGCTTTTTGCTGGAAGAATTTCTAGAAAATCATTCTTACTCAGCAGGCAGATGACACTGTTTGCCTCCATTCACATGAACTCTGCGAAGCACATCTGCTCCTCATTCTCTGCAAAGTTTCTGATTTACATGTTCCCCATCAGCTCCAATCCAGTGAGCTGATTCATGTTGCATTTTTTTTTTTTTACTTCAACGATCTATTGGTTAGAGTTCGAACCACAAACCCTAAACGCCTGAGCAGGCAGAGCTATTGTTATTTTCAGGTAATGAGGAGAAATACATAATAAAATGAGGGGCTGCAGCATCAGTAAGGGGCACACATTCAAATGCCTCAAAAACATGAGTATGATCTTTTTGAAGGCAGAGTTTATAAGATTACCCTAAAAAGGTCTGAAGATCTGAAAACATTAAACAACAACAACAAACCAAACTGCCCCTTCCTCCTCTACCCTAAGAACTTTTGGATTAATACTCTTTTGGGAACTATCTAGACCTTCATTGACTACATGATCTTTACATTCTACCAAATAGTATCTAAGAAATAAATGTAAGCTCCAAGAACGCAGGGAGTCTTACCCAGTTTGTTTACTACTGTATCCCAAGTGCCGAGAATTGTGCCAGGCCCGTATGAAGCACCTCGTGGATATCTGCTGTATGAATGCATGCTGTTGAAATATCTTCATATAAGAGTGTCTGAAATCTAGTTCTCGGAGTTCTCCCTGCAGCTCCTTGCTCCCACAGGGAACTGAGAACCAGGGGGAGGCTGCTAGGTCTCCCTGCTAGGCCTCCAAACAGCTCCTCCTCCAAAGTCATGCAGAATCTATCCCTCCTTTGAGGACTGTGCGGGTCATATACAATAGCTTCCACCTTTTCTCATTACCAATCTCCTGCTCATTCTCCAATATTCATGAAGAAACCCAGCTCCTGCTCAGTCTTCTGGTCCATACCGTTCTCCAAGCATCATCTCGAGGAATGAAGACAGCCCACCAACTCACTTCAGCCTCCCTGATCCAATAACCACCATCTCCACGCCAGGATCTCCTACAGCTGTGCCCTTGGTAATGGTTGCATGGCATACTACTGCTAATCATCTCTAGGACTTGAGGGCTTTTATTATGTGCTAGACACTGCTCAGTGCCACATACGCCTTATTATCTCACTTAAACTTTCCAACAACCTCATGAAGACATTAAGCTATCTAATTTTTAAATACATTTTTAGACTTCTGGCCAAGATGGAGGCATAGGTAGACACACTGTGCCTCCTTGAACAATCAAATTAAGGACAACAAAAATCTAGAAACAAGAAAACAACCAGAACTGACAGAAAAACTGAACTGTACAGAAGTCCAACAACCATTCGTCCAGACCGGTAAGAGGGGCGGAGTCAGCGGCCTGCAGAGAAGGGGTCCTGGCAGGAAAAGGTGGTGGCTGACAGATCCAGGGCGCAGATAGGCAATGAGCAGACCCAGTGAGGCGTGCAAGGTGGCTGGCTGACTGCGGTCACACATTTGAGTGCAGATGAACCAGGTGAAAATGGGCAGCAAGACAGACCGAGTAACCCATGGCCCCAGAAATGAGAAAGAAAGCCTAAAAGTACTGATTGAAAATACTTGTAGGGAATAAGGAGCTGAGAGAGATTCCCAGCCTCACAGGAGAGTTCAATGGAGAGACCCACAGGGTCCTAGAACGTACACAAGCCCACCCATCCGGGAACCAGCACCAGAAGGGCTCGGTTTGCTTGTGGGAAGCGGCAGAGGGGACTGAAATCTGAGAGAGAGTGGAACAAGCACCAATGCCCCTCTTGGACCCCGCCCCCACATACAGTGTCACAAACCAGCAACATGGGTTGCCCCGCCCAGGTGAACACCTAAGATTCCCCTCACTACATAACAGGCACAACCAGACCCCCCCCCCCCACCCAAAATGGCTCAGACGGATGAACAGATCAAAGCCCCAGAGCCAATATATCTGGCAACCAAGAGATAGTCGACCTATCAGAAGCACAGTTCAAAATACTGGTGATCAGGATGCTCACAGAACTGGTTGATTTTGGTCACAAATTAGATGAAAAATGAAGGTTACACTAAGTGAAATGAAGGGAAATGCACAGGGAACCAACAGTGATGGAAACAAAACTGGGACTCAAATCAATGGAGTGGACCAGAAGGAAGAAAAAAACAATGAAACAGAAAAGAATGAAGAAACAAGAATTCAAAAAAAATGAGGAGAGGCTTAGGAACCTCTAGGACATCTTTAAACATTCCAACATCCAAATTCTAGGGGTACCAGAGGGGGAAGAGGAAGAGCAACAAGTGGAAAAGTTATTTGAACCAATAATAAAGGAGAACTTTCCCAATCTGGCAAAGGAAATAGACTTCCAGAAAGTCCAGGAAGCTCAAAGAGTCCCAAAGAACTTGGACCCAAGGAGGAAAACACCAAGGCACATCATAATTACAATACCCAAGATTAAAGATAAGGAGAGAATCTTAAAAGCAACAAGACAAAATGAGAGAGTTACCTACAAAGGAGTTCCCATAAGACTATCAGCTGATTTCTCAAAATAGACCTTGCAAGCAAGAAGGGGCTGGAAAGAAGTATTCCAAATCATGAAAGGCAAAGAAGGACCTACATCCAAGATTGCTCTATCCAGCAAAGCTTTCATTTAGAATAAAAGGGCAGATAAAGTGCTTCTCAGATAGGGTCAAGTTAAAGGAGTTCATCATCACCAAGCCCTTTTTATATGAAATGTTAAAGAGACTTATGTAAGAAAAAGAAGTTAAAAAATATAAACAGTAAAAAGACAACAAACTCACAGATATTAACCATCACACCTAAAACAAAAGCAAACTAAGCAAACAACTAGAACAGGAACAGAACCACAGAAATGGAGATCACATGGAGGGTTAGCAACAAGGGAATGAGAGGAAGAGAGAGGGGGAAAAGGTACAGAGAATAAGTAGCATAAACGGTAGGTAGAAAATAGGGAGAAGGCAAGAATAGTATGGGAAATGTAGAAGCTAAAGAACTTATGACACATGGACATGAACTAAAGGGGGGATGTTTGTGGGAGGGGGTGTGCAGGGTGGAGGAGAATGAAGGGGGGGATGGGACAACTGTAATAGCATAATCAATAAAATATATTTTTAAAAATTAAAAAAACTTAAAAAATACATTTTTAAACAGCACTCAGCTCAGGAGCAGTGGGTCTGTAATTTGAACCCCGGTCAGCTGGACTCTTTAACCTGTGCTCTTAACCAGTGGGGTGAAAATAATCGCGACAAACCCTGGCTCTGCCACTCTGTCCCATGGGCTTTTTGATGCTGAGCAAAATTAAAACCTCTCTAAACCTCAATTTTCTAATTTATAAAACTCTGTCAGAAATAAAGAAGATAATATGTTAAGTGCCTAGCACGGTGCCTGACACCACAAATGTGTTTCATCCATCCTACCAACAAGTACCTGCTGAGCGCCTCCTATGCGCCCCCCTGGGGACGGCCTGCAGACACAGCAGCAGGTGAGACAAATCAGGTGTCTGCCTGCACAGGACTGTGCAGCCTCTGGTGGGTGCTCAGCAAACATTCCATAGATGAAACAAGCCTTCAAGGGGGTCTGCCAGCCTCTGCTCCACCTCACATCCATCAGCCAGTGATTCTGCTATAAAGCAATCTAACGAGGGCCTTTTCCTGCTTAAAATCCTTCATCCTCAAAAGGATAAAATCCAAATTTCTTAACACAATATGCTAGAATGGCTGTAGGTAAGGGGCCCAGTTCCTCCCCCCACCCTACCCCACTCCACCTGCACTTCGGGCAGTGAAAACCTTTCTTCATATGAAATCTCTTTGGAAGCCTGAACTGAAAACCAGATCAATAGAGACCTATCCTGGTAACAGGCATGAGAACTGGAGGCCCTGATCTGGCATCCTAACCCCTTTCCACCCTCCCCAAGCGCATGTGTGCACACAGCTGCAGCTCCCAAAGCAACGCCACAGGTTCTGTCACCAAGCTTTACATCAGTGTTGTTCTAACTGTAGGACACAATCTATTAGTGGACTATGAAATTAATTCAGTGTTTGGAATCAGTGATTTGGCCAACAAAAGAAAGAGTGCAGTACATGAACTAATGGCCAAGTACCGGTATATGAAACCCATTAGATAAGCACACACAGATACTCACGCACTAAACTGTGATATAAACTGTATTCTGTAATGTGGATCACGGTCAGAATGACTTGAGAGCCACTGTATGACATTTTCTAAGCAGCCTCGGTTCCTTCCATGTTTCCTCAGTCACATAAAACTCCACCTGCAGCAAGCCACTGGCAATCCCCCAAACACGTCTTGCTCTTTCACTTCTATGCCTGTGAGTGCACACGCCAGGAGTGCTAGGCACTAGAAATGCACAGTGAGAAAAACCAAGGTCTTGGTTTTTATCTATAGAAAAACCAAAGTCTTGGTCTTATCTATAAACCAAGCTTCCTTTCTTATCTTGACCAACGTGGCATTCAACCATCTGGACAGACAAATATCCTACAGGTCACCCTGATTAATATATAACTGTGAACCAAAATAAGCAGTCTACGTGAAACAATGGATTTTCAAGAACAATAGATTTATCAAAGGATTTTGGACAATCCATTTATCAATGGATTTATCAAAGGCAATTAGTCTAGAGACAAAGGAGGCATCCCTGAAGAATCAATTCGCAGAATCTAAAGAGTATCGCAGGGTTCACAAGGGAAGAGTGGAGAGAGCATTCTAGACATAATGGAATATAAGCAACCCTGGGAGGAGAGAGGACATGGCGTATTTGAGAAACTGAAGAGGAGGCCAGCCTGGCGGAGCCCATGAACAAGTGGGGAGAGACCCAAGATGACTGGGAAACCTAGCAGTGACAAGACCAGGTGGGTCTTATGGGCTAGGATTTTGTGTTCTGTCCTCAGAGTAAGGGGAAGAAACCACTGGGGGACTTCAACAGAGATAATGAAAAGGGAGTTGTGGAAACACGGTGTCTACGGTGTGGATGGGCTGAGGGGAGAAAGGAGTGGCTGCCTGGGGACCGGTAGGAGACTACGGAATAGTCCAGGCGGGTGGTGACAGTGAACTGATTTACTGTCTTGGACATCAGGGGGAAGGTGAGAGAAGGTGGTGGTACTGAACAGAGGCTAACTCCTAGGTTCTGGCTTGTACAGCTGGCCAGATGGTGCTGCCAGCTAAGAGTAAACTGGAAAGGACCAGGTTTGGAGAAGATTATGGATTCAACCTTAGATAAGCTGCATTTATGGTGACTTTGAATTGGGTGTGTCCTAAAAGAACCTGGAAGTCATGAGTTCACAGATGGTAAATGAAACTGGGCATGTGAGAGTGAGGAAAATGCCTGGGGTTGAGCCCTAAAGGCCTCTCCATCTCCTGGCGTTCTATTTCTACCTGCTCTAAATGTGTGTGATTACACCTAGTTAACCACACAATTACACCTACTTTAAAGTTCAAATATAGAAATAAGAAAATAAAAGGTGGAATTCTGTTCACTCCTTGGGTAATTAATATTAACAGCTCAATATATACCCATATTTTTTAATGGGATTATGCTATGCACACTTCTCTATAATGTTTCTTTTTAAAATCAGCAATGTAGTAAAAATACTCTTCTATATCACAGAATATATAGTTCTATCTTACTCATCTGAAGGGCGACAAAGTATTGTATGGTAGGACTGTGTCACAATTTAACTAACCCCCTTGGTTAAGTTACCTGCTCATTCTACTGTCCCCTTCCTGCCTTGCTCACCGAATCCTGATTCCATTCCAACAGCAACATGGTCAGCCTCAGGTGATGGTTCATGATTGGCTTAAGTCAATTAAGTCCATGCTGTTGTCCACCTTTTCTTTCTTATTTATTTAGGCTTTAAAATACTTTTTAAAAATGCATTGATTTTAGAAAGAGTCATAGAATAATACTGAGTTGGTGTTTCATTTATTTATGCATTTACTGGTTGCTTCTTATATGTACCCTGACTGGGGATCAAACCCACAACACTTGGTGTACTGGGATGATGCTCTAACCAAATGAGCTACCTATCCCGGGCCTATCACCTACCTTTTCAATTTCCCTTGCAGCTTCGGGTAGTCACATCATCAGGTTCTGGCTAATGAACTTAAGGGGAAATCTGCTATGATGGCTTCTGAGAAAACTTTTGCTTTCCTAATAAAAGCATGAACATGAGTACTACTCTCTCTAACCTTTCTTCCTATTTGGACATAAATGTGATGACTGAGGAAGCTCCAGAAGTCACTTTGCAACTGCTAAGCCATAAGCCAGCACTGAGAGTAGTAAAGTAGAAAGGTAGAGAGGAAGCCCGGGCTCATGAACAGACACACACGCGAACACTGACTCATTTCAAAGGATCCAAATGTATTTCCAACTTTAAAGTCTAAAAAAGTAAAATAAAATGTTCTGAATCAAAGATTCAAAGACATAAGTGATGCCCTACAAAAATAAGTAGCAGATTCAGAACAAGATGCTAGAGACAATACTTTCAACCGTTCCTGAGATGCCTTTACATGTGGAGCCACAAACACCTTTCTGGCTCCCTGCCAAGCACACGCCTGTGTCCTGCAACCGGACCTTTGCGCACAACTGCCGACACCTCTTCCGCTGTACCTTGTGATTTCTACCTCCTTTTGCCTGCATTTTGGAAATGCACCAAATTAAGAAATAATCTTTTACACGGAAAGTTGAAAGGTAGTTGATTTGGGTGAACCGTTACTTTTCCTAAGTTTATAACTAGTATAAAAATGAAATAATCAGAAGTGAAAACTGTTTAACAGAAAAAAAAAATCCTCTCTTAAGAGAAAGTGCTTCCTAGCTCTTTATTCTTGAAAATACTCCGTTATTTTGCTCTAAGGTTGATGGTTTCTTCTGGTCTCAATTTTACCAGCTTCTCATGTTCTGACAGGAATATAAGATGTTAGATTTCTCAAATTCAGCAACTTATAGCTCCACTTAAAGTAAATACTTACAGGCTATTCAATTAATGTATAGTGCATAAAGTATTAAATTACTGTATACTGTGTGAATAAACTATAATTTAAGATATTACAAACGAAATGATTTTATGTGTAATCCAAATTGTACCTAATTCATGCCTATGGCTCTAAACAAACATAGCTCCCATCCGTACTACCTTTACAGTTCACAAAGTGCGTGCACATACATTCTCCCATTTTCTACTCTAGACAGACATGTGAGACACTCATTATTTCACAGGTGGAAATCAGACTCAGACATTACGAGTGCTTTAACCACTATACAGTGCAGCCCTGAGACTTTGTTCTACAGATGGTTTGAAGAATGCAAATATCACACACATTTCGATTTTTATCACCATTTTCAAGTTTCCATTTTCTTAACAAAGGAAAGCAATGAATTAAGTTTTCTGCAATCCAATAATAAAAATGGGAAATATATAGACAATATACTAACCCAACGAGTAAGAGGTACCAGAAAAAAAGTCTACTTTGGTAGTTCTGCTGTTACTTACATACAGGGCACCAGAACCAAAACCACATTTAAGTGAGTAATTTTTTGTTTTAGAGACATAATGTAGGCAACTCCTGTTGACTCCAAGTCTAACATACGTATATATGTGTTAGGGTGTGTAGGTGACCAGGAAGGATAGAGAAAAGTACTCAATCCAGATCTGGAGTTGTGGGACCCCTAATTATCCCAGCACAGGCCTAAAGGGACTTGACAATTTGGGAACATGTCTCATCTTTAGTAATGAATTTCTTTTTATTTTCCCATTCCCTTTTCTAAGTACCCCATACCATTTAGACTAGAAATTCCAACAGGTAGCCTTTCTTTCTGAATGATCTTTTCTTCTGTACAACTGTTTTTCAGAAGTTCCCTTTCCTATTCCAAATCTTGGAGACATTTCTTTATAGTAGATGAGGGAGCCATAGCTTATGTTCACCACCAGGAAAGAGTCTGGCATGAATTTCACAGCAAAGAGCTGAGAGAAACGGAACAAAGGGCAGTGGTCACTGGCAGAACAGAGCCGCCTGCACTCGGAAAGCTGCGTGCAGTTCTCCAGCACGTGAAGAGATCCCTTTTGACCACTCTGACCATTTAAGAAGGAAAATTCTGGCTGGTAGTGAGTTTAAATTCTTGATTCAAAGAATCACTCTTTTGATGTTATAATGTTTTTTATTGCATTTGAGAACATTTTCAATAAATACTTCAGTTTGAGGCCTTGGGTAGGTACTTACTCTGTTTGTAATAGAAATCAGATTTCTCTGGCAAAACTCTATTGCCAGAAATGGGATTTATCAAAACTACAAATGCTAGCACACTGAATATTTCAATATTATACTCAATTGTTCATATCTAAATATTTCAGCTATGAAACAAACCAATGTAAATGCTTCATATATAGTACAAATCAACAGATTCTTCACAGAAGAAAACATGAAAGTCTAATTTTCTATTTGTTGTCACCTGTTCCTTAGTTCTTCAATAACATTACTTACGTTATTTCAAGGATAAAACTTATGCACCACTGCCGACTTTTTCTCAACATTTTCTATCTAAGTTCTAAAGGGCAAAAACAAGAATGTATATAATCAGAATTGTTTTTATAAATGTTTGGGCTTTTTGTTGCACATCTTACAATAATGAATCTATGCAGACAAGGACAAATGTACATTTAAATCATTAGTGAGTACATGAATTTTGCCTACATGGCTAGCTACTCATATGCATCTTATAAATGACAAGATAAAAATAACAAAGTTTGATAAGCTCATCCACGCCCTGTGCACTTTAATCCACTCATCGAATAACTTGATTAAGTCACTATTTATTAAGGTTTAAAAAAACTACAAAACACACTTTATTACACATTTCTGAATCATGAGGGGGTAAACTGTGATACAGTACCCTCATGCCACTGGCTCTTTTGGAGGGAAAAGTTCTTCAACGAAATAAGAGTTTCCAGACTCTGTTAAAAACGTTTGAACTGTGTTCTATGACTGACCTTCACTCTACAGTCCCTTTGACCCAAGGCACTGTCCCTGGTGCATCTTGTTGAGGTTTAGTTTCTGGGAAGTTTTCGGCGAACCTCTCTCGTGCTTTCTCCCAGTTCTTTTTGCTCTTGTTTTGGAGAAGGTGAACATCTTCAATCGAGGATGGTTTGCCTGTCCCCAAGCCTGCATGTGTTCGCCGAAGCTGAAGCTGGATCTGTTACCAAAGGTAGAGCAGAGGCTTATTTACTGTACAAGTCAAAGCACATTGAAATCTGCTCTGTGCAACTTAGTATTTTAACTATAATTCTTTGACTTAGAAAAGATTAATGCAAAAGAAAAACCTATCAAATGCAAGATACTGACAGGAATACCTACATGATTATAAACGGAACTTTTATAACTCGTTTTCCTGCATTGTCTTGCCTGTCGATAAGGACAGCTGACGCTGCTCCTAAAATAGCACCAAATTTCACTGGAATGCTGCCGACTCTGCCATCCCACTCTACCCAAAGGCAAAGGCAATAGATGCATTTAAACCTACTGTCCTAGCCTCACCTAAGTAAGTGAACAGGTAGGTTAAACATTAAGAGCCATAAAAAGAACATGATTGCTTAGAAGGGAATACTTCTCATTATTTTGAGAACCATTAAAAGCTACCAGTTACTGAGTGTCTAATATACCCCAGCTGAGGTATATATATATATGCTGAGGCCTTTATCTTCACAGTATCACTGAAAAACAGTTATTATCATCCCCATTTTTACATATGAAAACTGAAGTCCCAACTTGCCCTAAGTCCCACAGATAGTAAGTGACACAGCACATATTCTAACCTAGGTCTGACAATAAAACCCAAGTTCTTCCCATTATATCTTAATGAAATAAGAAAGCTTACATTAAACTCACAGTGATCCATTCATTATTTCCTGAGATACCAAGTAATAAATAAGGAAGTTCTTCAGTCATGTTACTTTGTTAGGTTTTTGTGAAGGATAATCTGCACCTTGATGAACCATGAAACTATAGAATTAAATCACTGTACAGTGTTTTTCAAACATTCTTCTTTCTATTGCTTGTTGTTACATAATCTGATTCCTGAACCCAAAACAAATGCTCCAGGTAATACAGAACCTATTTGTAAAATAACGTTACACCTGCTCCTGCAATGCTTAGCACCAGGAAATCATTGAAAACAACTAAAAGATACAGAAAAACCTTTGGCTCAGGAAATAACATTCACTATCCTAGTTCCACTGAAGAAAACTTCAATTCTAAGGGGCTTCCTAAAAACATTAAAAGCAAAACAATGGCCCTGGCTGGTGTGGCTCAGTGCATTGAGTGCCGGCCTGTGAATCAAAGGGTTGCTGGTTCAATTTCCAGAATCATAGCACATGCCTGGGTTGCAGGCCAGGTCCCCATTAGGGGACGTGTCAGAGGCAACCAGACATTGATGTTTCTCTTCCTCTTTCTTTCTCCCTCCTTTCCCCTCTCTAAAAATAAATAAATTTAAAAAAAACAGTGCACACATATGTATTTGGTAATCACAAATGACACAAAGGCAGTAATCATCTGTTTTTACTCCCTACCACACTACTAGCTCTTAAGGTAATTCCTGGCACATATCAGGTACACACTAAATATATCTACTGTAAAAATAAGGAGTGAAAGAAAATGCAAGTCTTACCGGAGTTTTCATTCCTCCACCGTCCTTCCCTAGGCCCTCTCCTTTTTTCCAGCCCATCTTCTCCAGCATCTTCCGACCTTTGTTGCTATCAGTAATTTCACTTTTTAAAAAATTAAGAAAAAAAATTAAGATGGTAGTTGATTTCTAAAACACCATTTAGGTCACATTTATAATAAATGAGTAAGTTAAAAATAACTGGTACCACTACTCTAGAAAACTACTTTGGAAAAGTTAACACTTACGAATGAACAGATGCGGGAGCATCATCTCTCTGGAAAGTTCCTTCACTCCCAATCTGCTTCCTACGCTTTCCTGCTCTGTCTTTGTACTTTGGATTCTTCAATGCTTTTTCATCTTCGTAGTCTGTATTCTTTAAAAACACAAAATATTCATTGATAAAAACCCACAAAGCTGATAAATAAAATGTAATGTTTTTGTATTTGCCTCACTTTGCAAATATGGTTCAATGTGGTCTCTATTAAACAATGAATTAAAACCATGATGTAAATAAAGACAATTATATCATTGAATACGCTATTTTTATTCTATCTCCTTTAAAATGTTTATCTTAAACTGTACTATAACACAAATTGTATACAAAATATAAATATGTAAATTATAACATGTAATCGTAATGAAATACAGTTTACTTTGACTAATGCTATGCAGTCATATTCTCATATTAACTACCAGTATTCAAAAAAACATGCAGAACCTCTGGGATTGGAAAAAATCTATTTTTCCTTTTCTCTAAGGACCTAAACTAGTTTAATTACTGCTCCTTAGAAAGAAAAATGTAAAAAAAAAGGAAAATGTAGAAAGGCTTTTTAAAAATGGATAAAAAGTAAACACTCTTTTATTCTAGTAATAAAAAATAGCTTCTGATTTCAGTACAGTTCCATTTATAAAATTAATCAGTCACTCAACAAATAATTACTGAATAACAAGTGTGTTAACTCCAGGCTACATGACGGAATGCAAAGAAATGTATAACCCCGTAAGACATACATAATCTGTAGCAGACTACAGGATGATTGGTGCAACCAAGAGTACACACGGGGTGTGGCAGTGGCACAGAAGGGGAGGCAGTCCATTCAGCCTGCGGCATCACAGAAGACTTCTCTCCACCCTTCCTAACTGCTTGCTGATCTCTATATAAAAAGTATGGCACTGCCCTGGCCGGGTGGCACAGCTTGTTGGGAGCACCATCCCACGTAGCAAGGGGTTGTGGGTTCAAGTCCCAGCCGGAGTCTGTATGGGAGGCAACCGATGAATGTTTCTCTCCTACATGTATGATTCTCTCTCCCACTTCTCCCACTAGCTCTAAAATCAACACACACATCCTTGTGAGAGGATTGACATCCATCCACAGAGATGTCAGGGGCTGCAGAGCAATTCACAGTAAGTACCACAGAAGTTTTTACTCAATTTTGCTTTTAATCAGAAAATAAAAACAGAACCACTGTTCCTAATGAGTTGTTCTACCCCAGAAGATACAGAAACTGAGTTAAAATTTGTGAGAAAACATTTTATTCTCTTCTTATATACGTTCTATTTCCCTCCAAAATTAGCCCCTTGATATTTTTTCTTATTATGATTTCTCTTCCTTAGTACAAAAATAACAAAAAATACAATTTTGCAGAATATATATTATTTTGGCACATCTTTCTCCTCATCTTTATGAAGTGTAAAAAGCACTAGACAAATACATTTAACACCTAGCTGGGGGTCCTCAGCTTTAGTTTCTTAAATGTAAACTGAAAATATTAATTACCTTCCCGATCTACTTACAGGATTAAATTGCAAAGTTTTTCTACAGCCTAATTGAGGTACATTAACACATATTAAATTACACATAAAGTGTACAATTAGACACTTTTGAGATGTGTATACACCTATGAAACCATCACCAAAATCAAGATAATAAACATATCCATTTTCCATAAAGGTATCCTTGTCCTTTTCTGTAATCTATCCTGTGCATCTTTCTTTCCCTGTATTCGGGCAACCACATCTTTGCTGTCACGGGTTAAGTTTGCTTTCCTAGAATTTTATTAATTTATAAAAAGAAGTACATACTATGTACTCTTGCTGTCCGACTTCTCTCACTTGGCATAACTAAGATTTGTCCATACTGCAGCCTGTATCAATAGCTCATGCATTTTTATTGCCAACTATTATTTGGCCATATAGATATACCACAGTTTACTTACCCATTCATGATTAACATATAATTTTTTTCCATTTTTGGCTATTAAAAAAAGCTGCTATGAACATTTGTTTACTAGCCTTTCTCTTCAGTAAATACCACAGAGTAGAATGGTGAATCATAATATTTAACTTTTAAAGAAACTACTAAACTGTTTTCCAATGTAATCACATTTTGTGTTCTCACCAGCAGCATGAGAGTTCCAGTTCCTCCCCATGCCCACCAGCACTTGGTATGGTCAGTCTTTTTGACTGGTTTTAATGTGCACTTCCCTAATGACTACTGATACTGGACATCTTTTCATGTGTTTGTCTGCCTTTTGTATGTACATCAGACACTTTGATGTGTCTATTTAAATCTTTTGCTCATTTTTAATTGACTTGTTTTTATTGAGTTTTGACTTCATTATATATTCTAAACATAGGCATGATTTTTACCAGATATATGATTTGCAAATACTTTTCCTGTTCTATGGCTTATCTTTCTGTTCTCTTAACAGTAACTTTAGAGAAAGAGAACCATTGGAGTTAGAGCAATTTACTAATACATTTTTTTTATAGATTGTGCTTTTGGTGTTAGATATCTAAACAAAAAAATTTGCTTCTAAAAGTTTTATAGTTTTAGATTTTAAATTCATCACTGTGATTCATTTTGAATTCATTTATATATTGTGTGGTGTGAATCAAAGTTCTTTCTGTTGTTATTTCTGCATATGGTGGTCCAACTGTTCCAGCTTTGCCGAAAAAAGGCTACCCTTTCTCTACCAAACTGCCTTCACATCTTCACTGAAATCACACACACATACACATATCTATCTACATGGATCTGTTTCTGGATTCATTATTCCATTCCCCTGACATATCTGTTTATCTTCATGCCAATATTACACTATCATAACTACTGTAGTTTATAGTAAGTCTTGAAATCATGCAGCATTAGTCCTTCAACTGTGTTCTTCGTGGCAACATTTTCATGCAAGTTTTTATTTATTTATTTATTTATCTTTAGAGGGGAAGGGAAGGAGAGAAGGAGAGAAATATCAATGTATGGCTGCCTTGTGTGAGTCCCCTGCTGGGAACTGGCCTGCAACTCAGGCATGTGCCCTGACTGCAAATCAAACCACAATCGTGTAGTTCACAGGCTCATGCTCAATCCACTGAGCTATACCAGCCAGGGCTTAATGCAAGTTTTTAAAAACCAGATATGGCTATTCCAAATGCAGGGTACTATCATCATTTTTTAAAACATATTTTATTGATAACTCTATTACAGCTGTCCCAATTTTTCCCCCTTTGCTCCCCTCCACCCTGTACCCTGCTCCCTCTAGCAATCCCCACCCCCTAATTCATGTCCATAGGTTGCGCATATAAGTTCTTTGGCTTCTCCATTCCCTATACTATCCTTAATATCCCCTGTCTATTTTATACCTACCATTTATACTTCTTAATCCCTGCAACCTTCCCCCCACTCTCCCCCTTCCACCTCCCGACTGATAACCCTCCAAGTGATCTCCATATCTATGATTCTGTTTCTGTTCTAGTTGTTTACTTGGTTTGTTTTTTAGATTTGGTTCTTGATAGTTGTGAATTTGTCACCATTTTAATGTTCACGGTTTTGATCTTTTTCTTATATAGCTCCTTTTAATATTTCATATACTAATGGCTCGATGATGATGAACTCCTTTAGTTCTGCCTTGTCTGGGAAGCACTTTATCTGTACTTCCCTTCTAAATGATAGCTTTGCTGAATAGAGTAATCTAGGTTGTAGGTCCTTACTTTTCATTATTTTGAATACTACTTGCCAGTCCTTTCTTGCCTGCAAAGTTTCTTTTGAGAATCATCAAGTGTTAGAGGAACTCCTTTGGAAGTAACTATCTACTGTTCTGTTGCTGCCTTTGAGATCCTCTCTTTATCTTTAACACTTTAATTATAATGTGTTTTGGTGTAGGCCTCTTTGGGTTCATCTTGTTTGGGATTCTCTGTGCTTCCTGGACTTGTATGTCTACTTTCTTCACCAAATTAGGGAAGTTTTCTTTCATTATTTTTTCAAATAAGTTTTCAATTTCTTGCTCTTCCTCTTCTCCTTCTGGCAGCCCTATGATTCAGATGTTGGTGCACTTGGAGATGTCCCAGAGGCTCCTTAGCCTATGCTTGATTTTTGGATTCTTTTTTTCTTCTTGCTGTTCTGATTGAATGCTTTTTTCTTCCTTGTGTTCCAAATTGTTGATTTGATTCTCAGCTTCATCCCCTCCACTGTTGGTTTCCTACAGATTTTTCTTTATTTCACTTAATGTAACCTTCATTTCTGCCTGATTCTTTTTTATGTTGTTGATGTACCCAATGAGTTTTTAAGCATCCTGATAACCAGTGTTTTGAAGTCTGCATCTGATAGGCTGCTTGACTCCAATTCGTTTAGTTCTTTTTCTGGAGTTTTGTTATGTTCTTTCATTTGGGACATATTTCTTTGTCTTAATTTGACAGCCTCCCTGTGTTTGTTTCTATGTATTACATGGAGCTGCTTTGACTCCACCTTAGCTGAGTGGCCTATTGTACAGAAGCTCACCTTTAAGTTGTATGTGGCAGAGCCTTAGGTCATAGACAGGGTGGGGCAACCCATGTCACCATTCTGTGGCTCTGTGTGGAGGAGGGCTTAGAGAGGGGACAACACCCTCCAGACTCTAGTTTTGCCCAGGAGTAAGCTGTCTCTTGGCACTCACTGTGTTGCCAGTCACTTCAATTTCTCCCCACATGCCACTGGTGCCCTTCTAGCTATTGCCCTTGTTACTGAATCCCAGAGAGGGTGAGTCTGTATAAGTCCTAAGTCTTGTGGGCCCTTTAAGAGGAGTTTCCTGAGAATCCTGCAGTTTCTTTTGCTGCCCCAACCCCCACTCATTTTTACAGCCAGAAGTTATGGGAACTTATCTTCCTAGTGCTGAAAACCCAGGCTGGGTGATCTGGTCTGGGGCTAGAATCCTTCATTCCTGAGTTATTCCTTGTTCCTGAATTATCCCTCCCAATTTTTATCCATCACACATACATATGGGACCACCCGTTCTGCATCTCTGCACTTCTCTGGGCCACTCCGCATCTTAACCCCTCACTGCACCTCTGTGCCTCTCTGCCTCTCCATCCCTCCTACCTATCTGGATGAACACGGCTTCTTTAAATCCTTGGTTGTCGGACTTTCATATGGCTCAATTTTCTCACACATACAGGTGATACTCATTTTGTACCCTAGTTGTACTTTTTGCTGTGGTTGTGCAAGGAGGTAAAGTGTGTTTGCCTATGCCTGCATCTTGACTTGACTTCCTATTATCATTTTCTACTTCAACCTCAACAGTTGTTAACAGTAAATAAGTAAAAGATATTATATAAATCTCAAAGTAATTCTAAATAACTTTACATATAAAATGTAATAAAGGCATTTTTACTCAAAACCAGGTACACAACACATATAGCAATATTTAATATCCTTACCCGCAAACCATATTTTACTCGTATTTTCTTTAATTCTTTTCTCCTTTCCAACTCTTTTTCCTCCTTGCTTAGTGCTGGACCACCTAAAAGGAAAAAGTGAGTTTGGTTTAGAAAGAAAAACTCACTAAATCTGACAGATTTTTATATAGAATTAACGCTCGTATTTAATAATTAATAACCAATAGTAGTAGTTCATCTGTAGATTAATAAATAATAAAATGCAAATAAACATTAATATAAAGGAATCTTGGTTTGTAATGATGTCCTTTCAGTATTTTGGTAATGAAATGTACTTGGAAAGTAAACCAAAACTCAAAAGATCATAGAAATGTTATAGTATAGATAACAAAGAAATACCGAACATCTTAATGTTTTGATATGAGTATAATACAAAAATCCCAAGTGCAGAAATACTGTGAATTTTCCAAAGAAATGTAGGCATGAGCAAGAGAAAAATCATAGAACCCGAGATTCACATTATTTTGTAATAGGTCATACTTAATGTGAAAAAAATTAGTTCTTACTCATTTGAACTACATATTTAAATTTTAAAAGCCTTAGATGAGTGGGTTTAAAGCAAGACAGCATCTTCCTACAGTGTTATTTACTACAGAAAATAAACGTATGTACACAGATGATGAATCAACGTAAACTATAAGTAGGAAAGTAAATATATCAGCCAATTACTCTTAATATTTTGGCCTATTATTTTCTATGTTACAACATTATATGACAGAATTTAATGGTGGATGACCCTTTCATATCTGTGAACAGATGTTAAAAGAAAACCAGTCCTGATTGTAGTTATGTCACAATAACTCGTTTGAAGAACATTTAGCTACCACTGCAGTGCTGCTTCAAAAGCCAACTAAACTACATCAGCAAAAACAGAGCTAATGACTATCTACTGGTCAAAGAGTAACCTAATGCTATCTATAAAAGCTAGCTAAGTTATTACATAGAAAAATCAGGTACAATCATAACTGGCTAGCCTACGTCTCAAATTTGAAAAACATTTCATTTCTGAGTCTCATTTGATAATATTCATGGAAATATAAATTATCTCAATACAGTATTATACCAAAATTCCTTATATCAAGATATAAAGCTGGTAGCTAACTGATACATTTTCAGAACACTCCAGTGAATTAAAAAGGTCTCATGCTCACAGATAAGACTGTTTCACATACCAAAAGGTTCATCTTTCTTATCAAGACGAAGGTGAGCTCTGACCTGCCCTGGCTCGCAGCCATCACAGGTGTCACTGCCAGGGTGAATGTGAAAGGACAATACAGTCTCTCCAATTTTCACTTCATCTCCATGCTCAAGTACATAAGGGTCACATTTAGTTTTAGGCTGGGGGGAAATAACACAAAACAGAAATCCAAAAATGTTACATATGATTATTTTATGCCAAATGGAAGTAATGTCTCATTATAACAAAAAAAATTTTTGGAGACGATTCTCAATGACACAGACACACATATGCACACACATATGTACAACTAGATGATCCACGATACTCTACTATTGGCTAAGAAAGCTGAATCGAGAAACTGCTGGTTTTTGTATTACCCACTCTACAATGTCCTATCTCCGTGCCCACAAATACCCAACCCAAAATGCTAAAAATCTATTACCAAAACGAATAATCTCAGCAAAAAAGATGAAGCGTTAGGGGATGAGTATATCATTATTCTCTTTTTACTTCTTCTTTTCTTATGATAATTCAGTTTTATTTCATTTTTATTCTTATAGACTAAGAACAAGAGCCAAGCACTTTGCTACATGTTGAAGATAGAAGAGTTAATTGAGTAGACATAGCCCTTAGTTTCAAGGAGTTTATAGTTTAGCAACATTTTCATTAAAATAAATTTTAAAAAACACACAAAAAAGAAGGGCCTCTAAAGTTCCTGAAAAAACATTTACTCTGAATAGCTTTAAAGTGCACTTATCTCTAATAACAAGGAATAATTTGAAGTCAAAAGTCAATAGCCAAGTACCCACTTACTATATACTTCTTCAGCCCTTTCTGGGACTCCCTCCCACGTAACACATTTAGACCTGAACTTTGACCTAACCAAATGATACGTGTAACTGTGGACATCGGGAATAAAAAAATTTAGTTCAACTTTTTAAATAATGTGCAAGTAATTAATTAATACATATACACTCACCTGAAGAATCTGTTTTCCATTAACAACTGTACCATTTTGGCTGCCTTGATCCACAAGGACATAACTTTGTAAGTCATGGTCAAAATAAATTTCTGCATGAAACTTAAAAAAGGAGAAACCAGGTAATTATAAAGTAGCATACTTTTTTTAACCATAGATAACAATTTCTCTACGATTGGCTACAAAGGACTTTAGTCTCTGATTATTTAACTTTTATTATTTATTACTTTTTCTGAATACAAACACATTATAATACTTCTGGTAGAAATGTGAAGGCTACAGATGAAGAAGTCAGGTATAATTCCACCTAAAACTACCATTAATAATTTACTGTGCCCTGCCTTTTCTACCTCTATAATATAGTTGGGACAATACTATATAAAGAATTTGAAATTTTTTTTACCTAAGTATTTGTTCATATCATTAAAAATTCTTCTTAATACAAAAGGTGACTTGAAATATTCAAGGTCGATTTCTCAGAAAAGTTTTGTAGTTTTTGAATACTCAGGACTAATCACTCCAACCTCACGCCTCAGCACTTTATTTACGTACACATTACATGAAGTTACTGCACTTTATTGTGTACAATTACTGTTTACATTAGTTTACATTTTTGCTTACCTCTTAGCTCATAATACAGTGCTTCACATATATGGAACATATATTCGATACATGTCTCTTTAATTGGAAAAAGAGCTGCAGAAATATTTAATTAAAAATTTCATATACAATACAATGTAGTAGATAGTGCAGCTATTTTGGAGCGGTCTGGCAGTCTCTCAAAAGGTTAAACCGAGAGTTACCATACCACCCAACCATTTTACTCCTGGGTATATATATCCAGAGAAATAAAAAAATACATCCAAACAAAAACTTGTACAGAATGTTCATAGCAACAGTATTCTTAATAGCCAAAAAGTGGAAACAATTCAAATACCCATCATTGATGAATCATGAAATGTAGTATATCCATACAGTGGAATATTATTTTGCGATAAAAAGAAATTAAGTACTGACATATGATACAACATGGATGAATCTTGAAGACATGCTAAGTAAAAAAACTAGTTACAAAAGACTACATGTTATATAATTCTATGTACATAAAATGTACAGATTGTGCAAATCCACAGACAGACAGATCGGTGGTTGCCCAGTGCTGTGGGGATTGGAAGGAACTAAGGTTCTGAAATGGATATGATGACTGCAGAACTCGGTGAATACACTAAAAGCCTTTCAATTATACACTTTTAATGGCTAAATTGTATTAACATATGATACATAAACTATATTGCAATAAGGTTGTTCTTTTAAAACTTTCATAAACATATATTATAAAATGTTTCAAACACACACAAAAATATATTGACCCTATGTACCTGTGAACAAGATTTAATAAATTTTGCCATAGTTGCCTCAGATATTTCAAATAGGCTATCAGTCGATGTGCACCTCACTCTGTCTATCCCCCACCCTTCCTTTTCAGAGGTCTGATGTTTCTTCAATCATGATACATCTCTTTGTACTTCTACCACATATGCACGTACCCATAAATGGGATGCTTATTTTGCCTAGTCTGGAACTTGCTATAAATGAGTCATTGTGTATGGATTTTTTATTGATATAATTTTTATACAGAATTGATATAATTTATATTCATAGGCCTTAGCTGTATAGGTTAATGACTTCTGATAAATGTACGCTACTGCCCTTATTTCTTTCATTTTGCTCGTTTGACTTAATAAAAGATACACCCATTCAGTTGCTGCGCAGTCATACCACTTCGCCGAATGGTAATTCATTGAATAGATGTCTCACAATCTACATACTTTTCTGATAATGAACATCCAGGTTTTTCCCAAGATTTTATCATTTTTAAAAATGTTTCTATGAACATTCTCATACATGCAACCTTCTTCTGGACAAGGCAAGTGTTTCTCTGGGGTATATACTTACAAATAAAACTGCTAAGCTACGGTATATGCAAATCTTAAGCTTCATTAAATATCGCCATATTATTTTCCAAAGTGGCTGTATCAATTTATATTCCCAACAGTAGTCTATAAGAATTCTTGTTGCTCTATACAGCATTAACTAACACTTAGTATTGTCAAAGTTGTTTTTACAAGCATAATAGGTGTGAATTAAATCTTACCATTGTGATTTAAATTTGCATTTCCCTGATTAGTACTGAAGTTGAAACCTTTTCTTGTATTTATTAGCCATTTGGTTTCCTGTTCTATAAATTTTCTCTTCATGTCCTTTGCACATTATCTTCAACTGGGTCATTTAGAATAATAATGACTATATCAAAGGATTTAAATATTTTCAAGTCTTTTGACTTGAAACCTTATTTGAAAGAGCTGTTCTAAATTATGTTCCCAACAGGAGTGATATTTAATAAATATGATGAAAGAAAACTGACATCTTGGATTGTAGTTCTTAAATTACTAGAAAGACTGGATGGTTTTCATGTTTACTATGATTTTTCTCTAGTGTGAACTGTTTATGTACTTTACTCATTTACCTATTAGTGTCCTAGTGGGGTTTGAAAAACTGAATTTGTATGTTTTATTTTTTTAAAGATTTTATTTATTTATTTTTAGACAGAGGGAGGTAAAAAGAAAGAAGAAAGAAAGAAAAAGAAAGAAATGCTATCAAAAGAAAAGAAAAAAAAAGAAAGAACGAAAAAGCAGAAATGCTATCAGAGAGCTACCTATATTTTTAGATTGCAGTGGGGGAAAGACTTCTTTGCTATTTAAGTTACAGATCATGTTTCCTTTGGGGGCAAAGGAATAAAAGGGTCGCAATAAAATTAAATAGCATGATGATTTGGTTAGAGTCAAAATTATGAGGATTTACTTCTCTCTGAATGAGTCTAATAATAGTAAAAATAACTACTTTCAAACTAATGAGAAATTTAATTTCAAAGATAAAAATCATATAAAATATGTACTTCAGATCCATTGTATAGAACATTAAATAGAAACAAAATAGGGATTAAAGGTCAAAAAAGGAAAAACAAACAGGGGAGGGCAGATAACCACACAAGGGAGGAGGTAAAACTACAGGAAATATAGTAAAAAAAGATACATATAAAGTATAGATGTGGTGCTATACTTTATAAAGTACAGATATGTATATGAGATACATATAAAGTATCTCAGTGGTTAACCTTTCTTTTCAAAACTTATGATCTAACTTGCAACTTTGACCTTATTGTTTGTTTTGAAGACTCAACTGCTCTTTTTCCTGAATATGTTTCTATCTCTAAAAGAAACCATTAGAGACTTAACTAGGAAAAACTGTAAATGAAGAGCTTTGGGCAGGTATAGATCGTTCCTGGGTTGTAAAATACTCTGGACTCAAAGTAACCATCAACTAAAAGTGACCTGATTCGCTTTTGAATTGTCATAATATCTAGCATATTCATTTCACTCAATAAATATGCTAAGTGGATATTACTTAAAATATCTAAATTAATCCACTTATTTTATTCCTGCTCCAGTTTGTTGAAAGTGAAACATAGTTAATTCAAATTGTGATGAAGAATTTTTCTTTTCTCAAGCAGTGGAAAAAACAAATCTGCATTGCTTTTATTAGCATTACTCCACTGACTAAAATGGGAAAAACCCTAAGCTTTCTGCCATGATTATTTATAAAATTACATCAAGGTGCTATATTTGTAGAAGCAAAGAGCTTACCTTACTGACACCAACTTCAGGAATTCGGAGAGTATGCTCCATATCTTTTTCTCTGCAGAGTTAAGAAAAATGTCTTTAATAATTTTTGAAGCATATATAAATGTAGCACTTAGAGACATGAAAAGAATTTTTAACAGACTTTTTGTTTTAAAAGATCATGTTAAAAAAAAGATGTTAAAATGCAAGTCTCTGTACCCCACTAAGTCTAGTTTCCTTATTCACACTCTAAATTTTGTGCTTGAAAGGAGGTTCCAGAATTACTTGTATTCTTTGATACTTCTATCTCGGGCTAACAAACATACAGTAAGACAAAATGCCTTTGTACTAATGTCAATTATTTATGCCAGACCTGCTAACTATGTCCTCATTTCTACAACAACATATAAAGGGAGCACACAGTCTTCCAAAAATTTAAAATTAAAATATTGCATAAAATCTGAATTAAGGACAGATTATCTTTCCAGTTAAGAAAAGGAATTATCCTACTCACAATTAAAACCTACCTCTCTAGGAAGCTGGTTCTGAGCTACAAAGGGGAAAGGAAAAGAAGCAGAAAAGGAAGCCAATATTGGGTTTGGGTAAGTAATTTTAATCTAAAACAGGCTGTACAAAAGGTAAGAAAATGACAAAATCTCTGGGAAGGGTATCGCTGAGATTGTATCCCTTTACATAGGCAGTCCCCTTTTGGGACCACAAAGTTAAACCCTTGACTAATTTCCAGAAGCACGTGACATAGGTAAGCATCAATAATGTTTTCTGAGTACCATGTACAAGTGTTTGAATAACAAGTGCCATGCACATTTCAAGACAATTGTCAGGAAATGTGTCCTCCACTAGAATATGACAAATATACACATACAATGACATTAAACATTTTACCTTCCAATTGTAGCAGGGTTTACAGCTGTAATAATAAAAAGAGATCCTGTCTGCAACACTGGTGATCTAATAACAATTACTCTGATACAAGGGGGCCAAATTTTTTCTTCATCTGCCAAGGAAACAAGTGGGTAAATGTTAATGCAAATGCTATGAAAAAAAATGTCTATGGAAAGTAGTAGGCATCCATGAAATAAAAATGTATTGATCAAAAGGCTTAATTCTGTTTTAAGCAACCTTAAATCCTGCTATATGCACAATTAGTAAAGCTTAACACTGTTACCAATTTAAAGTGATCAACCTAAAGGTATTCAGCAAAGTCAGCACACATCAAGATTATAAAACAATCATCTCTCTTTTTTAATGTCTTGGAATTTGAAAATATCACAAATGAGCATTTTAATATTAAGTTAGAACATTTAAGTCTACCCTTTTTAAAAATATAAGAAATTCTATTAAGAACAAAATAAGCTCATACATCCTACTATGAAAGCCTGGGTTTTAAAGTATGTCTCCATGTCCTCAAGTAAAACACACACACACACTTTATCATAATACATAGCTGAATTGATAGACTACACTTTTTAAAGGCAATTTGCTGTATCCCTCTCAATCAGGACTTAATACATACTTCAGGATTAGGCATATGTAACTTAGTTTTCTGTTTTATCGAATAGACCATTCAATGCAATGAAACTTTAAGGTCCAAGTGTTAGTCATTTATTCACATTTTACTCCCTAAGAATTAACAGTGGTAGCCCACATAACTTTTAATGATGTAGTTCAAAACAATCAGTTTACTTTTTTGGCAGACACATTATACTACCATTGTTTAAAATATATTTATTGACTTTGTTATTACAAGTTGTCCCATTTCCCCTCTTAATTCCCCTCCACCCTGCACACCCCCTGCCCCATTTCCCCCCTTTAGTTCATGTCCATGTGTCACAAGTTCTTTAGCTTCTACATTTCACATACTATACTTGCCCACCCCGTCTATTTTCTCCCCACCATCTATGCTACTTATTCTCTGTACCTTTCCCCCTCTCTCCTCCTCCCACTCCCATTACTAACCCTCTATGTGATCTCCATTCCTGTGGTTCTGTCCTTGTTCTAGTAGTTTGCTTAGTTTGCCTTTGCTTTTGTTTGAGGTGTGGTTGTTAATAATTGTGAGTTTGCTGTCACTTTACTGTTCATATCTTTTATCTTCTTTCTCTTAGATAAGTCACTTTAACATTTCCTGTAATAATGGCTTGGTGATCATGAACTCCTTTAACTTGACCTTATCTGGGAAGCACTTTATCTGCCCTTCCATTCTAAATGAAAGCTTTGCTGGATAGAGCAATCTTGGATGTAGATCCTTGCCTTTCATGACTTGGAATACTTCTTCCCAGCCCTTTCTTGCTTGCAAGGTCTATTGAGAAATCAGCTGATAGTCTTATGGGAACTCCTTTGTAGGTAACTCTCTCATTTTGTCTTGCTGCTTTTAAGATTCTCTCCTTATCTTTAATATTGGGTAACGTAATTTTGATGTGTCTTGGTGTATTCCTTCTTGGGTCCAACTTCTTTGGGACTCCCTGAGCTTCCTGAACTTTCTGGAAGTCTATTTCCTTTGCCAGATTGGGAAAGTTCTCCCTTATTATTGGTTCAAATAACTTTTCCACTTGTTGCTCTTCCTCTTCCCCCTCTGGTACCCCTAGAATTTGGATGTTGGAATGTTTAAAGATATCCTAGAGGTTCCTAAGCCTCTCCTCAATTTTTCTGCATTCTTGTTTCTTCATTCTTTTCTATTTGGTTCTTCCTTTCTTCCTTCTGGTCCACTCCACTGATTTGAGTCCCAGTTTTGTTTCCATCACTGTTGGTTCCCTGTGCATTTCCCTTCATTTCACTTAGTGTAGCCTTCATTTTTCATCTAATTTGTAACCAAATTCAACCAATTCTGTGAGCATCCTGATTACAAGTATGTTGAACTGTGCATCTTATAGGTTAGCTATCTGTTCATCACCTAGTTGTATTTGTTCTGGAGCTTTAATCTGTTTTTCCACTTGGGCCATTTTTTTTTGGTCTGGTTGTGCCTGTTATGTAGTGAGGGGCGAAGCCTTAGGTGTTCACCAGGGTGGGGCAACCCAGTTGCTAGGTTGTGACACTGTATGTGGGGGAGGGATCCAAGAGGGAACAGTGGTGCTTGCTCTGCTCTCTGCCAAATTTCAGTCACTACCCCCACTTCCCCCAAGCAAACTGGGCCCTTCTGGTGCCGATTTCTGTGTGGGTGGGTTTGTATACGTTCTAGGACCCTGTGGGTGTCTCCAACGAACTCTCCTGTGAGGCTGGGAGTCTCTCCCAGCACCTTAACCCCCACAGGTGTTTTCAATCAATGTTTTGAGGCTTTATTTCTCCAAGATGGGACCCTGGGTTGCGTGGTCTGTCTCACTCCCCAGTTTTGCCTGGTTTATCTACGCGCAAAAATGGGACTACCTGGTCCGCCAGCCCCCTTGTGCACCGTGCCCCTCCATAATCAGCTGCCTTGCTGAGTTCGCCAGCTGCTGCCTTGTGAGCCCAGGGTCCACCAGCCACCGCTTTGCCTCAACCCCTCTCCGACCCACTGCCTGACTCCACCCGGCCGCCTGACTCTGCCCCTCCTACGAGTCTGGATGAATATGGCTACTTTAACTTCTTGGTTGTCGTGTCGGACTTCCATACAGTTCAATTTTCTGTTGGTACTGGTTGTTTTTTGCTTCTAAATTGCTGGTGTCCTTATTTTGGTTGTGTGAGGAGGCACAATGTGTCTACCTCTGCCTCCATCTTGGCCGGAAGTCTATGCTAACATTTTTAATTGTGTTGCTCTGTTTACAATGACCACACTGGGACATTTATGTAAAATTAAATAATGGTTATTTACTCACCTTCATCCTCAGTATCTTCTGCAGTTACATTATCTTCACTGGTAGTGTCTTCTTCATAATCATCCTCAGTCTGAGAGTCTGTAATTTCACCTTCTTCTGGCTCGCTATCAGTCTCTATGATTTTCTCATCTTTAAATGAAGTCGAATTATAAATGTTTTCATTAAGAGGAGATTCTATAGACTTTCCAGTCACTGGGACAGTGAACTTGGGGGAACTATTTTTGTTACCAATGTCTGTTTTGGACTTCTTTTTCACATTTGCACAATCTTCTCCCTCACTGTAGTTTATATGCTCAATACTGGATGCTTTTTGATCTTCTGAATTCAAGTCCTGGGAAAAGGTGGGTGGGGAGGATAATTTTAAACATGACCATCCTATAATATTAAATGTTACAATGAAATGTTAGTGAAGATGTATGTGCAAAGAAATAACAATAGTTATTACTTTAGCCCCTCTTCTGCTCATGTTACCTTTCTTTGGTAAACACATCACCATCTACTTAGCATCCGAATCAAAAATCTTATATTTGACATCCCCTTAACCACCACATGAAATCAATTACCAAGCAATACAGACTATGTTTACAATTTATCCCAATTCTCTCTTCACCTATTTTCAATGCCCTAATTGTCCCAGTCCAGACCCTCATCACATATTGCTTGGACCAGTGCTGTCTAGTAAAAAAAACGATGCAAGCTGTATTTATAATTTAAAATTTTCTAATAGGCACATTAAAATAAGTTAAAAAGAAGTGAAATTCACTTTATCATTTTATCTAACCTAGTATTTACAAAATATTATCATTTAATATATATTAATATTTAATCAATATAAAAACTACCAATGAAATATTTTACATGAATTTTTGGTACTGTCTTCAAAACTGAGTGTTGCTTACACTAAACACATCTGAATTACGGTCAAGCTACATTTCCAGGGCTCAGTACCTTACTGGACAGTGAAGACCTGGAGAATATCTAACCTAAATTTTGTCTTGAACTTTAAACCAATTATTAAGTCAACACATAAAATACAGTACTGGCTTTCATTATAGCAGAGACTTAAAGATCCAAATGTACCTAATGTAGTAGAACAGTAGTTTTGCTAAAATTTATCACTTTATAAGTTGGTTTGATAATACACAATAGTTTAAAGTAGAGGTGAATCAGTTACATCTCTTTTATTCCAAAATTCGAACTTACCTGGCATAAGCCTTTTGTTGCTTATTACACAATTATATTGGGCATACCTTTTGATATCTGAGCAAATCTATTATTTTAAGCATAGAAGAAGCAGAGTTATTGTCCCCTTTTTTCTTCGGTTTACAAAACACTGAATTTTCTTTCTACCTTGCAGCCACATGATAAAGTGAATTCACATGTTCTTCTGTTATTTTATAAAATATAAAAGCATCTTAAATCCATACTTTCAACAGCAGCATAAATTCAATTTGGAGACTGGCTACACTCAATGTGATTGACTATACACTTCTAGTGGCATAAACTCACCAAGGACAGAACAAGGGGAAGGAGTTGACCAACTATGAACTTTAGAGGCCACTGCGCAGTATAGGAATAAATTTCCCTATCTACGAGGTCTGTTCAGAAAGCATCCAGCCATGCAACATAAAAAATAAAGACAGTCATTGAAGAAAATACAAGACACAAGAAACACTGTACATAGGACAGCAACATCTCAGCCCCCCGCTTCAAAGTAAGCACCTTGGGACCTCACACAGTTCTCCTAATCACCATCAGCTGCCCTGTTGTATTTTCCTGAATCTCATCAATGGTTTGAAATTTCTTCCCTTTCAAAGGTGATTTTAGTTTTGCAAAAAGCCAGGAGTTGCAGGGTGCCTAATCTGGGCTGTAGGGGGTGGGGAGTGAGTCAACTGGGTGATTTGATGTTTCACCAAAAAACTCTGCACCAAGCCCTGGCTGGTATAGCTCAGTGGATTGAGCATGGGCCTGCCAACCAAAAAACTCTGCACAAGACATAATGCATGAGTGGGTGCGCTGTCCTGATGAAGCTGCCAATCACCAGCTGCCTATAGCTGCAGCCTTCTGATTCATCCCAGTAGTTTCCCAAGAGAAACACTCAAGCTTAACACAAAATTTGATGCAGATTCATTGCTCTCCTTGCTCAGTCATTTTGAATGTGACAGCCACACAGTACACATGCTCACTCAATGGCATCTACTGCCCCCACTGACTAGTACAGTGAAGTTGTCATTGTTCACACAGGTGCAATCCAGTCCACTCTCCTTGGCTGCCAGGTTACATCACATCCATGTCGCACAAGCCATTCTGGTTATATTAACAATGGCTGGACTTTTTCCACACAGACCTCACATATATACTTTAAAGAAAGCAGTTTCTAATTTTGTGAATTTCATTATTACTGCTTACAGGACAACACAAGCAAGGAAAAAAATAAATTAAATTGCCAGAGGTGCTACTTTTTAAAAACTATTTGTCACCTGGCTGGTATAGCTCAGTGGATTGAGTGCGGGCCTGCAAACCAAAAGGTTGCAGGTTCAATTCTCAGTCAGGGCACATGCCTGGGTTGTGGGCCAGGTCCCTGGTGGGGACTAATGACAAGCAACCACACACTGATGTTTCTCTCCCTCTCTCTCTCCTTCCCCTCCCCTCTCTCTAAAAAATAAATAAAATCTTTTTAAACAAAACCCTATTTGTGAGAATGTTAAATATTCTTTAAGAGATAAGAAGGGGGCCTGTATGTGGGGATTTGAGGCATATATGCCTATTTGTGTTGTTTACTCCATTCTCCTCAATCTACTCTCTTCATTCCCTGTACCCTCCACCTACAAACAATGAAGCTCAAGGGTATCTTTAAAAATAAAGAAAAAGCCCTGGCTGGTGTAGCTCAGTGGATTGAGCATGAGCTACAAACCAAAGGGTCGCCAGTTGGACTCCCAGTTGGGGCACATGCCTTGGTTGCTGGCCAGGTCCCCAGTACGGGGTGCATGAGAAGGAAACACACATTGATATTTCTCTCCCTCTCTCCTTCTCTTCCACTCTCTCTAAAAATGAATAAATAAAATCTTTAAAAAAATAAAGAAAGAAAAGGTGAGGATGTCTTAACTGGTCCCCCATGCTTCACAGCTACCTTTTGGAATCCTCAAGGAATTCTCAAAATTCTATCAAGACTTTTTCTTAAGTCTCTGTCCTAGAGTTC
Organism: Sturnira hondurensis; assembly: GCF_014824575.4. Taxonomy (NCBI): domain Eukaryota; kingdom Metazoa; phylum Chordata; class Mammalia; order Chiroptera; family Phyllostomidae; genus Sturnira; species Sturnira hondurensis. Next base: position 4,506,609 of record NW_028093985.1, on the reverse strand, counting down.
ACATATTTTTGATGAATGATGGTAAAGGGAACCAGTTATAGGAGCTAACTGAACCCAAATCTCACTGAATGCTTTCACACTTCATTCTCTAGTTTGTCAGGAAGGGCTTTTTGATGCCTCTTTTAAGTTCTTCTCTTACTGCTTGGGAGAAATACTTTTACAGCCTACTCCCTCCAACAGTTCAACCACCAGTAACAGGTAGGAGTCATTAAAACAGTTCTTGAAAGCAAAGAGAAAAATCATTTTTAGTATTTTAGCCACATACTCTTCTATTTCTTGGTACTGTCAGTAAGAATAGTAGAGAAATAGAAACACATCAAATAGAGAACAGAGAACAAATTCAAGGGAATCCCAATCCCATATTTGAACTCGGGCAGTATACATTAAAAATTTTTTTGTCTTTGGTTAAGAAGAGAAAAACATGAGATAAAAATTTAAGAGTGAAGTGTCAAACAGTTGCCACAATTCACAAAATGCCAGTACAAGTAGCCTCCTTTCCTGCCTATAAACCACCAACCTTATCTGTGCAGAAACAAGAGCAGTAACAACTTTTAAAATGTTTTCTTCTTTCAATTTAACCTTGTATAACTGTTTCTAAAATTCCCCTCTTTTTATAACTACCATTTTAAGGCACAGATAATATTTTTTCAATTAAAAGTACTATAATTTTTTGCCCTGGCTGGTGTAGCTCAGTGGACTGAGCACAGGCCTGTGAACCAAAGGATCGTGGTTCGCACGATGCCTGGGTTGCAGAGCACATGCCTGGGTTGCAGGCCAGGTCCCGGCAGGGGATGCACCAGAGGCAACCATACATTGATATTTCTCTCCCTCTCTCCTTCCTTTCTCCCCTAAAGATAAATAAATAAAATCTTTTTTAAAAAGTACTATAATTTTTTAACCAATATCGTGTGGGCCATTTGAACTTTTAATTTTTTCTGTTCTTATAAACATTACTATATAATGTACAAAGGCATTTTTCTGTCTTTAGGTTTAAAAAATAAAAAAATTCCAGAAATGAGATTTTCTAATGAAAAATTATCAACATTTTTAGTTACTGATACAAACATCCAATCTATTTTCCAAAAAGACAGGAACTTACATTCCTAAAAGCTGTATCAACTCTATGACTGCCAGAAATGGACTTTTTAAACATTTGCTAACCTGACAGGTAAAAAATCGCTCTACATGACTGTTTCTTTCATTGCAACCTGTGCCCCAGCATCGACTTAATCAACTACGGGTCTGAATTTCCTCCAAATTATGTAAACAAGGGTATTTTTATCTGCCCTAAATCTCCTTTCTTCTAATTTTTTTAAATATTTTATTTATTTATCTTTAGGGAAGAAGGGAAGGAGAGAGGGAGAGAAATATCAATCAATGTATGGTTGCCTCTCGGGGGCCCCCTGCCGGGAACTGGCCTGCAACCTAGGCATGTGCCCTGACTGGGAATCGAACCACGATCCTTTGGTTCCGAGGCCCGCACTCAATCCACTGAGCTACACCAGCCAGGGCTCCTTCCTTCAAATTTTTAAGAAATTCCTTCTACTTCCAGTGACTGAGAAATTGTGTTCTAGACCCATTAAATGCTCCTTGGTTAACAGATTCTGATTCCTTATTATCTTAATGGATATGTATGCAATGCAGAGTTACTGAATGATTTTCAATTTCATCAAAAATTTTGGCAAAATGGCATCACCATTATAAAAATTTAAAAAATTGTGAAGACAATACCTTTTCCTCATTTGTTGTAGAAGAATCTGGATCCTTTCTTTTCTTCTTCAATTTTTTATCTTTACTTTGTTTTGTGCCGGAAGTCTGATAAGGCTGCAAATCTACTCGAGAATGAAATTGATAGCGACCACTTTCCACATCGCAGTAGTAATAAATTCCAGTGGAAGGATCATAATACAGTTGATTTTCCTTTTAAAAACAAGAAAACAGTAAGTACTATTTATGTAAAATAAAATAGAAAAATAAACAATAAAAATCTCAAACATATTCAAATATAGTAAATGTTCACTTTTTGAGAACTACAGTATTTTCTGAAAATAGTAAATAAGAATATCAGAGTGAAAAATACCTGTAATTTTTCAAAATACTTTACCATTCAATATCTGCTCTAATTTCCCTAGGGCGAAAATGAGTACATTTAAAAATTAAACTGAATCATGAAATTGCCAACATTTGATCGTTTTTTAACTTACAAAGACAGCAATTTCATATGGTTCAACTTAATACATCAATGAAAAATTATAACAAGAAACCTTTTGAAGTTATGAAAACTAAGGTAAGCATCAGAAAAAGCTGAGCATCTGAAAGCAATTCCAGACTCATTATCCTTAAGATTACACAGTAATAATTTGGCAATATAAATTCTGAACCCTTCTCTCAATGTCATAAAACAAAGATTTGTCTTTTAACGTTCATGACTAAAAGTCCTGAAGAAACATTTGGAAATAAAATTAAGTTCATAAGTATTAAAACATAACATTCCATAAAGAGATACTGATTTTTAAAAAATCACCATCATCCGCCCTGGCCAGCATGGCACAGTAGGCAGGAATGTGACCCTGTACCCGAAGGGCTGCAGGCCCAGTCCCCAGGCTGGGTACCTACAGCGCCCGGTCCAGGTGCACACAGGAGGCAGCCAAGTGACCGTCCTTTCTCTTTCCCTTTCTCTCTCTCTCTCCCCCCGCCCCCGTCTCTAAAAACAGTGAATAAAATGCCCTTGGCTGAGAATAAAAAAACATTTTCTTCATTTAATTAATTCTACAGTAAGTAACTAAGGACTTACAAGTAAAGTACCCACCCAAAAATAAACTTTGGCAAATTATGGATAAAAACTAGAAAGATAAAATTGTGTAATCATCTGCATTTTTTAGATACTGGCAAATATCTATAACCAAAATTTATCTGAAAATCTGTATTTTCTTTTTTATCATAAATCCATGCACAGCAGACCTGGAAACATCTTATGATGTACTAAGATTAAACTAAAAATTCCTGGAAAAGAATAATTTACTTTTCTAACTGTTGATAGTATTACGCTCTATTGTCTTTAATCCACTTTGAATATCTCTTACAAAAATATTTTCAATTCCATATTTTGCTTTACTAAAAAACTGAATGAACATATTCAAATTTTTATTTCTAGTAATAACAGAACATTTATAACTCAAACCCTTTAATCTCTTAAGTCCTTTAGTCCAAAAATAGACATTTTCAAAAATATTATTACATTTTGATTTAGTTAAAAGATGAAACCTAGCAAAACAACGGAGTCCCTAATTTACTGAGCATATAACCTGCAGAATATAACTAACCATTTAGAGAATAGATGTCAGGAGGAAAGATACAGAAAGGAAAGTAGAAGAATGACAGAGACTAATGTCACGTACTCAGAAACTCTGTATTTTCCTAGAAACCAAGTCAGGAATAGCTACTCTCTTTAGTAATAAGAGTTTAAAATTTTTTTTAAAATTCTCACCCAAGGACATTTTTTCATTGCTTTCAGAGGAGAAAGGGAAGGAGAGAGAGAGAAACATGGATGTGAGAGAGAAGCATCGGTTAGTTGCCACCCAGATGCACCTGCACCAAGGATTGTTCATGCCTGAACCAAGGGATCAAGCCCGCAACCTAGGTATGTGCCCTGCCAGAATCAACCCCCAACCCTTCGTTTATGAGACAATGCTCCAACCTACTGAGCCACACTGGCCAGGGCTAAACAATAATTTTCTGGGTATTAATCAACATTGTCAATTAGCATACTCCTGTGAAAGAAAACCCTCTCATTACAGAAGATTTACAAAGTATGTATACAAAATTCCTATCTAAGATACTTAGCATTATCATTATGTTCCCTAGGTTAGTTAACAGTACTTCCAGGAACTGGAATTGTGAATATCTGGCCCACTTCTGGGCACTACATTCTATAATTCCTGAGGATCAGATCACATGAGTCGATCATCAAGGTTGAGATACATGGGGATGTGAGTGCCATCATCATTTATGTCAAAAAATTTGATTAAAAATCCAATTAAGCCTGGCTGGCGTAGCTCAGTGGATTGAGTGCGGGCTGAGAACCAAAGGGTCGCTGGTTCAATTCCCAGCTAGGGCACATGCTTTGGTTGCAGGCCAGGTCCCCGGTGGGGGCCACTTGAGAGTCAACCACACATTGATGTTTTTCTCCCACTCTTTCTCCCTCCCCTCCCCTCTCTAAAAATCAATAAATAAAATCTTTTAAAAAATCCAATTAAGTACCAGACTTCAACAGAAAACACTAATAATAAACATGCTCCTGAGAATTCAAGAAAAAGACTCCCTCTGTGGGAGTCTTACTTCACAAGTATTAGAAACAAAAAAAAATCTCACCCCAAGCCTAGAATTAACGATGTCACTTCTTTATAAATTCTCATTAAAAAGTTTAGATTCTCAAAATTTTTACCATGTTGTTAACTGTATGGTTTTATCAATAAATGCTCCTACATTTTTGTATGTTCCTTTAGAAATAAAGGTTATCAGATTTATAATCACAGTTAATTTATTTAATTATAAACCTAGAAGTGTAATATCATAAGCTATTTTGTAATTCTTTACTCATCAAACACCTTTGCATCAAACATTAATTTTTAAATGCAGCTTCTTGCTTTTCTTAGTTCAGCTTAAGGTTTAATATTAGGTATCAAGCATTGAAGTATATAATTACAGTATTAAGAGGTCTCAGATACTTACAGAATCATAATAGAAACCAGTGCTGTGGTCAAAATACAGTCCGGTATTCTCATCGTAACTAAATCCAGTCTGTGATACAGCAGCTTCTGCTGCAGCTCTCAAACTCTCAGCTAAAGATGAACCTTCCAAAGGTGAATCTTCTGTTGCTAAAACACAGGCTGGCTCCTAGGTAAGATATTCATGTCAGGTAAGATAAAATATCCTTATATCAACTTAAAAATTAGCAAAATTTGAAACAATAACTAGACTTAAAAGCTATTTTAAATAATGACTTCAATTTCTGCAATGGAAAAAGTGGCTACTGATTACAATTTGCTAGACTTTAAAAAGTATTTACTAGTACATCAGTTAATTCAACTCTGACCCAGTTTTGAAGACACTAGAAGACAGTAAGGAACCATTACTCACAAACAACTGCTACCACAGGGAAGTAATACCCACAATACAGACTCTGAAGCATTCTTTAAGACAAATGATCTAGATTCTTCCATAATCACAGGTTCAAAGGGAAAAAACACTTTAACAGATGGAGGAGAAAGCTATGGGTATGTGAGGTTTACTGCAGCATCAGCATCTGCACTGTACGAACCTCCCTGGAACCCTGATCAAACACGCTATAGAAAAAAATCTGTGAAACACTCAGGGAAATTTGGACAGTGGCAGGATATACGACATAAAGCATGAAAAGTTTTTTGTTGTGAATGAGGTTATTGTGGTGGTAGTATAAAATGTTCTGGTTGAGTCGAAATATCCTGACAAATTTTATTTTAGTTTACGTATATCCAAAGTTTTTAGAACACAACAAAGTAGGAAACAAATATATAAACAAGTCATTCTCATTTTTTATTCTCTAAAAATGTTATATTCTGTGTAATTATAGACAGAATATGTATAACCTTTGTATATGTTGTGATAGACCAAATGAGTCAATTTGCATAATAACAATAATGAAGGCCAAGTTCTCTGGCACCAAGAGTAGCATGTTAAGCATTTTATTACCTGTGAATTTGAGGCAAAATGGTCCTCTTGTCCACATTCAAACTTTTCCGTTACATTAGTAGTACCAGCGTAAGCATCATTTTCTATTTGTGACTGGTCTTTAGAATTATAAGTAGAGGCTTCAATATCCTGATCTTGCTGAACTGAGAGTTCTGTCTCTTTATCTGGAAGACTAATATCCTTATAGTATGCCTGATAATAATAATCTATATCAAAAACAAATTGTGATACATATTAGAATTGCATGTGTGTGTGTGTATATATATATGTATATAAAAAGGACTTCATTCTAAAAAATTGGTAGTGAATACAAAACAGCACAAACTGCAAACATACATATATTTACAATTGTACAATTTTAACAGATTAAAATTAACAATGCAGACAAATCTGCAGATGCTTTTATCTTTGACTCTAATGTCACTTTAAGTACCCTAGCTGTCAAGCTAAAAAAAAAAAAGATAAACAGATTTGGATTTTCTGCAGCAAGACAAAAAAAGAAAACAGGTAGATAAGTTATATTCTGTCAAAAGAAACACTAGCAAATCTGAATAATTTCTAACCACACACTTTAATAGCATATCAAATGGCAATGGAATAGAGACATGTCAAAGATTGATTTCTGTCAAATTTCTCTCATGATGCTGACTTTTTAAAAAATATATTATCATACAGATATATAATATTAACGCCATTGATATGTTTAGCAAGTTAGCTAAATTATGTACTAAATAAAACAAGGCAAAGCTTAACGGGAAAAATTGTTTCCTGTGATCTTTATTTATTAAAACTCAGTTGCTAGGTTATTTTGCCTCACAACATAATGTCACAGATGAGGTCATGATTGTAGGCTCACCACTGCCACACACTGAACAGCCTGGCACCGAGCACAACGCTACGTGGAATCCATCAACAAGAACACACATGCCCCTGGTTGCAAGGAAGACCACAGATGAGAGTAAATGGCTCACAGCATGGCAGGAGTTACTCAGTGAATGCGCCACTGGCAACACAGTAGCAATACTAAATATTTATAGGAATGATAATGCATTACTACTTTCGCATCAGAAGAGCAATTAGATTATCTTACAATACCTAATCACGTGGAGAGAAGGCAACCTTGTAACGGTTCTCACATTTATCTAGATGTTTGTCTATTTTAAATTTAAAGAACACTCTATGTTGATACGATCTGAATGTGATGGTGTTAGGCTATCTCCACTATCAATGGAATGAATACCTGAGGTTGACCATGGAGGATGGCTCTCTGTCTGTACTTCTACGTCAGACTTCTTACTATCTTCGTTTCTCCCACAATAGAGTATCTTACTGAGCTCTTCTACCTAAAAGAAAAAAAGGCTTTAGGGAAAATAAATCATATAGCAATCTAATTATATGCACATCATTCTCCTCAAATTACAATAATTATTTTTTCTTGGTAAAAGCTTTAAAGAAGTATCAGTAACAGCTAGTTTCTTTTTCAGAAAAACTAAAATCCTATCGTTGAATTTCTTTCATCTTTTACATTCGCAGAGGGAGATTTTGTTCCTATTTTTTTTCACTTATTGATTTCAGAGAGAGAGAGAGAGATGTTCCTCCACCCATCCATGCACCCACTGGTTGATACCAGTGTGTGCCCTGACCAGGAATCGAACCCACAACCCGGGCACATCAGGACAACACTCCAACCAACTGAGCTACCTACCTAGAACCAGGCGTTTTTAATTTTAAGTCTTAAACTTTCTTGTTAAATCCCAAAATTTCCCCTTTGAAAATCAGACTGACTAAATTAATAGGCCTTTGAACAGAATCCTTTATTTCTAAAAACTAACAATGTTTTTATACTAATATTTTACTCAGTCAGTTCTCTTTAAATTAGAAAACATTAATTCCCATGCACTGAATTATAAAGTTTAATGTACATTTTCCCTTTAAATAGTAGTCCGACTGAATGACTGCAGCAGAAGAAAATAGAAGTGACTGCCTCAGAGAGGCATCTATTCTCCCGGTGCCTCACTGACTGCCAAAGCCAGAGCAACAGAGTGCAGAAATATCCATAAGCAGATGAGCAGCCTCATCCACACACCTCAGTTAAACAAAATCTAAGAGTGACATGTCCATTACAGGCATAAAACTAACTAAAAACCAAGCTTCTAATATTTCTTTAATGATAAAGCTTAAAAAGGTTATAAAACTGATTATATACAGATTATCTAGGCACTCTGATAAGAGTGCACTCTTATCCAGATTATCTGATAAGTTATCAGAACTGCTAGTACAACCAGAGCTAAAACTAGAATGCAGCCAGAAAGGTACCTAAGGAGCTAATTAACGAGGCACTAAGTTTCAGCTTTCCTGCAAGTACAGGGTCTATGCCTGAGAACCTGTGCTACCTTAAATTTTTCACCCTAGACTACTGATGGCCTTTTTTTTTTTTAGACTACTGATGGCCTTGTCCTAGTCCCAACTCTGCTACCACCACTATTGCTGTGAAGTAGATCATTTATTTAGCATTTGCTACATACTGGGCACTATATTTGATAGTTTGGACATCTTAATTCTTACAACCATCTTATAAAGTAGTTTTCCTAATCCCCATTTTACATGTGAGATATCTGAAGACACAAAGTAATTTGCACTAGTGTTTTGTTTTTTTGCCTCCAAAGCCTGTGTATATTATGTTTCCCAACAATTCACCTTCAATTCTCAACCCAACTTTTTACTGCTCCAGACAAAATACTATTTAGTCATCTGGGGTGACAGTTAACACAAACTCCACCACCACCACGGGAGGCTGACCAGGAAGACAGTAAGGAGTAACTGCTATCACCAGTAGAGTTGATGCCTCCTGTGCATTTCAATTTTTCATGTTAGAGCTCTATTAACACTAAACAAAGATCAGTAAAAATGCTTTTTAAAAAAGGATCTTTATGGCAAGCAATGATTGAACTGGGAATTATAAGACAAATTTTTTAAAAGGTTGTCATATTTTGTTCCTTTCCCCCAAGACATTTTAACAATCTAAATTTGTAACTCCTAGCAGTCTATATACATTGCAGGTGTTCAAGAACTACGTGTTGAGTAAACAAACTGAAATTTTGTATCGTCATAACGTCAATTACTCTAAGCAAAGGCACAAGACATTGCAACTCAGCCATTATTTTCATAGATCATTTGATCATAAAACATAAGGAATTATGATGACATTTTAGGGTTCAAACTACACACGTGGTTTTAGGGAAGGTACCAACAACATATCACAATGGACTAAACAACAGCTTAATTGAAATTAATAATTATGTGAAAATAATTTATCAGGACACAGTGCAACTGCCAAACAAATCGAGATGGAAAAAATGTGTTATACTGTTTCAGTTTTTTTAGAAGCGTTAGTTAAAATATTTGTCCTTACTGTGTTTTACAAAAATGAAGTGAGCTGCTTAGTGTTTCTAACAAAGTTGTATCTTCCCTACTTCCACCAAAGGACTCAACATGATGACCTCCCAGAAGGCCAACCTTATGCATAGCGCTCAACAATTTGTTCACAATTAATGTGATTTAACCTCCACCTGTGTGGTACTAGCATTCTCATTTTATGGGCAACCGACGATCTGCATCAATTGACATAACTAGTGATGGGATTTTGATTTAAGTCCAGCGCTTCAACGAACTCAGAAGTGATCTAGAATAAAATATTATAAATGTGCCTACTGCCAACGGGCAGTACCGAAAAGTGAGAATGAAGACAATCTAAAAGTACAGTCCAATTCACACCAGCCATAACTTCTGCTCACGCACGTATCTACATGTAGTAACCTGAACTTAGGTTTGCTCCAAATGTACTTGGAATTATCATAGTACTGAACTTGTATTTCTTTCAGGTACTCTATAAAGTAGTCCTGAGCCTGCCTGGGGGCCCTTCCAAGACTATCAGTGGCTCCCAAGGCCTCCTCTTGGGCTGGATGGGGCGCAGGGCTGGAGGCGGATCGCGCACCTGTGTGCGGAGCTCCTGGTTGTTGCTCTCGGCGCTCTGGTACAGACGCTCTGTGTGGTGCAGCAGCTTCTCGATCTCCCGCACCTGCCGCTTGCAGCTCCGCAGCTCGCGTTCCAACTTCTCCACCTTCCGCCTCAAATGGGCCAGCTCAGGCTCGGGGGAGTTGGGTGGCGAGGGTGACAATGAAGGAGACGGCGCCTCGGAGGCCATGGGGTGCGGCGCGGGGTGGCCCGTGGGCACGGAGAGGCTGCGTTCAGACTGAGGTGGACGCCGGGGACCCCAGAAGCCATGTGAGCGCACGGGCAGCGGAAGGCGGCCTTATACCTGCCCGGCCGCGGCGGCCCCTGGCCATGACGCCCCGAAGCTCGTAGCGTGTGGCAGAGAGGAACTGCGGGCAGCGGCCGAGGGGAAGGCGGATGGGCCCAGCCCAGTCCGCCCGGCTTTGAAACAGGAAAACTTTATTGGTAATACCTTCCCCCAGCAACCAAAACAGCCGCAGGATCGTTAAAGAAGTGGGAGGCTCCGAGAAGCAAGAACCAAAACGACTCCGCAGGTTCCTGGGTTGAACCGGAAACAACGGTGCCCGCGGTGGGCGGGACCCGAGACAGAAAGGGAAGCGACGGGCAGCGGGAAGGGCCTCACGACACACACGCGCACTTCCCTCCCTGCTGGGCTTTGGGCTGGGCGCTGTGGGCGTGTATAGGACGCGGCCCTTGGTCTCAGGCTTTTACCCGGGCGAAGTGTACTACTTGACATCCTTCACGGTTTTTTGGTTTTGTATTTTAGTTAGTGGTACCTCATATTGTAATCATACTTACTGGTTCACAGCACATCCTCAGCCCTGGCCTATGGAACTGTTGGAGGAGAGTATGTAGCATGGGGAAAGGAAGGACGCTTTAGCTTTTCTTTTGTTGATTATTAAGTTTGAGGAACCTGATGGGTATCCATTACAGTTGTTCAGTAAGTAATGAACATTCCAGAAACCCATCTGAACTAAGAAACAGAAACTAGTAGAACTAGTACTGTGTAAAGCAAACACAAATGGCCCAGGGACTAAGGAGGTCAAGTAAGTGAATGGACAGAGCAGTGAACAGCCACTACTGAGTTCTGGAGAGCTGCAGAACCATGTAGGAATGTGCACCCAGTGTTGCACAGCTTCTGAGCCTTTCAAGGAAAGCCAGAAATCTGGATTTTTTTAAATGTGAAATCTCTGTTTAAAAGCAATGGTTTAAATTAGATTGTTTCTGTGACATCTTTATCATATCCTCCTCGTTGTATATGGGCGCTTCCATACTCCTCCAGCATGCTTTCATTTTTGCCATCACTGCCTCTGCGGACTGCCCCTCTCCTCCCCTTTCTTTGTTTTCCACTCTCTTTCCCTTTAATTTTTATGATTTTGTGTAAAAGACTTTGTGTGTACGTATATCACTAGTCAATAATAGAGCTGTTGTCTTCTAGGCAATGACTCAGTTAAATCCTACAGCTAATGTGATCTTCAGTTTTTATTATGACTAGTAGATGCTGTGGAAATCACAAAATTCCTCCAATATTTTATCCATCCTGTATCCATGTTTTTGCCATGTGACTTTGTGGTTCCCCTCACTGAAGAGGCATACTCCACGCCACCTTTGAATCTGGCCAGTCCAGTAAGGTGATTGCCACAACAGTAGATCAGTTCCTAGCCTAGGTCTCAAGAGGTGTTAGTGTTTATGTTTGCTTTCCTGGATTCCTGACATTTCCATGAGAAAAACATACTCAGGGATGCCTGTAGGTCTCTGAAGGAGGATAAATGGCACATGGAACAGCTCGATTGCAGGTAAGGTGCTCCAGCTAAGGCCAGCCTAGAACAGAGGCCCCAGGAAACCCTCAGACAGTTAGCAATAACTAACTGATAGTGGGGATCAAGCCAACCCCCCAACCTCACCCCAGGCTTGAAAGAACTAATAAATGATGTTTGTTGGAAGCCACTGAGTTGGGAGAATTTTGTGTGTAGCAATAACTAACTAATACCCAACCTGATTGAGAGCCATTGCAGAAGCCTGTGAGTTTCAGCAGGCTGGAATCCAAGTACCTGACATATTACTCTATTCCACAACAGAGGAATATGGTCAGTTAAGTGAAACTTGATTTATATCCAATTTCTTTTAGAGTATCATCAATTCTATATTTAATGAACATTTACCTGCCATAATTTATGTTGAATACAATGGGTAGCCAACTCCTACCTGATCCTACTGTTTGATGTTACACCAGAATATCTGGGGAGCCATAGCATTTCGGTAGTTTTAATTTATTGCTCCATATTTTAGTCAATTGACCATTACCTGTTTCCTTCCCCTAGAGGCCCAAGGAAAGAATAAGTGGGTGTAACACTAAAACACCCATGTGGTGATAAAGGAAGAAAGCCAAAGGAAACTGGGCATATCCCTCTTCTCTGCCTTCAACGGAATACTTACATTTTGCACCTTCATTTTATGATTGTATAATGAGTAATTAATAAAAAATTAATACACTATTGTAAATTTTTCCATACTCCTCACCCCAGTGCAATCTATCGTGAAGAGTTTAGGAAGAGAAGGAAGCATTATTAGAGAAGGCAAGAAGCTTACGAAAGGACAGGTCTTCTCCCAGACCAGAAGGAAACAAGAGAATGGAGGAAAGAGAAAGCAGGAGGCAAGAGACTAGAATGGAAGCCAGGAAATGTTGCTCAAGAAGAAACAGCATGTATTGTACTGGAAGAGTTGGGCAGGGGGTCAGAGAAAGGACTTCCATGAGGGCTATTTACTCAGGGACTAAAAACTGCTTGAAAACGGAGCCATCAGAAAGCAGTTTACCCTGCTTCCATTCAAGGGAATGTCTTCATCACCTGCACCAGGAGGCTCTGATAACTGCACACCCTTGTGGTCCGTAAGTACTTTCTTCCTTCAGCATGCTCCTCTACAGGTTGCCTAGGAGAAGTTGCAGACCATCCCCTCTCCCCCACTTTTTTTCCCAATGCATATAATAGTCCCAAGATATCCACTAACCCATAGGAGAGAGAGGATAGGAGCCCCCAGTGGAGTAGCAATGGGGAACATCTCATATTTGTACTTGGGGTGGGGGTTAATGAATGAATCCATATTGATGCTCGGGGAACCTTCTTCCCTCCCTCTTGCCTCTCCCCAAGATAGAACAATAGTTATTGATAATAGTTCTCTTGTAATAATTTAAAATATCTAAGAATATAAGAAAAAAATGAATTTACCAAAAGAAACAGAATGCCAGGAATACATTTTTACGGGCTCATTATTTCAATAAGGGCCTGGATATGACGCTATCAATTATTTAAATAAATGTCCTTCTTGCCTCTGTATGAAGATTTAGTGTGAGATCCTGATGAATGAATATTTAACTAACAAAGTCATGGTATCAATTTGTTGGAACAGTGTCTGGAAGAAAAATGACAAAATGTTTGTAAGCCTAATGACTTCTTTATTATCATGATACGTTTATTAAAGATAGTTCCCCTGGCTGGTGCTGCTCAGTGGATTGAGCACAGATCTGCGAAGCAAGGGGTCACTGGTTCGATTCTCAGTTGGGGCACATGCCTGGGTTGTGTGGGCTGGGTCCCTGCTGAGGGGTGCACGAGAGGCAACCACACATTGATGTTTCTCTCCCTCTCTCCCTCCCTTCCCTCTAGAAAGAAAGAAATAAAATTTTAAAAAAACATAGTCATGGTATTTTGTTTGGGATTAAATGTACCTATGTATAAAATAGTGATAAACAAATTCAGATTCATCAATATATGTCCAAAACCTAGAATAAAAGACAAAGTTGTGTGCTTACGCAGCTCATTGGGGTTACAGAGGACATCAATTAGCATAGGATTAACTTGATAAATTAATGAAATTGTTTAAAACCAACTGAGATATGTGGGGTAGTAAAATAACAACTTTTAGATGGAGATGGTTTAACTAAATTTCAGCTCAGCTGCCTACTTAATGTCCTCACTTAATGTTGTCAATAGGTTCTTGGAAACTGCAACTTTTTATTAAAATGACATTTAGCAAATCCAATTATAACCTAGGATAATTGATAAAAGAAGAGTTAAGTTCTTATGTCATATTTTTGGTCACAAATGTATCACAAACTCTTAAATAAAGACCCAAAACATTTTTAACATTAAACATTGAAGTAGCCCTGGCTGGTGTAGCTCAGTGCATTGAGCGCGGGCCTGTGAACCACATGATCACGGTTCGATTCCCAGTCAGGGCACATGCCTGGGTTGCAGGCCAGTTCCCAGCAGGTGACTCACTAGAGGCAACCATACATTGATATTTCTCTCTCTCTCCTTCCTTTCCCCTCTAAAAATAAATAAATAAAATCTTAAAAAAAAACATTGAAGTAAATATGAGCTATACATACATTTACAAAAGGTTAATAAAACCAAGGGAGATAATGATTTTCTACCCTGCTTATCCAAGCCTGTCCTGGCAGCTGAGGGCACAAGGTAGGACCCATCCTGGACAAGACACTTCGGTTTTACAGCTAAGGATCGAAGCCTAGAGAGCAAGTAACACAGCCAGTGAGAGTCAGAGCTTGGGTTCAAATTCAGATAATTTGCTTCCAGAGGCAGCACACCGAACCATAGGGCATCCGTCCTGCATGTGTTAGCATTACCACCATCATTCTCCTCTTGACCTGTAAGTGGAAGGTAATTCATGAAGCATTAATGTATATGTACTTGTTAGTTGATTAGTAAACCATTTTTTTCCTACATAATAGATATTTTGCCCTGGCTGGTATAGCTCAGTGGATTGAGGGCAGGCCTGTGAACCAAAGGATTGTGGTTTGATTCCCAGTCAGGGCACATGCCTGGGTTGCAGACCAGTTCCTGGCAGGGGACTTACGAGAGGCAACCATACATTGATATTTCTCTCCCTCTCTCCTTCCTTTCCCCTCTAAAGATAAATAAATAAAATCTAAAAAATAAAAAAGAGCCCTGGCTGGTGTAGCTCAGTGGATTGAGCGCAGGCCTGCGAAGCAAAGGATCGCAGTTCGATTCCCAGTCAGGGCACATGCCTGGGTTGCAGGCCAGTTTCCAGCAGGGGACTCATGAAAGGCAACCATACATTGATGTTTCTCTCCCGCTCTCCTTCCCCTCTAAAGATAAATGAATAAATAAAGTCTGTAAAAAATATATATAAAAAAACTTTAAAAAAAATAAAAAAGATTTTAATAAAATGTGTATGTTGCATTTGTAAACCATTTGTAAGTATAAAAACTTAAAAGTGAAATTGTTAACAAAAAAGTATATGGAATTATTCTAAGAAGGTTAAAAGATTAATAGAATGAAATATCTGTCCCCAAAAAGTTAAGAGTTCATTAATAATTTCCTATCTTCTTATGGAATTGAAATAAAAATTGTTCCATTAATCACCCCCACTTGCCTCTCGAGTCAATAGAATGACCAAATGTGAAAGCACTCTGTGAACTAATAAAACACCTGTAAGTTATATGTCTTTTATAACCTAACATATTCAAAATAATATTCAGTTACACAATATAAATAGACGCATTATTTGCATGCACATCCCTGGGAAATTTCTCAAGAGCTAGTTATATTGTATCCATGTTGATTGCCCCTGGGGGAGTGGGATTGCTGATTTGACAGACTAACTTCTCTCAAATCCTTTTTACTGAAACTGACAGCAGGAAGAAATACACAACACAAAACACATTTTGACCAGAAGGTGGCAATAAAGCATTGATATTTCCCAAAGGATCCTGGTTCAAGAGCTAACTTCTGGTAGGTGTATATCCAAGGACACAAAATATTGTCCAGGGGTTCTGATCATCCAGATCCTGTGGGCAACCCCTCACTCTTCCCACGTCCCTGCTCCGGAGGAGCGCGGGCTCAGACAAGAGGTGATGGGGACATAGTGTGACAAATGCCACCATCAGAAAAGTGCAGCTCTTGGAGCAGTAATTGATCTGAAAAGTATGTCCCCATCTTGGAATCCTCATTTAAAGTAACTTTATTGGGTAAATGAAAGGATTACTGGCAAATTATGGTCTATTACTTTAACTTTTTGATGAAGTTTATACCAATTTTACTGCATCTGAGAACAGGGTTTCTTCTCTTTGTTCTTCACCTTAAGAAATGGGAAATGCTGGGAGAAATTGGTGTACCTTTATATTTGGTCCCACACAGCTTCACCCCAGGCAACCAAGGAAGAAGACCCCTGTCAAGGCTCCCTCGGTTTTGGAAAGCACGCATTAGTTGCTGTCTAGAATAGACTGGACCCAGAGTTTGTTAAAGAAAAAATATTATTTTACCACTTGTTAACATGGTAAGGAAGACTTTATTCAGGACTATTACAATAGGTGTAACTATCAAAACTGTTGCAATAGAGGGGAGAGACTGGACTCAACTCTGAACATGACAAGAACAAGTGAGGATTTATGGCTGAGGAGCAGGTAGGGAACAGCAGGGGGGGAAATTGCTCCAGGAGCCTGATAAAAGGAGGCAGATGGGGGTATGGTTTGCATATTAAAGACCTTTTTACAGGCAAGTTGTTTGCTAACTCTAAGAATTAGCCAACGTTGGGAGGGACAGCACCTATCTGGCTC
This sequence comes from Sturnira hondurensis, assembly GCF_014824575.4. Classification (NCBI taxonomy): domain Eukaryota; kingdom Metazoa; phylum Chordata; class Mammalia; order Chiroptera; family Phyllostomidae; genus Sturnira; species Sturnira hondurensis. The sequence continues at coordinate 4,490,273 of NW_028093985.1, read as the reverse complement.
TGCAAGTCCTCAAGTTACCAAAGCATGTAATATATAGGAAAATATTTTAAATATAATTAATGCAAAGCCCCTTGCTTTTACCTTCTAAAATAACATTTATAACTTCCAGTCAACATAGCAGTTTAGGCAGACATGGCTTATTTCTTCACACAACCGCATCAAAATTACAACAAAACTATAGAACAACCACCACTCAAAACAATCAGAAATCAAGTTGACTGGAAATCTGACAACTATGGAATTAAAGAAACCACATCCATCTGGTAGGAGGGACACTGACACCAAAGGGGCTGGTCCCACATCCATGTGTGGTGAATAAAAATTGGGGGAAGATATCTTGGGAGGGAGGAGTCCCAGCCCCATACCAGGCCCGCCAGCCCAGGCTTCCAGTGCCAGGAAGTTAAGTTCCCACATCTTCTGGCTGCAAAAACCAGGAGGTATTGAGTTAACGGAAGGAATTTCTGTAGTCCCAAGCAGTTTCTCTTAAAGAACCCACACATGGACTCACCTACTCAGACTCAGTCCCTCTGAGCTTCATCACCAGGGTAGCTGTCTGAAAGGCACCAGTGGCACACAGGGAGGAACTGCAGTGTCTGGCAGCAAGGCGAGCGGAGGTCATTGTCTTTTTCCCAAACCCTTCCCCCAAAGACCCACAGAGTCGGCAAGCTGAAGCCATATCTGAGACTCCATCAACCTGGTTAACACTGTTTGACCTGCCTTGAAGATCCCCAGAGACTCCACCTTACCCAACATATGGGCTCACCCAAGCTGCTTTTCCATATAAATGGTGGGTCTTGGCTCATACTGCCTAGCACCCTAAATTTTATCAAACAAGCAACAGATGTCCTGTGAGCCCCAGGCCTGGCACGAATACCAGACAGCTTAGATTCACAGCTTGGCTTTGCCTGGGAATCTCCAAGCCCGGCATAAGCAGCAGCCATCTCAGATTGCTTTATAGATCAGGCAGGGTTGCCACAGGCAAAACACAGGTGGGGGCTCTCCCTGGCCTTCACCACTAGGGAAACCCCAGCCCAGTGCACCCAGTGGACAGCTACAGACCACACTGGGGCACCAGTGTTACCTCAGTTTTAAAAGTTAGTGTAGGAATTGTGATAGGTCTGCATCAAGAAACAGTGAAATGATCGCATTCCAGTTTATGGGCTTCTTTCAACAACAAATTGTGAAATGTCAACATGTTCTTTTTATTGTATAACACCAGATAGTAGGTTAATAGTTACATAACTATTTTACTCATTTACCAAGAAGCCTTAAACTGGAATCATAAATAACAGGCATGCATGTATTTTATACAACTCGGTCCTCTCTAATGACAAAGATTGGCAACATATTTTCTGAATTCTGGTTCCATCATGGGTGGATGAATCATAGCCTTTCTGTGACACACCTGTCAGAAGCCTTTTCACATCATTCACTCCTAATCACAGGGGCAGCCTACAGCACTGGCTCAACTGAGTACTCGCATCTGGTCTCAAGACCTGCAAAATGTCAGCAACTCACGGTAGCCAGAGACCCAGTACTTTTCATGTGCTTAAAGACTTTAACTCATCAAGTGTGAGTCAATGACCTCTACAGCTTTACCAGATGCTTTGTGTCATGTCCCATATGTTCTCAATTACGTTTACCCTTGGCCACTTCCCTTCCTTGGTGTGGTGTGACATAGTCTTACTGGACTCTTGATGTTTGAGCATCATAGGCAGACATACTCCAGGAGGACTGGGCCAGAGCATGGTGTAGGGGGCTGTGTTTGGACTAGGTTAATGGACTCAAAGAGACTGTGATATGTCCTCAGTCCTGGTGGCCATAGTGCTCATTTCCTTTCCCTAAACTCTCTTTGTAGGACAGGCTTTTCCTTAACTAGAAGGGATGGTGACTCGGTGTGGGTGAGGGCTTGTTGGCAACCATCACCAGCTCTATGTGGCCTACCTGCCTGCCAGCAGCAGTGGGGAAAACTGCCGGAGTTGGATATCATCAACCAGTGACTGAAAATAGAGATTTTAGAATGGGCTTTAAATTTGCCCATATACAATGCCACCACGTTACTGACAATCATTTTCAAAGAAGGATAAAAAATGAAAGAAAAACTAGCAGGAAACTATTAACATATTTGAGCATTCAAATGAACTCTCATGTAACAAGGTTATCTTCATTTTTTGTTTTACTCATTGTAACTGATTTCAATTTTATCAGTGTTTCTAGACAATTAACCTGGAGTTTGAAGTTACCAGGAGATTTCTATAGATAATGAATTCTACTCACCTACTAAGTGTCATAGGATGGGCTTGGTCATTTTTAAGTGTCTCATATACCCTCAAATACATTTTTCTTATCGAAAGAACAAAGTAGATTTAGTGAATGAGTTCATTTTTCTTTATTGTATTCCACACAATTTGGTTACGGATACAAAAAAAGGTCTTATGTGACCAGCCACCAAGTAACTCTTCTAGATCTTGATGGAGTTGAAGGTTGCTGCAACCACACTGGGTATTGTGGGTCCCTTTGATGAGTGTGCTTCAAGCTAGCAAAGATAGCTGAGGCCAAGAAACAAGATCTTAGCTGGCTGTACAAAGACAAAAAAGAGGAAGCAATATGAATGTAGAACTATAAAGTACATCCATCCAATGAAGTGCTCTGTGGTTGTCAAAATGGCACTATATGAATATACCAATTATATTTAAATGTGTATGGATTGCATATTTTTAGTTTAAAAAATCAGACTGCAAAACACTATGTGTAGTGTCTCACTTCTATACACGTTTACATAAGCATAGAAAATTGCCTGGGTAGATAAATGCCATAATATATATGAGTGTTATATATGGGCCATTTTTCTTTTAATTTTCACTTGAGTACAGTTCCTAGGTTTTAAAATTAGCTTGTATTCATTTATAAAACTGTAAAGAGCAAAATTAAAAAAAGAAAGAACCTAGAGCAGTGGCTGGTACTATAGAAATCTGAAAGTTGACATAATTAAATAATTACTATTCACTCAAAAAGTACTCGGCAAATGTTTATTATGTATCTACTATGTGCCCAGATCTTTGCTATGTCCTGAAGCACACTTACATATAAGTAAGCACTTCTCTACTGTCAAAGACTTAATTTTAGCAATAGAGGCACCCATATAAACAGCCAAAATGAACCCAGAGGCAGAATGAAGACACAGGGAAAGAACAGAGAAGGTGCTTTAGGAAGACAGAAGCCTGCGACTGCTGATGAGACACTGCAGCCCAGAATGAGAAGCGGAGCCAAGCACCTCCAGGAGATGCTTTGGAGGTGGGCATCGGCGCCACGCCCAGACCAAGCTGAGGGTCTCCGATGGCAGAGCTAAGCCCTGCCTTCTACTTCAGCCAACTGCCAACTTCATGCTCAGGTTCCTGAGTGGTTTTAGGTGTAAACTTATCAAAACAAGTAAGAGCGCTTGCTAAAGTCTGGTATTATGCATTCATCAGGAAACATATGGATTTATCGCTCTTTAAGGGATAAAATATATTTCTCATCACTTGAACCAAGGTGCTCGACTTACCATACACAGTAGGACAATGGCCAGCAGACAAGCAGCAAAGATGTATGGAAGACTGACTTAGGGGTGATGCAGCCTGGCCACCAATTTGGGGGAAGCAGGAAGAGGCACTTTTATTTTCTGGGGACTCCAGCTGAGCCGAACTGTTTAGGTACCCCATAGACTAAGAGAAAGAGGCAGTGACAATGAGTGACTCATGGCTGTAACTACGTATGCACCAAGTCACACTACTGACCTTCTCTCCTGCTTATCCAATTGTTTCATGTGGAGAGAAATCTTTTGTGCTCAATTTCAGACTGCGTTGCAGATTTTCCTCTCTTTGGAACTCAATGTGTGGTTAAAAAGACAATTCAGAGGGAATTGTTAATTATCAAAATCATCAGAGTCCAAGGGATTGTGATAATGAATGTTCTCCTAGAAATAGCTACAGAGACTAGCAGATGAGCATATCAGAATATCAACAATGTGACAAGCACAGCAAATATTCTTATCCTTGTCTCACCACATGCTTGCTTCTTTGCTCATCCTGCTTTCCTTGAATTAGAAGCTCAAGAACCATCTTTATCATTATGCCAATGCTAAAAGTGTATAAGTTTCCCCACTATCTGAATGTAAAGCAAGTCTATGAAAACTTTTGTAAACCAAAATTTCATAAACAGAAGCAGCAATTATCATTAATTTATATATTAATATTGTTCAGCCCTGGCTGGTGTGATTCAGTGGATTGAGTGCCAACCTACAAAGTGAAAGGTTGCTGGTTCAATTCCCAGTCAGGGCATATGCCTGGGTTTTGGGGCAGGCCCCCAGTTGGGGGCCAGTAGAGGTACCCGGTATCTCTTGCACATCGATGTTTCTCTCTCTCTTTCTCCTTCCCTCCCCATCTCTATAAATATATACATAAATACATACATAAATAATTTTAAGTTTTTTAATCCCCCAAGAATAACCTACCAAATAATCCATAAAACCTAAAACAACACTAACATACAGTAAGAGCAGAAATGACACAATAAATACACAGCCTGTACAAAGTAGAAATAATGCATGTACAGTGTTGCTTCACTTAATAAAAAGACTGATTTCTCCTCGAGTATAAGATAACGGAACACCCTGCTATGCTCATCTGCTAGTCTCTTGTAAACCCATCCACCCACTCAAGCAACCGACTTTCCATTTTGTTCATTACTGGATGCTGACTAAACGAGCCGACTTTGCTACCAGCAGAACCAACAGCAGCTTCAGCCACTTTCAACAGTCTTTCTCTCCGCATGTAAACATTGAGAAGAGTGGACACAGGGAAGTTCAATGCACACGTAACGTCATTATTTCATTCACCACAATCAAAAAGTTTAATTATGTCCAATTTCACACTGAGCATAACACCCTTATATGCTCTCTTAGGCTCTTCTCATACTTTAGAACATATCTTGCTAATGGATGCACAAAATAAATCAAGATAAACACAGATGTTCACAGCCACAGTTCAAAGCTATGGCTGGATGCTGAGATGCTGAGTGTAGTTTCCAGAGAAGGAGCTTGCCGTGCTGGGGTACTCACTGTCTCAGTAATGCTCATTAAAAAACAAAAGTTATTGTCAATTTTCATCTTCCATTGTAAAAGCAAAAATTCTTTGGGGATTTCTTTTGGTTTTTAAAAACTGATATTAATGTAGGTCTTTCATAAAGCCAAGGTGGCTTAAAGCAAACTTTCAAAAAGCGGGAGATACAAACTTTGTGGCAAAACATCAGGGCTGGGATCATTGTCTGATATGCATAATCCTGAGTAGGGTGCCAGTTGTAGCCGTTCATTAAAGGTTCAGTTTTTCTCTTCCAAGGAATGAAATTAAATTGATGAAGGTGTGAGCAAACAAGCAACCAAGCATTGTGAATGCAGAATACCTAGGGTCTATCTCACAGTTTTCAGTACTTTTCAATTACCAACAATAAATCTCCCTATTCTACTTAGCAAGCAGGGTGATCTTTTCCCCAAACTGGTGTGAATGTTTTATTGCTGTGCATCTCTAGTTGAGTAAAACTCTTTTTGAGACTGGAGATAGCTGATCCATTTCTGCTCAGATTAACTCGCCTCCAAACTGTAATGTATGCACAGATATGCCTTTCTTGATGCAGTGAGTATTTTCTTGGAAAACTTATTTGACAAATAGATTGTTTTCTCACTGAGTTGTATTACAATCTCATCAACAAGTTCAAAAGTTTGTTTATGTGATAATAATTTGTCTAAAAAATGTTTAACTTTAAACATCTTCTAACAGCCCTGACTGGTGTGGCTCAGTGGATTGAGCATGGGCCGTGAACCAAAGCATCTCTGGTTTGATTCCCAGTCAGGGCACATGCCTGGGTTGCAGGCCAGGTCCCCAGTGGAGGCCACGTGAGAGGCAACCACACATTGGTGTTTCTCCCCCTCTATTTCTCCCTCTCTTCCCCTCTCTTCCCCTCTTTCTAAAAATAAGTAAATAAATCTTTTACAAAAATTTTTCTAACATAAAACTAATTTCTAGGGGTGGATCATGTACATATATGCAGTTTTCTTGTTATCAGAAAAAACACAAAAATGTAAAAATATAGCCCCTGCTCTCCAATTCTAAAATCTAATTGTGGAAGCAAGAATAAAGATCTTAAACAATTGGTAAAAAAAGATAGGAAAACAATGATTAAGTATTAAGCAGACAATAGTTTGAAAGGAAGGGATTAGAGTAACCTGAAACAAATGGATGTCCAGCTGAACTTGAATGTCAGAGAATTAAATAAATGAAAGGGAGTGAGGCAGGCATGTCAGGCGGTGACCAAAAGCGGGAGTCACTATTGAGCCTGACTTATACAGAGGTGGGAGGACTGCCTGACAAATAGAAACACCTTCTAATATGTGCAGTGAGTTACCCCATGTATTAGTTTCCTATTGTTGCTCTAACAAATTACCATAAATTTACTGGCTTGAAGCAACACAGATGTACTATCTTACAGTCCCACCAGTTACAAGTCCAACAGGGGTCTCACTGGACTAAAATCTAAGTGCCAACAGGACTGTGTTCCTTTCTGGAGACTGATGAGCACGATCTATCTCTTCATCTTTTCCAGCTTCTAGAGGCCTGTCACACTCCTTGGCTTGTGGGCGCCTTCCTCCATCGTCAAGGCCAGCAACACTGCAAGAACACGTCTGTCTTTCTTGGATCGCCGTATCTCCCTCTCCCACCACCAGGAAAGCATCTCCGCCTTTAAGCCTCTCGTCGATGACATCAGACTCACTTGAACAATCCAGGATGCTCTCCTTCCTTCAACTCTTTAACCTTAATTACACCTGCAATGTCCTTTTTCCCCTTCAAAGCGAGGTACCAAGTCTTTCTCTAACACCGTTCTTTCTTTCTCATTTTCATGGTTTTCGTCTAGGTTTTCACACCCTCACTCGGGACTGTACCATTAACTTGATAAATGACTCCTGAGAGAAGTTTCTCCCACTTCAACCAATCCTGTGCATCCATTTCACATAGAGCATCTTAAGGCACTTTTAAAAAACAAAACTCAACTCTGTAGATTTTAAAGATCTTATAGGCTTTATTCAGTGATTCATGAATCAGGCTGTATCCAATCTAGCAGATAGAAAGGAACTTCAAGGAGTCATAGAAAACGAAAAACTTTTAGAGGCAGAAGGCAGGAGGAAAAAGGAAGTTGTATTAGGCAAAAAGAAAAAAGAAGAAAAGGAAAAGAAAAGCATGTTGGTTATGGCAAGGTGACCTTCCTTTGAGGATGGCAGATTGTTACCTAACTAGTGCCCATCAGGTGACTCCTGAGTGACTGGTTTAGCAGTCTGTTTCTGGGAGAGGCAACACTAAAGTTTGCAGCTATCCAGATATATTCTGCATACACACAAAACATTTCTGGAAGGATACCCAAGAAACTGTCCACGGGCTGAGAAGTGGGATGCAGTCTGGGGCAGGGCAGGGGGCGGAAAGGGAACTTTAACTTCCCATTGTATGCTTTGCAGTAGTCGGTTTTTACTATCTATATATACATTCTTTTAAATTATTTTAAAAACTTACAAAGTAACTTTCATTTAAAATGATACATTTTTTGAAGAAAATTTAGAGATGTAGGAAAAACACCAGTGCTAGTGTACCTGCACTCAAACACAACCACAAAGTGAGGCAAATGTTATTTTTAAAAAAACTATACCTTCACTTTCCCAAAAAAAGTCTTCAAAAGTAAGAACGGTTAGGGGTGCCATGGTAACATTTCCTCTTAAGTGCTCCAACTGCTGGACAAACAGTCCCAATTACGGGGCAGACAGGAAGACGAATACTTTCCGGTAGTCAAAGAGAAGTGACCACGTGTCCCACTAAGTGCTTACCCTGCCAGGTGCTGACTGGGAAGGGGGGGGGGCAAAGATGAGCAAATTATTCTAATCCAGGGAAGTAACAGTCAAACATATGGCTTATTCCTTGAATTAAGAACATTTAATGATTGTGGGAAGAATGTAACATTTATAACCTGGCTAAAAATTTAGACATTAGAGTCATAATGAATTAGCAGTTTTCTCATGAAAAAAAAAAAGACATGTAGATACAGATGGAGAAAGGTATTATAAGATTTGAATCAATATTTTTCTCCTAGGATCTCACTCTGGAGTCAGATGACCTGGATTTCAATCCAGGTTCTGCCCTGGTTGGTGTGGCTCAGTGGGTTGGGCATCGTACCACAAAATGAAGGTGACCAGTTCAATTCCCCACCAGGGCACATACTGGGTTGCTGGCCAGTCTCTGGTTGGGGGCGTGTGAGAGCTAACCAATTCACGTTTCTCTCATGCATCAGTGTTTCTTTTCCTCTTTCTCCCTCCTTTCCCCCCTCTCTAAAATAATAAATAAATATATTTTTTAATTTAAATAAATAAATTCAGGTTTGACATTTTCTGGATGCATGACTTTGGAGAAGTTATTTGACCTTTTTAAGTCTCAGTTTTCTTACCTGCAAGGTGGACATACAAAAAGTCCCTACCTCATGAGGAGACTGTGGGGACTGAAGGAGACAAGTAAGTGCTGTGTGTCTGGGGGTATGACAGCAGGGCCTCAGGTAATCTGGCTGGAGCTCCCAGAACAACAGCTGCCACATAAACATCTCATCGATGTTTGTCAGTAAATGAATTTGATTGATACAACCTAAAACAATGTTTAAAGGTTTTTCAAGAAGAAACAGACCAGCCCTGGCTGGTAAGGCTCAGCAGACTGAGTACCAGCTTGCAAACCAAAAGGTCATTGGTTCAATTCTTGTTCAGGGCACATGCTTGGGTTGTGGGCCAGGTCCCCAGATGGGGGTGTACAAGAGGCAACTGATCAATGTTTCTCTCCTTCCATTTCCTTCTCTCTAAAAATAAATAAATAATTTTTTTAAAATTTAAAAAAAGAAAAGGAACAGATCATTACAAAAGTTTGGGAACAACCCAAATGCCCACAGAGGTATCTAAATAAACTATGGAAAGCCCATAAAAATGGAATGCTCTACAGCTGCAAAAATAACAAGAAAGTCACCTAATGCTGATATGAAGAGAACCCTTTGGCATATTATTAAATGTAACAAGGAGAAAAATTAAAACATATTTGTTTATAAAAACTTCTATAAGGACATATTAGAAACTTTTCAGAACTAGAAGGTCAAGTTGGATATGACAATTCCATAACCAGATGATGATGCTTCGGGGATTTCAGTCTACCCCTACTTTGGAAAAATCAGCCACAAGCCTGTCTGTTCCAGTCTCAGATTCCATTCACTTGTCTCTCTTACATCAGCCAGGAAGAGACTTCCATTCCCTATGCAGGCAACGACCATAACCCTTGTAAGCAGGAAGCTGTTACTGAAGAGAAACTCCCCTCTCTCATCACAACATAGTTTACAGAATAACTTCATACTTCCTGTTTATTATCCATGCTGTGAAATAATCAGCCTCCAGAAGCTTTCTTCCAAGTTCAGCATGGCTTAAGAAGTTAGTCCCTAGCAAGCTGGTCTGGAGTGTGAGACAAGAGAGATCCCAGGTTCCAAGAACAGCATTGTAGTCTTTGACAAACGGGAGCAGTTAGGAGCATCACTGTAGCAGGAGAAGTTTCCATAACTGTTGAAATCAGCCATTGTTTCTGAACAGCAGTTGCCATCAAGTATTTCCTTTTCATTGCACCGCTGACCTCCGCTCTTCAGCTGGGAAGTCCAGAGGTCTATTTATTCTCTGCACATTCTATTACAGTCAGCTCTGTTTAACAGCAAGAAGAAAATACATGGGCAGAAAATGGGGAAAAGAGAAAAAGGTGATGCAGAAGACAGGGCAGGGCAATAGCATAATGGCTCTGGGGGAGGCAGCTGGTGTGCAATCCCTTCAGGAGAAACAAACACCAAGAGGAATCTCAGCCTCCATCTGCTGAGGTGAATCAGTGCTTTGCTTTTTAACCTGGACCTAAGAGATCTTATACCACTTTTTAAAAATTCCTATTTCTAGGTCACTTTGTCCTAGGAGTTAAAAAGCTCCCAATTTGAACATGGAACCAGATAGCCTGAGTTCAAGTCCCAGCCTTGCTACTCACTCACCTGGGAGAGTTAATAGTGCTTTGTTTCAGCTTTCCCATCTGTCCTTACCTGCATATGGGAGGCAGTAATAGCAAATGTTGTTATTTATAATTTATAAAGAATTAAAGACAGAACCTTGTACTTATACGTTCTTAGCATATGGATGCCGTTTTTTCTCTCTAGGTCTCTTCCAGTCAAACTCTGCATACATTTGTCACTCACATCTAGACTCACATACACCCAGATCTGTGGTGCATGATTCACTGACCATGTTCAAATGTATTCTTTCCACTTTGCCCAAGAGCAGAGGAATGAGGAACACTTCAGAAAGAAAACAGGCTGGGATGCCATGTATGGTATTCCCTCAGAAGGCAGACTTTGTAGAAGTTAAATTTACAGTTTAATAATACTCTTATGTTAATCTTTTTGAAGATAGTTTTAAAATTCTTCATTAAGCCCTGTCTGGTGTGGCTCAGTGGATTGAGAGTGGGCCTGTGAACCAAAGGGTGGCCAGTTTGATTCCCAGTCAGGGCACATGCCTGGGCTGCGGGCCAGGTCCCCAGTTGGGGGATACATGAGAGGCAACCACACATTGATGTTTCTCTTCTTCTTTGTTTCTCCCTTCCCCCTCTCTAAAAAAATAAATAAATATGTAAATAAATAAAATTTTTAAAAAGAATCCTGATTAAGTCTAGTGTTTATCATTATTGCTTTCAGTTTTCCAGGGGAGTTATCTAGAGAATGTAAACATGGAGTTTCACAATACAGTTGAGCAATTCCACTAAACAAATATCTGTGGAATTTATACCAAATGCAAAGCAGTGTCATCCACAGAATCTGGAGGGACGTGAAGACAACTAAGAAACAGTTCTCACTCCCTGCATTTAAATAATAAAGTCTACTGAATGTATCTGGTGACATTCCTATATAAAAATAGATGAGGAAGGAATCATTTATAAAACATTATCAAAATGTCATGAATTCCTTCCGAAGGACTCTTATCTACTTTGCCTCTAACGTCATAACATCCTAAACATCCATCCCTGAGGTTCACTTTGCTATAAATATATTTTGGTGAGCTGAGAAGTAAATTACATGATCAGAGATTATTCTGGGAGTCATCAAAAAGAAAGGAAGGCTTATTTTCTGATGCAAAAATAAAGTGATAGTTCCATAAAATAGAATGTGGCCTCTTTCAGCTTACCAGGACATAGAGCTGTGACAGGCAGAGCAATTTTGTGTTAGCTGTTTGATGAATACCTAGTATGACTTTGTTATAAGTCTTATTTTCTGAAATATTTACAGGCCTCTATTGTCAATGTTCATTTGGGGGTTTTATAGCAGACACTAATTAGTTACTCAAAACCAAAAGTGATAGTATATAAAACTAGGAGAAATACCTTTAAAAAATGTTTAATTACCTATAAAGTTATAATTTTTATGTGTACATCTATGGAAGTTTGAGCATCATTAGCATAGTATAATGCTATGTTCTAAACAGAGCCTTTGGTGGTAGGCAGTTAGCCAGTGGTCTGGAAACTTGGGCATTCTGAGTGCATTTTCTAGTTTCGCATTTAATTCACTAGCAATCTTTCCACAAGTCTTTCAATCTTGTCTTTCCCCGTGTGTTAAGAGTAGATACCTAAGTTCTTCTGATTCACAGAGTTGAATTCTTGCACACTGTACAGATTAAATGAAGATACTTTGGAGAAGTCTTTAAAAGTCTTTACTTTAAGTTTGTTAAAGTAATAGAAATAGTAGTGATAAGTCATTATACCTATTATTATTTTTTAAGATTTTATTTATTTATTTATTTATTTATTTATTTTTAAAGAGAGGGGAGGGAGGGAGAGCAGGAGAGAAATATTGATATGTGAGAGAAACATTGACTGGTTGTCTCTCATACACTTCCAACTGGGGGCCTGGCCCACAGCCCAGGCATATGCCCTGACTGGGAATCATACTGGCGACCTTTCATTTCATAAGCTAACGCTCAATCCACTGAGTTGCACCAGCCAGAGCTCAGTGGGTTTTTCTGTTCTCTTGTCCTTTTCTTTTGTAAGGACATCAATAATTAGATTTAGGGCTCACTATAACTGAGGGTCACCTCATCTTAACTAATTACATCTACAAGGATTCTATTTCCAAATAAGGCCCCCATTCTGAGGAGACTTTATGGGGTCTCTATTCAACCCCCTGCATTCACACAACTTTTTTTTAACTCAGTGTGGTGGGAAGTGAAAGAAAGAACTAAGAGTGGAAGTGAGAGCTGCACTGCCCTCCTAACCCAGGTCTTGTCAGGTGTCCGATGGGACAGCAGTCCTTGATGTGTGGAAGACTGATTTAGGGGGGACATAGCCTGGCCACCAATTTCAGGGAAGTGGAAACATGAACTTTTTTTCTGAGTTGTGAAGAGTAACAGGCAGCCGAGGTCAAAAAGATGCCTTAGAGACAGCTTGAGATAACCCGCTTCCTTTCTCCTAAGTCAAGGTCTTATCTACAAGCACAAAATAAGTTGCTAGCAGGGAAGTTACATGCCCTTCCAATTTCTCCATCTCTAGTCAGAACTCACTGAACAATAACAAATAATGAGGAGTTTCAAACAATTTACAATAGCTAATGCAGAAGCTTTTGTGCGTGGTGTGGGTCGGGGCTGCTGCTGAGTGTGGTAGCTGAGAAGAGAGTTCTCTTAATTTGGGAAGGCGTGTCAGATCGTTGGTTAAAGTGGCCAGAAAGTGTATTTAACACAACTAGGGTATTGATCTGAAAATAACTGTTTGCTGGAGATGGGGCAGCCTTTTCCATGGGTAATAAAGATGGTGTCCCTTGATAGGTACTCCTACACGAGGGAGCACGCTCTTGCGGCGCAGTGTCATTAACCTGGTGTCATGGCAACAGGCGGGTCTTGGGTTCTCCCTCTGGAGCTTTCTTTTATTACTGTGTCTGCTGTTCACAAGTTACAACTTGCTCTTTCTGTTGTGTTGCTCCAAACACAAGTGACAAGATAGAAAGTGTGGTAGATTTTGTTATTGAGCATAAGCCTTCAAGAAAAGCAAAAACAAATAAACCGATCATCTCTGTCCTTCCTCCCTGCAGGTCTTTATACCCTCCTGCTTGAGGGCCGGTAGCATCAACACCCCCCAGGAGCTGTTAGAAATGCAGACTCTGGATTCCCAAACTGAATCAGATCTGACCCTTGCCAAGATCCCTAGGAAATTCACATTCACATTAAAATGTAGGAAGTACTGCCAAATATAAACTTCTGCTTAAATAGTAACATTACCAGCAGCGGCACACAAGGATTTCTCTTCTGAAGCACTACTTTTTGTCATTAGCCTCGGTGACCTAAGATTTAAAAAAAAAACAAATAAAGAAATAGTAGAAAGTACCCATTGTTTTATGGACTGAGAGAAAGGCTCAGCATTTAGGCTAATTTTATCAGAATAAAGTGTTTTCAGGCTGTGGCAGGTATTCCGGGCCCCAGGCTCGCCCAGTCAGCTCAGAGATTCCAGCCTGTGAATCAGGCACATATTCTAGTATCACCAAAAAGAGGAGACGTTTTTCTAAAAATACCTCCTGGAAACTTTGCCAAACCAAAGCCCAAAAGCAAGCGTTGTCTTGTCTAACCCGGACACGGGGTGATATCATTGTGTCTTCTCATCACAGCAGTGAATTTCTTGTCTAAAGCTTGACCTAAGGGTCACTAAGAAAATGTTTTGTTAGCCAAGTTTGAAGGACTTTTCTTCTTTCCTAGCAGACATACGATATGCCACAAGCCAGGTCTTATAATGATAATAAAATACAAAATGAGAAAAACCACCCAAATACTTTCATAAATACTTTCAAATAATAAAAGTATACCCATTGACTTATTTAGATATTTTCCCATACTTTGGATTTCTCGTATTTGGAAGGAGGGAAGTTAGAACCAGGTGGGTTGTAATGAAGAGGAAAGTGGGAATGTAAAACAGGTAGTATAAAAGAATAATTGATAACTAGAAATGAGACCTGTCATTGTTGCCATAAATTAACTTTGACAAAGAATTGTGAATTGTTTTGTTTTGCTTTGAAGGGAGAGAGAGACAGAGAGAAAGAGACATTGATTTGTTATTCCACTTGTTTTATGCATTCATTGGCTGCTTCCTGTACGAGCCCTGACCAGAGAGGGAACCCGAAACCTTGGTGTATTGGGAAGATACTCTGATCAGGTGGGCTACGTGACCAGAGCGTGAATTGTTTTCTTTAAGGTTGAGTCTCTCCCCTGACCAGTGTGGCTCAGTTGGTGTCATCCTGCAAACAAAAGATTGCCAGTTGGATTCCTGGTCAAAGCACTTGCCTGGGTTGCATGCCTGGTTCCTGGCTGGGGCATGTGCAAGAGACAGTCAATCCAATGTTTCTCTCCTTCCTTCTCCCTCCCATACTCTCTTTCTAGAAATAAATAAATAAAATCTTTAGAAATTGAATCTTCTGAGTTTCCCCCCCCCACACACACACACAATATTCTGCTCTTAGTTACGTTCCAGAGGTTTCTGCTCTTCCAGGTAGAGCATGTTTTATCTGTGACCTGAAGAAACACATTGTTCATTCCTGCATGAGGGAATGCTTTCTAATTAAAGACATTGCTTTGAAAGGGACTTCCAAATCAGTTTCATTGAGAAGAAGGTGAAGGAAGATAACAGCCTTTCACTTGAGATTTAACAATAGCCAGAAAACCTTTGTTAATCATGATGTTAAGTAATAGCAATTAGCATAGGTTAAACACAAAACTTTGTACCCTGGCTGGTATGGCTCAGTAGATTGAGTACTGGACTGCAAACCAAAGGGTCACTGGTTCAATTCCCAGTCAGGGCACATGCCTACATCCCCAGTAGGGGATGCTTGAGAGGCAACCACACACTGATGTTTCTTTCCTTCTCTTTCTCTCTCCCGTCCCCCCCAAACAATAAATAAATAAAATCTTAAAAAACAAAAACAAACAAAAATAGAACATTGCTTGTAATTTACATAGACAGAATTTTAACTTTCTGTGTAATTATTGGCATTCTTTCTACAATCCCGCCTAAAAATGGAACAATGACATCTTACCACCATTTTTATTTTGGACTTCCTTTCCAGAGATAGTTTCTTTAGGTGAGAGCTGAGTTTTATTTTGGCCCTTACCATCTTCAACACCCAGTTCTCAGGTAAATAGGCTGAGGTGATGTGAGAAGGTGCTGATGTATCTGTCCCCATCTATTTCTTTGCCCTGTTGTGCTTCTGTATATGACAGTCAGTTTGACTGTGATCAGGAGGTCACCCGGGACTATGTGGAGGAAGGAAGATATAATCACTTCAGCTTCTCCTTTGGTGAACAGGGATTTAGTAAGAGCTTTGTGACAGCATGTTATGGCTGGGCACAATAGGAAAGATTTTCAGGGGGGAAAAGTAGTAGTATTTAGTGTGTTAGTCAGAGTTCTCCAAAAACTAAAGCTGACAGCATGTTCCTTCTCCTTTGCTGGCCCCCTCTCTTTCTCTTATGACCTTCAACTTATTGGAGGAGGCCAATAAGTTGAAGGCAAATAAGTTGACTACTCTCCATCCACCTTGTGGAGAGTAATCTGCTGTACCCAAAGTCTACTGTTGTTAATCTTGTCTAAAAAATACTTCACAGTCACATACTGTTTGGCCAAATATCTGGGTACCATGGCCTAGACAAAGTTGACACATAAATTAACTATCATATTTGGCCATTCCTTGACTTGGGATTGGGATTGATTTGTTATAATATGCTCAGATAAACACCCTAAAATCACTTTAAGTGCTATGTTTTAACAAAGGAATAAGGACCATAAAATTTTCAATGTCACCTCTCTGTGGGCACAAACCCTCTGTGAAAGCATTGCCCATACTTGCCCCAGTAATCATCTCTAGCAGGTAGTACAATAATAAAGTGGGCAAGCACAGACATCCATCACTGGAGGCTGAATCCTGGCTCTACTGCTCTCTGTGTAATTTGAGGCAACTTTTACTTTTCTCTGTTTTAGTTTCTCCATCCATAAAATTGAGATAGGTTTAAATGTTCTAACTCATGGGAAGTCTACAGAACAGCACAGGGACCATATTAAGTATTCAGTAAATATTAGCTTTTATTATCATCTGAATTAAGAATAAAGCTAAACATTTTTTAATGTTTATGCATCCCAGAGAAAGTTTTTGGTTTGTTTGGTTTTTAATCCTATATCCTTATAGAGAGTTACAACAGCCTCACCCCTTCCCACCTTTACCCAGGGGCTGGCATCACAGTGTCCCTCAAGGGGCGCTCAACATAAGCAGGTTGTTTTTCGCTAGAAAGGCAAGAAGAAGGAACTGTAGAGGCTCCTGTTAATAAGCTCAGACATGACAGGTGGAAGGTTGGCTTCCACTGAGCAGGTGGCGAGGTGGAGCTATCATTTTATGAATCTTGCAGATGGACCACTATCAGTTCATTTTAATGAACTGATGAGTAAATACTGTGGCATTAAGGCCAGTCTAAGAAAAAATATAAAACAATTTGATATTACAACAACAATTGTCTATTTTATCTTTACCAAGTAAATCTTCATCAAAGAACCAGTTCTTATTTTTTTTAATCACATACTTCTATAAACCACTTAAGGTGAAATTACATCACTAAAGCCTGGGTTTATAAACACCTTTTCCTGGAAAAGAACACATATTTTTTGTGCCTAGAATGGTGTTTGGCATCTCAAGGAGCCATCACACTAAACGGGTCGGTGCTCCTGTTTATATTTCACATGTAAGGAAGCTGATGCTCAGAGAGATGTGGCGACTTGCTCAGGGCACACAGGTGGCCAGTGGTTGAATCAAAACTCAAACCCATGTCTGGTTTCGAAGTCCAGCTTACTCTCCCTCCATTGAGATGCCTGTACTCACAGGACTAGATGTAGTTTCTAAAGCTGTATCATTGGCCCCATCTATTCTACACAGGCAAGACTGCATTTCAAGCTAGTTCCAGGCAAAACTAAGGAAGTGCACAAAGTTTGTCTTTGCAAGTCTGTAATGAGCTTTCTTTTTTCTTACCTCTACAAACGTTCAGCCAGCTGGTGGTTTCATCCGTTCCTTGCTGCCTTTTCCGATTACCTTAATGAGATGTTCATCTGAGTCTCTCTGCTTCTCAGCATCTTATACTCTTAATTTTTCCCATCACACTCTCCTTTATTCAAAGCTTATTTGAAAATTATGTCACACTTAAATGACTAGCAATACCTTATATATCATATTAATTACTAATTTATAACTTACTTCATTAACTTGTTACTGCTTATAGTTTGATTCTTTTACAACAATAAAGTACCATGAATCACCTTTTTAATTAAAGATACATCTTAGAGAACAAAATAAAAAGGGTTATAAAAGTACAAATTTCTATTTTTAGTCAAGTGGGTCCTTTGCTGACAGTCCAGTCACATCACATAGGTAGCCATCTCCTTTGCCTGTATGTTTGGCTGGCCCGGTTCCATCTGAACCAGTAACAGCACAGAACATATCTTTCATACCTTAGGAATCTGGAGGTGGGGAGACCATCTTCTTAAAAGGAACCTCCAATGTCTGGTACCTCTCTGGTCACAACAGCCATGGTTCTGTCTCACTTATCCAACCATGTGTGCTACCAGTGGTATTCAGTCTTCTCTTTACAGCACAGAACACCTCATTTTCAGGTTTTCAGCAGCACAGAAATCAAGTACACTGTTATTACAAAGAGCAAAGTCCAGAGTCCAATCCGGAGACCTTGCTTTTCAGAAGGTTTCAAACAAACTAATTAAGCCTTCTTTCACTTACCCACATTTCCTCTCTTGCTTCTTTGCTGCTTTTCTCTTTGAATAACTTGTCTTAATACAAGAAGAAAAAACTTTCAAATGCAAAGAGAAAAATGAATGATAATCATTACAAATGACCCATTAGAACTGAGGTCACTCAATCTGTTTATTTGAACATATGAAGGTTTTTCGCTCTCCTGAAATACTCCACTGCAGAAATAAGAATGTATTCGATGTAATTTCATGTGATTACCCTCTAATAGGAGTTCCTATCCACAAATCTCCATCAGGTGCTGTTAAGCACATAAACAAACTGCCTCCAAGTAAATCCTGTTTCTCAAATCTTTATTTTTCTTCAATGAAGATTCTACTTTGCAGGCAAAACCTGGCAATGTTGCCTCCACATTAAAATAGAAACAAAGGAAAATTTGATGTTAAGGGAGACCTGTAAGGATCTTTTTGCCACAAAAATTTGTCTTGTATCAAATGTATTTCCTCCCCGAGGAAAAAGTACATACGAGCTCAGAAAAACTAATTATAGTAAAAAGCAAAATTAAATAGTAGACTATGAAAGAAGAAATATTAAGTTGCTATTATGGACTCATTTTGCAGACAAATTAGCCAGTGGGGGAAAATATAATCCCCGCCTGAGAGCGGTTACCTCCTACATGTGCTCTGATCAGAGATCAAACTTGCAACCTAGGTATGTGCCTTGACCAGGAACCAAACCTGCAACCTTTTGGTGTACAGGACAATGCTCTGATCAATTGAGCCACCTGGTCACAGCTGAGTATTTTTAGCAAATGATGAAGGAAAGGTAGCCAAGTTTGAGAAGACTGGTCTTAAACTTAGTTTTATTAATTATTTACTCCTAGAGCATGGATTCTGATCCTGAAACCTTAGGTGAGCTTCAAAGACCTATGAATTCTCAGAAATTTGGGGGTGTTCTTGTATATGTGGGATTTTTTTCTGGGAGATGATCTATAGTTTCTGTCATATTTCAGGATATAATCTAAGAATCCCTATTCTTAGAAGATTCTTTAAGGACTATGGAAAAGTTGGGTATAATGATATCAGATAAAGCCTGGTGTTCCCGAGGTCAGAGGTGTGCATCTGGGTGTTCTCTCTGGAAGACAATCAGGCAGCCTGTCTGCCTAGTTGCAGTGAAACTAGTCAGGAAATTGGAGAATAGCTGAGAAAAGGATTTGGGCAAGCCTACCATACAAAATATGGTCATACGCAATGCTATATCATCTTCATCTCAGTAGCTTAATAAAATAAAAGTTTCCTTTTATTCACACTAAATCCAATTCTTGGTCAGTAAGCAGCTTTCCATGTGGCCATTTAGGGATCCAGGCTTCTGGCATCCTACGGCTCTGTCTACTTGAACGGCCTTGAAGTCCTCTGTTAGAACTTTAATATCTGGCCAGTAGATGGGGGAAGAAAGAAAAAGTATGGAGGATTACAATGAGGGTTAGAGATCATGTCTATCCACACTCCTCCCATCAAAATTCAGTCACATGAGCAAACCTAACTGGGGGTTGGGGGTTGAAAAAGGCAGTCTAACTACATTCTCAGGAGGTAAAAGAGATGACTTTTGGCAAACACGTAGCATTTCTGTTACTGAGCTCGCCAAAGCTGTAAGTGAGCAGGCTGGGGTACGTTCACACGGCACCTTGGTGAATGACCCAACAATTAATGCTGGAAGGAGCAGATCTTTACTAACAACGTTCCAACCCTGGGGGAGCCTAGACCACTCATGCTCTGAGCCCAGTTTTCCCATAACAGCTAGCACTTCCCATGCTCCCCACTAGGCTACTAGCCAGAAACCCCGAGAGTAGAAGTACCCCATTTCCTTTTTGTGAGATCAGAGCCGCTGAGGAATCACAAGAAGACAGGAAGCTATTAGCAAAGCAAGGGGTTTATTGAAAGTGGCCTCCCTTGGGAGCCAGGGAGGGGAGGTAGTCAAGCTGAGGCCAGTTCCCACCTGGGTGGTTCTATGTAGGGTTTTTGAAGAAACTCCTGTCCCTGACCAATTACTTGGGTGCTGTCCCACCCTGATCTGTTTGTTCCCATATCATGTCTTGCTGGCTGCAGTGCCTGACCTCTATACAAGGTCAGACCACTGTCCTTTATCTTAAGCTGCCTGTGCAAACAGTTCTCCAGTCCCTCTGGAAGGTACCAAAGTTGCCAGCCCCACACAGCAGCTCTCTACTTCAGGATCTGGGATATGCATTCATCAGCCTCCATATAATAGTCCAAGAAAGCATGTTCTGTGTCACTCTGGATCATGGTGAAACTCAGGAAGGTCACAGGTCTTAAACTCCAGGTAAAATCTAAGTCTGCAAGGCAGCATCTTGCAAAGAAGACTTTTGCAGCTCCACAGTCATCTAGAGCAGACACGATCACAGCAGCAGTGTATGGCCTAATCCCTTACTACAGCCTACAGAGCAGAAACCCTCCTTCTTCTTTCTAAGCCACATGGGAGAGAGAGAAAGAGCAAAATGGCTCCTGTACCTAGTTTAAATCCTAGTGCTTCCTCTGTAACCCCATTTCTGACTTCTCCTACACTCAACTACATCTGCCTGTTCTCTAGTATCTTCTGCCTTTCTCCAGCTGTCAATGTTAGTCCAGGTGGACATGGCCTCTTGAGGAGGAGCAGGCCATTTCCAAGTTCTCATGCAGGCACTGTAACCAGGAACCAACTGCCACCACAGCTTTTTAGCATGACTAAAACACTGGCCAGCTGTTATGGAGATGCAAAGTACCTCTCAGTGGATGTCCTCCATTTCTCCCTCCCAAGCCAGGTTTATGGGGGCTTCTGTTTTGGAGACCTCTCGATCAACACTCCCTTTCATTTCTGCCCTTTCCTCTTAAATGAAGCAAAAGTCCCAGGAAAAGCTTGGAGGGGAAGAAGACATGCTGCTTTAGATACTGGAAAAGAGTCTGGTGTCTTGGAAGATCAACCTATTCTACAGAAAATAGGCTAGAAAATAGTGGAGTCAGCAGACATATAGGAGGTAGAAAGGTGTCCAGGGTGAAGAGCATGGTAACCTAAAACATATGAGCAAAAATGCTCAGAATTTTAGGTATGGAGACAGGAGAGATTAGGGAAGTCAGTGATCAGTGGTGGAGTCAGAATCGTCTAATTAGTATTTAGGATTTGGGGTTAAAAGAGGGGGATAAAAGGAGGGTCAGGCAAGAGTTAGGGAGAAATAATCAAGGGATACTCTTACAGAACAGGGCCAAGGGGGGTATGATATACTATTACTGAAAGTACCCCCACTAGGTTCACATTGTCTGCCGCCAGAGGAAAGACATCTCTCAATGCCAGAGATTTGTGAAAAGGAAAGGAATGTTTATTTAAAGCTATACAGATGTAAAGTAGTGACCTAATGTCTTCATTAAACTATTAAAGTCCTTTAAGGATACCCACAGACACACACAGTCCTTCCTTCTCCCTTAGCCCTAAACTAGGGTACCGTATCTCAGGAAAAGAAGTAGATGTCTGTGAGCCAGACTCCCGGCACCATCAGCTGTGTCCTAGGCCACGGTCTCCAGCTAATCCAAAGCCACGGGGCACCTTCTCATGGCCCACCAACAAAAATCCTTGTACCCCTTTTCTTCCAGGCAAAGTCTCTCTTATTTCTTAAGCCATGTGGCCAGAGAGTGTACCCCAAAGTTGTGGGGTCCTCACTCTTGCCAAAGCTGCAGGGGTCCCCACCCTGGCAATACCATGTGGCTCTCCCTCCTCAATGGCTGCCATGTCTGGGTTTAAATCCCCTCGCTGATCTTCCTCTGTACCCCCATTTCTGACTCCTCCTACAATCAGTTACACCTGCCAGCATTCCTGTATTATTCCAAGTTTACTGGGCTGCCATTGTGAGTCTGGGCAGGTATGGCTCCATGTCACGGAGCCAATCTTCTCCAAACTCTCACGCAGGTGCTATAACCAGGGGAACCTGCTCCCCCAGTTACATCTTGGGTGGAAGTCACTTCTATCCCCCTGACTCAGAGCATGGCACAGCTACTTAACATATCTATGCAACCAGTTAAAGGTTATGGATATGTTAAATGACCATGCCAGAGGTTAGCTGCAAAGCTGTTGCTGTGCAAAACAGCTTTGCATGTTCCTGCTCCATGTGTCCCTTCCCCCAACTCATACCTGTTGGGGGAAGGGGTGAGGACATCTTATATATCTTTCTAATATTTCCTGGACACCTTGAGTTCTGGACCCCATTCCAAATCCCTATTGGGGACCCCCCCTCTTGTCTGTACCCTGTAACAATACGATGATTATGGAAATGGGGACTGAGCAGAGGGTAGAAAGTCAAGACAGACCATTTGTGAAGTGACTCTTTCATGACCAGCATGTTGGACAAGAGCTGTTCAAATCTGTCCTCTGGTCCTGGAGGAGTTTGGAGCCTACAGATAAGGGTCAGCTGTGAGGAGAGGCGTATGGAAACCTGGTGGGGTCTGAAATGAGCCATCCTCAAATGTTCCCTTACTCTGCTTCTCCATCATAGAAAACAACCCTAACTAGTCCTACCTTCCTCACAAGTGTTCTGGGATGAACCAGGACAATCAAATCCAGTACAAATCCTTCGGAGCAGAAAGCACATGCTCCACTATGAGTAAGGAGGAACTGGATGGCATATTTGCTTAGTAGAAATAATAATAAAAATAACAGTTCAGATGTGCATGACAAAGTTCTTGGGCTTTAGATCATTAGTCTTAATTAGCCTTAATCAAACCATTAGTCTTAATCAAAAAATCTTTATTTTAAGGATGTGCCTTCATTACTTCAACTTTGTACATTGAAAACTAAGCAACAGACACATAAGCGACTTACTCAAGAAGTTGCAGAGCTGGGCCCTGGCTGGTGTAGCTCAGTGGATTGAACACAAGCCTGCAAACCAGAGGATCGTGGTTTGATTCCCAGTCAGGGCACGTGCCTGGGTTGCAGGCCAGTTCCCTGCAGGCCATTTCCCAGCAGGGGACGCACAAAAGACAACTATACATTGATGTTTCTCTCCCTCTCTCCTTCCCCTCTAAAGATAAATAAATAAATAAAATCTTAAAAAAAAAAAAAGAGCCTTAAAAAAAAAAAGAAGTGGCAGAGCTGGGGTTCAAAAAGATCTGGCTCTAGAGTCAAAAACCTTCACCTCTATGGACACTTCCTTTCTTAGAAAGTCAAATTTGGCCAAAGGGTCATATAATATTTTTACTTGATATTGGAGGTACCATTGAAGACACATCTTTAACTCTACCCCAGCCACCTTATCTACTATTTTCTTTCCAGAAAACTGCCTCATCCTTTGGAGTGAAGACCAAGTCATCAATCTCTGGAATATAAGTCATGGACAGTTCCCTGGAACAGCTATCCTCTCAAAGAATGTACACTATTATGCAATAATGAGCTTTGAAATAAAATATGTCACAAATGAATGACTGCGGAATGACAAGGTTAGAAGAAAATGTAGGGACCACAGTCCCACCCCTTTTTGTGCAGAGAAACAAAGTAGCTTTCAAATGTCCCTTAGGAATAAAAGCAGGTTGTCCTAACTTCCATGGTAAAATACTTGCCTCCTTACCTCAGACCATTTTCTCTATGCAGCATAAAGGATCATGAGTGTTACAAGCCAGAAACTTGTGACAGTGATATAAGTGATTACATTCTTAGGTTGACAGAGGGGCTATGAAAAGGATAAAAGGGTTCAACTTCATAGAATGTACTGTCTATGACATCAGGAATCCAACATCTTACATAACTAACTGGGAATTGTATATCCATCCATTCAGGTACTTATTCTTTTTCCTAGCATCCATCCATCCATTCATCCAATCATCCACCCAGGTATTTATTCATTCATTTGGTACAGTATTCACTCATTACAAAATATGTACTGACCCAAAATTTGTGCTAAATCCTGGGTATTTTTAGCACTTTTGACCAATATTTTTTATTCTACCTGGTTTTCAGGTTTTGTTAACAAGCCTAATGTATGGGGATACCACTACATTCCATTATAAAATAAACTTTATGTTAAGATGTTTGGGAATCATAATAAGGCCATTGTTTATAGCACAGTTTCAGCTTCCATCCATTAATTCAAAGTAAAAAGGTAGGGAGACCTAAGATAGTGGAGGAGTAAGTAAAAGCTACATGAACCTCCTCCCAGGACCAATCTAGAATTACAACTAAATTGTAGAGAAAGCATCCCAAATAGCCAACTAAACACTAGCTGGAGACAAGCCTTCTAACCACAGGCAGATGGAATAAGCCACATCACCACAATAGGACTGGTAGGGAGTACAGAGGAAGTGTGAGAGGGCCAACTGGGCTCCACAGATGGCAGTGGAAGAGCCAGAGGATATATCAGCATCTAGAATGTTACCCCTGAGAAGTGTGTGATCTAAACCCCAAGCTGGGCTTCCCAGTTTATAGCACCAGAACTGGGAAGGGAACCCAAAATGAAATAATTCTGGGTTTCTACCCACCAGGGAGAAATGGCTAGAGACACACAGAGCCTCCTAAAGGGCTAAAGCACAAGATTTTATTTGCAGCCACTTACCCTGGGCTCTGGAAGAGGGAAGGCAGAGTGGACTAGAGATGACTTGGAAGACCAGGTAGAAAAAAACACCCAGGCAGAGCAGCAAAAAAAAAAAGAAAATTTAAATGAGAACTTAAGTAACAGTTTAGACAACATGAAGTGTAACAACATCCATATCATGGAAATACCAGAAGGAGAACAGAGAGAGCAAGAGATTAAGAACATATTTAAAGAAATAAGGACCAAAAACTTCCCTGATCTGATGAAGGGGAGACATACAAGAACAGGAAGCTCAGAGAGTCCCATAAAAGTTGGACCCAAATAGCCTACACCAAGACACATTGTAATTAAATTGACAGGGCTTAGAAACAAGGAGAGAATCCTAAAAGCTGCAAGGGAAAAGTGAGTAGTTACATACAAGGGAGCACCAATGAGACTGTCATTTGATTTTGCAAAAGAAACAGATGGGAGTGATATGAAATATTAATTTCAGGCCAGAAGGGAGTGATATGAAATATTCAAGGTGATGAAAATCAAGAACCTACAACCAAGGCTACTTTATCCAGCAAGGCCATTTAATATCAAAGGAGAAATAAGGAGCTTCCCACACAAGAAAAAACTAAAGGAGTTTGTTAACACCAAACTAGTACTGTAACAAATGTTAAAGGGTGTGAAGATGGAGATGATGAAGAAGAAGAAGAACAACAACAAGAAGAGAAAGAAACAGAAAAAAAAAACAGAGGAAAATAGACTAACAATAAAATGGCACTAAATACATATCTATTAATAATTGTCTTTATTGATTGATGATTAAAGTTACATCTTTAAATGTAACTGGCTCAAATGCTCCAACCAAAAGACATGGGGTAGTTGAATGGATAAGAAAACAAGACCTGCCCTGGCTGGCATAGCTCAGTGGATTGAGCACAGGCCTATGAACCAAAGGGTCCTGGTTCAATTCCCAGTGAGAGCACATGCCTGGGTTGCAGGTTGGGTCCCCAGTAGGGGGTATGCAAGAGGCAACCATACATTGGTGTTTCTCTCCCTTTCTCCCTCCCTTCCTAATTCTCTAAAAATAAATAAATAAACTCTTTAAAAAAGAAAAGAAAACAAGATTCATATATATATATGCCACCTCAAAGAAACCCATCTCAGATCAAAAAAACACACAATGAGTAAAAGTAAAAAAATGAAGAAAGATATTTCATGCAAATGCAAAGGAAAAAAATGAGGTAAAAGTACTTATATCCAACAAAACAGACTTTAACCAAGGCCACAGTAAGAGACAAAGAAGGGCATTACATTACATACAATAACTGGAACAATCCAACACGAGAATATAACCCAAGTAAATATTTATGCACCCAAACACAGGGGCACCTAAATATGTGAACCAAATCTTGATGAACATAAAGGGAGAGACTGACAGAAATATATAGTTATAGTTGGGGAATTTAACACCCCATTGCCTTCATTGGATAGATCTTCCAGACTGAAATTCAGCAAGGAGACAGTGGCCTTCAATGACACACCAGATCAAATGAATTTAATCAATATCTTCAGAGCATTTCATCCCAAAGCAGTGAAATTTGCATGCTTTTCACTTGCACATAGAATGTTCTTGAGGATGGACCACATGTTCAGACACAAAACAAGTCTCAATAAATTTAAGAGATTGGAATCATATCAAGCATCTTCTCTGACCACAATGCTATGAAACTAGAAATAAATCACAAGAAGAACACTGAAAAACACTCAGAGACACGGAAGCTAAATAACATGTTATTAAATAATGAGTGGGTCGACAATGAGATCAAAGAATAAATTAAAAAATGCCTTAAAACAAATGAAAAATGAGGACACATCAATCCCAAATCGTGGGGTACTGGGAAAGCAATTGTAAGAGGGAAATTCATAGCATTACAGATCTATCTCAAAAATACAACAAAAAGCTCGAATAAACAATCTAAATTTAGGACTTCTTTTTCAAGGTAGGACTTGAAAAAGAGAAACAAAGCCCAAAGTGAGTACAAGAAAGAAAATAATGAAGAGCAGAGTGGAAATAAGTGAAATAGTTTTTAAAAAGAATACAAATATCAATGAATCCAAGAGCAAATTCTTTTAAAAGGTAAACAAGATTGACAAACCCTTAACCAATACTCATCCAGAACAAAAGAGAGGACCCAAATAAATAAAATCAGAAGTGAAAGAAGAGAAATAACAATTGACGACAAAGAAATGAAAAGAATTGTAAAGAAATACTATGAACAATTACATGCAAACAAACTGGACCACCTGGATGAAATAGATAAATTCCTAAAACCATAGATTCTTCCAAAACTAAATCAGGAAGAGTCAGAGAATCTGAATAGACAGATAACACCTGGTGCATTTGAAGCAGCAATCAAATTACTCCCAACAAACAAAAGCCCTGGACCAGATGGCTTCAAAAGTGAATTTTACTAAACATTCCAAGAATTAATACCTCTCTTTCTCAAACTATTTCAGAAAATTTGAGAGAAGAAAAGGCTCCCAAACTCATTTTATGAGGCCAGCATTATCTTAATTCCAAAACCAGATAAAGACATTACAAAGATATAAAATTATAGGCCAATATCCCTGATGAACATCGATGCTTATATCCTCAACAAAATGTTAGCAAACATAATACAGCAATGAATCAGAAAGATCATACATCACAATCAAGTGGGATTTATTCTGGGAATGTAAGTTTGGTACAACATTTGCAGATCAATAAATATGACTCACCACATAAAATGAAGGGAAAAAACACATGATTATATCAATAGATATAGAAAAAAGCATTTGATAAAACCCAGCACCCATTTATGATCAAAACTCACAGTAAAGTGGGATTAGAGGGAACACACCTAAATATAATGAAGGCCATAGTAACAAACCCACTGCCAGCATCATACTCAATGAACAAAAAATACAAGTGTTCCCCTTAAGATCAGGAATGAGACAGGGACTTCCACTTTCATCTCTTTTATTAAACATAGTACTGACAGTCCTAGCCACAGCAACCAGACAAGAAGAAAAAGTAAAAGGCATTCAAATTGGAAAGGAAGATGTAAATCTGTCATTACCTGCAGATGACATGATACTGTACATAGAGAACCAAGAAATTACTAGAACTGATAAATGAATTCAGCAAAGTAGCAGGATACAAAATTAATATCCAGAAATAGCTGCAAAAAGCTATTTCTGGATTTGAAATTACTTCAAAAAGAATAAAATACCTAGGAATAAACCTAACCAAGGATGTAAAAGACCCGTACTCAGAAAATTATACGACACTGAAGAAAGAAATTGAAGAAGATACAAATAAGTGGAAGCACATACACCATGCTTATGGATAGGAAGAATCAACATCATTAGAATGTCCATACTACTTAAAGCAATCTGTAGATTCAAAGCAATTTATATTAAGATTCCAATGCTGTATTTCACAGAATCGGAACAAATATTGCAAAATGTATACAGAATCACAAAAAGCCCCGCATAGCAACAGCAATCCTGAGAAAGAAGAACAAAGTTGGAGGAATCATGCTCCCCAATAACCTAAGATCAAACTATACTACAAGGCCATAGTAATCAAAACAGCATGGTGCAGGCATAAAAACAGACACATAGAACAAAGAATAGAGAGTCCCTAAATAAACCCACACCTTTACAGTCAATAAATATTTGACAGAGGAAGCAAGCACATACAATGGGATCAAGATAGTTTATTCAATAAATGGTGATGGAAAAACTGAACAAATATGTGTGGAAAAATGAAATTAGACCACCTGTTTTCACAACACATAAGAATAAATTAAAAATGGATCAAAGACTTAAATGTTAGGCTAAAAGCATAAAAATCACAAAGAAATCTTGGCAGCAAAATCTTGGACATTGATCACAGCAATATTTTATCAGATCTATCTCCTCAGGCAAGGGAAAAAGAAACAATTTAGAAATGGGACTACATCAAACTATGAAGTTTTTGCACAGCAAAGGAAATCATCAACAAAATAAAAAGGCAATCCACAGAATAGCAGAATATATTCACCAGTACATCTGATAAGGTGTTAATATCCAAAATTTATAAAGAACTTAAAAAACTCAACACCCTAAAACAAACAACCCATTTAAAAAGTGGTCAAAGGGCCTGAGTAGACATTCTCCAAAGAGGACATACAGATGGCCAATAGACATATGAAAAGATGCTCAATGTCACTAATCATTAGAGAAATGCAAATTAAAACCACAAAGATATCATCTCAAACCTGTCAGAATGGCTATCATCAATAAATCAACAAACAATAAGTGCTAGTGAGGATGTGGAGAAAGGGGAACAATTTTGCACTTTTGGTGAAAATGCAGACTGGTGCAGCCACTGTGGAAAGCAGTATGGAGATACCTCAAATAATTAAAAATTTAAAAATTAAAATTGCCTTCTGACCCAGCAATCCCACTTCTGGGAATATACCCAAAGGAAACCAAAACACTAATTCAAAAGAATATAAGCACCTCTATGTTCACTGCAATGTTATTTATAATAGTCAAGATTTGGAAGCAGCCCAGGTATCCATCGGTAGATGAGTGTATAAAACAACTACGGGATATTTACACAATGGAATACTACTTGGCCATGAAAAAGAAAAATTTTACCCTTTGGGACAGTATGGATGTACATGGAGAGCATTATGCTAAGTGAAATAAGCCGGTCAGAGAAAGACAAATACCAATGGTTTCACTCATATGTGGAATTTAGCGAACAAACTGAACTGACAAGGGAAACAGACACAGACTCATACAGACGAAGAAGATGACAGCTAAGTGGGGAGTGAGGGAGGTTAGAGGGTGGAGAGGTTGGGCAGAAGGAAAAAGGACCCATGGACAATAGTGTGACAATTATTGGGGAGATGGGGGCATAAGGGGACTAAATGGTAATGGGAAAATACAATTAAAATCTGCAAAAAATTTTAGAAAAAGAAAAAGAAAAAAAATAGGTCAAGTCCACTGTCAAAAGGTATGCAGGGTGGATGGGGAGCAGGGATAACTTTTTCCTAAGGAAATTTTCACTATTTTTATTACAAGTTTATAAAGCTGTAAGTGCAACTTTTTTCTTTCATAAAAATATAAAATAAAATAAACAATCAAAAAAGTGAAGAGCTCATCACTTAGAAGTACTTCCTTTTTGCTCAAGACCTCATCTTTGGCCCTAAGGGTCTTTTACAGACCACATGCTTAGTCCCAAGACAAATGTGGACAAGGCTTGACACAGACACTGGCCCTCTGTGTTATGGATAAGACATGAGACAAATTCACACAGACTACCAAGTCCTGTGGAGGAAAAGGGATGGCATGGCTACTCCCTCAAGGGGGAAGCGTGCTGACCCTTGCCTAAACAGGCTTTTATTGGGTTTAATTTGTGCAGGAATACAGGTACCGTTCATTAATCATTGTCAGGCAGTAAGGATCAAAGAGTAGATAGCATACAAAGAACTATTAGGGCTTCTTCTGAGTCAGGGTCTATCAGCTAAGAGGCAACAAAACTTTGGGAAACAGGCTCATTTCCTGCTTGGGCCTTTATCATTTAACTAAGAGCATTCTTAGCAAAGCAGCCTTCACAAGATTTTACCTATCCTTTCTCAGGCCTGATCATCTGGGGAGCCCACCATTTCCAGCACAGGGCTACACTGCCCTCTTTCATTGTTTCAGGCTTAAGTCAGGCAGAGGAGGCAAGATAGCCAAGGAATTAGGAGAAATGAGGACTCGGACTTCTTCAAAGCCGAGGGGCAAGTGTCCATCACCCCCTTTCTCCATAGCCCCCCAAGTCCTTCCCTGGGGCCTCCACGTGATCATGCCTGTCTTAGGTCATTCCCCCCTTGGGGGATCTTACCTGTCATTGGCTAACTGATCAAGTATTGGGGGCCAGTTATGAAAAAAGGAGCAGAAGTAGCTTTCAAATGTCCCTTAGGAATAAAAGCAGGTTGTCCTAACTTCCATGGTAAAATACTTGCCTCCTTACCTCAGACCATTTTATGCAGCAGAGAGGATCATGAGTGCTCCTGCCAGGGAGATAAGCTTTGTCTCCTTAGTGGCTTATGGTCCAAAGGTCACTCAATCAGCCTTAGCCATGGGGGGGGGGGGGAGGTTACAGCGCCTAAAACCAGGCAGTGCGGCTCCCAACAAAGGCTCAGTGAATAATAAACTGCCTTTGGTACCAAAGAAGTACTCAGGTTTCTGTACTCAGTGTTGTAAGGCCCTATTGTCCTTGTTGAAAAGCACACCACTGTGACAAAGACACATTCTCAGTTTTCCTGGAGGACAGTGGAGAAGGGATCCCTGTGCCCTGATTCCCTTTCCGGGCCCACTCGTTAGCGTTGTCTTGTGCAAACACTGTGATTTATTTTCTACTTTAAATAATTTTCCTTCAATGACCAGAGCTCTACTATCTCTAATAGGTCTAAAATAATTTTGCCCAGCATTTGGTTCTGCCCTACATGAGAACGTTCTTTCCTGTTGGTAACAAGGAAGGGGACTACTCAGAAAACAAAGCACGATATCAAGGTGCCAACATTCCGAACATATTTATTCACTTTGTATTTATGGATGGAAAAACTTTTTCATGCTACAAAGTTTTGTTAAAAACAGTGGTTGCAAAACAGTAAGTCACAGCTACAACTATTTTCTATTGGAAACAGAATAAGAAGCAGAAAGTAGGTAATAGAAGCAACTACTTTGATATACAGAGTCAAAGGTTTTGTTATAAAACTGATATGAATACCACCATTTTTATTTCTTTGTAGTATTTTTTCTTAAGACACATTTTTTTAACTGAACATAGCTTTGCACTTGTCTTACCAGTTCAGGCTTGTACTACACCAAAGAATTACAGAAAACTGTTTACCTATGAGGTGGGGGTGAGGCTTATTTTCTGTCATGGTCATTTATACATAACAAATGAAAAAAAAGCAAAGTACAAAAATGTGTGTTTGTGTGTGTGTGTGTGTGTGGCTGCACGCGCAGGCACACACTCATGGCTGTGAATACTGACTGGTGTGAACGTCTTTTAATGAGGTGGTCATCAAAATTATATACAATAGTCATTAAAAATTCACTTAGCTAGCAGCAGGTAAATCAGCAGATTTGTTATTCAAAGACCAGACAAACAGAATTCCCGGATACTGTTTCCATTTGGGTTTTCCAATTCATATGGTTCCAGCTGGCGGTACTCAAAAGTCACACGATTTATGTGTTTTCCGCTGGAGATCATGCGCACCACCACATTGTCGCAGCCGATTTTCATTTGGGCTATAATTTATAGAAAAAGTAGAAGTTTCCAACAGTAAAATAATTTTTGTCAACAAGATCATTTAAACACAAAGAAAGTGAGAGGACGTCTCTTCCTCTCACATACCCAAACCATGCCCCTGCCAGCGGGGGAAACATTTTTTTGTTTTCATTTTGATGATAATATTTATAGAACCGTGCAATTGAACTCCGCCTTTCTCCTCATGGGCAAGAACACTGTTAGCTAAATAAACCTGGCTGCAGAGAGGCAAGACGATGTCTCCTTGCACTTGTCCGAGTCTACCTGCAAGACTGGGGCGGTAAAGGCAGCGTCTCTCCACTCCACACCCTCCCTCGAGTTCCCTTTCCTCCCTGGAGACAGTACCGCCCTCCAGGAACAGGCTGCAAATTAGCAGGGGTCTGTTTGGTTGTCATAATACCTAAGGGTGCAAGTGGCAGGTAGTGGGCGGGGCTAGAGGACAGAGTGCGCTGCTGGACATTTATGTGGACCCCCCCATATCACCTGTTCATTATTTTCTGAGCTTAGATGATAACTGTTTTACATATAAACAAAACATCGTTTGGATGATTTAGAGGCACCACACTGAGTATATTCATTTTTGTTCTACTGTCCACCTACACTGCTTCTCTCTCATTTTCTCCTGGGCTTCATATAAGGAATGACTTTTGATATGCTTACTTCTCTTAAATCCGATCTTATTCATTATTTTATGTATCATTGGGTGCAGATGTGCCTGAGCAGTTATAGATTGAAACTCATTATTTTTTATTAAAAATTACTTCTATTTTCTTTCTCCAGCCTCAGGCAGTTCCTGAGACAATATTTATCTGCCCTACAATAATCCTTTCTGTTGTTCTAATTTTTTTAACCACGTCTTCCCCTTTGTCTCCATAAGGCCTTTGTCTGAGAAACTCTAGCACTATTGTGCAGCTAGTACTTTGCAAACATGTGCCTGGGTTTAAATGAAGTAAAGCAGCCAGAGAGAGCTATGTGTTGGGTTGAAGGTCAATTTGGAGACATAATAGACACAAACCCTAAAATTATTTCAATATAAGAACCAGAGAGTCTATGTTCTGCCTCTATGAGGAGGTCCAAATTTAGTTTTCCTGAAATGATTTGGAAGGTCATTCTTTTTCAGATCTTACTCTGAACTTTAATCTACATGATATGCCCTATTTCTTCTAGTTAATGTGCATATTATTTCTTTATTATTTGACATGATTACTAAGAAACTCTGGTTTAAAGACCAGGGTCCCTAGTAGTTCTTCATTGTTGAACACCTTCGGACAGCTCAGGGAAACATGGTGAATGAAAGAAAAAAGTGAAAGAAAAATTCAAGCCTCCAAATTATTTTAAGACTAGTTTCAATTCTCTATATACTTTAGGCAAAAGTATTTATTTAATTTTACTTTTGGGCATTAGTCTTACCCTTATCCCTAATTCAAGTAATATAATTCAAGCACCAAAATTGCCCTCACTTCAATTACCTAATATTAAAGCTCGAGTGTTTTTTGTACTTAATCTACTCCTCTTACCCAGCCCTAATGCATCTCCTCAGGGGTGTTTATTCTGTGGAATAATCCAGTGTCTCAGAGAGCACATGCAAAAGGCAAGAGAAGCCACTTGCACTGATAGTTTAAATCAGGGCTCAAATGTAAAGTAGCATAAAATAATCCTGTGTTCTCAGCAAAGTGAGTTGTTAGAATTCTCTTGCCTTTACCTTGCTTTTACTTTTGTAAAAAGCCTGTACTGGTCCTGGCTGGTGTGGCTCAGTGGATCAAGCACTGGCCTGAGAACCAAAGGGTTGCTGGTTCAATTCCCAGTCTGGGCACATGCGTGGGCTGCGGGGCAGGTCCCCAGTAGGGGGGATACGTGAGAGGCAACTACACAGTGATGTTTCTCTCCTTCTCTTTCTCCCTCCCTTCCCCTCTGTCTAAAAATAAATAAATAAAATCTGGAAGAAAGACAGCTACCCAGCTTGCCCTGGACCCCATCCTGCCTTAAATCTCATCTGCCGGTCTTTCACACAGGGGTGTCTGGGTGACAGTGGAGTACTGTGTGAAGGGCCTTAGCGTTTACCTGTGCATAGTAATTCTATTTCAGAGATGTTTTGTTTATTCAGGTCCCAGTATTAGCTCAGAGAGAGAAAATACTGATGAGAAGGCCTGGTTTTAATTAAAACGGGCAAGAGCTGATCAAAGGATGTCTGATTTGCAGCTTCGTCACCTAGCTGGTTAGTGATCTGGGGTTACAAGAAAGGAAAGAGGCTATAATTAGAATTTGCCATGAGAGTAAAGATTGTTGTTGTTTCTCTTCTGTTTTAGTTTTGTCTCTTTAAGGATAGTCTGTGATTCCGTCCCAGCTTTGCATAGGGCCAGCCTTACACATGCATCTTTGTTACTTTATCAGTTTCTCTCCCAATGTCAAATATTTTGACAATGCATTCTTGATAGTGTAAGTGTAAAATCCTCACATTGGCTCAATGTGCAAAACTGAACTGTTTTTGCCTTCTTATGTACAAACAACCTGAGGTGTTTTACTAAAGGAAATACTCTTGATGGGCACATAAATAATGACCAAAGAAACATCTCACCAGGGCCATGAAAGGGATAGCAGAGATCAGCCAAAGGCATCATCTTGGAAGGGTCCAATCCGGCACCTCCCAGCAGCTCCACAAAGTCTCCTTTCCCCTCACAACCTGTGGAGGATTTCTGAGAGAAGAGAGACCCAGGGAAAGACATATTTAAACCGACTGTGGACATCAAACCACTGGACCAATGGTAAACTGATGAATTCATCAATCAGCCCTGGACATCCTGACAGTGCCATTTAATTCAACATCCAGGACTGTGGAAATTAAAAAACACTTAAAAGAAAAAAATTATAACAACTGCCTTTCTAAATCAGTGAGTAGTCATTTTTAAAAATGTATGTGCATTTTTAAAATAAGCTCAAGGACTGGAATGATGAGATGGAAATCTGTAAACTCCATCCAAGATGGATGGAAAATGAATCTGAAAATGCTTTGCTTTTTAAACCATTTGGACAATACATACTGGAGTATTTGAAGTTCTTAATGTATGCAGTCAGAGTTTTTATAAATAGGGCTTTCACGTTAGTTTTTCCTTCAATTCACCTCTTCTTTATAAAGGACTTTTTCTGCTATGGGAACAATTCTTATTATTTCTACTGATAAGGATTTAGATTAGTTATAAAAATATTTTAGCCCTGACTGGTGTAGCTCAGTGGATTGAGCGTGGGCCTGCGAACCACACGATCGAGGTTCGATTCCCAGTCAGGGCACATGCCTGGGTTGCAGGCCAGTTCCCAGCAGGGGACTCACAAGAGGCAACCATACATTGACATTTCTCTCCCTCTCTCCTTCCCTTCCCTTCTAAAGATAAATAAATAAACAAACTCTTTAAAAAATATATTTTAAAGAGACGAGAACCCTGATTTGGGTCTCAGGTTACCGAGAGTTACCATTCTCTCTCCTACCAACTATAAGAAATTTATTTCAAGCTACTCAAAATAATAATCTAGTCTAAGACTTTGTGTAACACACCATAACCACCTCTTTCTGCTACCCTTCATCCTCCCCACACTGTCTCGTGCACAGTAACTCCTATGCTTCACTCGCCCACATGAAGAAGCCCCAGATGCAGACCACCCATCTCCTCTGACCAAGACTAGCCCCGTGTGCATGCCACCTGTGATGCCACACAAGGCCCATGTTTAATGCTCTGCTGTCGCCATCTTGAAATTCTTAACAATTTTAAAATAAGGCTCCTGCATTTTTTTGCACTGTCCCCTACCAATGATGTAGCTGGTTTTGCCTGTGGTTCTGTTCTTCATGGACGCATACTCATCAAGAGACCCAGTGGAGTGTGGGAAGGTACTCAGAAGTGAACCAGATAAACCCAACACATAGGGACTCAGAACTAAATTGGAGAACCTTAAACACACACACACACAAGTATACACATTCAAACATTTAGAAGACATTGAAATGAAACTGGAACTAAACAACAAATTGGAAGATATTATAACAGTAACTGTTCGGCTAATGAAAGGAAGCAGGTGGGAACATATATTTTAAAGTGCCTACCATGTGCTGGGTTCTATGCCTAAGTGCTTTACACACAATTTCATCAAATGATGAAATAGAGGGCTAATTAGCCTCACTGTGTACAGGGCCCATGTTCTTGTATGAAGAATTAAATAAGCCATTTAAGGATAAAGAAAAAGAGACTTAACTGCCTTTCCCTTGAGTAGAGAATGTCCAGAGGGAGCATCTCTTAAGACTAAATTTTCCACTTGGTTCTTTAGGTTCCAAATTTCAGCAGGAGGAGGTGAAGGGAAAGAGAAAGCTCAGGAGAGGGAGATGGGACATAAAGACAACGGGAAGAAGTAGAAGCTAAAATACAGGGACCACAACAAAGAAACCAGGAAGCTGGTGTCCCTATTCCTTGGTGTTCAATGACTTTTTTCGCTTCTTCCCGAACCTCTCAGCTACTCTTGTAATCAAACGCAGAAGCTGAGTTGTACAGGGACTCCTCTGGGGTTCAGCTCCTCAAAAGTGATCCCCTAGAGTTCTTTGTTGAAGTTCTAGTTTCCTGGACTCGGCCACTATCATTTCTTGTCTAGACCATGACATTGGCCCCCCACATGCACGCCTTGAACCGTTCTGGCCCCAGTGGTCCATTCACCACATGGAAGCCAAATGACCTTCGGGTAATCCTCTTTCTTCCCCCTTGGATATCGTTAATTAATTTGGTCATGATGTCAGCAATTCCCAACCACCCGCACCGCACCTGAGCACAATCGAATGCATTATGTCACTTCCTGCCTCAACTCCTGCAGTGCCCTTAGAATAAACTCAAACTCCTTAATGTGACCTGCTAGGCTCTGCACACCCTGGCCCTACCCATCTCCCTGACACTGTTTCATATCACTCAGCCTCACCTTTCCTTCTTTCCATTTCTGGAACCCAGCAAGCTCATTTCTGCCTCTGGGCCTCTACACTTCTGTTTTCTCTGTTCCTGGCTCTTGCTGTACCTGCTAGCTCCCTCTAACCTATCACCAAAGTCTCACTTTAAATGTCTCCTCAGAAGGTTTCTCTCTAACCTTATCTCAAAGAGACCCCCATCCCTCCTTCTGCTCCCTTGTCCCTAGTCACTGTCTATCACAGCACTCCATTCTTAGTAAGGCACTCACCACCAGCTGAAATACATTACACGTTTGCCTGTCACAGGCCACTGGAAGGCAGGTTTCACGTGAACAGGATCTGTTTTGTTTATTGCTAATTTCCAGCATCTAGAATAGCATCTTGCACACAGTGAGCACTCAAGCAAATAATTTGCAAAGAAAAAGATGCCGACTTTAAATTTTTAAAGGAGAAACACAAAGATTACTCCTCATAGCCAAGAATAACTGAAGGGCAGATCTTCCAGTCTGGTATCACACTTGCCATCTTCTATACCGTGTAACAGAAATGACGTACAATCTCAAGCCAA
Source organism: Sturnira hondurensis (assembly GCF_014824575.4). NCBI lineage: Eukaryota > Metazoa > Chordata > Mammalia > Chiroptera > Phyllostomidae > Sturnira > Sturnira hondurensis. The sequence goes on along the minus strand of NW_028093985.1, from coordinate 4,452,976 downwards.
TAAGACTGTGCCAGAGACACCCACTTATTCTGGTCTTTACCAAAGAAATATTCTACTACTGAGGTCCAAAAAAACAAAAATTAAATTTTAAAAAAGCACTGGCCCATGAATTTTGGGTTTAAAGGAAATTAGATATACTCCTTTTCTTAGTCCTGGTCCTATTTGGCTTTCCCTGAAATTTGTCGGATTAGGAACTATGACTATCTTTGGTGCCAGCAAATACATGAGCTATCTTAACCTCAGCATATGATAAAGTAAAAGGAAATGAGGATGACTCAGAGGGAAGAAGCTACCAATGCAAGTAAATCTGGTCAAGCTCAGCATTCATTTTAAGGTCCATACAGAAATTCATGGGAAAACAAGTTGATGAAGAATCTCAGCTAATATTTGTTGCAAAATGTATTGAGTTAAATGTAATGCAAAAAAAAACCCCCAACCTCTTCAAAACTTTACTGTATTTTGCCATATAAAAATCCAATTTCATATTTTATGCTACACTTAGCATTTCTTTATAGTGCAGTCAATGAGTTACTTCCTTCATGTCAAAAGAAAATTCCAATACTCAGAAAAACAGCTGTGTAGATGACTCACACTAGGTTCTGCTAGGAGAGAATTTTTTTAAAAAGAGGCAAGTACAAGAGAGTTCAATTGTAATTATATGCCACACATTTACCAATTGGAAACATTTCTTGCATCACAAGGAAAGTATTCAGTTGGCACAGGAACACCTGAGCATGCAGCTTGCAGCATAATGGGAATAGAAGAGGGGTTCGGTTAAAGCAGCAAGACACACACAGGTGAGACTTCACTGTCAAACCAGAGGCCATACTAATTCCAGTTCGCTAATGTCCACGTTTACCCTGCATGATTACTTTTGCTTTGATGAAGCTGTGGCTTTAGTAAATGACTTGAAAGCAAGTATGCAACTCACCTTTAACTGCAGGCCATTTAAGTGTCCCAAGGTGACATCAGATATTTTGATCGCCACAGGATAAATTATGGAGAAGCTGCAGTTGCGATGCTGATGTGGAACTACCAGGGTGAACCTTCCATTCGGGGTCTGGGAAATGACATTGCAGGCTTTGCAGAAAGACAAAATCACGTTTTCACTACTTGGTATTCTGGTTTTTATAGACATTTACCCTGTCCTTATTCTAGGCTTCTGTTCATGGTCCTTGTGGCTTGGAAGAGAGTACATTTCACAAAGGCAATTTGGAGGTGAGAAGGGGCTGGGGAATGAAAATCGCCAGTGATACATGGACACTGTCAGGAGGCTGGAGGCTGCAGGGACTTCTAATCTTAATCTCAGGGGGTTATTTGTTCATAATAATCACAAGGCATAAATTCATAGCCAACCAAACAATAGTGACTGCTAGAAACATTAGGAACACTTCAGATAATTAGGGCCCAAGTTCAAGTTGGGAGTCTAGAATAATCAAGGCTTTAAAAATGGGCCAGACCTCAAAGCCTGTCTGTCTGAAGCCCTCATTCATAGAATTTGTAGTCATATGTAATTGTTTAAATGATAAAATGAATAAACAGTAAAACACTCACAAAATAAGCTAAGAAAAAAAGTAGAAAGAAAGCAGGCTTACACTTGAATAAATATTTGCTGGGAGTTTAGGGGTAAGTTGACCAAAAGATAAATTTTAATGTTTAATTTACTCTCAAGAATTTCTGAAATTTTTTGTTTTGTATATCAAGTCTAGACTTACAAATGTATTCTTCTAGCTATGAAACTAAAAACACGATAGTTTGTTCCTTCTTTTTAACAAAGTTTCTGATTGATGAGACTAGGTTAGAACTACCCTCTTGCCTTCTTCCACACTTTTAATTCCACTCAATTTCAGAAAGAACTGAAATTCCTTGATGATTCTAGAAGGTTTTTGACTTATAACCAAACAAAATAGAAGAAATACATCTCATTTTTTTCCCTCTAGGATTATTCTGCTCCAGTCCTCAGAAACAGCCTCTTTTGGAGACTTCTTTCAAAAAATTAAAAAACAAAACACACACAAAAAATCTAAAGCTTAGTCAGTACATTATTCTTTGGCAGATTAGGCCCACTTTTGGACCACATGAAGTTTTAATATTATCGTATGCTACCAAAAATAAGTATAGGTTTTCTTTCCCTGAAACTAATTGTGTTTTTTTTTCTTTTAATGGGGGAAAATAGGCAGACAGATGAACTCATTTTGATTAAGATAATGTATTTTAGAGCTGGGCTTTCAGGTTTTTAGCATCTATGTGCATATTCATCAACAGTGAACTGTATTTTAGTTCATTGGGTTGGGGGGGCTCTGAATCAAGGCAGCTTGGAGGACCTGGTCCAACCTCCTGCCCAGGCATGAAAGCTGTCTAGCATACCGCAAATATGCAGCCTTTCAGCCTTTGCCCAAATATCTAAAATTACAACTTTGGCCCTGGCTGGTGTAGCTCAGTGGATTGAGCGCGGGCCTGCGAATCACATGTTCGCGGTTCGATTCCCAGTCAAGGCACATGCCTGGGTTGCAGGCCAGTTCCCAGCAGGGGACTCACAAGAGGCAACCATACATTGATATTTCTCTCCTTCTCTCCTTCCCTTCCTCTTTAAAGATAAATAAATAAATAAATATTTTTTAAAAAAATTGCAACTTTGTATCTGATCCCTCAGATTTATCCCAGATGAGTGGAATGATTTGGAGGGATTAAAGTTTTTCACTGAATGTATTGTACCTCAAAAGATCAGAATAAGACATTGAAGGAAAAAATTGAATTCCATTCCCCATAAAGCAGTATCCTACCTAGACTGGGAAATAAAGTGAAAACTGTGATTTGATAATAATAAACAGAAAATATTCTTTTGATCATTTCTAATTACAAAAGAATTTCCATTCAAATCATTCCTCACTTCCAATTTCTTAAGTCTGTGCAATAAAACTGCCTTTGAAAAGCAGATTTGACCTCCCTCCTCATCATGTCTTCCACCTGAGAAGACAGAGAGCCCACTTACGAAAGAGGTTGGGGTCAGTCCTGATGGTCAGTGTGAACCCATTTCCTGGTTCTTGGACCCGGAAGAAGATCATGGCCACGTTCTGGGAGGATCTGATGCTCCTTCTGCTAAGACCACTCTCACAGAAGTCTACGTACCGCTCAGACGTGGGGAGAGGATGATCCTGGGAACTGGGGAACTTCTCTCCCTTGAGAATCCAACCGTCAAAGACCTTCCCACAAAACAGACATAGGTGAGCACCTCTAGCCACTCCTTGGGTCACAGGTGTGACTGATGGCCTGCACTCCTCTGTCCCTGAGGTTTCCACTTGTCTCTATCTTGACTGTGAGGGTTATTTGCAAGTAACATCATTAACTATTTACTGCTTTTTTCTTTATAAACCTAAAAGTTTCCAAAATAAGTAAACTTTATTACACTTCAGCCACCTTGGTAAATCAAACTACAGACAGTGTACATTTTTATCCTGGTCATATTTTCCACACATCCCAACTTCAGAAGAATTTCCCAGAAGTAAAATTTTGGTTTCAGTTCTTCTGTTTTTCTCATTGAAATATGAACAAAATAGCTTTTGTTCATATTTCAATGAGAAAAAAGCAAAAAATAAAACAAAAGAGAAAAAAAGCAAACAATAAAACAAAACAAAAAACCTGAAGCTGCAACTTTACCTACCTGCCAATACATGACTATTTTCCTCATTTTTTTAATCCTTATCAGATATCAAAATATCAAGAACTGCTTCAACACTCAGACAGCAATGGCTGGTATATTGCGTAGGACTTCCCTCCTTCACATGTTGAAGTTTGCAGTTGGACAAAAGGTCAGAGTCTACTGACTTTACTCTTAAAAATCACCACAGGTCTCCAGTTTGAGGAGTTTAACCTTGTCCACATCAGCAATGCCAGTTACAAATTACTTCAACAGACCAGCATTTGACAGGTTCAGAAATAATTCCGCTGTGGAGGTTTTAACCACCATCTTTTTTATTGGACTGTAAGATTCCATCAGCCACCCCCAGCGGACCTATTTGACTCGGGAAGAATGACTGCGATAGGGGGTGTTGTGAGGTTGGGGGCTGGTCCTCCTCTCCCACCTGCCTCCGCCTAGATTCCCTCTCAGCGTCCCTACCAGCAGCCTGCACCCCAAATTCGAGTCACCCAGACATTGGAGACAGCCCTTACGAACCTGGAACACCTCCACAGGGAGAGGGAGCAGCAGGAGCAAAGCGGCTTGGGTTTTAGACCTGCGGGCCGGTCCTCCACCAGCACCCGCCTGCTAGGTGGACCTGAGCGCTCGCGGGGTCAGTTTGTACATTTCCACCTGCCCCACTGCCCCAGATTGTAATACAGCGCTGAGCGACTCGAGTTCAAGTCTATAGCAGCGTAGACCCCAAGAGTGCACAGAGGGGATATCAAACCGGCCCTTGCCAGTTTGAGACGAGGTCGTAGGGTTGAGGGGAGGTTCCCGTCTCATGGGGTTCCGGAGTGTGCCTCTCTCACTCTGGCACCAGCAAAGTGTCTCATTAAGAGAATCCCCGGCTTCCCAGGCTTGGCTGTGGGCTCTGGGAGCAGCACCCGTGCCGTTCTTCCTCCCGTGCCCCTGCCCCGGAGTGGCCGGAGCTGCCCTGATAGGACGCCTCACCTTGAGGAAGTCCCCTCCCTGACAGTCGATGGAGACCTGGTCGTAGTGGATGGTGATGAACTCCTCGGGCTCGCTTATGAAGAAGGCAGCGCAGTGCAGTTGCGGCTGGTCGGCAGTGAAGGTGAACTGGCCCTGGAGACTCAGCATGTCCAGGCACCCTGAGCGAGGGTGGTAGCAGTGGGGCCAGACATCTGGGGCTGCAGCCACCGCGCAGTGCCGGGTCCCCCTCACCCCCAGCGGTCCCTCCCAACGCCCCTTCTTCCAGGTTTGCAGCGCCCCAGCGCCCAACTCCCAGCTGGACTCCCAGCCTTAGCTGCAAGCGCCTCCCGCGCCCCAGGACGCATCACCCCATCTCACCCCTTCGCTCCTGGTGAGAACCCCTTCGCAATGGAAATAAGGCCCCAGCGGTCCTCGCCAGCCCCTTCACAGCGAGGGTCTGGAGCTCCTTCCCTCCGCGCAGAGCCCAAACCTCCCCACACCCCCATCCCCGCTGCGCTCGAACCCAGGTGGGCAGCTCCGGACTCACGCAGAGCTCGGCGGTACAGCTGTTCCCCCGCCAGCTCCCGCTTCAGGTCGGCGCTGAAGAGCAGGAAAGGGTCGTGGTCGCCGGTTTCCCGAAGCTGACAAGGAAAGTGGGTCAGTTGGGTAAAGTTCAAGGGATGGGGAGAAGGGGACCAGGAGCAGGGCACCCTCTCTGCCTGACGGCAAAGAGAATAAAGTGATGGGATCCTTTCCATCAGACTAGGGTATCCTTAGTGGGCAAAGGAAAGGGGGAAGCAGGAAGGAAGACCAGGCTGTGGAAAACCAGGGGGAAAACCAGTACAAAAGATGGGGAAGAAAGCACTAACCCCAACAAAGGCAAGAGCCTAGGCAGCCTGCTGGCCCCTCAAAGCAGAACACTCGGACAGGAGGTGTGATAGGTCAGTCCTGGGATCACTCACCTCTAGGTATCGGCTCTCCCCTCTCAGAGCCACCAGGAATATCAGGATGAAGTGACATTGAAGTTTGAAGGAAGGAGACATGCTGGCCTTGCCTCTGCAGCTGTGCTCTGTTCGAAGGTCTGGAGCTTTGCTTCCACACCTTGTCCAGGCTGAGAGCTGGAGGCTGGTAGGGTCCCTTGACGGGTCTCTTTTATAGAGAGCAGTGAGGAGGGAAGGCTCTCTGCTCCTTAACTGATGGGAGCTCAGTAACCATGGGTTACCCTGTCTCAGTGACACAGTGTGTGGTGATGACGAAGGTCCAGCACGCATCCCAAATTTTCAGAGTGGTCTAGCATTATTCACCAAAAATGGTTTCAGGTCTATTACAACTTTCTAAATCAGAATGTGGGAGGGACAATTAGGCAGGGACGGAGAATAAAGGAGGGCATTTACTTGGCCTCACAGATGCTGAATTATCCTCTCCTGTGGGTATTCAGGGGATTTTTGGTTTTGCAAAGCAGAGTGACAGTGTTACACTGAAGCATAAAATACCCAGTACATACAACCTTCTCATGCAGCTTTGTCACATAACCTTGGATGGACTCATGCTGAAAATTGTCAGAAAGCATAGTATTTACGCAACTGCTCATGCCTCTCAGAAAGGAACTTGAGGCATTTTTAGCTCCAAAGAAAAGCTGAACAGAAGCTGAAATCTGATTTTGCAGAATATTGCAATAATGTAATTCAGTCTTCCTTTCTGTCCCTTAGTCTTTGCTTTATCTTGGTCCACTTTCTTGTAAGCATGTCCTTAATAGAAACCTACACCTGGCGTCTGTGGACACCTGCATTTCAGCTGAGCTCTGTCACTTAGCTTGAAAGTACACACATCAGACACACTCCTGGGCCAGCTAAGTGCAACCATGACCACAGCATCCATCTAAACCACTGATTGATGAAATCATTCCACTTCACACCTTCAGATACCTGGGTTAATACCCGTGTAGGATGAACTGCCCCAGCGCTTATTTAAAACTGCTCATCAGCCAATTTATAAAGCTAGACAAATGACTTGGAAGTCCAGAAATAAGTAAAGAATAAGCTTATCTTTGCTAATTAGAGATAAAGAGAATTGCTTCTCCTTTATGTTCACAATAGTAGGAAATGTGGGGACACACCATATCTGCTTTCCCACCCTTTTCCAATCTATGTGCTTAGCAAAGCAACTACAAATCTCAAATACTTCATTTTGTTTACCACTGCCTGACAAAAAACATGGCTTTCATTGTTATGAAAATTGTTACAAATAATGAGATGATGATAAGTTCTAAATCAAGGAAATGGTTCTATTTTTAGTTTATAAATACTCAGAATTAAGCAATAATTTACCCAGAGGTGTCAGAACTTAATATTTTCATATTTAAAAGAATTCTGAGCTCTGAAAGAGCTGCCCCTTAGTTATTTAAATAAGAGGGCTTCCTGCCATACTCTGACTTTGTAATCAGTCCTTAGACCAGAGAGCATGAGAGGGACATTTCCCCAGAGGTCATGAACACTGGCCACCATGACTTTTTCCCCATCCCGGGATTGTATAGATGTCTGCATTTTAGAGAGGATATAAAGAAAGCAAAGAGGGTATAAAGAAAGCTGAGAGAAATCAAAGAGAAAAATAAATGGCTTAATCCCAATTTTCTTGGCCTCAAACATGCCAGGCCAGCTTTAGGTACGTTTCTCACCAGTTTGTGTCTGGAGGGAGCCTCAGGCACAGGCATCCCATGTGCCACAGCCCAGTCTCCTTTCCCTTCAGCCTAGCCATGGCCTTGAACTGCTCCCAGGATGCCATCAAACGTTCAGCTTGGAGACCCCTGTTTATCCCACTTTGGGGGTCTAGCTTTATTAGCATCACCACTGAGATACTTCTTTCTCCAACCTCCCTCTACGCAAACACACACACACACACACAGACACACACACATGTAAACTCACAGAAAACAATAATGTCCCTAATGTGCATTCATAATGCTCACTCCTCAGGAACCACACACAGGAAGAGCTGAGAATGAAGCAGGACAAACATAACCACAGATGGATAACATCCTATGTTACACAACAGCCCATGATTTATAGCAAATAGATGTACTTTATTCACACCAAATCCTATGTGGGGAAATTAATGTGTACTTTTCTACTTGCTTGGCAAATATCTACTAAGCCTGTGGAAATGGCATTCTGGTTTTATGTTTTGTTTTTAAGGGTAACTAAAGGATGGAAACTAGAATATATGGGGAATCTAAGAAGATCAAGTTAGAAGACAAAGAGAAGCCAGGCAGCCATTCTCTATGAGCAAAGGTGTTAAAAATGGGTGAGAGCAATGGAAGAGCAATTTGGATTAGACAGAAGATGACAGTTTCTAAATAATAAGTAGGTCTCTGTCTGAGGACCAGACATAAATTGATTTAGTCATTCAAACAACTAGGTTAATATTTGAAAGCTATTTGTTCGGTCAAATTGACTGGTTATTGTGCAATACATTGTTCGGAAACGCAGAGTCCCTAATCTGCTCTTGGAATGTTCACTTCCATTCTCTGCACACAGATTAGTTTCTCTTTGTATTTTCAAGACAACCTTTCCGATGCTGATTTAATACAGTCCCTGATCACTGATTTTTTTCTTTAGGTCTTAAACTATTGTTAGGCAGGGTTAAGACATTCTTTTTGTTAGGTAAGATGAAGACACTTTTTTCTTTCACAAAGCCCCAGTGCGAATTGTCACCTGTGTTAAACCTGAAGGTGGAGGTGGCCACACAGTATAGATCCACATTCAATCCATGAACGTGGGGTGGGGCAGGTTGTTAAACTGTGCTGAGACTGAAGAGGCACAGACAGGGACTGAGCAGTCCTCCACAGGATCTATGATGTGACTGTGACAGCCAAGTGTACACTTATGGACTGATGTGTCAGAAGCACCAGTGAGAACTACATAATCCCAAATCTCTTTCCATTTAGGGTTGGTGTCAAGGCCCCTTCAAATGTTTCCTGTCTGTAATAGTAAACCTTTTCTTTCATTAACAATTTCAACAGAGAACACCACCAATCCTGGCTTTAGAAAACATTCCTTCTCCCTTTTCTGACTGAAATGTTAAAATGTTGGGAAATGGGACACATGCCTAAGTTTTCTAAGAAATAAATCAAGATAACTGAATAAAACTCATCGTAGTCAGCTCACAACAATAACAACTAACTTTCAGTTGCTTTTAAGATGACTTGCTTGTTGAATGAATTTAGCTACTTTTTAATGCAACCCTTTTTAACATAATTTATTTTTCACATGAGTTTGAGTTGAAGGAGGAAGAAAGTAAACAAATATACTTGGGGAACCAATATGAGTTAGCCTTTGAATTAAACCCTCAGATGTCATTGATTTTCAACCCAAATCCATCATATGCTTTTGCTATGGTTAAGACCACCAGCAGTACTAGACATTAGGGTTTGGGGGGATTGCAAGTGACTGATAGCAAATTTAAATGTAAGCAAAAAGGGGAAACACCATCAGGACACAGGGACGTCTTCAGGAATACACCTGGGGGGAAACAGGAAGCAGGGGCTCCAGTCCCACTTCCCAGTCCCTCTGCATCAAGCCCCCTTTTCCACTCACGCTTAGTCTCTGTGGCTGTGAATCAGCCACTGACAATTCCTGAGCTTTCCATGTTTCCACTTGACAAATAAAAATACCCTGAACCACTATTCTCAGAATCCCCAGTCCATGCAACTTCATGGGAAAAGGCTCCTAGGCCAGAGCACAGGGTCTTGTCCTAACATGGCTGTTTCCATGACTGCCATGTGGGTGGAGAAGAGAGAAGCGATTTCCAGAAAAAGGGATGCTCGAGTCACAAAATAATGGATATCTTCAAGAGAGCAAAAAATAACCATAAACAAAAGCCCTGGTTTAGTGACCTCTTCGATTATAAGTTTTCTCATCTCTAAAATTATTTTATCACTGGGAATTAGTGCAGGAATTAAATACTACATACCGTATTTTGGGGCTAGAAGCCCCCCCCCCAAATTTGGGAGGAAAATGCAGCGACGACCTTGATCCTGCCTCCTGTGACCCTGCTCTACCACCCGCCCCGACAGTGAGCCAGGTAAGCTACATTTGGACTATAAGACATACTCCCCTTCTCCTCCCAAATTTGGGGGGAGAAGGGAAGTATGTCTTATAGTCCAAAAAGTACAGTGTGCCCTATGTAGAGAATAGCCTTAAATGTAGCTATTATTAAATTATACCAATTATAGTATGTTTTTATTACTGGGGCTTTCCTTTTAATGGTAATTTGATAAGAGGGCATGCATAGCATGTGCTTTTTATATTATTATTAAAATAAAATGAATGCCTATTAGAACATTAACAGACTTTAAAAGCCATAGAAAAAGAGAAAACTAAGTTAAAATATAATTGCAGAACTGCATTTCCAAAAGACTAGCTAGGAATGGTCCCCATTAAACATTATGTGCCTTAATGGACAGTGGCTTAGCTGCACCAGAGAGGAAAGCTGAAATGTAGAGAGAGCAGAATTGAGAACATTGGGAAAAGGGGAAAGTCAAAGTTATAAAGCAGAAACAGAAGATAATTAGGAACTGCCCAAAGAGAATAGTATTTTGCCTCTATATCAAGGATTGTTGCATGACATCATCTGTTAAGGCCCTGGGGACACTGGGAATAAGAAAGCAATGATTTGACAAAAAGGCTTCCAAACAAACAGTGATAATAGAAGGAAAGAATAGAAATGAAAAGATCTGCCCAGATTATCACAATGAGTCAGAAACAAAGTCTAGACTAAAAAAATTCTGCTATGTCCAGCCAGGTAATCAATCCTTCTTCAAAGAAATCCGCCCTGGAAATTAATTTAAAAAAATTGTATTTTAGGATTTAAAAGCTAATCAGCTAGGAGCAGAAGGGGAGGTAGGTAGTGTTGGACAGAGCAAGGTGCATCACAACTGCAGAGACCGAGTGTCGTTCATGTTTGTGCAATAGCTTTCTCGACTTTGGAGTGACATTGTTATCTCAAGTCCCTTCTGGCTTCCTCTAAAATATGCCATGACTAACATCTAGCCAGTAGATCATAATGAAATGCCATTTAATAATCCCTCACTGCTTGCCTCAAGGGGAAAAGGACAGCCGGGCCCAGAACCGTTGGTGTGTTTGTCATTAGGCAGCGGTGACGTGCATCGGCACGTAACGTCAGCCTCTCCTCTGACGGAAGAGAAATGAAGTGTAAAGAGTCTCATTTCTTAGTGCCTTAGAATAGATCTCGAAGAGAAAGGCCTGCCAGTTACGTGGAGTGACACGAGAAGCTCTAAATAAGGAAAGCAGCAGGAGAAACTGCAAGCTAGGCAGTGGGTAGCTATCTATGGTGCCTTCTTAGCTGGCTTTTGTGGGACCCCTGCGAGAGGCCAGCCTGCTTCCCCTCTGCCAATTTCTTTCCTTGCTTCTTTTTTCCCCTCCCTTCCTCCCTTGCTTCCTTCCTTCCACAAACTCTAAGCAACAGATTTAGCTGCCCTATACTCACAGTATTTTATATACATATGCCCAAATCAGAGATCAATAAACACTGCTCCCTTTTAAATGATTTTTCCATTTTGAATTATTACTACTGTGTAAACAGAACAAGATTCCTTTACAGCATTTAAAAAGAGAAAGGCCATCTAATGTTGAAGAAATTAGTTTTGGGCCAATATAATAATTATAGTATAGGTCCCATTCGTGTTTTAAAATCTTGTGGTTCAAAAGTCAAACTGAACACTAAGCAACTTTATGGTTAAAAAGTAAGCATCCAGAGCCAATTGAAAGAGCTTTTGGTGGCTAAAGCCAGAACAATTTGAATAACAAGATAAAGTATTATTAAATTATACCCAGTGTAGAAAATAAATTTCCATATTCATACATACAAATGACTGAAATACATTAATAAATGGGGAGAAGAGACAAATCTCCCACGCAGAAGAACCCCAAATAGGCTGCTATCAAGGAGGGGGTGCATAGTGACTTCGCACCCCTTAAATATGGCCTGTGCATAGTGACTTCCTTCTCAAGAGCAAAGTGTGGGAAGGGAGTGGAGGCAGAGTAACTTTACAGCAGAGAAACCTGATACATGTTACCTCAGCCAATGCGAGGCCAACGTCAACAGTCATAATCACTTTGCTAGTAGGTACCCTTAATATGATGTGATGAAAATGGCACTTTGCCTCTGTGATCGTTGTTTTAAAAACCCATAACCCAGTCTAATCATGAGTAAAACATCAAATTCCAGTAAAAGGCCACCCCATGGTATACTTGAGCAGCGCTCCTCAAAACTGCCAAGGTCATCACAAGGAGAGTCTGAGAAACTGTCCCAGCAAGGAAGAGCCAAAGGAGAAATGACAACTAAACATTGTGTGTATATTGGATGGGATCCTGGAACAGAGAAAGAACATTAGGCAAAAACTAAGGAAATCTCAATAGACTACAGACTTTATAATAATAATGTATCAATATTGATTCATTAATTGAACCAAAGGTACCGTACTGCTGTAAGATGTTAATAATGAGAGAAACTATGTGGGATATATGGGAACTGCATACTATCTGTTCAGTTTTCCTTTTCTTTTTTTAGGGTAATATAGAATTTGATTTTTTTTATTGTTCAGTTACAGCTGCCCTGCCTTTTTCCCATTGCTCTCCCCTGTCCGTCCCCCCCACCACTCCCACACTCATTGTCCATACATGAGTGCCCCCCATTGTCCATACATGAGTTCTCTATTCCTGTTCCTCAACTTGACCCTTCCCCTTCTTTCCTGTTACCCCCCTCCCTGCTCCCTTCTGGTCAGTGTCAGTTTGTTCTTTATTTCCATGTCTTTGGTTCTGTTTTGCTTATTTTTTGTTAGGTTCCGCTTATAGGTGAGATCACATGGTATTTGTCTTTCACTGCCTGGCTTACTTCACTTAGCATAATGCTCTCCGGTTCAATCCATGCTGTTGTGAAGGGTAGGAGCTCCTTCTTTCTTTCTACTGCATAGTACTCCATTGTGTAAATGGACCACAGCTTTTTCATCCACTCATTTACTCATGGACACTTAGGCTGTTTCTAGCACTTGGCTATTGTAAATTGTGCTGCTAGGAACATTGGGGTACATAGGTTTTTTTGAGTAGGCAAATCAGGATTTGTAGGGTATAATCCCAGCATTGGGACCACTGGATCAAAAGGCAGTTCCATCTTTAATTGAAGTGTTCTTTTTAAGAGTCTATTAATAAAATACAGTCTCTTAAAAAATAGGCCCTGCCTGGTGTAACTCAGTGGACTGAGTGTGGGCCAAAAGGTGACTGGTTCAATTCCCAGTCAGGGCACATGCCTGGGTTGCGGGCCAGGTTTTCAGTAAGGGGTGCATGAGAAGCAACCACACACTGATGTTTCTCTCCTTCTCTTTCTCCCTTCCTTCCCTTCTCTCTAAGAATAAAATGAAGTCTTAAAAAAAAAAAAAAAACAAGCATCCATATATGGGCTTTCCAACATCAGAGTGTATTTACCATTTGCCAGGCAAAACCCAAGAACTTTTATCTCTAGAATTTCTCAGGCACTTTCTTCTGTTCCTTAAAAAATTGCCTCTTAATCAGTGGATTGAGCGCGGGCCTGCTAACCAGAGGATCGCGGTTCGATTCCCAGTCAGGGCACATGCCTGGGTTGCAGGCCGGTTCCTTGCAGGCCAACTACCAGCAGGGGATGCACAAAAGGCAACCATACATTGATGTTTCTCTCCCTCTCTCCTTCCCCTCTAAATATAAATAAATAAATAAAATCTTTAAAACAATAAAAATAAATAAAAATGCTTCTCAAAAAAATTACCTCTTAATTCTATTCATACTTAGTTGTACCTTGTTTTTTCCTCAGCCTCCTTTGCTCCTCTCCCTCCCCGCTTCATCCGGCTGCAGAAAAACCCCTCACTTAAGTCACTCCTGATTTTCACATCTACTGATCACTTCCATTGTTTTTTGACTTCTCTGTATTACTTGACAATTTTCCCTTTTTTTATTTTTAGAGCTTGTTCTTTTGGTTTCAGGTGAACTTGATTTTTTAAGAGTCAGATATACTAAATTTGAAAACACAGAAAAGTGAGTTAAATCCCAGTGTTGTTACATCTTATTCACCCTTTATATTACACATATAAAGTTGTGAAACCAAATTAAACCAAAATCAGTTGATTTTGTTTATGCTTTAAACACTGGAAGGACCGAGTAAACAGACAAAAAAGCTAGAAAGTTGTTTTCTTTTCAAATCTCTTTTTTCTCTAAATCTAATATGTAGGGTTCTGAAGAAGGAAGTCATTTGTCTGGCGTATATAAAAATTTGCACTTAAAGTTATTGGCTATGTTTTAGGGAGGCAGGAGGGTATGGGAGACAAAGATGCATATCCCAAGATTTTCTTTACAAAAATGAAATTATAGAGCACCTACTAATTTATAATATGATTTATTTGTGCTGTATATTCCAAACATGACTTTATTATTAAATATACTTTCCCAACATCACTTAAATGGTTGCATGTCATTCTACTGGCATACATACCTTATTTAACCATCCTACTGAACATTCCTATGGCTTCCAATAATTTACTATTGCAAGCAAACCTATGTATAATATTACATTTCTTATTTTGATTCTATAGACTTAAAACTAACAGCTTTAATGGATTTTTAGCATGGACTCTCAAAAACAATATCTCTTTGGGTCTGGGATCAAGGATAATAAATCAACAGACCCCGGAGAAGGCAGTATTGTTATAGTACTGGAGAAGAAATCAAATACTTTACATAAAGTCACGAACACGCAAAATCAGAGGTCTCCCTCAATATTCACTCGTTGCTCCTTTTCAATTCAGAAGAGAGTTTGAAAGGAGTAGATGTGTGAGACCAGACTGAACAAAGAGGTTGCTTCATTTATGGTGGATTTTGTGTGGCTACATATGGCATCTCATGGCATACTCTTCCTGTCTATAGACCTCTGGGTATTCAGAGACCAAGAGGGGTCAAATTAATCTCAATGATGTGTCAAATTAGTAATCATATTAATTCCATATTGTCACCTGCTCTTTGGCAGTTTTAATAAGCCACATGTTAAATTGATTATGCAAATTATCTTAGGCAAATTAAAACATCTGTTCCACATATCACCATATCTCAAGGTGAAAGTCTTCCTGAAGGTGAGTTTTCGGTCCCGCTAAATATGATATGTCTTTTGACTACATTGTGCGTTGGTTTGTAAAGCATCTAAACTCGGCATCAGTATCTTTCTTTTCTTATTCCTCACACCAGGATGCTACATTTCCAGAGCACTGACGATAAAGCTAGTTGGTTTTTCACACATAGTACACATTGACATGATCATTAAAAATGGGAATAAAAAACATGGCATAACTAAAAAAGATTTACCTTTTCATTTCATAGAAGGATGTTACAAAACCACAAAGGTAAGGGTGGACACACTGGGAATCTTGCCAGAGGAGTCCAACAGGTTATGGAGGCTTTGAGAACTCCTGGAGGCTTGCTTACTCGTTTCTCCCTTTTAGTGAGACCACCTGCCCTTGAGTTCCTTCTAATGCCTTCATTTTTTCCTGCACCATCAGTTCTTGGTTGAATTTTCAATAAAGAAGGATGAAATACATGCTAGTAACTTTAGTATATATAAGAATAACCTTGGGAGCTTGTCAAAAATATATATAATCACATAGTAGGACTGGGGTGGAGGCCAGGAATGATTTTTAAGCATTCAAGGTGATCTTGTTGTAGTGGTCATGGTCTGTGGTGAAGGAAACAGTTGTGTCTAGGACAGTTAAGAGCATGGATATTTAGAGTGTTATGTCCCCAGGTTTGAATTCCTCCTCTGCCACTTACTCCTCCTGTGGCCCTGGGCAAGTTATTTCATGTAACTCTCGGTTTCCTATCTATAAAATAGGAATGCTAGGCCACACATCGTACACCTTAAACTTACACAGTGTGGATTTGGTGGGGGTTTTGGCCAAGATGGAGTCATAGGCAGAAATGCTTTGCTTCCTCACACAACCAAAAGAAGGATAGCAACCAATTTGAAAATAAAGAACAAGCAGGATTTTCAGAAAATTATTTGCATGGAAGTCCAACATCAAAGGAGTTAAAGAACACTCACCCAGACTGGTCGGAGGGACAAAGATGGGCAGCCTGGGCAGAGAGGACATGTGGCAACACAAGGCAGCTGACCAGGTGGTCCCACATTCACATGCAGATAAGCCTGAAAGAACACTTAGGGGACAAGATAAACTGTGCAGCCCGGGGTTTCAGCATGGAACACTAAAGACTCAGAACCCCTGGCTGGAAGCACTGTGGGATTGCTGGGGCCTTTTTAAGTGAAACTGCTTGTCTCACATGAGAGTCTGAGAGCTGGTCAGAGAGGCCCATGGGGTCCTAAAACACACACAGACCCACCCACCTGCGAATCAGCAAGTGAAAGGGCACAGCCCACTTGTGGAAGGAGGAAAGTGACAGAAAGTGGGATGAGAGCTGAGCAAGCGGCATTGTTCCCTCTCTGACACCTCTCCCATTGACAGCACAACAACACAGCAAAGAGGGTTGCCCCACCCTGGTGATACCTAAGGCTCTGCCCCTTACCATGTAAAAGATGTGCTGAGACACAGAAATATGGCTCAAATGAAAGAATAGATCAAAACTCTACAAAAAGAACTAAGCAACAAGGAGATAGACAACCTATCTGATGCAGAGTTCAAAACACTGGTAATCAGGATGCTCACACAAATGACTGAGCTTGTTCTCAAAATGAAGGAAGAAATAAAGGTTACACAAAGTGAAATAAAGAAAAATATACAGGGAACCAACAGTGAAGGAAAGGAAACTGGGACTCAAATCAATGATTTGGAACAGAAAGAAGAAATAAACATCTAACTGGATAGAATGAAGAAACAAGAACTCAAAAAAAAAAAATGAGGAGAGGCTTAGGAACCTCCGGGACAATTTTAAACATTCAACATCTGAATCATAGGGGTGCCAGAAAGAGAAGAGGAAGAACAAGAAATTGAAAACATATTGGACAAATAATAAAGAAAAACTTCCCCAATTGAGTGAAGGAAATAGACTTCTAGGAAGTCCAGGAAGACCAGAGAGTCCCAAAGAAATTAGATATAAGGGAGATCACACCAAGACACATCATAATTAAGTTACCCAGGATTAAAGATAAGGAGAGAATCCTAAAAGCAGCAAAAAAAAAAAAAAAAAAGGAGAAAGTTACTTACAAAGGAGTGCCCTAAGATGGTCAGATGATTACTCAAAAGAAACCTTACAGGCAAGAAGGGGCTGGAAAGAAGTATTCAAAGTCATGAAAAGCAAGGACCTCCATCCAAGATTGCTCTATCCAGCAAAGCTTTCATTTAGAATGGAAGGGCAGGTAAAGTGTTGCCCAGATAAGGTCAAGTTAAAGAAGTTTATCATCACCAAGCCATTGTTATATAATATGATAAAGTGACTTATCTAAGAAAAAGAAGCTGATCAAAACTATGAACAGTAAAATGACAACAAATTCACAACTATCAACTGAACCTAAAAAAACAAAAACAAAACAAGCTAAGCAAACAACTAGAACGGGAACAGAACCACAGAAATGGAGATCACATGGAGGGTTATTAGAGGGGTGGGGGAGGGGGAGAATGGGGGGAACTGACACAAGGAATAAGAAACATAATAGGTAAATACAAAATAGACAGAAGGAGGGTGAGAATAGTATAGGAAATATAGAAGCCAAAGAACTTATATGTACGACCCATGGACATGAACTAAGGGTGGGAGGAAATGTTGGAGGGAGGAGGTGCAGGGCAGAGAGAAATAAAGGGGAGGAAAAAATGGGACAACTGTAATAGCATAATCAACAAAATATACTTAAAATAAAAATAAAAAGACTTACACAGTTACATAGCAATAATAGTGCAACAAAAATAATTTTAAAATAAAATGGGGATACAACATGGATAAGCCCTTAAACACTATGCTACATGAAATAAACCAGACACAAAAGACATGTATTATATGATTCCACTAATATAAGTTTCCTAGAATAGGCAAGTCATACTGACAGAAAGTAGAATGAAGGTTAACCAGGGCCTGGTAGTAGGTAGGGTGTTTTTGTTTAATGGGTAAACTGTTCCTGTTTGGGAAGATGAGAAAGTTCTGGAAATGGGCAGTGGCAGATGGTCGCACAACAAAGTGAATGCATGTGATGCTACTGGACTGTACACTCAAAAATGGTTTAAAATGGTAAATTTCATGTGTATTTTACCAGAATAAAAATGTATGGCCATAAAGGGATGAGAATAAATTGACTAGTTATACTGTTTCAAAATGGGGATAAAAATTCCTGCTCCCTAAGGTTGTTGTGAATTTTTGAGTGAGTTAATACAAGAACAGAGTTTACTTAATCCAGGGCCTGGCATGTAGCCAAGGTTCAGTAGATGGAAACAGCTCCTGAGTGACAGGGGACAGCTCCTCTCTGTAGGTGGCAATGTGTCACAGGCTGTGCAGAGAGGGTGAGTCATAAGCTAAGGCCCCCACACTCGCCCAGACTTGATCAGACCGGCAGCTTCTCAGATCCCTGAGGTGCGTTCAAACAGTCCAGGGAGTGACCCTCCAGTCCTACAACTACTTCTAGAAGCAGCTGTCTGACTCCTCATAGGAGTCTCCCTGCCCCACCACTAGGGCAACATTCTCCCCTGCGTGATGCCCCCTGGGGGAGCATCAGAGACTGGAGAGGGGAAGTCCCCTCCTGCCTGGCTTCTGAGTCACCCCACCGACCACACAGGTCTGGACTCGCTGCTCTGATCTCTCCCCACCCTACGCCCTCTCTTCTCCCCTGTCCTTTGAATTGTCTCCATTCTACACAAAACTTAGCAAACTGTTGACTCTTGACAAAATACAGCTTTCAACATTCTTTTAAAGAAACCTCCTACAGTTGCAAATAACAAAACGTAAGGTTATCAAACAAAATTAAATTACCAAAGCACTTCTTTGTTTTCCCTTGGATTTATTTTAACATTGATGAAGGGAATATAATTTTGACTTCTAATTAGTTTTAGCTCCCACTGGTACTAAGCCGCTCTAAGTTTTAAATGTTACAAAGACTCATTAAAGGTTTTTTTCTCCTGTTATTTTTTTTAACTCTTCTCAAACCCCATGAGCGAAATTTATCTTTAAAATGTTGGTGAATAAATAAATGGTTCTCCTTTGAAATGGTAATAATGAAGTCATTCATCTGTGGG
This sequence comes from Sturnira hondurensis, assembly GCF_014824575.4. Lineage (NCBI taxonomy): Eukaryota > Metazoa > Chordata > Mammalia > Chiroptera > Phyllostomidae > Sturnira > Sturnira hondurensis. The sequence goes on along the minus strand of NW_028093985.1, from coordinate 4,434,107 downwards.
ATGGGATGGGTGGGCGGCTCAGTGGGGCTTTGTTTTCCTAATTGGACTTTGGTAAATGGTCCTCACTTCTGTCTTGTCACGGTAAGGGCACAGAAATCTCATGCTGAAAGCCTAGGGGGAAAGCTCAGAAAAACATTTCCAACTTAACCATATTATATTACTGAGGTGGTGCCTATAGAATATTGAAACAACTGGTCAGTCCTGCAAAAAAAAAAAAACCGCAAATGAGCAGCAACAAATCTGACATTGATTTGGTGGGGAGGAAAACAGCGAGAGTTAACATTAAACGCTTGAATTTACAGCCCATTGTTTTGAAATATGCAGACACAACACACGTGACCTTTGAAAAACAACTGACATCTTGTGAAAAGATAAACTGGGAGGATTTGGGATATAAACCACGTATATAAATAATAAATGAGCCATTTAAAAAATATTATGATGAATGAAAAAGATAAAATAATTCAGAATTTCACCAGCTAGAGATAACTGCCGTTACAGGGTTGAGTCCACCCCATTCTATTCCTCTGTATCTCCTTCATACAGACTGTGTATGTGAATGGTATGGACATACCAACACTGAATTTTACATGAGGACTTAGATGCACAAAAAATAAAATGAAAAGAAGCTTTGTTTCTCCTCTGTAAGTGATCTCCTCTTGTTCTCCAGGTTGTGCCCTGTTTCTGGTCACTGGGCTCCCACAGTCAGTGGCCTCTCAATTGCAACACCAGTATTTTCAGGTTCCCTTTCTGTAGCACTTCTCCATGCCTACCGAAGTTCAACCACACCTACCAAAGTTCAACCACATCAGGGGCTGGGAGTGAGGACACCTTGTCATGAACTGCATGTTCATGCCCCTCAAAATCCATATGTAGAATCCTCAGTCCCTACTGTGGTGGTATTTGGAGGTGGGACCTTTGGGAGGTAATTAGATTTAGATAAGTTTATGAAGATGCAGCCCCCACGATGGAATTAGTGTCTCTATAACAGCAGTGAGAGAGACCTGAGCAGTCCTCTCCAGCAGGGCAGAGCAATGGAAAGACCGCTGTGAAGGAACTGGGAAGCTGGCCTGCACCTGGAGCCACCTTGGCCTTGGACTTCCCAGTCTCTAGAACTGGAAGAAATAAATGTCTGCTGTTCAACCCACACAGGCTACGGTATTTGTTTATAGCAACCCATTTTCTAGCTGCGTAACTCAGGATGATTTATTCACTTCCCTGTGGCTAGGCATGATCTGTGAATTAGTAATAATTCTACCTCCATTTCTGAGTTGTTGAGAGGATTAACTGAAGTAAAATGACAGAAACTTTATATCTCCACTAGGTACAAAGTAGAATTCAACAAATGCTAGCTCCTGCCTCCACTCTTGGTCTGCCTAGAGAAACAGACTCAATGTGGTTAAAGATTGTGTTTTCTCTCTCAGGAGTTAATTGAATTGCCAAGGAAGAGCTGAGAGTGCTTAACTGTAAATAGAACGAATCACTGCGCCTGAGGTTCAGGTATGTGCCTGGAGGGCTTTGCAGCCCCCTCGAAATCACTCATTTTGAAATGCCACTCTCTGTGCAAGGCATAAACTGCAGATTTGCTCATCTCTATCTCCTTACTCTTTATTTATAAGTTAACATTCATTAAATTTTGTTAGTTCGGGAATTCTTTTATGACTCAGGATAAATGCAGAAACCATAGGTTTATACAAAAAAAAAGAGAATGAATGTCTCTACCTTAATTAACTAACACCTTAGGCAGAAAACACGTTAATAGAACTGAGTCTACAACTATTTCTCCATCACATATTACAAATAATCAATGAGGGCACCAAAGGGCCCTTTGAAGCCTCTATCAGACTTTGTTTGTTTGCTCATTCAGTTTTTTTATATATATATATATTTTTTATTTATCTTTAGAGGGGAAGGGAAGGAGAGAGGGAGAGAAACATCAATGTATGGTTGCCTTTCGTGCGTCCCCTGCTGGGAGTTGGCCTGCAGGGAACTGGCCTGCAACCCAGGCATGTGCCCTGACTGGGAATCATTCATTTTTTTTGTAATTTCCCTGAGTGTGCAGACCTCCTCAGCATCCTACTACTAACCTCCACAACTTCAGGCAAATGTGCTCTTTCTTTACTTTGTAGACTCCATTCTATCTTTCCCGGGCTGCTTTGGAATTAACTTAGGTGCCCATTTCCACAAAGTCTGCCAGGCTGCATTTTTTAAAATGTCTCCCCCAGTGGACTCCTAAACCATCTCCCAGATGGGTAGTACGCCAGGAAACTGCAGAGCCACAAGCATCTTTTTCTCCCTGGATCCCCCCTTTACCTGCAGTGTTCTTCAGACACCTGCTCAAAAATACCAGCGGTGAGGCAGAGGCAGCAATCAGTAGAACAGAGCTCTGTGGTATATAATAGCAAGATGGTCTCAAGTAAAGTTAAAGTGGCCCCAGCTGAGGTACTCATCAGGAATTTTCAAAGCTGGGAGATAGCATCTTTTCTGGGGCATCGGAAGCTCGGTAAAGAACTTCCTGCTGCATATTGGACAGTAGTGGGGGGCCACACTGCCTCCTGCTCTATGCGACTGAAGCTTCAACTCTGGGACCCTGCCACCCGCCCTGTGAGATTCGCGCCTTACTAACCAAGGATGTTCAGTCAGGCTCGGTTCTCAGGCGCTGCAGAGCTGAGTTCAGTTCTAGCTCAGCTGTGCCCCAAGGACCTTGGGCGTGTCACTTCCTCGAACCTCAGTTTCCTCCTTTGGAAATTTGGACTTGCACTAGTCACGTCCCCAGCCCTGACCAAGTTTGAGAATAAGCAGGGAACTTTTTCAGGGGCGAGATTCCAGCCACTTGGTCCAGAAACACTGGTAGTATTCAGGGTGGACCTCACAGGTGACTCTGGAAAGACTGGGTTTGGAGCTCGCTGGGTCTCTTCCAGCTCTCAGATTTCTTTGATTTAAAGACAAAGAACTACTCTGGGTGAGAACAGATGTCTTTACTGCAAATGCCTTACTGTGTTCTAAGAAGAGCAGGCTGGCAGGGGATCTTAGGATGTTGATACCCAAGGTAGTTTTATTACCATTCACCTCTTCACATAAAGGTCTACACCTGCCTCCTCTCCTTTCATCTGTTTCTTGTAGCTCCTGTTAATTGTGCCTTCTTTCTTTAGCGGGAAAGGGTTGGTACTGTAACCAGAAGAGACACTGGCGTTCGGTCTCCTGTCACTACCAAATCCAATAAGCAATGACAGCGATTGGATCTTTACAGGCACTTGATTCAGATGGCGGGCGATCCGAGGCGCTGGTGGGTTCATACCCTAACAAAGCGTCTTGTCTTTTCTTTCCAGGCCAGACCTTTTATAAGGTCATGGTGGGTGGATAAACTGGGTGTGGTGAGGGCTTTGAGATCCAGGGGGGATTAGGTGAGCAAAGCTGTAGCATTCCTGTTCTGGGCAATTAGCTGTTCCCCGCGGGGGTGGGGGGCGGGGGGCGGGTGGGGGGGCGGGGGGCGGGTGGGGGGGCGGGCGGTCATCTGCTCTCCCTGAAACAGAGGTTCAGATATTCGGATGCGGTAATCTCTGTCAGTGCCCCAGGGGGCCGGCTGTTTCCCAGGAGCCAGGATGGTGGGCCTTGTCTGTAGTTTCTGAAACAAAAGCTTTAACACACCCATTACGTGCTAGACTTATGATGTTTCCTTAAGCTAAAATTTTCCATGTCTTGAGTCCCCTATCAGTACCACTTCCCCTGAATTAGCAATAGGGTTTTCAGGTTAAGTGGACAGACACACATGCAAGCCAAAGCCTCACTCGTGAATTTTTTTCAGCAAAAAAGTACAATATGCATCCATCGTCTCCCTGCCACGTAGAAATCCGGGATGGATATCTACCTCAAAGCCCAGACATTCCTGTGTGGTTTTCTGTGTGTGAGGAGCATTGTTTGGTTAGGACTTCTCATTCCACATTCGAGGCCTGGAGCTGGCTCTCTGTAGCATCCGTCAGCAAGGTTAAGTGCTTCCTCTGGTGGCTCCAACTCTAACAGTGAAGATAACACAAGAGCCAGCCAAATAGTGAACTTCTCACCCGGTAAGCAACTCTGGGAGTTTGCGCAGGATTATAGAGCCCCACCTGGGTATGTAAAGAGCTCCTATAAGTAACTGAACCAGGGCTGCTCCTGCCTCAACTCACCTTCTCTCATTTTGAAGTGGAAATGGAAGCATGTCGGGCTCTGACAGTTTGTTACTGTCTGCACCATAATTTGTAAAGAAAGCAGTGACTCTAAGTAGCTTCCCCCTCCTGGCTCAACCTTTTCCTATAAAGCCTCTGTTGTTGTTATGTAAAAGATATCAGGAGGGACACAGGATTCTCTTCCCCACCCTGAAGATGCATTATCTCATTTTCTAAATGGGCTTTGAAGCTGCAGCACACCACCACTTACATTTAATTCTGCCAAGTAAAAGATGGCTCGGGAAGCAATCAAATTGTAAAGTTTCAGCATCTTTTTGCTGCTTGTACGTTCACCTCCTCTGCACTGGGGATATTATTGATGGTCCACTTATCGTCCTTGTTACCTTTGCAAGTGGAGGCCCAAACAGCTGCAATTTATAGAGGTCTCTACTGTGTAAAGATGACAGTGAAACAGACCCTGTGTTTCAAAACAGAGGAAGTAGTTGTGACTCAGGCACATCTAAAGGATATTTGAAATCAATACAGATGGTGAAAGCATGGGAGGTGTTCTTCAATCCAGTTCCCAAAGGTCTTTTAATATCTGTGTGATGTCCACACCCCCTCTACTTACCAACCGCCCCCTCCCACTATGTTGTTGGAGAGGCAAGGGCAGGGCTGTGGGGTGGGAAATACACACACACACACACACACACACACACATACACACACACACACACAGGCTTGGAGTCAGCCAGCCGGACCCGGGTTTGAACCCTGGCTTCGCCACCTATTAAAATTCCTGAGAAATTTGCTTTACCATTTCGAAATTTAGTTTCCTTGTCTGTGAAATTGGGTTGCTAATACTTACTTCATAGGCTTATTGAAAAGACTCAGTGGGGTAATATGGGTAAAACACAGGGATATGGTCTAACCTTCATAAATGTCAGTCTTTAGCTCCCTAATCCCCCTTTATCTACATCTGTCATTTCATATGTTGTAGTTCAAATCCTTGTCTCATTTATTTCTCCTCTAAAACGATCTTTGCATTTTCTTTTATAATTTCTCAACACTTTTCCTCGAGAGCCTGGGCTACCACAGGGAAGATCTTTAACTTCCCCAAGCCTTTGAGGTGAATGCTTCTGCAACGCAGACTGGTGGTGTGTGGGTGGGCATGGAAGCCTAACTTGTTACCGAGAAGGGATGTAAGTGGAAAGGGAATGATGGGACACCTGACCCTCTGAGACTTGAATGTCTCACCACTCACAATGTATCTCATCATTTCTGAGCACTTACCACGTTCAGAGCATTGCTGTAGATGCTCAGGAAACAGCAGTAAACAAAGTTGCCGCAGGCCTGCTGTCCTGGAGCTCACGGTCTGCTGGGGATCAGACCCTCCTACCACAGACTGGGTGGGTTAAATAGCAGACATTTGTTACTCACAGTTCTAGAAGCTGGAAGTCTGAGATCAGGGTCTCAGCATGGTCAGGTTCTGGTGAGGGACCTCCTTCTGGTTTGCAGACAGCTACCTTTTGGCTGCACACTCAGATGGCGGAGAAAGAGATCGCCTTTCTCCTGCCTCCTCTTATAAGGACACTAATCCCACCCATGAGGGCTCCATCTTCATGACCTAATTACCTCCCCAATGCTCCACCTCAAATACCATCACCTTAGGGCTTCAACATATAAATTCGGGGGAACATAAACATTTGGCCCATAGCAGACACTGGATAATCAAACACGTGAACCAGATAATTTCTGACACCAGAAGTGTGATGGAGTTGGAGTGAGGAAATAGGACCAAGATTGGGGAAGAGTCCTTGGGGAAGAGATCAGAACAGCCTGGGACTTCTCAGCCAGGGACAGAGAGGGATTATGCAGTAGGGGAGAGAAACCTCTTTTTTTTTTTCTTCAAGTAAAATCCTAGAATATTTTCTGCTTGTTCTTAAATTACCTTCCTAAAAAAGAAAATGTCTTCAGTGCAACTTAATAAACAGAATGTCAGATGCATTTGTGGCCAATGCCCATGCACTCACATGATTTGTACAATGCATTTATATCTCAAGATAGTAAGTGTATGTTAGTGTTGTGTGGAAAAAGAGCCTCTAAAATTGAGAGTACGTAGGTGTACATCAGGGGTTTTGAAATATTCTTGGGCCTTAACTTTCAATTGTTCTTTGATGGAACTAGATAATATTTGATGACCGTGTTTCTGTCATTTGGGAGTTGTATATAGGGATGTTTGCCAAAAAAACCTTTAAAAAATTTTCCCTTTCTTGTTTATCCCTGTGGAACTCCAGGGAGCAGCATGCGATAATTTGCTCTTGCTCAGTGAAAGGGCAGATGGCTCTGTTATTTGGCTGGCACTGTAACTGCCCAGTGGAAAAGCTTAGTAATAGCGATAATGTGAACAAAGAAAATCCTTGGCATTCTCAAGATAGGTTCATTTCAAAAAGCATGTGCTTAAGTTCTCTGATTTGCTGGTGCTGTGCTAGGTCCTTGGGTTAGAGGGAAAAGTAAAACAGTGCAGAGGGGGATGTGGGTGAGGGCAAAGCATGGCTAGGGAAGCGGTTTCAGAGGGAAAGACATTTTAGTTGGTAGGAGTGGTATAAGGGAGGAATAGACGTGTAAGGCTAGAGTAGCAGAAAGTCTCTAGTAAAAATTAATATCAGCTTGTTTTTATTATTGTCAAAACATCATAAATTAGATAAAAGTATAATAAAAACACAAAAATTGCCTATAATGTCACCATCCATGATCAACATCTTCCTTCCAGTCTTTTTTCAAGATGCATGTACCCCGGTGTTAGAATTTTGGTCTAGACCTCAAATTTGGAGGCGAGTTGGAGAACAGAATGCAAGATCTGTGAAAGGGGATGGTAGAAACTGAGAATGCACCCTTAGCTGGCCACCCCCTGCCATGGCTGACAGACATCAACGAGGGTGGGGAGGCAGAGGAAGAGTCTGGTATTAGAAGAGGATTCTACTGGGAGGCCACACTCCTCTGGAGACCACAAACTTAGGTCTTTCCTTCAGAGCTCAGGGGAGTCTCAGGGGAAACCCTGAGTAATTCCCTTTCTTCGACATCTTCCTTGGAGGCATCTCTTTTTTTAAAGATTTTATTTATTTATCTTTAGAGGTGAAGGGAAGGAGAGAAGGAGAGACGCATCAATGTATGGTTGCCTCTCGTGAGTCCTCTGCTGGGAACTGGCCTGCAACCGAGGCATGTGCCCTGACTGGGAATCGAATTGTGATCATGTGGTTCGCAGGCCCGCGCTCAATCCACTGAGCTACACCAGCCAGGTCTCGGAGGCATCTCTTATAATTGCCTCAATGGCTCACTCCTGAAAACAAAAGCTAGAAAGAAGTGGTTTCCAGGCACCTTTTGCTTTCTGCCCCACCACAGGCCTTCCCTAGGTAAGGACACCCTTCTCTTCTTGACTGAGATACAGAAAACAAAAAATTGCAAGTAGAAACAAAGTCTTATCTTAAAAACTCATGCTGCAGCACTTCTGTCCAACCAAAATGGGACTGAATCAAACATCCCATTGAAGCTAATATTATATTGTAGACTATTCCATTATATTACTTATATTACTTATATTACTATTCTATCATAGTAAATGTTCTAAGAAAACATGCATTTAACGATTGCATAGCATTTCATCTCTTGAAAAGAAACTCTGAGATAACCGGAGAAGTGAAGGGGGGACAACAGCCTTTTCCTATCTGGAAGCTGGCAGACGTCTCTGGTAGGCACCAACTTGAGGGTGGAGGTTGAATAAAACTCATGCGTTGTGGAAACTAGACTGGACCTGAAATGTTTACCCTATCACCATTACACGATTTCATCTCCATGGTTACCACTTATGGAGCACTTACTATGTTCCAGGCACCTGCTATATTATTGTAACCATCAGAGTTCTAGTTCTGCAGCTTAAGGGGGCATAATAATTACCCAGAGAGCTTGCTACCAGTGCAGGTTCTCACCCACCCTCCTTCTCCACTCTGATTCATTAGGGCTACCGTGGGGCCTGGGGATCCCAAAGTTCAGGAAATGCCCCTAGTTGAGACATGCCAGAAAAATGAGGCTTAGAGAAGTTGAGGAACTTGCCCAAGACCTTGGACCTGTGGCAGGCTGGTGGCAATCCTTCACTCCAGAGCCCTAGGGAACATTCTTTCTGGTATCTCCCACCTCTCTCCCCGGCGCTCTGTGTGTCTGATGTCCTTCCGTTGTCTTATGGTCTTCCAAAGGGACTATGCCTCAGTAAAAAATATCTTGCTGGTTCTCGCTTCCACAGACACACCTCCATACTTAAAAATCCTTCATTCCCATCTAGATCATTTCTATCAGCACCATAGGCAACACCTGGGGATTCGTTAAAAGTGCAGCATCCCAGGCCTCAGCCCAGACCTAATGTGGAGTCAGATCCCCTGGAGATTTAAATGCACATTAAGGTTGAAATAGATGCTGTTCTAGACACTTCTCAGCCAGATGTTGATCTAATTATTTGATTAAGTGACTCACCATGAAAGCTGTAATTTTCACCCCCAGTTGCCTTTATGATGAACTAATGCTCTCTGGAGCACGGATGCTGGGCCCATCCCCAGGCCACTGGATCAGAATCTTTGTGGGGATGGAGTTTATTTATCTACATCTTTAGAAATACCTCAGGTGAGTGTGATGTGAAGTTAAGGTTCAAAACCACTGTGTTAAAGATTTACAAAATGTAGAGGGGTCTTTAGAATCATAAAACTGCTCTAAGTAAGAAGAAAAAAATACACCAAATCCTATAGTTGTGGTTTCTCACAACATTCAGGATAAATTTCAGATTTCTCACATTAGCACCCAAGAAAGGTTCTCATCTGATTTTGAGTCCCGTCTCTATCTCCAGTCCCGTCTCCTGCTCTCCCACACCCCGCTCTTTGGGTGTCCCGAACCACTGACATTTGCCCAGACACTTCCTGTTGCTTCATACCTGCATGATTTTGCCCAAGGTCTTTCTTCCTCCATTTCTTTGCCTTAGCAAAGACTTGACTCCAGGCTTCTGCTGCTGGAAAGCATTCCTTGATGCCACTATTCCTGGGGGAAATTTTTGTCTTTTAAATTAAAACTTAAGGGTTTTTTGTTGTTGTTGTTGTTTAATGCTTTCTAGCTATTTGTATTGTTAGCTATTTCTCAAATCCAGGGCCCCAAGCAGACCTGGGCTGCTGTCTCCCATAAGCCTTGTCTTCCAATAACCACATGAGGAAAATGTCACATCAGAATGTGCTAATTCAAACATGACCCTTGAATGTTGCTTAAAGTTGATTTAAACCCTAGCAAATGCAAAAGCCAGTGCCTCTGGGTAGAAGTGATGTGTGTACCAGCCCACAGTGCCCACAGTGTCGTGGATGAGATATGAGACCAATTCACACAGATTACCCAGTCCTGTGGAGGAAAAGGGACCACACAGTTACTCCCTCAAGGGGGGAGCACCTCAGTGCGGCCTGGCCACTCTCTCAAGGGGAGAGCATGCTGACCCTTGCCTAGACAGGATTTTATTGGGTTTAATTTGTGCAGGAATACAGGTACAGGTCATTAATCATTGTCAGGCAATAAGAATCAAAGAGTAGATAGCATACAAAGAACTATTAGTGCTTCTTCTGAGTCAGGGTCTATCAGCTGAAAGGCTACTAAACTTTGGGAAACAGACTCATTTCCTGCTCAGACCTTTATCATTTAACTAAGAGCATTCTTATCAAAGCAGGCTTCAAAGGATTTTACATATCCTTTCTCAGGCCTGATCACCCAGGGAGCCCACCCTTGCCAGCACAGGGCTGCACCGCCCTCTGTCATTGTTTTTAGGCTTAAGTCAGGCAGAGGAGGCAACATAGCCAAGGAATTAGGAGAAATGAGGACTCAGGCTATGTCATAGCTGAGGGGTGGGGGTCCATCACCCCCTTTCTCCATAGCCCCCCAAGTCTTTCCCAGGGCCTCCACGTGATCACACCTGTCTTAGGTTGTTCTCCACTTGGGGGATCTTACCCGTCACTGGCTAACTGATCAAGCATTGGGGGCCAGCTATGAAAAATGGAGCAGAAGTGGTGCCTCTGCCAGGGAGATAAGCTGTCTCCTTAGTGGCTTATGGTCCAAAGGTCGCTCACTCAGTCTTAGCCATGGGGGGGTTACAGCTCCTGAAACCAGGCAGGGCAGTTCCCAACATAGGAGAAATAAGCAGCCTTGCCCCTTACAAACTTATTTGATATAGCTAATACATACAAAAAAGAAAACGAGAGCTTTTGGTACATTATGTAATTCTTACACATTTAAAATGTAAGTTGACACATAAATTGCTTTGTCTCACTTTTGATAGATTTTCAGAAGTAGCATGAAATGAACATTGTTTTTCTATTTATTTCTCTACGTTGAGAATGCCCTTCCTCAAATAGAATGTGAGGAAGTTTTTGGATTTACATTTCATGATTTGGTGACCCATTTCAGAATATGTAAACTTTGGATTAAATTAAAGGATAGTTTAAAGGTCTCTGAGAAATATTCAGACTTTCTCTTGTATAAGTACGGTGACTTCTTATAAGAAAAACATCTAAATACCTCTTAAATATGTGTTTAATTTTTTTCTCATTTTTTTCTAACCTTCCAAGAGACAGGAGAAAGTAATACTCAAGATACACATTTTTTTCTTCTTGAATGCTCTGACCTCTGTTCTGTCTGCTCAGAATTTGCTTGAGACAAAAAAAAAATTATTCTGTTGAGAGACAAAATTAACAACTGGGAGGCTCTTGTCTAGATGGCAGAGTGGGTAAATGCAGTACACACATCCTTTCACAACCACATCAAAATTACAAGTAAACTACAGAACAACCACCATTCAAACTGCCTGAAATCTAGCTGCACAGAGTCCTGTAACTAAAGATATTAAGAAGAAGCCACTTTAAGACTGATATTAAGGATAGAGACTCAGAACAGACTGGTCGCACACCCACGTGTCACAGATTAAAATCCTGAGAGATATCTTGGCTGTGGAAGTCCCCACTGAGGATCAAGGGGGTCCCAGCCCCACACCAGTTCCCCCAGCCTAGAGTTCAGTGCAAGTAAGAGAATTCTCCATAATATCTGGCTGTGAAAACCAGCAGATTGTGACTGAATGAGACGGAGGGCTGCTGCAATCCCCAACACTTCTCTTAAAGGGCCTGTGCCTGAACTTATTCAGACTCACTTGCTATAAGTTCTAGCCCTGGGGCAGCAGCTCAACAGGCACCAGGGACATACAGGAAGGAACTGAAATGTCTGGCATCAGGATGAGAGCTGGGGGCGGCGGGGGGCAGCTTTCTCTCAGACCCAAGTGCTGGCAGAGGCCATTGTTCTTTTGCTGAGCTGACCCCCACTGACCTGGCAGGTGGGTTCCATATATGAGTCTCCATCAACCTGGCCAACATACTGTTGGCCTACCATGTTGATTCTCTGAGAATCTGCCCCACTCAACTTTCAGGCCCACCCAAGCACTTTCTAGTGGATTTTCCATACAAATGGCCTGTATGGCTCATGCTACCAACTTTCTTAAAAACTGAAACAAACATCTGGCCTTGGCATACCCTATATCTCTTGCTAAGTGGCCCCAGGCTGGGAACTAGAAGTAGCTGGCCATTGTTCACAGTTGGCCTCTCCCAGCACCTTTGATCCCAGCACAAGTAGTAGCTACCTGCAGATTGCTTTGTAGCTCATGCCAGGTGGCCCTGGGCAGGGCACTGTCAGCAACTGACCTTGGACTGCACCTTGGGAGGTGCATGGGAGGCCCCAGAGTCAGCATACCAGTGGATAACTTCAGATCACACTGAAGCTCCACCCAACCATCTTGACAATCAACACACTCAAGGGGAGGACTCACTGGGCACCAGAGTCCTGCTGAAGGGAATCCAACTCTGTGGGATTGGCCCCTGCAGATGCCCCAGGGATCCTCCAATGTAGTCATTGCCAGTCCTTGCAGCCAATCAGCCTTAGGGTAAATTCCTCTCTTTGAAATGCCAACAGTAATCAAAGCTCAATTACAACCAAAGAGTACACATAGCCCATGGGGGGAGGGTGGGAGGTGGTACACTGGAAGCACCCAGCTCAGGTGACCAGAGAGGCTGTACCACTAGGCCCTACAGCACACCTACTATGTAAGACCACTCTACCAAGTCTGGGAGATGTAGCAGCTCTACCTAATACATAGAAACAAACAGAGACAGCCAAAATGAGGAGACAAAGGAACATGTCCCAAATGAAAGAACAGAAGAAATCTCCAGAAAAAGAACTAAACAAAATGGAGACAAGCAATCTATCAGTTGTAGAGTTCAAAACACTGGTATAAGGATGTTCAATTAACTTAGCAGAAGATTAGATGAACTTTTCGAGAACTTCAACAAAGAGGAAACATAAAAATGGAAATAGAAAATGAAAAAGAACTAGGCAGAAAGAGAGAATACACTAACTGAAATGAAGAATGTGTTACAGAGAATCAACAGTAGAGAAGAGGAAGCAGAGGATCAGGTCAGCAATTCGGAAGGTAAGAGCTCAGAAAACACCCAGTCAGAACAGCAAAAAGAAAGGAGAATACAAAAAAATGAGGATAGATGAGGTAGCCTCTGGGACAACTTCAAGCATTCCAACCTTCACATCATGGGGCTGCTGGAAGGAAAAGAGAGAGGGAGCAAGGAATTGAAAACCGAGGTGAAAGAATGATGCCTGAAAACCTCCCTAACCTGGTGAAAGAAGTAAATACAAGTCAAGGACGCACAGAAAGTTCCAAACAAGGTTAAGCCAGAGAAGGCCACACTAAGATATATCATAGTTAAAATGCCAAAGGTTAAAGACAAAGAGAAAATCTCAGCAAGAGAAAAGCAGTTAGTTAACTACAAGGAAGCTCCCGTTAGACTGTCAGCAGATTTCTCAACAGGAACTTTGCAGGTCAGAAGGGATTCACACAAAATATTCAAAGTAATGAATAGCAAGAATCTACAACTAAGATTATTCCACCCAGCAAAGCTATCATTTAGAATTGAAGAACAGATAAAGAGCTTCCCAGACAAGGAAAAGCTAAAGCTGTTCATCACCATCAAACTAGTATTTCAAGAAACATTAAAGAGTCCTCTTTAAAAAGAAAAAAAAGATAAAAAATATGAGTAATAAAATGGCAATAAATGCATATCTATCAAGAATTATTTTAAATACTACAATCAAAGGACATATGGTGAGTGGCTGAACAGATAGCAAAACAAGACCCTTACATATGCTGCCTATAAGAGACTCACTTCACATCAAAAGATACACACAAACTAAAAGGCACAGAAAAAGATATTTCATGAAAGTGGAACCCTGCCTGGTGTGGCTCAGTGGATTAAGCACCAGCCTGTGAACTAAAGAGTTGCTAGTTTGATTCCCAGTCAGGGCACATGCCTGAGTTGCAGGCCAGGTTCCCAGCAGGGAGAGTGCAAGAGGCAACCACACATTGATGTTTCTCTCCCTTTCTTTCTCCCTCCCTTCCCCTCTCAAAAAATAAATAAATACATTTTTTTTAAAAGAAAGAAAATGGAAACAAAAAATGCCAGGGTGGTAAAACCTATACTAGAAAAAACAGACTTAAAAAAAAAAACAAGAAAGGACCCAGTGATTCCACTTCTGAGTATTTATCTGAAGAAACCCAACACACTAAATAAAAAAGACATAGGCATTTATATGTTCACTGCAGCATTATTTACAATAGCCAAAATATGGAAGCAATATAAGTGTCCATTAATAGCTGAATGGATAAAGAAGAAGTGGTACATCTATACAAATGAATATGACTCTGCAATGAAAAAGGATGAAATCTTGCCATGTGCATGGCAACATGGATGGACGTAGAGTGTATTGTGCTGAGTGAAATAAGTCGGGCAGAGAAAGATAAATGTCATATGATTTCACTTACATGTGAAATGTAAAAAAAAAAAAGCAAGCAAGCAGAACAGAAACAGTCTCATATATACAGAGAATATTTTGATGGTTGACTTATGGGAGGATAGTTGGGGGAGGTTTGGTGAAGGGATTAAGAAGTACAAGTTTGTAGTTACAAAACAGTCCAGGAGTGTAATGTACAGAAAAGGGAATATAGTCAATATAGTGTAATACCTATGTGTGGTGTCAGATGGGTACTAGAATCATTGGGGTGATCACTTCATAAGTTATATAAATTAATATAATGTCGTACATCAACTATACTTGAAAATAGAAATATTAAAAATAAAAAATGAACAATTGGTAGGTACTTTCGTTGGTTACTAAACAAATATCACTATTTATTGAGCACCTACTATCAGCCAGACAGGGAGATCAGCACTTTGCTAGCAAAGCCACCCTGACTGGTGTCATTGACATTCCTGAGGAGCTCAGTCTTGGCAAATCTAATGGTCAGTTATTTGTTCTCAACCTAATCCCCGTCTCAGTAGATTGCACCCTCTTTCCTTCTTCAAATACTGCCTTCTCTATGCTTCTGAAGTGCCATTCTCTCCTGGTTTTCTTTTTATCTCCTAGACTATGCCTCTGCTGTATCATTGCTGGCTCCTCTTTCTCTGAAAGCTAACTGTTGGACTTTCTTTTCTATACACATTCTTACCCTAAGTGATCTCCTCTAGTCCTCTTGGCTTAGTACCACTGAGACACTAATGACCCTAAAATCTCTATCTTTAGTCCCTTCTTTACCTTGAGCTCTGGACTAGATCCTATATCCCACTGCCCATGTGGTATCTCTACCTGGAAACCCACTAGTGATCACAAACAGAGTTATTGATTTCTTCCCAATGTCCCCACACCAAAGCTGTCCTTCTCTAGTCTTTCCCATTTAGTAATTGAATCATTTGCCCCAGCCAAGTGGCTCAGTCGATTGGGAGAGTCGTCCAATACACCAAAATGTTGCAGGTTCAATCTCCAGTGAGGGCACATACCTGGGTTGTGGGTTCGATGCCCTGTTGGGTTGCATGTGGGAAGCAACTGATTGATGTTTCTCTCTTTCTGTTTCATCCTCTTTCTCTAAAATCAATGAACATATCCTCAAGAGTGGATTTTTTTAAAAGTTGAATCATTTGCTTGACCAGATATCTAAACCTTAGACATGGCATTCAGCTTCTTGTAACAGAATCTAACTTAACAAGAGAGCAGTTGTGTTTTTCACATAATTAGAAGACCAGACGCAAGCAGACCAGGGCTGTGTAGTGGATCCTTGATGATAACAGAGTCCTGGGCTCCTTCTATCTTTTTCTCCACTGATAGTTGCAAGATAGCAGCTCTTCCTCCAGCCTTACATCCACATTCCAATGGGGGAGAAAGGGAGGAATTAACCAGGCGGAAGGCACAGAGCCTGTATGGAGCAGCAAATACCCCAGGAATTCCCAGTAAACTTCTGCTTATCTCTCATTGTCCAGAACTGTGTTTCAAGCCCCACCCCAGTTTCCAGAGAGGCTGGGAAACAACAGTTTTTCAGCTGGTCACATTGCCACCCCATAAATCAGGGTTCTGACGCGTGGAAGACAGGTAGAATGGATGTCAGACAATAGCGGTGACTGCTCTGGTGCCCTGGACGTCTCTCTTTCCCTGCATTTCATTAACCACCCACCAGCAAGTGCCATCAGTCCCATCAGCCCCATCTCCAAACACGTAACAGACCCAATTGCACCTCTCCATCTCTCCAAATCCTGGCTTATTCGGCTGCTGCCCAGATCACAGCAACAGCCCCCTCCACACTCCTTTCTTCACACGGTAGCCGAGGTAACTGTTTTAAAGTATAAATACAAGTCATACCATCCCCTTTTTAAATTCTACAGAGGATCTGTCACAGTTTGGATTGCCCCTGAAGATTTCCAGATGAGGATTTGAGAGGGGCATAACCCATGGGTGAGGGGTACGCAGTGAGACAAGGACGAGAGGGTAGTCCGGAGGGAGTGTGCTGTCAAGCCAGCTCCCCAGCAGCAACAGAAGCTTACCCCCAGGGAGGCACTGGGAAATGGTTTAAAACACTTGCCTCAGAATTACGTGCCCCAGTGGTCAAGGAAAGGTATTTCTAAGACAGCCCCCAAGGGTCCCTGGCTCAGCTCTTTTGGCCCTGCATCTACCCCTCCCCTGACCCAGCTCACAGAAAAGCCAGCATTTTCTTGTATTTATCAGCCTTTCTGCTTCCATGTGAAGCAGAATCAGAAGAGAGACGGCCACTTAATTTCTTCAATAGGAAATAAGTTCAAAATATAATTTAAGGATGTGTCTGCCTTAGAAGTTTGCTAAGTTCTGGTCTCATTTGAAAGTAGCTAAATTTTTCTGATGCTCTATGACCAACAAAAACATCTTTATAAGATAGAAAACATCTTTAATAAGGTAGGAAAACATCAAGTAGGGCATATGAGATTTGGAATATTTATTTAAGATCATTAAGTTAAGGAGTACATCATTTATTAGTACTATAGCAACTAATTATATGTACATCTATAAACAGTATCACAGTAACTATAGATCTGAAGGGTATAAACGAATAACAAGTCAGTAATTTAGATATATTTTTGCCTTTAGATTACCTTGCTACTTATCTTTAATTTCCTTTCTTCTTCAGTTGTTCTACAAAGTAATCATTACAAGCAACTGTCAGGGCGGCCACCATGACCATAAACTCATTAAAATCCACCTCATTGTCCTTATTGGCATCCAGGTCTTGCATTATCTTATCAACCAAATGCGGGTCCTTTTGGCACTAGAAGGAAAGAGAAAATTTCTAATTCCCAGGCTTTGAGATTCATAATACAACTGAAACCACATATTGTTTTTATCTATATTAAAGTTTTTATTTTCATTCTTAGCACCGGAGGACAATTTCCAAAACCCTATTTGCAGGTAGGTTTGAACCAGACACAGATTCTAAATCAGTCTGGCACTCTGCCCCAAGGCCGTATAATTCTGGCTCAGACCTAAAGACAAAGAAGGTCAAACAGTAGCTCATCATGAGCTGCTGCTGAGACGGAAAGTGCATTTCCCACACGTCATCACTGGTCAGGGCCAGGACTCAGGGATGCAGGCAGGGAATATGGAAAGAGCACTTTGCAACCAAAAACTGACCATGTGAGTGGCTCTACCATTTCCCAACAGTGGGACTTTGAGCAAATCACTTAACGTTTTTAAACGTTCTTTTATATAAAATGGGGAGAGTAGTATCTCCCCACCAATTTGTTCTAACAAACTTCTAAATGTGCTTAGCACCGGGTTGCAGATAAAAATACAGGACATAGTTAGATGTGAATTTCCGATGAACAATGAATCCTTTTTTCATATACTGCATGGGACACACGACATTTTATCTGGCAGCCTTACTGAGCACAACCCCTGACACAAAACAAAGGCACCCCACAAAGGCAGGCCTTACAGGGAGGGCCACACTTATGGGGGAAAGTGCCGCAAGGAGATGGCGGAGGAGATCAGGGTTCAGAGACGGCGGGACGGTGAGGCACCCACCCTTCCTGTGATTGGTGGTTGATGGGAATAGATTCCAGAAGTGGTTCATTTCTCCCAGAATTCCCCGTTGCCCTTTCATTAGATACCAACTATTAAATGGTTGGAAACTTGAATTGGTCGAGATCAACTGATCAAAAACTGATAAATTTCACTTGAATAAAATCAATGTGCCAAGTTTGACAAACTGAGCTTTTTATTCTAAATGTTATATAATACAGTGGCCGAACTGAATTTGGGGGAAAAAATTCCCATTCCTGGGCACTCCTAGAATCACTATAAAGGTATTGTGAAGAATTGGCACATTAACAAGCAGCGTGTGACTACAGTTAATGATTGCGTATTTGAGAGTTGGCAAAGGTAGACCCTAAACGTTCTCACAACCAGGAAGAAAAATCTCTAGCTATGTATGGTGACAGGTGATGGCTAAAGTTATTGTGGTGGTGATTTCACTGTATAAATATTGAATCACTATGTTGTACACCTGAAATTAATATGTTATGTGTTAATTATGCCTCAATAAAAAATTATTAAAAAAATATAAATTACCATTTGTTCTATCAATGTACTAAAAATACAACAAAATTGTTTTTGGATTACAAAGATATGCCTAAAATATTACTATTAAAATGTTTACTTAAAGTTTTTCCACAGAAGGTGGGAAGAAGCGTGTTGTAATTACCATCAATACAGTCTTCATACAGGGCTTGCCCAGAATACGGTCATGCAAGGGCAGGGTGTTGTGCTGAAGCCAATTCGAGGCAGCCCCATAAAAATCGGAATGAAGAGCTTCTCTCACAGGAGGCCCCAAACCCTGCATATAAGGTTCATGTGCAGACTTGTTCAACTCTTGGCTATATTGGGTGTTCAATGGTTGCTACCCAGCTGGTCACTGGCCAGACACACCCTTTCCAACAATCCCTATCAGCTTGCGCTTGGCTGACATAGCTCTCTAAGTGTTTGTCATTCATCATAAAATTTACCACCACAACATAAAGTACCCCAGGCTTCTTTTCTGACCCAATAATTATTATCAATTTACAGACAGCTGGACAAAGCTCCAGGTATAACTAGTGAAACTAGCCGTAACTACAGTTACAGTTAGTGGTTAGATAGCTTTCACTACCTGGACCTCTGCTGCACCAGGAAGCTGAAGAATTGATGAAAGCCTCAAGTATAATTTACGATGCTTAGAAAGCCTGGCCACAGGGAACTCAGAGAGGGCACACACGGATGGATGTCACAGCAAACAAAGGTTCCTCGTGTCTGTGTCCCCTGTATTTGAGCCTCGACACAGACTCACGGGAGACTCCGCACACAGAGGCTCTCTCTGGGTGTGCCCTGCATCCCCCCCCGCGACGGAACAGGGCAGCAGAGGTGGGGCTCACCGAGAGGAAGTCTGGGAGCTCTCTCTGCAGGAGCATCTTCAGTTCCCCCTTGCTGAGCTTGCATCTGTCCCCTCCCGTGCAGCAGTACTGGTGGAAGGTTCTAACCATGGTGTCCATGGCCATCTCCAGCTGCCTGGGCATGTCGGCAGCAGAACTGAGGGCTCCAGGGGCAGGCCACCAAACTCAGGCACTTGTTCAAAATAAGCAGATGGGGGAAACACCGGCACTTTCATTAAAACAGAATATTGCATGGTCACAGTTAGCAGTCAGACAACACACACAGTCATGTTAAAACACAGGTGAAAAACAAATGAAAAAGAGGAAGAAAATACCTAACTGTACCTCTCCAGCCAGGCCACAGCTCTGCCAACAGGTGTTTACAGTGAAATCATACACATTTATACCGAGGGTTCCACTTAGACACGCCTGTTCTCAAGAACAAGAAAATTACCCACAACAAGAGATTCGAAGGAAAGTGCCTCCGTGCCTGTTTTTAATCACCAGAAGGAACAGGTGTGAGCTGCTGCCCCAAGGGCCATGAGGGAAGGGTTGGTGCCCGCTGTGTGCCTTAGGCGGAGGGGGAGGGCAGAAGGAAGCCTGTGATCCCTCATCACAGGGGGTAGAAATGCAGGCAGTGGCTAGGAAGTTGACGAGGGGGGAAATACTCTAAAAATAGAGGAATAAAGAAAAAAAGCCAGTTCAAAACCTGCAGACTGCTCAGTAGAGCCAATAGCGAGGCCGAGGGAATTAACTCAGAGCAGACTAGTCCAGCCAGCCGGATGGGGAGTTGTGTAGCTACAAAAAAGAATGAGGAAGCTCTCCACATGCCAATTGAGAAAGGTACAAACAGAATCCCGGCTGTGTAAGAAGGAAATAAAATAAGAATATATATGCCTATGTGCTTGGCATTTGAAAAACAAGTCACTGAAAGGATCCCGAGAAAGTAGTAACAGGGGCGGTCCTAAGCGGGGAGGGCGAAGAGGGTGGAACAGAGCGGTTGGGAGTAAGATTCCTCATGTACACCTTTCCAACGGATTTTAACTTTTTCAGTTATAGGAATGTATTTCCTAGTTAAAAAGTTGTAATAGAATAAAGCCCAAAGCAGCTGAGGAAGCCCAAAGCAGCTCTGTACACAGGGGTCGGTGGGGCAGGGATTTCCAAGGGAGGAACACTCAACAAAGAAAAAAATCACCAAAAAATGAAAGCCCGAAACTGACCCCATGCCTGTCCTCTCAGAACGGAAATACAATGATCTGAAAAGCAACCCAACTTCTCCTTTTTATTTCCTTTCAACAAGCCTGTTGGGTAGTGCCTTAACCAGCCCATTCCCCTCCTTCCTACCCCCTGAACACTCCACTGAATATTTTCAAGTTAGTTTTTAAAAATTATTAAAGTGATGATGCATATGGTAAAGCAATAATTATATGTGGAATACTCAAGAGTATGAAATAAAAGCACATTTCTCTCTCCACCCTGCCCCACCACAGTGTCCCTTGGCTAAGCCTTTCCAGTGAACGGCACTAACTGCCTGGCTTCGGCTCTCACCTCTGCCACCGATGAGTTGTGTGATCCTGGGCTGGCTGTTCACCACTGTGTGCCTCAGTCTCCCAGTCTGTACATGTGAGATAACAGTAGTACTCCCAGAAATGGATTAAATAAGTTAACATATGAACATAGTAAGTGAATGCATAGTCAGCTATTATCCTTACAAAAAATATATACATGCCACAGGGGTCTGTCCAGAAAGTACCCAACCACCTAATGAGAAAAATAAAGTCATTTATTGAAGAAGATACAAGATGCAAGAAACATTGTACATAGGACACTGCTGCCTCAGTTCCCTTCAAAGTAGGCACCTTGGGACCTCACACAGTTCTCCCAGTTGTCATCAGCTTTCCTGTCATAGTTTCCTGAATCTCACTGATGGTCTGAAATCTCTTCCCTTTCAAAGGTGATTTTAGTTTTGGAAAAGCCAGAAGTGCCAGGGCACCAAACCTGGGCTGCAGGGGGGTTGAGTCACCTGGGTGACTTGATGTGTCACAAAAAAACAGGGAGGAATGTTCAAGCCTAATGCAAAATGTGATGCAGATGTGTTGCTCTACTTGCTCAGTAATTTTTAAGGTGATGGCCGCACAGTACATGTAATGCTCACTCAATGGCGTCTACCACCCCCACTGACTAGTACAGTGAAGTCATCATTGTTCACACATGCACATTCCAGTCCACTCCTTGGCTGCTAGGTTACATCAATATTGTACAAACTATTCTTGTCATATTAACAATCACTGGAATTTTTCTGGACAGGCCTTATCATATAAATCCTAGAATCTTGCTGTATAAGCACATACAGATCTACCCCATTCTTCACTAAAATTGCATACTGTTCCACTGTGTGAATGTACCTACAGAGTTAAGAAACATTTATCAGGTATTTACACAATGTCAGGCCCTGTGTAAATATGACAGTAGAAACTTGCCCTTGGAGCAAATCTCGTTGCTATTTTTATTGGGTTGTGTAAACTATATGGAATGGAGGGAACACTGACATCCTTTTTATGTTGGGTCTTCCTATCCAAGAAGCCCCCTGTGGCCTCGTGACCACACTCTCCTGGGTCTCCTCAGTTCTGAATGCACTTGCCCCTCTCTAACCCTTCATCTTTGTTCCCCGCAGAGATTACAGCTACTTTTAGAATTTCAGTCACTCCCCAGACCATATATTTTGGCCCACATCTCTCTGCTAACCTCCAAAACCACCTATCCAATTGTCCGCTGGACCCCATGGCTCCCTGAGTGTTCCGCAAGCTTCTCAGACTCAATTAGGACCAAAACAAAACCCATGTCGTCCAGTGCCACCCATCACCCAGCGTCTGGCACTATTTTTAAATATCAGTTGAACTCATCCACTTCTCTCCACCCTCACCACCTTCAGGATTTCATAAATCCTGGTCCCCATTACAGCTCTCTCTGCTTTCTGATCTGCGTTCCCCCGTCGGGGTAGTCTGTATAAAACACAAACCAGCACGGGCCTGCGAACCAGACGATCATGGTTCGATTCCCAGTCAGGGCTCATGCCTGGGCTGCAGGCTGGTCCCTTGCAGGCTAACTACTAGCAGGGGACGCACAAAAGGCAACCATACATTGATGTTTCTCTCCCTCTCTCCTTCCCATCTAAAGATAAATAAATAAATAAAATCCTTAAAAAAAAAAAAACACAAACCAGCGTCCCCGCTCCGAGGCATCCAAAGGTCTGGCCCTGCCTATGCCCTGTTCTCCCATTCTTCGGCCTTCCTTCTGGGCCCACCACCGGAAATGCTAATTGTGTTTACTCCTTAAGGCTCAGTTTAAATGTCTCCTCTTGGAAGTTTTCCTGCGCTTCTCCCAGCTCCCCAACCTCCACCCCTGTTCTCTCTTACCCGCCCCGGACCGTCCCCTTGTGTTTTTTTTTTAATCACTGCTTTTATAACATATTCCTGCAATCACCTTTTTCTGCCCTGCTCATACACTTCCCACTCTCCAGGCTTTGAATGAGTGTCTGGACGGCAGAGCTGATGTCTGCTCTGCTTGTGCATTCCACAACTTAACACAGGATCTGCAATATAATGGACATGCTCAGAAGCCTTTGCTGATGGATGGAGTGATGAGCAAGCCTTGGAGAGGGGAACTAAGATCTCCAAAGAGTTAAGTCTTTTCTGGTCTGACTCTCTAAAGAATTATCTGATGGCTTTTATTCTAAACAAAAAATGTGTTTCATCAAAGGGGGAGAGAGAGAGACAGGGGGAGAAAATAGTCATTTTAAAGACTATAACGTTTGAATTTGGAACTAAATATTATCAGGGTAAGCTGCTTAAGCTATAAATGGACTAAAATGGGTAAGTTTTACAGAGTATGTGGGTCTCAGCAGTGTTATATTTAAATCATATTCAACCATAAATTAATTTACTTGGAGAATTCAGTTGGCAGGCAAAACTCTTAATAGAATAGATACTTAAAATTGTGACTCCATAGCCCTCACTGGTGTGGTCAGTGGGTTGGGCATCATCCTGCAAAGCAAAAGGTCACAGGTTCAATTCCAGGCTAGGGCACAGGCTGAGGCTGTGGGTTTGGTCCCGATCAAGGCACATGTGAGAGGCAATGCATCAATGTTTCTCTCCCTCTCTCCCTCCTTTCCCTCTCTCTAAAACAAACAAATAAATAAAATCTTTAAAATTGTGATGCTGTGGACCTATGTACCTTTATGTTCATCACAGTGTTTACAATAGTCAAGGTATAGAAGCAACCTAAGCATCCATCAATGATGAACAGATAAAGAAGATGCAATATTTATATATATTTAAAATGGAATATTACTCAGCCATAAAAATAATTAAGCCTTGCCATTTATGACAGTATGGGTGTTTTTGGAGAGGATTCTGCTAAGTGTAGTAAGTCAGACAGAGAAAAACAAATACGATATGATTTCACTGATAGGTGGAATCTAAAAATCAAAACAAACAAAACAATCCAGAAACAGATTCATGACACAGAACAAACTCGGTTGTTGCCAAAGGGATGGGGAGGGGGTGTGAAAGAGGTGAAGGGGATTAAGAGATATAAACTTCCAGTTATAAAATAAATAAGTCACAGAGAGGTAATGAAGAGCATAGAGAATACAGTCAATAACACTGCAATAGCTTTGGATGGTGAGAGAAGATAATTAAGACTTATGGTGGTGATCACTTCATAATGTATCTTCCCATCAAATCACTATATGGTAGCCCCCAAAATAATATAAGTCAATTGCACATCAATAAAAACATTGTAATGTGATAATCTCACCCAAGATATGAGAATATGGATTCTACATCCTTCACTCTTAGAGTTTAAAAGCAAGGTACTCAATAATTTTCTCCTGGTTACTGCATAGCTTTAAAAATAGAGTTAGCTATTTCCCTTGCACATGCTTCCCTCTAGTGTCAGACTGTGGGAGTGCATCTGGAAGCCTCTAATCCCCAGAACACTTGAAACCGAGTGACCCTTCTTCGGGTTTATTTGTAACGTGAGCCAGCCCCAGCCTCTGTTCTTCAGGGGCCTTTCAGCAACAAAGATAATGTCAAAAGACTCTGCAGGCCTCTGTCAAGGCTATGGACCCAAATTTACAGGTGATGAAACTCCGGGCAGCCAAGGGAAACGTGCTTGTTTAGAGCAGAGAAGGGCCCTCCAGTTGCACCTTACGTGGTCTATTGTTAGGGTTTACTTTTTAACTTTTGGCCTAACATATAACCCTTAGGGCTAAAAGGTACAATGTAACACTTAAGATAGTGTGCAAAGTATGAGAGAAGCGGGAATACCAGATTTGGGGGAGTTTGAAAGTAAGAGTTGTTTCCGAGAAGAAAAAGGGAGCAGAAGCCCACAGGGGGGAGCTGAGAGCAGAGCTACCTGACCTCGGGGCTTTGACCACAGAGCCTGGAAGAAAGAAAGGACACGTGCAAAAAGCAGGCCATTGTACCAAGTGGGACACGACTGACGCCCCCCTCAGGCTGGGGACACCGAGGGCATCTGAGCCTGCCCTCAACTCCCAGAAGAGTCTGCCTTCGAGGCCACGCCACATGGAAGGACAGGTTGCCTCATTCCAAAGTTTCCAGTTTTTGTCTTTTTGTGTCACCCGGTTCAAATGCTCTGTCATTGCAATAGCAATGCTGATGATAAATCTAAAATAATCACGGGGGTGGGAGGGAGAGATTACAAAGGGGCAGGAAAAATCTCTGGGGTGATGGGGATTTTCACTGTCTGACAGTGGCGGCGGCCTCACCGGTGCGCGCTACATGTGCCAGAATGGCCTCAGCGTGGATCCTAAATCTGCGCCGTTCACTGCATGTCAATCATGACTCCATGAAACTATTCAAAGAAACTTTCCCAGAGTCACATGACTAGATTATAGCAAAGTGAAGTTCAAACCCATGTATGTCTGACAAAAAATAAAATCATGCAGCCATTTAAAACTACAATTCTAAAGACTACAGAGTGCAAAAAAATTCAGCAAATGAGTGAAAATAGCAAAATTAAAATCATATATATGCTGTTGTTGAAAAAATTTGTGTACATATAGAAAAGAAGAGAAATACAAATAGTTTGGATAGTCATTTAATAAAATTAGGGATTATTTTAAAATTATTGAATGCTGCTATTCAATTGCATTTTCAATTAAAACATCAACTGTAATTATACAGCATTTAAAATTATAATCTACCTTCATATTAGGTAATGTCTTTTAAGGTATAAAATTGAATTTTAAAACCTAGCAAATAAAATTCTAGTTTGAAAATGACCATGTGTTTATATATATTCATAAGATAAAGGAAATAGGCAACAAAATGTTATTTGGTGTTTTTATAAGGGTAAATTTTTTATTTTGTGCTTTTTTTGTTTATGGTAATTTTAAATCTTTAGCAATGGCTACATTTTACTTTTATAACAACAAATGAGTGTTTTAAAAATTATAGAATTGACAAAAAGCACTTAAACCACCCAAGTGCTGCTGTGGCTATAATACTGACTTTCCTGGGCACTTTCCCGTTTACAGAGCCTCTTGCTCACACACACTATTCAGCAGCAAGCATTTGCCCAGTTCTGGACAGTCTGTAAGAGCTTATCAAGACAAATGCTCAAAACACTACTGAAAAATACATTACCGAATATTATGAGACACTAAACCAACCATTAGGTAGGTGGCTGACTGCACCTCCGTTTCTGCAAAAGGAAAATAACAACTTTGGGCTAAATCCCCATGAAGATCCTGCCTTTAGAAAAATGTTTTTATTCCAAAATTAGTTTAAGGTTACATGTGGGTGTTCGCACGTGTGAGCCGGCCTTTCGCCCCTGGGAAAGCGTTTCAGGGGGTAAAGGACAGAAGTCCCTGGAGGGACTCCCCAGACAGCAGTGACTGCAGGCTCCTCCCCTCAGGCCCCAGGTCTCTGCCAGGGAGGTGGGAGAGCAGCCCCACAGAAAGGAGCGTGCCCGCCTCTTTTCCTAAACGATGTCTCCCCTGCTGAATTAAAGGCATTTCAGCTTTCCCTTTACCTGCAGACAAGAGCTGAGAATCAGATCAAAGAGGAATTATAAAGGCAAAGAGTTTGGACATTGATTTTCCTTTCACAGACCAAACATTTATGTCTCTGGGCGAAATGAGAAGATTTCTGCAATGTGCTTCCAACTCTGCCAGTGTGCGGAAGGCGGGTGGGAGGGTGGGAAGCGGACAGGGGCGACATTATATCAGATGGGCCCTGCACCGTTTAAGTGGTGAAACTGGGTGCTGGGTCCATGGGGGTTCTTTAGAGCGCTTTTCTATTCGCAGTAAGTTTAAACTGTTCCTTAATGAAAAGTGTTTACACAGCACTTCCGCCAAGATGGAGGCATAGGTGGAAACACTGTGCCTTCTCCCACAACCAAGTTTGAATACAACAAAGGTTTGGAGAACAAAGACACACCTGAAGAACAGAAAATTGAATTATTCGGAAGTCCGATAACAACGAACTGTTCAACCAGGACGGTAAGAGGGGCGGAGCCAGCAGCAGAGCAGGGTCCCGCAGGAAGGATCCGGCCCCCCCACCACCACCTAGGCATGCAGGCACCCCGGACCCAGTCAGGGTGTGGGGCAGACTAACCGAGGTCGCACATTCATGCACAGTGAGACGGACCACGCAGGCCCCAGAGGGCGAACTCAGTGGTGGAGGGCTGATGGCAGTGGCACACTCGAGTGCAGTAGGACGAAACATGCAGGCCCCGGTGATGGTGGCAGCTGCGGCGGGAGGCGGTAGATGGGATGCCATTGGTCCTCTTTGACCCCGCCCCCACATACAGCATCACAACCCAGTGACTGAGTTGCCCTGCTCTGGTGAACACCTAGGGCTCCAATCCTGCTACGTAACAGGCACGAACAGCCCAAAAGATGGCGCAAGAAGAACTCAAAGTCCCAGAGACTATAACTCTAAGTGACCAACAGATTGCCAGCCTCTCAGAAGCCCAATTTAAAACACTATTTATCAGGATGCTCACAGAATTGGTAGAGTACAGTCACAAATTAGAGAAACATATGAAGGCTAAACTAATTGAAATGAAGGGAGATGCACAGGAAACCAATAGTGATGGAAAGGAAACTGGGACTCAAATCAATGGAATGGACCAGAAGGAAGAACAAAACATCCCACCAGAAAGGAATGAAGAAATGAGAATTCAAAAAAATGAGGAGAGGCTTAGGAACCTCCAGGACATCTTTAAACATTCCAACATCCGAATTATAGGGGTACCAGAAGGGGGAAAGAAACAGCCACGAGTGGAAAATGTATTTGAACAAATAATAAAGGAGAATTTCCCCAGTCTGGCAAAGGAAATAGACTTCCAGGAAATCCAGGAAGCTCAGAGAGTGCCAAAGAAGTTGGACCCAAGAAGGAACACACCAGGGCACATCATAATTACATTAGCCAAGATTAAAATGAAGGAGAGAATCCTAGAAGCAGCAAGAGATAAGGGGACAGTCACCTACAAAGGAGTACCCATCAGACTGTCAGTGGATTTCTCAAAAGAGACCTTACAGGCAAGAAGGGGCTGGAAAGAAGTATTCCAAGTCATGAAATCCAAAGACCTACAGCCAAGATTGCTTTATCCAGCAAAGCTTTCATTTAGAATGGAAGGACAGATAAAGTGCTTCTCAGATAAGGTCAAGTTCAAGGAGTTCATCATCACCAAGCCCTTATTATATGAAATGCTAAAGGGACTTATATAAGAAAGAGATGATGAAAAATATCAACAGTGAAAGGAGAGCAAACACACAGTTATTAACAACCACACCTAAAACAAAAGCAAACCAAGAGGACAGCTAGATCAGGAGTGGAACCATAGAAATGAAGAACACATGGAGGGTTAGCAACAGGGGAGTGAGAGGAGGAGAAGGGGGGAGAAGGCACAGAAAATAGCATAGACAGTAGATAGAAAATAGATAGGGGGAGGGCAAGAATAGTAGGGGAAATATAGACTCTAAAGAACTTGAGACACGTGGTTATAAACTAAGGGGAGAGAATGGTGGGGCAGGGTGTGTGTGGGTGGAGGGGAATGAAGGGGGGGAATAGAACAACTGTAATGGTATAATCAATAAAATATATTTTTTTTAAAAAGAAAAGTGTTTACACTCGTATACACAATCCCCATCCCTGTCACGATGAGAAAAACGTCAAGGGAACTGGAATGGTTTCACTGGAGGAAGAGAAGAAGTCCCCACTGGCACTGGGTGTCTATGGAGGCTTCTGCAGCCCAGAAGCTGTCACCTGCTCTTTGTCACTGCTGCCATCCCATGAAAAATAACTTAATAGCAAAGGCACAAAAACGTTCTAATCATGAAAGCTGTTGAACCCTGACATAAACTACTAGCAGAAGACAGCCAAACAACTTCTTCATCTGAAAACAGAGAGTGAAACTGAGTTCCTTATACTGGTGGCCAAGCAGTAGAACATCGAAGGTTGTTAGTTGTCCAGGTGTATTCTTGGGCCAAAGGAGCGGGGTGAATCTTGACCTAAACCTTAGCTGGTCACGTCGCCTAGACTGGAAATAAGCAGGTGGCATGTATTTGGACAAGTGGCATGCATCTACGCCACAGGCCTTAGCTCCAATTTATTGTCAGAACTGCAATTAGCAAGTCCCACCACCACACTTCCATTGCCAGCTAAAACCACACCCATTTTCTGCAATGATGCTGAAAGTAGGCT
The DNA here is from genome assembly GCF_014824575.4 of Sturnira hondurensis. Lineage (NCBI taxonomy): Eukaryota > Metazoa > Chordata > Mammalia > Chiroptera > Phyllostomidae > Sturnira > Sturnira hondurensis. The sequence goes on along the minus strand of NW_028093985.1, from coordinate 4,405,340 downwards.
CCACGGGTGGCTGGCCTTCCAAACAGCCCCCAGAGATCCTTGTCTCCCGGTACTAACATCACACCCTTATATAGTCTCTGGCACTGAATGGAGCTGACCCGTGTTGCCAATTGGATATTGTCTACAATTTGCGAGAATAGGGCATTAAAAACATCATGGCTTCTGCTTTGCTTCCTCTGGGACCACACACTCTGGGGGAAGTCAGCCGCCACGTTATGAGAACACCAAGAAGCCATGCGGAGGGATCCACATGGCAGAGAACAGAGGCCTCCGGTCAACAACTCGCAGCAGCCCGCCAAACACGTGATGAGCCCGCTCAGAAGCGGATGCTCCAGCCGCCGTTAGGTCTGCAGGCAACTACATCCCAACCTTTGGGAAACTCTGAGCCACACCCACAGATGCACGGCTTCCAAACTCCTGTCCTACAGAAACTGTAAGATACTAAGTGCTGTCTCAAGTTGAATTTAGGGTAAACTGTTATGCAACGCTAGAACATTTAATTAATGTTGGGGCCTAAAGACGGTGAATGCAATCCATTAAGAAAATCGCACCAGGAGGGCTTGGCTGAGGCAGCCCCAAACAGGATGCTGCAGCCCAGCCAGGTAGCCCCCACCCTTGTAGGCATCTCTTAATCACGAGTACTACCTACCAATTAAGATGCTGATCACGCGCCCACCCACCAACCGTCGCCAAGAGCATGCAGTGAGCATGCACAGGACAACCTATCGGGACCACCTCCCCTTTTCCCTTCCTCTCTATAAATAACAGCCCTGCCCAAAATAAAATTTGCGGCTTGATCAGAAACCTGTCTTGCTGCCTTTCTACGCGCCTCTTGCTCCCATCCCTATTCATCCGTTTCAGGTAGACTCGGGACCCCCGTTGACTGTTCCGCGGGACGGAACAAATTAATAGAATGTGTTAGTTGAAAGGTTAGTCTTTTTTACATGATTATTGAAATGGTACAATGTAGGTAAGTGTGTCCCTTCCATTAGAATTTCTCAGCAGTAAACGTGTGAGAGGAACTCGCGTGGGTCTCAGGACGCACATGCCCCGTTGTTACAGGAGAGGGCGCTGTTTCCTACTTTCTATGGTACTTTTCCCCCAAAGCAGCTGTGAAATGTAGGGCGAAACGATGGCTTCTCTGCAAGTGACCTCCTTGAGTATCTTCACAGAATTAATATAGGGCTTTATTCTTTAACCAATAACCACAGGTTCTGCTTCTGAAAGCATCACCTCGGATCACAAACTAACACACACTGCTTTGTGTCACGGGAGCAACATCTGCTGTGTTAGAACTTCTCAGATTATTTCCCAACTTCGTGGAAAAGCATTAGTACTTACTTGTCATGAGCCTGTTTTCACGATGGGCAACCCAGAAGTCTCAACGCCTTCCACCAGCTCCTTCCGGCTCCCCACAGGGAGCAGCTGACTGGGTAACACCCACCTTAGTCTCCAGGGAGAGAGATTTCTCTTCACTCAATTCTAGCCTCCTTCAGTAAACGACGGTCCTAAACGTTTCCCGTCTCTGAGGTAGAATCTGTAGTGTAGCCCATTTTACCTCCATTTCTGCCATAAACGAGGTTAGAGTTCCTGGTACAGGCAGAGCATCTATACTGGCTGCAGTAGCGACGGCTTCAACGTGAAGCAGCTGGGAGTGTGGCCTCCGAGGCTTGGTGGGCACAGAGGGTCCGGTTTTCTCATCCAGCCAATTCTGTAGTGTGGTTTTGGACATCCCGAAGATTCACCCTTGAGCACTGTTTCTTTGCAGCTCTCACAAGAGTTTTGTGAGCCATTCATGTTCATTTCAGGGAATTCCTTTCTGCCTCAGTAGCTAGAGTCAGTCAGCTTCCACTACTCGCAGTTGAGAACCCTCACCCGCCTCATTCAATACAGACTCTGCTAAGCTGGTCAGACCTCCAGGGAGCCCTGCCCCAGGCCCAGAAAGCAGCAGAGCCTCCTTCGCAAAGAACTGGTCTTGATAGACTGGATTTGTCAGTTGTGGGTTAAATTACAAACTCAACCAAAGTCCCAAAGGCTCACTACGGTTGCATCTTTCCAGATGCAACTGGATTCCCGGAGTCTGAAATCCAGAGCCCTGGATTCCCTGGAGTCTGGTGTTTGCTCTGAAATCCAGAGCCCTGGGTTCCCTGGAGTCTGGTGTTAGTCTCCACATGACTGAGGCTTGCAAGCAGAGCTGGGGGTCCTGGGTGTGAAGACCCTGCATTGTTTGCTTTTTATTTTGGGGTGTGGGCTTTAATACTATAAATGCATGAGACCTAGATTCCAGAAAAGGTATGTGCTCGTTTTCAGCATGCTAACTCCATCTTTTCCCAGAAATTCAGAAATAGATTTATAGTGGTTTTAAAAAGGGCTCAGCCCTGGCTGATGTGTCTCAGTGGATTGAGCACCAGCCTGTGAACAGAAAGGTCATTGGTTGGATTCCCAGTCAGAGCAAATGACTGGGTTGCGGGCCAGGTCCCCTGAAGGGGGTATGGAGAGGCAACCAACTGATGTTTCTCTCCCTCTCTTTCTTTATCCTTTCTCCTCTTACTGAAAATAAATTAATAAAATCATTAAAAAATTACAGGAAGAGGAGGGGGGAAAGGCAGACAACTGTACTTGAACAACAACAAAAATATTAAAAATTAAAAGGGCTCAAATATCCTAATCTTAGTCAACACTGAGTTCCAAAGTTCATATAATAACAATACATTTGTCCTATCTCGACTTGGCTCCTACTTATATGAACATCATATGCTTTAACATTTGCCTTTCTCCAGCCAAAGCAAACTATTTGATTGCAATTAAATAAGCTCTTAGACTTTTTTATGTATCTACCAAGTTGAGACATGTCTCTTTACGGGTTACAGCCTTACCGGAAGGATTGTGTCTTATGTATCATCTCTCTAAAGGAATGTGAGCGGAAAACCTCCCATGTTTACTCATTCATAAACACCATTTATAATTGTGAAGTGAAAGTTCAGGGGATACTTCTGAAGAATTTGTGTTTCCAACTGTGTCACAATTAGCCCCCACCTGGCTTATCTTGGTGCTTGGATGGTGGACACATTGGATCTCAGTTGGATCAGCCACTTCCCCTCACCTTACCCTCAGTATGATGCCCCCCGAGCCAGTCTGGGCGCTGACTGGGCTGGCGACAGCAGATGGCAGAAGAACAAGAAGGAATGAGGAACTCTCGGTGTGGCACTTCTCCCTTGGATTTCACATACTTCTACAACATCATCGTGATTGCCTTCAGAGAGGTTCCACCCTTTTGGACCTATCAAAAGACAACTTGTGCCCTGACCCATGTGGCTTAGTGGGTTGGGCATTGTCCCACAAAGCGAAAGGTCGCCTGTCCAATTCCCGGTCAGGGCACATGCCTAGGTTGCAGGTTTGGTCCCCGGTCAGGGTGCACAGCAGAGTCAACTGATCAATGTTTCTCTCCCTTTCTCCCTCCCTTCCCTCTGTCTCAAAAATAAATAAATAAAATCTTTTTAAAAAGATAGCTGGCAACTTGAAATTGGTTGATTGATCCATCTTTTAGTAAACAAATGTATTATTGCTTCAAATTCTGGTTAGATAAGAACTTCCAGGAGGCCATTTTTAAAAGCTGGCTGGGAAAATGGCAGGCAAAAACCAAACAAAAAGTTCCTAGGAGCTCATGGGGTTTAAATTTTATTATATACATTTTTGTTATTTTTTAAAATCTCAGGTTAGAAGTTCCCATGGAGCACAGTAGGTTTGGTTATTAAAAACAGGAATGGGATAGACCAGGGAGATTTTTTTTTTAAGATTTTATTTATTTATCTTTAGAGAGGAAGGGAAGGAGAGAGGGAGAGAAATATCAATGTATGGTTGTCTCTCGTGTGCCCCCTGCTGGGAACTGGCCTGCAACCCAGGCATGTGCCCTGACTGGGAATTGAACCACGATCCTCTGGTTTGCAGGCCCACGCTCAATCCACTGAGCTACACCAGCCAGGGCGACCAGGGAGATTGTTATCTACAGAATGGCATCCCTGAAGGAGTGTGCACGGAAGCCCGGATTTCATTTGATATACGCATGTCCTTACGTTACTGGGCTGCGCTGGACACTACTTCCAATTCCTGCCTTCCTCCAGCTCTTGGTTTCCATGACCTCCTGCTCTGCTGACTTCCTCCAACCTAACCCTTCCTCCTCTGTGTTCTTGCCTCAGTGGGAAACTGTCTGCTAATGCCTGCCCTTTAAGTACAGGTATTCCCCATTGCTCTATGTGGTCGACCCAGGCAATTTCATCTACAGTGATGGCTTTATCTACAAACTGTGATTCCAGTTCCCAGACCTGGAGTCACACCCTGACATGAGACCTCAAGTTTACATCAGTACTGTAGTACTTCCACTCACCTAGAATACAGACCCACACCTTGTGACACCCCATGTTTTCCACAGACCAGCTATTTGCCTCTTATTTTTCTACTTATACCCCCAGGAAGAAAAAGTAGATTTTTCATGTGCCTGGTTTTTATTGTTCTTTCTTTGGACTGGAATTGGTGTTGGATGGTACCACTTATGACACGTTTGTCAGCAAGAATTACAATAACTAAATAAAAATAGTTTCAGCTTGGTAAGCACAAGTGTTATCTTACACAGGGAGGTCAGCCACGTCAGCAATGTCCTCAAGACCCAAGAACCTTGTCTCTCCGCCATCCCCATGCTGGCTCTCAGCCTGACTTATCCTGACAGTCACAAGCCCAGGTGCCACATTCTTAGACCATGGACGGCAAAATTTTGAAGCCCATCAATTTCTCCAGATAGTCTAAAGTATCTAAAATGATCCACATATTAGTTCAGGGGAGAATTAGCTTATTGAAGTGTGTCAGACTGGCCTCCCCATGTATCGCTTATGCAGTTGCTCATCGGGGAAATGACACTTGGCTTTGTTGCAGGAAGCTTCTAGAATCAGCCTTCGATTTGAATCTACTGTGAAGATGGCTGCTGTTTGAGTGCATCGTTCCCTCTTTATGCAGAGTCTCGGGAGAAATTCCTGTGCGCTCTTTGTATTGAGAAGAGTCCTGACTGGCCCAGGTAATGAACTTACGGACACTGTGGATTGCCTGGCTGATGCTTTGTCTTTTCTTTGGCTGCTGGAAGGCCTACGGTGACGTCTGAGGACCACCTTGGCCACGTCCATGACCTTCCCACCTGTGGTAAATGCAAATACCTACAGCAGTGCTTGTGTTCAAACAGCTTAACAGCAGGTGCAACAGCGACGCGGGATTGATCAAACTGGGCAACAGTTGTAAACAGTGAGCATCAGCCTGCCTCTGTGGCCAGGCAGCTAAGGCAGACAGGCAAAATAGAGTGAAAATAAAATTTTAAAAAAATCTGCCCTGGCTGGTGTAGCTCAGTGGATTGAGTGCGGGCCTGCGAACCACACGATCATGGTTCGAGTCCCAGTCAGGGCACATGCCTGGGTTGCAGGCCAGTTCCTAGCAGGGGACTGGGAGAGGCAACCATACATTGATATTTCTCTCCTTCCCTTCCTCTCTAAAGGTAAATAAATAAAATCTTAAAAAAAAAGAAAAAAAAATCTCAACTTAGTTTTGTTTTATTCACATTTGTTAGAGATACACGTTCAGAGAAATAATCCATGATGGTAAATGATACCGACATGCCACCTCAGTACTGGGGATGCAGTAGGAGGTCCAGGGCACCGTGGTAAACTGGAGAGCCCACACCCTGTTAGGAATGGTGTATGCGCCCTGGCTGGTGTCACTTGGTTGGTTGGAGCGTCCCCTCATACACCAACATGTTGCTGGTTGGATTCCCCATCAGGGCACATACCTAGGTTGCAGGTTCGACCTGTAGTTGGGGAGCATACAGGAGGCAGTCCATCAGTGTTTCCCGCTGACATCTCTCTCTCTCTCTCTCTCAGCAATGAAGAATTGTCCTCAGGTAAGGATTAAAAACAAGCAAACAAAAAGAAATGGTATGTGTTCCTCACGCCCAGGTAGTTAGTTGCAGCAGGATTAGACAGAACATAGATCAGGGTTCCCAGAACTTCCAATACTTTTTTAAAAATTTTATTTATTTATTTTTAGAGGGGAAGGGAAGGAGAGAGGGAGAGAAATATCAATGTATGGTTGTCTCTTGTGTGTCCCCTGCTGGGAACTGGCCTGCAACCCAGGCATGAGCCCTAACTGGGAATCGAACCACGGTTGTTTGGTTTGCAGGTCTGCACTCAATCCACTGAGCTATACCAGCCAGGGCCCAATACTTTTTTTAGAAAAAGCAAAAAGTCAGAAATCCTAATAGCATCAGTCCTCCAAGGAAACCCCCGGCACACCTCAGCTCCCCAGGATGCTCAATAAACCCTCTAGGGCTCCCATGTCACCTTATACTTTTCTCTCTCCACGCACAGAAACTCACATTAAGTGGCGTATACTCTGGCCAAGAACTGTTCTAGGCAGTTTAAATGCAGTCATTCATTTCATCCTCATGAGGAATTATTAGCCGTTTTATGGCTCATTGAGTGGAGGCACCTATCTGACTCCAGGGCACTTGCTCTTCACCTCTAGGAGGCGCTGGTGGGAGTGTCTAGCTCAAGCAGTTTGTTGAGAAACTGGCTGCCTTACCCTTCCGGTTACTCAGAGATTTATGGGCTCTAAGTCATCAGGTACAGTTCTTCCTGCCTTCCCTCCCGAGTTACCAACAAGCCTGTCATGCCCCCAGTCTGCACTGGCACAGCAACAGTCTTCTTCACAAGATCTGTGCGGTTCCCAGCCTGCAGAAACGCAGCAGAAAGAGGGCTAATCTCTACCCAGAAATCAAGATAAGAGCACACTCACTTTACCTTATCTTTCCAGAAGGTCCCTGTAAGGTTTACAAACAACAAAGGCCAGTGATTGTTTCTAAATCTAGTATAGTCACATTGAAGTGTGATGTGGGAGGGCTCTAAGCCATGGCGGGGGGGGGGGGGGGGGGGGGGGGGGGGGGGGGACAAACAGGGCAGAGGGTGGCTGCCATGGGGCTTCCTCTCTAAAAGGTGCCCTACACTTGGCCACAAAGGAGACAAACAGACAGAGACAGAGCAAGTGAGCCAACAGCCTGACGAGGCTAAGCTCCCTGGGGTTCTGACAGCTCCTGGCCCTGCCGCACAGTTAATTTCCTTCTCGCTCCTGTCGCCATCCTGGCCTCCTGCCTGAGTTCACCTTGAGGAATTCAAGTTAATGTTCTTGTCCAGGCAAAGGATCCAGAAGAACCTTCAAGATGAGGCCTGTCATCCTTAGACATCTCAGAAGACTTAGCTCAGTTTTGTGCATGTCGTCCCAGACCCTCTCTCAGGGAGACGCAGCAGCCATTGTGTCCCTCTTCAGAGCAGCCAGTGCAGGGCAGGCCTGCCCCATCAGCCCTTGCCTAACATCGCTCTTGGCCCAGAGGAATGCCACTCGAATGGAGATGGACAGATGCAGGTCAGGCAACACCCAATATACACAACGGCATTTTGAAGAAAGGAACTCCGGAATAGATTCTGAAGATTGAAAAGCATCTCTTCCTAAAATTACTATTTATCCCCTAAAAATGAAAATTCAGAGGGCCTAAACTGTGTATTATAGAATGATGGACATTCTGGAAAGATCAGAATGAATCTGCAGGAGCAGAAAGCACCCACGAAAGGTCTGCATCGCCAGTTAATGACAAATCCTGTCAGCGTGTAGTCCCGGGCCCCGCCCGCCAGACGGTGGCCCAGCACCTGCTCCTCCACATCCTTAGGAGCTTATTGAGACCTTTGTGAGGCAACCACCGCAGAGCAGAGCACAGTGATGGGAATTTTGGTTTTCCTAGTTGCTTCCCATGCGTGCAAAATGATCAGATGATCATCCGAGATCTTGGTCAACACTTTCCATTTCTGTAGTACAGTTTCTAAATTGCCAGTGGAGTGCAATTAGCAAAATCCAAAGTGTAGAGAAATCTATAACCAACCTGGTTTCTTTAACAAACAAACTGCAAGAAGAAAAATCCATGAATTAGGAGACTTAAAAGCATCAATCAATAGCAATGTGTGAGTTATATTTGGATTTTGATTTTTTTAAACTAAAGATTTTTTTAAAAGCTAACGATGACACCAATCATGACATTTGAGATAAGTGGAAATTTGAACACTGACAAGATATATTAAGGAATTCCTTTTTAAAGGTATTATTTAAAAATCCCCTGTCTGTTAGAGTCATTGAAACATTTACAAGGAAAGTGTGATTTCTGGAATTTGCTTCAGAAGAAATGGGATGGGAAGGTGGTTGGGTTAGAAGTGAACAACAGTGAATGGATCGTTGAGACTGAGTGGCATGTATATGAGCTTCCATGTAGGATTCTGCCGACATCTGTGTATGTACAAAGTTCTCCATAATGTTTCTTTTAAAGAATTCTAGTTGTAAAACTATCATTGGAATAAATACTATCATTTCTCTCCTAGCTCTGCAATTTTTTAAACCATAAATTCTGACAAATCAGTTATATTTTTAACAAAAAAAATCTCCATTTTACAAGTCTTTGTTTGGAGGGAAAACCTGCCACCAATATGAACTCGACACAGTCCCCTCTGAGAACCCAGGTGGCTTCTGAAAGTGCTCAGAGCAGAAGGCTGGCTAAGACGGCTTTCTTGGGATTCAGAAGTTAAGTCCACTCAGTGCTACCTGGAAGCTATAATTGTTTTACAAACTGAAGTCATTTACTCCAGGCTACCCAGTGAAGCTAGTGTGAGAAACTCAGACCTGAACCAAGGCCTGTCAGTGCTGAGAATTAATCTCTCATCTCCAGAGCTGCCCAGACTCCACACTCTTTGGTACCAGCTTGTTGGGAACCGCTCTGCCTGGTTTCAGGAGTTGTAACTACCCCCCATGGCTAAGGATGAGGGAGTGACCTCCGGAACATGAGCCACAGGAGACAAAGCTTGTCTCTGGTAGCAAATGCTGCCTCAGCTTATTCCCCCTGCCCCCAGAGCATGGTCAACAGTCAATGATGGGTAAGACTCCTCACAGTGAGGGGCAACCTAAGCCAGACATGATCACTTGGGAGGCCATCATGGAAGGTCTGGGGGAGGGGGGCTGCAACAAAGAGGGAGCAATGGACCCTTGTCCCCCCGACCTATTCTAACATAGCCCAAGTCCCCTTTTCCTCTGGGAGAAGCACTTCCTGGCTCTAATCCATTTAAGCCTGAAAACCTGATGGGGAGGGGGTGCAGCTCCCTGCCTTGCTAGAGCAGATCCAGGGAAATCTGGCATAAGAAAGAATTCCTAAAAATCCTGTGAAACCTGCTTTGCTAAGAGTGCTTTCATCCTTATGTTAAGCAGGAAATGAGTATGTCTCCCAAAGTTTCTGCAAACCCCCCTTCCTGACAGACTCTGACTCAAACTAAGCCCTCAGATATCTTTGAAATGTTATCTGTTTGATCCTTGCCGCCCTGTATTCCTGTTACAAACCAATAAAAGCCCCTGTAGAAAGGGGCTCCTGGCCTTTTTCCTCTGAGAAACTGGCCACCTCTCCTCCCCAAGCAGATCATGACTTGGTAGTGTTTACTTTCATCTGTGGGGGACAGGGGGACGTGAGGACAAAGTCACCCCCACACCAGCTGTAGTAGCTAGAGCCACACCCTCAAATTCTCCACAGAAGAATGGTAGAAAACTTTCTAGAACCAGGGGTGTTCCAAATGGTACAGGAATTTTCTACAACCCACCCAGAAGAACTTAGGCTTCCTTTCCGACATAATACAAAGAGAAATGGGGCTGAGTTTCCCCAAGGCCAGCACCGTTCCAATGTCATGCCTCAGTGAGAGAGTGGCAGGAGAAAAACTATGCCCAAAATACGAAAGCAGATGAAGGAGAAAATACACAGCTTCCTTTCTTCCAAGAGGCTCACAGCTGTGCATGATCACACTCAGATTTTGTGAAGTCAGATGGGCAAGTATTTAAGACCATGGAAACTCAGCGCTCACAGTGGCGTAGGTAAACGGACACTCACACTGTTGGCAGCTGTGTAAACTGCATCGCTAGAGGGACAGTAATCAGAACTGCATGCACCCTTGAACCCAGAAATTCTACTTCCAGAAACAGTATTTCCAAAGACACACTCACCATCACTATCCCCCTCTGGGTTGCATTGCTCATCTCCATATTCTCAGGACAGATAACAATCACCATTTGCCTTTCTTGCCCCACAGTCTCTACTCACTTCCACAACTACGCTGTACAGGATCATCTACCCTCACTGCGTCCACTGCTTTCTCACACTTTCTTGAACACACCCCACTGTGGCTTCCGACCCCACCACGCCAGACTGGTGGTCTGGTGCAAGTTCCCAGCGTTCTCCATGTAGTAAGGGCCCCGGCCACTTCTCTCTCACATGGGTTCTGAATAATGTTCCACATGACCCACCATTCTCTCCTTGACACCCCTGGCTTCCCTAACAGCAGTCTCGCTGCTTTGTCCCCTTCCCTGGGGCCAGTCCTCCTCAGTCTCTTTTACTGGCTCCTTTTCTAAGGTTCTCGTGCTAAAGTTCTAAGTGCTTAAGTCTGACCAAGTCTTCTTCTCTTCACCTGTATTCTCTCCCCGGTGCCTCTCACCAAGTCCTTTGCTTTAAAAGGCAAAATCTGTATTTCCAGCCCTATTCAAACATCCAGATTCAGATATCCAAGTGCCTTAACTCGACAGTCCTACTTCACTAACAGGCAGCTCAAACTCTAGATGCTGTGGACAAAATAGAACTCTGGACTTTCAATCCCCGTGTTGAAAATGTTACTACTCATTATTTCATCCACCAAGAAGAAAAATCTATGCATGATCTTGGATTTCTTTGCCTCACACCTTCAAACTTACCTCCAAAATATTGCCCAAATTCATTCCCTTCTCCCCATCTCTGTTATCACTCTCATTCAACCTCATCTCTTGCTTGGATGGGTGGAATTTCCTCCCGTTCTTGCTTCTCTTCCCCTTCTATAATCCATCCATGCTTTAGAGTAGCCACTGACTTTTTAAAAATTTGTTCTAAGATTTTGTTTGTTTACTTTTCGAGAGTGGGGGAGGGAGGGCTAAAGAAAGGGAGAGAAATTTCCATCAGTTGCCTGTCACACACACCTATCTGGGGACTTGGCCTGCACCCCAGGCATGTGCTCTGACTGGGAATCAAACCAGTGACTTTTCGGTTGGCAGGCCCATGCTCAATCCACTGAGCCACACCAGCCAGGGTGCCAGTGATTTTTTTAATTACCAGTAAAACAAACTTACAGCATCCCACCTAGAATGTAAGTCAAGCTACTTACCCCCCTAAATCCTTCCGTCACCTAGCACTGCCTCTCTCCAACCTACTTGTACCCTCTCCCCTTCACTTATTTCCATAAAGCCCTTGCTTTCGATGCTCTCGACGTGGGTTATTTGTCCTTTATACTGCAACTTAAATTTCATCTCCTTTGAAGCTTCTCTGAACCCCTAATAGAAAATACTCTTAATATTTACCCTTCCTTAGAATTTACTACTGGATATTTTTCTTCTTTTCAGCCTCTTTCCCATTAGAAAGTAAACTCCAAGAGAAGAGGGTTCTTGTCTACTTTGTTAACATGGCTTGGCACACAGTGCGTGGTGGAAGAACAGTGAGTGCACATGTATGTAAGGACATGGGAAGACAGTCACTCAAGTATCGCTTGTGTAGCAATACAAGTATAGCCAAAAAACCCCAAACACATCAAAAAACCCAGCCCTGGCTGGTGTAGCTCAGTGGATTGAGTGCAGGCCTGCTAACCAAAGGATTGCAGTTTGATTCCCAGTCAGGGCACATGCCTGGGTTGCAGGCCAGTTCCCAGCAGGGGACGTGCAAGAGGCAACCATACATTGATATTTCCTCCTTCTCTCCTTCCCTTCCCCTCTAAAGATAAATAAAATATTAAAAAACAAACAAACAAAACAAAACAACCCAGATCCTACCTAAAAGCTAAAGGATTCCTTAAATTATATATATCTGTACAATGGATACATTTAAAATAATGAGGACAATCTATAAATGCTGATATGGAAATAGTGTCCAAGACCTGTTCATATTATTAACCTAAAAGTGAAAGAGGCCTTCAAAGTGAGAGACACAAGCACTGATTTGAGATCAAAAGAATAGCCATCCAGGACACAGTGATTCAGACTGGAGCCCAGAGTGTTCACATCAGGAGAGCAAGGAGATGGGTATTTTGGAGAAAGGGAAGGAGGACAATTACAGCAATAGAAGGAATGCATTTCTGTTGGTGCGGATAACATAACATGGTGAAGCTAATTCTAAATGATTTAATTTTCGGTCTGGTATCTCAGTGGAGTAGTCACAGCATCTGCTCTGTTACTTTTGCAAACACTTTTCTCCAACACAGGGTTGCTCTGGCCTAGCTAAAAGATTACTTTGTCCTCTTTTAACATTCCCAATACTGAGGAGGCATTAGATCCATACGGCAGTTCCTCTAGCATGGCTCCATTTTAAAGAGGATCTACTTACTTATTTTTGTGTTTGACAACGCGCCTGTTGTGGTAGCCAGCTTCCAAAACAACCTCCAGAGTCTCGCCTCCCAGTGCCCTTATGCAGTCTCTCAAACTGAACTGAAGCTAGACTGTGTCACCAGTGGCGTGCTGTGGAAACACACTGAATGACATCTGACGGGAGGCTCTAGCAGACATTAGATTCCCCCTTATTCCCTTGGATCACTCTTTTGGGAGGAAGCCAAACTCTGTGTTATGAGGTCACTTGAGTAGCCCTGTGGAGAGGGCCACGTGGGGAGGAACTATGACCTTCCGCCAATGGCCAGCGCCGACTAGCCAGCCCTGTGAGGGAGCCACACTGACTGTGGATCCTCCAGACCCAACCAAACCTTCAGGCGACTGTAGGCTCATGAGATCCCTAGGCCAGAACCATCTAGCTAAACTGCTCCTGAACTCACAACCCATAGAAACTGTGCAAGTTAATAAATGGTTATTGTTGTTTTTAAGCTACTACATTTTGAGGTAACTGGCTATGTATGAATATAAGTAATGCCTAGTTAACTCCTATTCTACTAAAACAGCATATAGAGACACAAGCTTGCACATGCATAGACCTATCCCACTGGTCATACACGGAGTGACGGGTTCTGACCGAGCAGGTAAAGAGGGGATAGTCACTTACTACACGCCCTTATCTTCTTAGATTTATAAAGATAAATCATATTTTTATAATCTTAAAATATTTACTTTTTACAAAGTTTAGGCCAATTATGAGAGAGATAAGCCACAGTAGTGGCCCTTCCTCAGCTTCCCTGTCCTTTGTTTTCCCGGACTTTCTCCCATTCCCAAGACCTTGCTTTGAAATAGGCTGTTCTTTAAAGGCTTTTGAGGAAGCCGAGGGCTGAAGGGACTGGCTGTTTTTGTTGTTACTATTGATGCATTTCACTGAGAGCATTAACCCCAGGACTGGACTGCTGCTGAGGTGTAAGTTCTGATTTAATTATTTGCATTTAATAAGGCCATAATGTTGCGATAACTCTTCGTGGGATGAACGAGCGAACCACTTGCATTGCTGCTTGGTGCTGCTGGTTTGCTTGGTGTTCACGGTGGAGCCCACAGGCTGGGGCTGTCGTTTTGGCAGAAGGGGATGACCCAGAACTCTGGTTGTGCCTAGTTTCTCACCAGTAAAAACAGATACTGGGAAATAATCCATAGACTGACCAACTGGGAGAGGCAAGGCCAGCTTATACCCAAACCACAGAACTCTTCACCCTCTCCCTCAATAGAGAGAGACGTTTCCAGGGGGGAAAAAAGACATTTGCAAAGAGTGACTCCAATTATTTACATTTAAATAGAACTCAGTGAATTTTCAAGTCTTGAAGAAAATGAAGGACTAGATCCTCAGGGTTTTGTTTCCTCTTTTTAATTTCAGAATTTTGAGTGGCGGATGGATTAGACACATGCTTTTGACTAGTGTGAAGTCAGAAACTTCTCTTTTAGGACAACCAAACTCTGTTGCACAAACCCATAGTTTCATTCAATGAGGCCAGGGGGCGGGGGTCAGCAGAGACAAACTTTACCTTTGATTGGGTGATATATTCATTCCACTCCTCTTCTGGTCCTCCGAAGGCTTCAGGTTACAGGAATAAGATGCAATCACTAAACTATGCATACTGATGAGATTATAGTTTCAGGATTTATGACGCTGAGATAACCAGGAAATTAATTACGCCTGAAACTCCCTCAGCAAAGAACCATAACATACAAGGAAATGCCCAGTAAGACAATTCCAAATAAGTCAGTTTAGCATGCGTCTTGCATAGTGGGATGCAAATCCACATTCACTTTCAAACTGAGCAAACCCTCTTAGTAAATACAG